>NC_046297.1:38782500-39982500 GCF_004115265.2 Rhinolophus ferrumequinum
TTTTTTTGTGTTGTCCTTACCAGGTTTTGGTATCAGGGTAATGTTGGCCTCATACAATGAGTTAGGGAGTACTGTCTCTTCTTCAATTTTTTGGAAGAGTTTGAGCAGGATTGGTATTAGATCCTCTTTGAATGTTTGGTACAATTCTCTGGTGAAGCCATCTGGTCCCGGACTTTTGCTTTTGGGAAGGTTTTGGATGACTGCTTCAGTTTTCTTACTGGTGATTGGTCTATTTAGATTTTCAATTCTTCATGATTCAGCCTAGGAAGGCTGCATGTTTCTAAGAACTTGTGCATTTCTTCTAGGTTATTGAATTTGGTGGCATATAGTTCTTCATAGTATTCTTGGAAGATCCTTTGCATTTCTGTAGCATCCGTATAACTTCCCCTTTTTAATTTCTGATTTTGTTTATTAGTGTCTTCTCTCTTTTTATCTTAGTGAATCTAGCCAAGGGTTTGTCAATTTTGTTAATCTTTTCAAAGAACCAGCTCTTTGTCACATTAATTTTTTCTATTGTCTTTTTGTTCTCTATCTCATTTAGTTCTGCTCTGATTTTTATTATTTCCTTTCTTCTGCTGATCTTGGGTTTAATTTGTTCTTTTTCTAGTTCTTTAAACTGTAACGTGAGGTTATTTATTTGGGATTTTTCTTGTTTTTTGAGATAGGCCTTTAATGATATAATTTTTCCTCTTAAAACTACTTTCGCTGCATCCCAAAAATTTTGGTAGGATGTATTTTCATTCTCATTTGTTTCTGTGTATTTTTTGATCTCTCCTCTTATTTCTTCTTTGACCTGGTCGTTCTTTAAAAGTATGTTGTTTAATCTCCATGTATTTGTGGGTTTTCCTGCTTTCTTTTTGCAGTTGATATCCAATTCCAAAGCCTTGTGATCAGAGAATATGCTTGGTATGATTTCAATCTCCTTAAATTTGCTGAGGCTAGTTTTATGTCCCAATATATGGTCTATCCTTGAGAATGTTCCATGTACAGTAGAAAAAACTGTATAGTCTGATGTTTTAGGATAAATTGCTCTGTAAATGTCAATTAGATCCATTTCATCTAATGTGTCATTTAGGTCTGCTATTTCTTTACTTTCTGTTTGGATGATCTATCCATAGCTGTCAATGATGTATTTAGGTCCACTAGTATAATTATGTTTTGGTCAAATTCTCCCTCTAGTTCGGTTAGTAGTTGCTTGGTATATTTCTGTGCTTCCTGATTGGGGGCATAAATATTGATGACTGTTATGTCTTCTTGTTGTATAGTTCCCTTTACCATTATGAAATGTCCATCTTTGTCTCTTGTTACCTTTTACACCCTGAAGTCTGTTTCATCTGATGTCTGTAGGGCTACACCTGATTTTTTTCTGGATACCTTTTGCTTGGAGTGTCAATTTCCACCCTTTCATTTTGAGTCTATGTTTGTCCTTGTAGATGAGATGTGTCTTTTAGAGGCAGCATATGATTGGATTTAGTTTTTTTATCCAGTCTGGTACTCTGTGCCTTTTTATTGGTGAGTTCAGTACATTTACATTTAGGGTGATGATTGATATGTGAGGATTTCCTATCATTCTATTTTTAGTTTTCTGATAAGACTGTTTCTTCATTGTTTCTTTGCCTTTTTGTTGTTGTCTGTTATTTCTGTGTGGTGGTATTCTATGATATTTCCCTCTATTTCTTCTTTTATTACAGTACATATTTCAGTTCTCGATTTTTTTTGAGTAGTTACCATTACGCTTTTGTAAAAGAAAGTTTGATATTTAGAGTATTCTATTTTCTTCTGCATGCTTACTTTCTCCATTCCCATATTCCAGTTCAGGCCTTTACTCTCCCCCTTTTATGTTTTGGTTGCCACAAATTATTCCTGTTGATGGTGGTCAAATAGCCTCCTTTAGTATTTCTTGTAGTGCAGATCATGTTTTAGAAAATTCCCTCAGGTTCTTTATATCTGGAAAGGTCTGTATTCCTCCTTCACATTTGAAGGATATCTTTGCTGGATTTGTTATTCTTGTCTCATAATTTCTCTCTTTCAGTAGTTTGAATATTTTGTTCCCCTCCATCCTGGCCTGTAGAGTTTCTGCTGAAAAATCTGATGATATTCTAATGGGCTTTCCATTGTAGGTTATCATCTTCTTTTTCCTGGCTGCCTTGAGGATTCTTTCTTTGTAGTAGATTTTTGACAATACAATGTGCCTTGGAGAAGGCCCCTTGGGGTTGAGGTAATTAGGTGTTCTTTTTGCTTCTTGGATTCGAGGATCCAGTTCTTTCCACAAGTGTGGGAAGTTCTCATCGACTATATGTTTGAATATATTCTCTGTTCCCTTCTCTCTTTCTTCTCCTTCTGGTATGCCCATTATTGTTATATTGCTTTTTCTGATGGAATCAGAAAGTTCTTGTAGAGTTTTCTCATTTCTTTTAAGTCTCTATCTTCTTCCCCCTGTATCTTTTCCCGATTTCTATCTTCGATATCACTGACTCTTTCCTCCATCTGGTCAACTCTACTACCTAAGCTGGCTATTTCTTTCTTCATTTCTTTTATTGAGTTCTTAATCTCCAGAAATTCTATTTGGTCATTTTTTAAAATTTCACTCTCTTTGGTAAAATATTCATTTTGTTCTTTGATTGTGTTTCTGAGTTCATTAAGCTGCCTTTCCGTGTTTTGTTGCATCTCATTGAGTTTTTTAAGAACTGCAATCTGGGGGTCTCTGTTATTTAAGTCATATATTTTCATAATTTTAAGTTCATTTTCTGGAGACTTTTCATTTTTGTTTCTGAGCTGTCCTGTTTCCTTGGTTATTCCTGGCAATTAATGATTTATTATTTCTCTTGCTAGACACCTGTAGGAGTGGGTTCTGCAACAGGTTGATAGGAAGAGGTCTTTGTTTTGTTTTCCAGTCGGTGTTGGTAGAATGTTTTATTTTCTCTCCTAATGCAGGCTTTTATTTTCTCTCATATTGTAGTGTTATGTTTTCTTTGCACTACTCCAGATTCTCACACAATGGAAGGATTCCCTGGAAAGCGGGCTTCTCCTCTGTGAACAGCTGGTCTTGGTCATATGGCACCACCTCTGTAGGTGGAAGTGGAGAGCTTCTGAGGTCCAAAGCTCAGATCTTCCTGCCCCAGATCAGAGCCTGTGTGCTTCAGAAGCTCTGTTTATTCCTGCAGGGATCCGCCTAGATAGGTGGGGACAGGGGCAGGGTGGGTTGTGAGAGGTGGCCAGAGCAATGGCAGTGACCACCACCATAGGCAGTCCTGCTTCCACGGCCCCCTCCTCTTTGCTGGTACTAGTTGGGCTGGAAGTCCGGGTCTGCGGACCACAGTTCTCAGAACTGCAAATATTCTGTTGTTTTGTTCTGACACTGCTATGTTCAGTTTCTAGCACTGGGCAGGTGGGGGTCGGGCGAGCACTGGGAGGGTTGGGAGGGGGCAGCTAGTCTCAGTGCCTAAGGCTTCCGTTCTCTGCTCGGCAATGAGGGCTGAAACCACCATTTTCAGCCATCTTCCCTCAGTCTTTGCTCCAAGGTCTCTGCCATGAGCGTTGGGTTCAGCTGTGTTATATGCTGTCCCCTCAGCCCTTGGGCTATGAACGGAGCCCTAGCAGTCCGAGTTCTTCCCTCTCCCACAGCTGCGGTAGTTCCAGGATGCAGCGAGCTCGGAGCACTGAGCTAGTCTGCATCCTGTGTCCACTCTGTCCCATCTCTGCAGTTCTCCCTTCCTCCTACCCTGCTTGTACAATTTGCCCACCTTTAGATGATTTAAGTAGTGAGCCTCTTCATCTTGCCTGTCTGCTGCACAGGGAGTCCTTTTTAGAGTTATAGTTGTTCAATTTGTTGTAAATTCCAGGGGAGATTTCCAGAGGCTCACCTCATACCGCCATTTTTATAATGTCTGCTGAATTCTTTAATTTTACACATGTGATAATTGGAAGATATTTTTCTAATGAATTGCTTCTGAATATTTACCACTATCACATATTTTCATTGCCAGGTGTGGTAGGATTCATTCTTAGCCAATATGACCTCTTGCCGTGTCTCCTTGTGTTATGACACTAGTAGTCCTGTAAGCCATTCTTATACCAGGATGAAAAGAGGACTGTGAATCATCTAAAAACATCTGGGTAAATTCAAAGTAATGTATCTACAAATCAACTTCCTCTTAGCTGGATCCTTAGAATGCTTGTATTCATTCCTGATGTTGTCCAGTATGGTGGGAAGTATGATAGAAAGGAAGTCAGAGTGGATTAAGACTTAACACCTGTAAAGTGCATGGATGAGTGCTGGGCTCATAAGGCATTTGCAGATTTTAACTGACAACAGCATCCTCATCCTCCCCATCATCACTATATATATTTTAGTGGACTTTTCAGTTTTTGGTGGTTTGGCACTTGAAATTTTTTGTAAGCAATGTCTTCCTATTTCTACTTCCTTTCCCTTTTAGAACCTAGATTTCAAAAGCATTAGAGCTGGATGAACCCTGAGAGAATATCTGTTTCACCCCTTCATTTTACAAATGTAGAACTTGGGGCTGAAGGTCACTTAGCTAGCTAATAGCTGAACAAGGATACATATCTTTCGCCTCCTGATACCATGATTCTTTTCTCTCAGGTCTCATGGGTAGATCTCTATCAGACTATACTCAGCCTCCCAAAATTAATTGTTAAATAAAATAGGTATGCATCGATTTAATCTCTGTGGACGCCTCCCCTCTAAAAATTGCTATTTTTAAGAGTTAGAATCCTCAGTGCACTTCCACAATGCCACATAATAGTGTTGCTTTGCTCATTTTGGTAGGACTTTTAGCAAAGTGAGCCATGTCATGAACACTCTCACAGGAAATGGAAACTCGTCTTGGGAAGAGGTAGGCTTTTCACAGGCTTTGTGTTTTTCTTTCCCTATCAGGGAACGAGTCTATATGTCAGCTGCCTGGCCTTCTTCTGAGGCTTAGTTTTTAATTTCCAGGGAGGCAAGGCCAATGAAATGCCATCTCTTCTCCTGCTAAGGAAAGAAGCTGCAAACTAGATCTTCATTGCTTACTCGACTCAAGTTGCTTAGCACCAGCTGTATCCATAACACCATGGTGTATTTAAAATACTGTTCTGTTGGAATAATTTTTTAAAGGGATGCTCATGAATACCCCAAATAGGCATTGTGATGTTATATCAATTTATCTTTAATTGGATTTATTTCCCTGAGAAAACTTGTTTATGGATGTATGCCTAAATACTGCCCATTACTGATCTAGATTTTTCTGCTGTAAGTTCTAGGAATCTCTTAACTCAAAGAGGGAAAGAGAAAAGAGCTAACATATATTCAGCAGCTTTTAAGTATTGGGTGTTTTATAAATATCATCTCAATTGAATCTTTACAAGAGCCTTGGGAGGCAGGGATCTTTAAACACATTTTACAATTTATAACCTGATCAAGATTGTATCCTAGGACATTTTGGAAAAGGTTTTTTGATAACTGAACTTGAAATAAAGAATAAACTATTCCCAGGAAAGGGTTTTCATAAAGTCATTTTAATAAATGTTGTAAGACCAAAGCACTGTGTTCCAATTGAGCAGACTAGGTTTAGAGAACAAAAGGATGAAAACTGCGAACAAATGCACTAACACCAGTATTATCAATACTGCACAGATTTGAGGAGACCTCTGCAATCTTGTGCCCTTGGCTTAGGAAGATGGATTTTGAAGGACATCTTTAATTATTTTTCTGTGAGGCCCACTTGTTTCCTATCCTTCCCTCTTGTTCCCTCCCTTCGCTTTATTCAGTACCTTCCTGTGGCAAATAACAGTTAACAAATTAGGTTTCTTGATACCTTCCAACTTGAAAGGCAAAGGCCCAGGTAGTACCCTCCTGGCAACTCTTTATGATATCTCTCCTTCCAGAGATTTGCCCTATGGCAGCTTCAATCCATTATCATCATGTTTTGTGCCCATGTTGGCAGCTTCCCAAGACTTTGAGTAGAAAATACAGATCTGCAGATATGCTAACAGCAAAATCAAGACTTAGTTAATGAAATCACTCCTCCACTTGCCCTTGCCTGATACTGCATCCTGTTCCAGTGGGGATGGAAAAAGCATTGGTCATGCTGTCAAAAGTGGATCAGATTTCTCAACTGCTATTTCTTTATTTCTTAACTAACAACAGACCACACACAACAAACAGACAAAAATGACACTAGGTTAAAGTGAAGGTAGTTTGTACTATTTTCATATTTCATGTGTTCAATCATATTTGTCTCAACAAATATGATTGGAAGTAGTGTTTCTGCTTTTCTCACCTTCTGGCATTACATTTGTAGATGTAGATAAAAATACACTGACCCCCAGGAAAGAGTTCCTTCTGCTTTGTACATACCCCATCTTCTTGCCTTTTCCTTGTTCCTGCTTACCTCTCACTCTTTGTCTCTCTCTCTGCCTGCCTCCCTCTTTAAATTTAGGGCTTAGAGAAATTTTTCACTCTTCTTTTGACAGGTGTCAGATAGACAATATGAGCTCATTTAAGCTGAATTGTCTGGGGAAAACTAAATTTGTTCAGGAGAACAGCAATTTGGATGACAAGTGCCAGGACACACCAGATGGCACAACTAGAGAAACTCTTATCAGACACCCAGCTCACGTTCCAGGTGGCTTGTCTGTCTTTCTCCCCTATTCTTATTTGTTCATGGTTGACTCAAATCGAAACCTTGAAATACAAATGAAATTCTTCTTGGAAGTTGTCAAGAAAAATAGTTGATAGTGACTCAGCATAATATGCCTACATCCTCCCAAAAATATTGCCAGTACTTACTTACCATTATTTATGCTTATCACTGATGCTTCCCAGACCCTTTTGGGCTCGTATTTGAGGAAGCCTCCATGTTGAGCCCTGCTAATTGTTTAATAAACAATTCTGTTACCTAAGCTGCAAAAAATTTTACATTTTGGACAATCCCCAGTACTGGCTAAACTTTAGCTGTTTTTGCCAAGATGTGACTGAAGTGTCCTTAAACAGTCTTCCCCATTTGCCACACACTACCATTAATTTTGTTGGCTCTCACTTACTGGAAAGAGAATCTATTGCCGTAAATGTCATGGGAAGGTATTTAATGGAAGGTGAGATTCTTTTTGGTCCATGTAAAACGTTCTAAAATTCAAGGCCAAGGCACTGTGGCAGGCTCTAATCTATGAATCATTATATTCTTAAAATTCCCTGAGAACAGGAAGAGAGAGGTCAACCTTTAGAGACACAGGCAGAATTTCTCCTCTGAACACTGGTAATTCATGTGACATTTGCGTTTACTTATGTTTGCAGTGAAATTCTTTCCTTCAGCCTTTCACTCTGCTGTTACTGGTCGCTTAACAGACCTCTGAAAGAGCAATACAAGTTGACCTTTTAGGCACACAAACAGAGCAAATGGCTTTAATGCTTGGCATCGATTATTGTTGTTTTTGGTCAATATTTGGTTCACATGAGAACCTTTAGTTTTCCAGACTGTAAGCTTTGCCTCTGAATTTACATGTTTTGGAACACTTGATATTGGTAATTCATTGATGAAACTTATTCATGAAAAAAAGCTTATTATGCATGAATAAATAATGTACCAAAGAGTGACAATACACATTTTTCTTTATTATTTAATTTTATACTAAGTAATACATGTGCTTGGTATTAGGAATCTCAAAATAAAGGTATTAGGAATCACAAAATAAATTGATGGCAATGTATGAGAGTTCTGGGGAAAGAGCCTTTTGAGCAGAGGTAACAACTAGTGCAAAAACTAACAGGAAAAGCCATTTTGCCTCTTTTAGACACTGAACAGAAGCCAATGTGGCTAGAACAGAGGGAACAAAGGAGAGAGAGATAGGAAATGTCTAGCAAAGAGGTCAATAGGGCCACATCTTCATGAAAGGTCATATAAGCTCTGGTTTGGAGTTTGCATTTTACCCTGGAAGAAATGGGTTTTAAGCAGAAGGGTGATAACATCTGATTTGTGCTTTAAGAAATCACTGACCACTGTGTGAGGCATAGATTGTGGGGTACAGGAATGGAATTAAGACCAGACATTTAGAAGGCTGTTGGAAGAATCCAAGTGAAAATTTATGATACCTGGAGTATGGGCATAGCAGTGGAGATTGTATGCAATGGTAAAATTTGGCTGTTTTGTAGACAAAGCCTTTAGGACTTGCTAATGGAGTGGATATGGGAGGTGAGGGGATAAAAAGGATTCAAGGGTGACTGCTAGGATTTCTTTTCTTTTCTTTTTTTTATTAGTTTCAGGTGCACAAGACAAAGTAATACTTAGACGTTTATCATTTATATCCCTCACATTGGGTGAACGCCCCTCCCGCCATCCACTATCCCTCTGACATCGCACACAGCCATTACATTTCCACTGTCTCTATTCCTAATGCTGTACTCTGCTTCATGTAAGTATATACATACATATGTGTGTGTGTGTGTGTGTGTGTGTATGTGTGTGTGTGTGTGTGTGTGTATATATATATATATAAAATTATAGTTCGCATTCATTATTGTTCAGCTTCAGCTTCAGGTGTACAGTGCACTGATCAGGCATCTACATCATCCCTGAGGTGGCTTCCCAAATGGGACAAGTACCATCGGATACCCTACAAAATCTTTACAACATTATTGATTACATTCCCCAAATTAATTTTCAAAACCCCGTGGTCATCTTGTGGTTACTGACTGTTTTCTAATCCCCTCACCTTCCCCCTTATCCCCATCCCCCGCCCATCTAGTAACCCTCAGTTTTTCCTCTTTGTCTCCAAAACTGTTTCTGATTAGTTCATTCACTTATTCTTTTCTTTAGATTCCGCATATAAGTGAGATCATACGGTACTTATCTTTCTCTGTCTGACTTATTTCACTTAACATAATGTTCTCTAGGTCTATCCATGTTGTTGCAAATGGTAAGATTTCTTTCTTCTTTACGGCTGCGTAATACTCCGTTGTATAAATGTACAACAGTTTCTTAATCCAGTCATCTACCTATGGGCATTTCAGTTGTTTCCATGTCTTGGCTATTGTTTATAGTGCTGCAATAAACATAGGAGTGCATAAAGTTTTTTGAATTAGAGTTTTGGATTTCTCTGGATAGATACCTAGGAGTGGAATTGCTGGATCATAAGGTAGTTCCATTTTCAGAATTTTGAGATACCTCCATACTGTTTTCCATAGTGGCTGCACCAATCTGCAATCCCACCAACAGTGCACAAGCGTTCCCTTTTCTCCACATCCGCGCCAGCACTTGTTGTTTGTTGATTTATTGATGATAGCCATTTTGACTGGGGTGAGGTGGTATCTCCTTGTGGTTTTCATTTGCATTTCTATGATGGTTAGTGAGGTTGAGAATTTTTTCATGTGTCTGTTTGCCATCTGTATGTCCTTTTTAGAAAAATGTCTCTTCAAGTCCTCTGCCCATTTTTTAATTGGGTCGTTTGTTTTTTTGGAGTTGAGTTGAGTGAGTTTTTTATAAATTTGTGATATTAATCCCTTATTAGATATGTCATTGACAAATATCTTTTCCCATTCAGTAGGATCCCTTTTTGTTTTATTGATGGTTTCCTTTGCTGTGAAAAAACTTTTTAGTTTGATGTAATCCCACATGTTTATTTTTTCTCTTACTTCCCTCACGCGAGGGGATATATCAGTAAAAATCTTACTCCGGGTAATGTCTGTGAAGTTTCTTCCTATATTTTCTTCTAGGAATTTTATGGTTTCAGATCTTACATTTAAGTCTTTAAGCCATTTTGAATTTATTTTTGTATATGGTGTAAGGAGGTGGTCCAGCTTCATTTTTTTGCATGCGTCTGTCCAGGTTTCCCAGCACCATTTATTGAATAGACTGTCTTTACCCCACCGTACATTCTTGCTTCCATTGTTGTAGATTAAATGGCCATATAGGCATGGATTTATTTCTGGACTCTCTATTCTGTTCCATTGATCTATGTGTGTATTTTTATGCCAGTACCATGTTGTTTTGATTACTGTAGTCTTGTAGTATAATTTGATGTGAGGTATCGTTATACCTCCCCCTTTGTTCTTATTTCTTAAGATTGCTGAGGCTATTCGGGGTCTTTTATGGTCCCATATAAATTTTAGGATTATATGTGCTATTTCTGTGAAAAACATCGTTGGTAGTTTGATAAGAATTGCGTTGAATATGTTTATTGCCTTAGGCAGTATGGACATTTTAACTATATTAATTCTTCCTATCCATGAACATGGTATGTGTTTTCATCTATTTGTATCTTCTTTCATTTCTTTCTTCAGTGTCTTATAATTTTCTGAGTACAGATCTTTTACTTCTTTGCTTAAATTTATTCCCAGGTATTTTATAGTCTTTGAAGCAATTGTAAATGGGATTGTTTTTTTTTTAATTTCTCCTTCTGATGTTTTATTATCGGTGTACACAAATGCAACTGATTTCTGAGTATTAATGTTGTATCCTGCTACTTTACTAAATTCATCTATCAGCTCTAATAGTTTCTTGGTGGAGTCTTTAGGGTTCTCTCTATATAATGTCATGTCATCTGCATATAATGACAATTTTACTTCCTCCTT
Source organism: Rhinolophus ferrumequinum (assembly GCF_004115265.2). NCBI lineage: Eukaryota > Metazoa > Chordata > Mammalia > Chiroptera > Rhinolophidae > Rhinolophus > Rhinolophus ferrumequinum. Next base: position 38,793,068 of record NC_046297.1, read on the forward strand.
ACCGATTTGGATGCCTTTTATTTCTTTTTCTTGTCTGATTGCTGTGGCTAGAACTTCCAGCACTATATTGAATAGAAGTGGAGAAAGTGGGCAACCTTGCCTTGTTTCTGATCTTAAGGGGAATGGTTTTAGCTTTTCCCCATTAAGTATGATGTTAGCTTTGGGTTTATCATATATGGCCTTTATTATGTTGAGATATGTAAAAAAATCACACTCTTCCCTGCCTCTTCCCTGGCTCAGAGCTGCACGCCGGTCTTCCCAGAGCCTGAGCACTAAGGTTCCTCTGTAATCTGACACTACTCCTCAGTTCAGGGGCCAGTTTAAGTCTCGGGAATGGTGCGGGTAGGATTGGAAGGGGGGGAGGGGCCCAGCTATGGAGTTTGTGTCCTTTGTCTGACCTAGGGCCCAACTGGAGGTCCCAGCGGAGGTTATTGCCTCAAATGCTGGATATGCTGCCCCCTCGGTGGAAAAGATCAGTTGTGGGATGCAGGGAAAGAGCCCACCGCCTGGCTTTTGTGTTCTCTTTTCTGTCCTGTGATCCCCTGCATCTCTGCAGCTGTGGATGCCTGCCGTGTTTCCACCACTACAATGCAGGCCGTGTTTCCACAGCTGCAGATGCCAACTGCGTTTCCACAGCCACGGATGCGGGCCATGTCTCTACTTTGCTCCCTTCCCTCTTTCCTTGCTCGCCCAATTTGCTCACCTTCAAGTAATCCTTGCACGAGTCTCTTAACTGTTCTGCATAATGAGCAGAGAGTCCTTTGATGTGTTATAGATGTCCCATTTGTGATAAGCTCCGGAGGAGAACTCAAAAAGTGCGCCCTCCTGCCGCCATTCCTGCGGAGCCGCCTTAGGATTTATTTTAATTGCACTTATTTTTATTTGATATTATCTTGCTTATTTATTTGTATAGTTCTTTGCTGTCCATTTTCTCTCATCATTTTATAGGCACAGCAAGAGAAGGAACCGTGTTTATCTTATCAGACACTGTGGATAAGGCCATTTCTCAGTACCTAAAACAGAGGTTGGTAACTTGAATGCATGCATATATAAATATTTATTGGATACTTGGTATGGACCAGGTCTGTTCTAAGGCTGAGATACAGAGGAGAACAAGACAGAAACAACCAGTACCGACATGCAACCTCCATTCTGGTGGAGGATATGGATAATAAATACGAGGTCTGACAATTAAGTTTGCAAACTCATTCTAGAAAAAGTGCTACATACCTCACTGCTGAATATCACAACCGTCACCTTCGAAGTATTCCCCTTGGGAAGCTATGCATGGATGTCAGTACCTAATCCACCCTTCAAAGAAATTTTGGAACTCTTTTTCTGGAATGGCCTTCAGAGCTGTCATTGTATTACCCTTGATATCCTGAATGTCATCAAAATGTCTTCATTTCAATATTTCTTTTTATCTTCAAGTAAAGAAAGAAGACATTGGGGGCCAGATCAGGTGAGTAGGGAGGGTTTTCCAGTACAGTTATTTGTTTACTTGCTAAAAACTCCCTCACAGACAGTGCCATGTAAGTTGGTGCATTGCTGTGATGCAAGAGCCATGAATTGTTGGCGAAAAGTTCAGGTCATTTTCATCTAACTTTTTCATGCAGCCTCTTCAGTACTTCCAAATAGTAACCTTGGTTAACTGTTTGTCCAGTTGGTACAAATTCATAGTGAATAATCCCTCTGATGTCAAAAAAGTTTAGCAACATCAATTTGACTCTTGATTTGGATTGACGGAACTTTTTTGGTCGTGGAGAATTGGGTGACTTCCATTGTGCACTTTGATGCTTTGTTTCAGGGTCATATTGGTACACGCACATTTCATCACCAGTGATAACATGGCCCAAAATATCATCTTGCCTCTCCAAAAGGTATTGGCAAACTTTGACTCTCCTTTGTTTTTGTTCGTCTGTGAGCTCCTTCGGGACCATTTTTGGACACACGTTTCTCATGTCAAAATTTTCAGTTAAGATTTTCCTGTTTCTTTATCGATGTTTACTTGGTCTGCCATGCTTGTCACAGTTGACCGATGATTTTGATGCACGATTCGATGACTTTTTGCAATGTTTTCATCAGTTCTGCTTGTTACTGGCCGCCCTGACCTCTCTTCATCAGTGACCCGTTTTCTCCCCTCAGAAAAACGTTTAATCCATTTGTACACTGCCATTTTCTTCATGGCATTATCCCCATAAACTTGAACTAATATGTCCCTGATTTTACTTCCACTCTTGCCAAGTTTAACAAGAAATTTAATGTTTGTTTGTTGCTCTAATTCAAGCTCAGACATTCTCACGATGGCACACAAAAAAATGCAACAGTAATGAATGCCACTCAGCAAGACACCACCACACGTTGACATGAACATGGCTGCGAGACACTGATATACCAAGGTTATGAAACCTTACCAAGCTGTTTGTACAGTGCTGCCTATAAGCGCACGGTTGCACGTTTACGAACTTAATTATCAGACCTCATACATAAACCGAATTGTTTCAGATTTTGATAATTGTTGTGTTGAAGAAAAAATAGAGTGGTTAAGGAAACATCTTTTCTCTAGTTGTTCTGTTGTTCTACATGTGTTCACTAGATCGTAACTTCCATGAAAGCAAGGACTATGTCCTATATTTTTTGTGTAGTGCTAAGCAGATGATGGTATGTACCCAGGAAATACAAAAGGATTCGTCTTAGCCAGAAGCCATGTTTGGTTTTTGGTGAGTCTTAGGCACCTGGTTTGTAATTTGTGCAAGGTGACTGGCTAGGGAAATTGGCTAAGCCCCTCCTTTCTCACGTAGGTTAGAATTGCCTAGACCCCTCGACTTCTGCTGGATAGGCCTGTAATTTAGCTGCTCCCCTGGCTTTGTTAATAGGCATGGGCAATCCACCTATGGATTTGCCCAGCTGCACACAGCCTTGCTGAAAATTTAACAGCAAATAGTGCTTGAAGATCACTAGGGAAGAAATAAGTCTGTAAAAGTAGTGTAATATTGGCTGTCAACTGTAATTGAAAAATTTAAAAAAAAAGAAAAAAAGAAATGGGTTACAAAACTGTAAAAAATAAATAAATAAGATAAACTTAGGCCGATAAACATGGAGTTCCAGAAAGCAGCGCCCAGAGGGATCTGAGGAGCATCTGCGTGTTTATTAAAAAACAAAAACCAAAAAACACCCCCTCCTCCTCTGCTTAAGGAAGATATTTAGACCTCGTCTTACAATGTCATTTCTTCTGTGGCATCTGCTCCAAACAGAAGATTTTCAAAAGACCTTTGTTTGCCCTTAAGCAGTTTTTTCCTCAGATAAGAATGCACAATCAGGGGAAATTTTTCACTGGATTGTTGGTCAGCTATCAAAATGAAAAATGAAAAATGAAAAATCTTCCCTAACTGGAGTAAGTGTGGAATGCTCTGGTAGCACAGCATTTTTCAGGTGTCCTTTTGTAAACTATTGTACACCTTTCAGCCAGAGCAGACATTTGGGTTGTCCGGTAGTGAATAAATATTTATTATATGCTTCCTGTATGCTGGTCCTCCATCGGGAACTGTTCCTCAAGACTTGCCTGCTAGTTACTTTTCTTGCCCGCTAGTTACTTTTCTTGTCCTTGTGTTCCCCATAACTCAAGATTGCGGACCCATTTAGCACCTTTTGATGGAAAGGGAAAGCAAGGCTAATCAGAAAGGCAGACAGGGAAGAGATGAGTCATGCTGCGGAAAACTGAGTTTCGCATAATGCTAAGCAGACAGTAGATACTCAATTCATAATTCAAAACCGATTTTTTTCAATGAATGGTGCCATGCAATGTGAATGTCTGTTTTCTTGCTGATAAGCACTACAGTCAGAAATCGCTTGATTTTGTCTTACATCATAAACAAGTGTAGAGCACGAACCATGTGTGGACACTCTGTTAGGAGTGAGGCAGGATGCTGAAATCCACTTGACACTGTTTGTCCTCTGAGGCCTTGGTGGTGAGTGCAGATGAAATGTGGACATGAAGACTGTATTTCAAGGACGAATATGCTAAGGTTAATAAAAAAAAAATAGGTAGACTTGTGAGAACACAGGGGAGGGAGATGTGAATACTTCTCCGGGGAATCCAGGCCTTACTGGGGTTCCTTCTACACACTTTTCTTCAGTTTTGAATTTTAAGTATACCCTTGGACTATTAGTTTTCTCTAGCTTGTATCAGGCCTCATCATATGTACCTCTGTGTTTGCTTTTTATATTTTTATTTTTTTTTAGTTTTCAGATGTACAAAACAACATAGTCATTAGACATGTATTTACCTGACAAACTGATAACCCCAAAAAGTCTATTACCCATCTGACACTGTACATGGTTATTATAGTATTATTGACTATATTCCCTATGCTGTACTTTATGTCTCCATGACTATTTTTTAAATTATAGTTGACCTTCAGTATAATTTTATATTAGCTTCAGGTGTACAGTGTAGTGATTATACATTTTATGATTTATGAAGTGATCCCCCTGATAAGTCTATTACCCATCTGACACTATATATAATTTTTACAATATTATTGACTATATTCCTCATACTATACTTCACATTCCCATGACTATTTTGTACCTACCAATTTGTACTTCTTAATCTCTTCACCTTTTCACTTAGCACCCCAAACCTCCTCCCATCTAGTAACCATCAGTTTGTTCTCTGTATCTATGGGTCTGTTTCTGTGTTTGCTTTTATCAGATGATCATCTATCTACTTTTGAGTTTAACCTTCGTTTCCAATTCCTTGCTTAACTTCTGAGTTCTTTGCATAGCAGTGTCAGATATCCTGAATGTTACTCCTTTTTCTACCCAAATGAAAATCACTAATGCAAAATTATATTAACAAAATGGATATGACTGAAATCACCACTGCTGGGTTAATAAGATGAGAACTCCCATTCCCTTTACTCCTACCAGTTCTTTTCTGCTATCTTGTCAAGGTAACAGGTCACTAGCTCACGAATTTCCCAGTGCCTTCTTTCCTGTGATGCAGAAAGCTATGTGTATCCCTCAACTTCCAAGGTGACTGAATTTATTAGCTAGTTTTGAGAATTAATTACTTTAAAAATTAAGATGAGTTGAACAATACAGATAAATATTTCCCTTGATTACCCATACCAGTGTATTCCATTCAGTATTCTTAGATATATTCACCAATGTGAGTTTAATGTATATATATTCTTCCAGATTTTCTCTCCATCCATTGATGTATGTCTGTATGCTATATAAGTGTGTACTTTTTTCCCCTAAAAACTCAGTTCAGAAATATTTTTATATCAGTACGTATAGCACTAATTCACTTGTTTTATTTTTTGTTTTTGTCATTTATGTTTTCCTAACTCTTTGTATGCTTAATAATTTTTGTTTGCCGGTCAGACGTTGCTTAAAAAGCTATAGAGGATTAAAAGGTTTACCTTTCCTCTGCTAGACAAATCAAGTTGATGGACTGATCACCTTAGTTCAACCACACACTAAGTAGCATCAGGACAGGTTGCAATTTTGGTAAGACTTAGACTACGTCTGTTTCTCCCTATTTCTGGAACATGGCCCTGCAGGGCTTTCAGTTAAAAGACTGGTAGATCTTTGAATCCTTAGCACTGAGTGCATAGAGAACATCTGGTTTGCTTTTGATAGATTTTGGCTTAGCTCTTTAGTTTTCTGCTCTGTGCAGCTTCAGAACTTGACAAATAACTTGACAGAGAGACCAACTGAGGTCAAGGTGCCTCACATCTCCACTTTTGTCCCTGAAGTCTAAATGGCTGCCAGAGAATCTGCTTATTTTTCGGCCCCAGCAGCTGTCCTCTACTGAGCCAATTCTCATTCTATACTCTAGATCCTCTAGAGCGAACCAGCTTAGAGGTGGCAAATGTCTCCCTGCATATACTTAGGTCACCTCTGAAATCTTTTCTTTTTGGATTTTTCTTTGTTTAGTCCTCCTTGCTTCAGTAGCTCTGTAATATTTTTAAATATATGAATTTTATAATTTATTTGATTTTTGTTGTTGTTTATAGTGGGAATGTTGGCCTGACAAGAACAACTCATTATTCTCAGAAGTAGAAATTCTCCCCTTTTTTATCTCCTGCAGATTATTTCATTGCATGACATGCTATCTTCTATAGTTGATTTAGCCATCTCCCTATTTATGGACATGTTGGTATTTCCAATTTTTCATTGTTACAAGCTTACAATTAAAATTCAAGTGTATGCATCTTTGTGTACTTATTTATTTATGACATTTACTAATGTATGGAATTTCTGGTTTGAAAAATATGGACTTTTAATTTTAGTAGAGATTGCTAAATTGTTCTCCAAAATGATTAAAATTTGAATCTTGGGGTTGAGGCTTCCTTTTACTTGGAAAATACTTTTTAGGTCCGCGTCTGATCTAGTAGCTTGGACCTAGTACCAAATAGTTCTATTAGGAACATGGAGAGGCCTATTGACTGTTTCAGAGACACTGAACACACTGAGGTTTGAGTTGCCCATGCCACTCTGACCTGAATTCTCCTGAGGGGAATTCAGTATTTTTACAATGTATTAGGGGATCATGCAGTGGATTACAAAAGTTCAACACATTCTCTAAGACACCAGGGGAGTGACATAAGCACTGATGAGATATTCAGTAGAAAAAGGCAAATCACCTAGCATAGCATATTTTCAATACAGACAATTTCCAGTTGAAAGCTTAGCTATTATTATACTGAGAGAATGCTGGCCACTGCTTCAAAGCTGTGGGGACTGCTCTTTATTCATAACAGTGATTGTCCCATGTGCTTGCCATAAAATCAATCTTTTAAGTAGTTCCTCAGTGTATTTGAATAGTTTTTCAGATTACCTCAAGTACCTTGGCTCAGTAGCAGTCCCTTTCCTTGCCAGGGCATGGGGAGTGAGAAGGTAGCTTTTTCTAGGCATTTGTTTGTATCAAGCAGTGGGAAGAGTTGGAACTGGTGAACATGGGGATGTGCAAATGTGTTCCACTTATAGGAAACTCCTCCAGTTCATGGGGTAGATCTGCTGGTATAGTTATCTTGGGTCTCCTTTCACTCCAGGGTAGAATTCAGCTTTTGGCTAAATACGTAGGAGGTAGGGTAGTCTCTGGCCTCTGGATACTTAAGCTAAAATTCTAAAGGAAACTTCGTTTGTTTTTTTTCCTTTGCCATATCTTAGCTTTAAGCAGCATTCATATCCTCTCTTGTACTGAAACAAGAAGCTGTACTGCTTATTTTCAAAACTAGTAAATGGATTTTCAATGTAAGTTTCCTGGTAATAAATGTTGATTTATTCTGAATTGTAATTTAGTGATATCAGTTTAATTCTTTGAAATATAGTGTGGGAGGGTCAGAAATAAAAAGGGTCTCTGTTCTGGACTCATTCATTTATTCACTGTTCATTAGGCAGTTGTTAAGTCACTACTGAGCATCAGACATTGGACTTTGCATTGGTGATAGAAAAATGAATAAGACTGTGATACTTTTGTTGGTAGCATGTCATAATAATCGTCTAGCTTTAACTCTAAGCCAGCATGAGCACTTTTGGATATAGAAAGTGGGAACCAAATAAAAATACTCCAGTTAGGAGCAAAACTGTATGGCCAGTTATGTAAGAAAGTGCTAGGCTTTTTACCAGTAATTTAGAACCTTATGACTAAGACTAAGCAGAAAATTGGGAAGAACAATGAAAGGGACAAGAAGTTAATGGAATGGTGACAGAGCTGAGAGGACAGAATTTGAACAGGAGGAGGAAAAGCAACAAGGGTTGAGGAAGGTTATTTAGGTCACTAAGCTTATAAGATTTTCTATTTCCCAATCAGTACGTTGTGACACTGAAGACATAAGGATATGACGAAGATATCACTGGGTGTGATAAATTCTTCATATTCTCACTTCCCTTTGCTAATTCTGGCATCAGAGTTGTTAAAAAGAACATGGTCAATAGTGTACGGAGATACATCTTAAAGAGGTTTGCCTGTTCTTAGGCAAACTCGATATGTTTAAATTCATATTTTTTCACTAAGAAAACTTTGAAGATTACTCAGAATGCCTGGCACTCAGGGCTACTTACACATATTATGGTAAGTAGTTAGTCTGTCTCAGTGTTGGGCAACGGTATTAGTTAAAACCAGAAAAACAGTCAAATTTTGGTCAAATTTTGGTTGGTCTTAAGGAACTACTTTATATATAGGCATTAGAAAACTACTGAAAGTTTTTGACTAGGGAGTGATGTGATTAAAATTTAGAATTGGAAATTTTATTTAGAACTGGAAATCTAGTGCTGATACTAGATTTATTGTAGAGATAAAATATAAAAGATTAGAACAATTAGACATTGAGAATAATCATTGCTAGTCTCACCTGAGTATCTGTTCTTTCCCCTTTCACAGTAATAAAAACCCTGATTTTTAGCTGTTAACATGGCCATCTAAAATAAAGACTATATTTCTCAACTTTCTTTGTAGTGAGGTATGGCTATGTGACTATGCTGTGACCAGAAGTATCATGCAGTAGTATGTCTAAAAGATGGCTGGCACACATCCTTTTCTTCCATGCCTTCTTCTATCTTGCTACGTAGATAATTGGTCATCTTGTCTAGTACTAACTGCTCCTGGGAATAGTGGAAGGGTGAACTAGAAGAAGCCTCAGTACCAGAAGACTTCATGGAGCAGACAGTTCTTTAGTCTCGGTCTGATAAAACAGACCGATAAGAACTGTTTTATCAGACCGAGACTAAATTCCACGAGACTTACACATGAGGGAGGATTAAATGACCTTGTTGAAGCCACTGAGATTTTAAGATTCTGTTATTTGCAGTAGAATGTAATCCTAGCCAACTCAGATGGAGAGAATAAAATGAATAGTTTAGTTTTTAGTGTTTCAAGCCAATAACAGTCATAGGAATGTAAAGGAAACATGTTTGGAACAGGGGAAGGATGATGCCTTCGGTTTGGGATCCAGTCCAGGTGATGTCACATAATTGAAACCAATGTTAGGAGCCTGGAATAGAGGTCAGAGTTGGAGAAATAGACTTGGAATGGGAAGCAGACCTCTCAAGAGTTATGATAATTAACTATATGGGAAGGGATGAAATTTCCATGGGAGAAGAGTGTAAAATGACGGTAAAATAACTGCAAAAAAACTAAAGCCCGACCTTGGGGAAACTCTCTGTTCATAGAGGGGGAGGAGGCAACAGAGACAGCGAAGTTGGGTAGGAAGAGATGCATGACGATGGTAAGGGCTAAAGGGACAAAGAGTTGAAACTGAAATGGTAAAGCTTATTTCTTTTGTGCATGGCAGAAAATGTGGGAGAGGAAAGGGAATTCCCAGGTTTCTGGGTGATTATATGTGTTTGTTAATGACTAAAATGCTATTTTGTTGAATGTTTCAGGGAGGACTTTGATTCCAGCTTATAGAATTGTTCCTGCTTTTAATACTTAGTTACAGCATTGTTAGACTCTTCTCGGTGAGCTATTGCATACCATAGTGTCTCAGTGACAGAATTGCCAAGGTATTCCACAGAGAATGAAAAGTGTAGTTGGAAAGTCATTCAATGGCTTATAAAACTGTGAGCAGATGATCATGCTGCTTAAGCAACAAACTGTGAAGACTGAGAACTCATGAAGAGTTTTGCTGTTGGCATCAAATAAAACTAATAACAAACTGGATTTGTAATAGTAATTTTATAAAAGTATACATACTTATTATTGATCTTCATAATAACAGTTCATGTAGTAACTGGCTATAACTGGTAATAGCCAGTATTACTTTTACCTGGGCACATAGTAGACATTTGTGGCATAGCTTTAAGAAGGAAGATATTGAGAAATATAAGGGAAAGGATGATTTGTGCCAAAGGGAAGGTTGGCAGGAGGTGGACACTCTTCCTCTTCCACTTCCTAACTAGCTTGTTCTGGTGCTAGAGGCCAAGAGTGCCTTGCCCCTACTCAAGCCAACCTAAGGACCTAGTGTGTCTACCTGCATTAGTCCCTACTCTCCAGGGCCAGCAAATCTGCCAATTATATTCTCTCAGTTGGAGAGAGTGAAAGATATTGTCATCAGAGGTTCCCTGATTTCCTGAAAGTTCTTCAAGACTTTATGCATGGCCCCACCCAAAGCTTTTCTGCCTCCCAATCAGGAGAGAAGGAGACTGCAGACTATAGAAACTTCAGAAATTATGATTGTCTGCACTAATCAGGAGCATAAATGGGCAGGTCTGTGTTCATAAAGATACAGGAATCTTGCACAAGATGTTAAGCAGCAGTATACAAGAAAGCTACGTGCTTCATGTTTTCAAAGATGAAACAATGCAGAATGCAGGACTATAAGAAACCCAAAGTGTCACAAGCCATGATAACAAAATATCACATTTGCTGCCATATCTTCCAAACCCAGAAGAATGCCTCAATAAATTTTTGTTAAATGAATTTTGAGTAAATATTTTTATTTCAGGAATATTTAAACCTGCATCCTAAATCTGCTTGTCCTCTGTATTTTCAAACATAAAGAAATGAGCACCAATAGCTAATGGAGAGATAGGACGGTGAGAAGAGTGAGAGAAATCATGTCTCTCCTGTAAACTATTCATTATAGGTATTGGCAAAATCTTGGTTCAAATTTCAGTTTATTTAATCACCAGTTGTATGACATTGGGCAAATTACTTAAATTTGAGTCAGCATGTCTTAATTTTTAAAATCTGGGTAATAATATCTACCTCATATAATTGTTGTGAAAAGTAAATAAAATTTATGAGAACCTGCTTAATAAATTCTAAGTGACAATTCAAATGTATGATGCTAGTATTGATACTAATAGTGATAGTAATAAAATAATAACAATTGCAGTACTGTTAAGAAGTGGCGTCTGTGGAGGAAGTCATGAGTGGAATGTTTGTGTACAATGTATGGGCTTTGGGCCTCTGGATATGTAGGAAGGCTCCAAAAAGTAGAATGATAATGATGGCTATATTTTAAAATTACAGTGTGTCACACATTTTCTAAAAGGTATTCTGAAGACTCACAAACACTCTTAGCTGGATGTGATCTCCATTTTACAGATGAGAAATTTGAGGCTAAGCCTGATTATAAATGCTGCTCTAGGTTATTCTTTGTTAATGTCAAAGCTGGATCTGATCCCTTCTCTCTGGCTCATATGATGACACTGCCTTTCCAGGATTCAACGTAGAATCAACAGTTCCCTGAATGACAGCTGCTCTCCATCCAGTTTGAATACTTCAAATGGCTGGCTCTCTTACTCAACAAGACCCTGTGAGTTTACACTAGAGAGGCTCATGTTGAAAGTAAGCTACCATGGTGAGCTGGCTCTGTCTTGGAGCAGAAGAACAGAGATGGAGGCTTTGCTAGGTCTGACTTAGCTTTGAGTAGCACAGAAATGATGTGCTGAGATACCTAGGTGTCTCTTGTCTTGACAAGTGCATGCAAGAGGAGGTCAGCAGGACCCTTCCTGGTGTTTGTGGTCGATATGTTACCTTGTGGAAGGTGACCATTTGTTGAATTCCTATTCCACCCAACTTCAGTTCATTTGACTTTGGAGGGGTTGCAACATGCCCTTGCCTCTTAAACTGAGCTTTCTCTAGAGTTGCTGTGTGACTTATCCTTTGTCAGACTTTGTTAGAAATTCAGATGATATTGATTTTAAATAGACCTATGGGGTTTGAGAATAGTTAGAGAGCACAGATGAGAAGGAGAGGTTAAATTTTTTCCTAAACTCAAACTGTCATTATTAAACTCATTAACCCTAATAATGAACATAATCATGGAAAAAATAATCTAAATCTCATTCATTCATTCATTCATTCATTCATTCATCTATCAAACATTTATTAAAAGCACTACTGTGTATTAGGTTGCATATTTTGTGCTAACCGTATAGAGATACATGTATAAACAATGCCTGTCCTAGAGAGTGGAGTGGAGACCCTGAGGGTGGCATTCAGGTTAATCTGGGACATAAATGCTCAACAAGCTTTTGCAAAAATGTAAATTTCTTTTTTCTTAGAGGACAAGAATTGCATTTGTTTTGTTCACAGATGTAAACTACCTCCATTGACTTAGCACAGAATCTGGCTTAGCTAAGTGCTCGAGACATTTTGTGAATTGACTTAATATTTCTAATATTCTATTATTATAATGTGACATTATGTTACGAATATTTCTAATTATATGATCTAGTGGCCAGAATAAGTTAATTTAACTCATGAGTACTTTTTACTCCCTTTAGTGAGCTAGAAATTTTTGGTTGCCAAAGTCAACCTGCTAACCAAATGTTTAAATTCTGGTAATTAATGATTGCACTTAATCACAGGTTTGATGAATGATTCGTTTGTAATAAAAGCAGAAGGCTCATGAGAAACTCAGTAAATTTGTCGACAGTTTTAAGACATTATGGCAGGTTGCTTAGGAATATTTCCCAGCAAATGAGACCTATTAGATTATATCATATTCTTGCAAAGTGAGTAGGAAAATAACTTTAAAACATATATCTATTTTCTTATTTAAAAACATAAATTACCTGAAAAGGGATCAGATCATGAGGAATTGATTAGATATTTGATGGCATTTCTTTTATGATTCAAAAGAGTAGTAGATGTTAATTTCTCACATAGTTCTTTCTTAAAGCAGAAATAATAGTTTCTATTTGTTTACTAATTTTTTTATAGTTGACTTGCATCTATTTTTTGACAATTTTAGTTACCCCTCCCTTTGAATATTCAAACTCTATATTTAAGGCTATACTTCAACATAGTGTTTATGAAATGAATTAAATCCTATGGAATGTTCCAGTGCAATCTGAAACCACAGCAAGTACCAGAGGTTTTATGTTTGAAAAGTATTTTAATCAGTGATGAATTTGGAATTATTGCCAGCTGATTCCTGAATCTTTAAGCATAGGCCTTATGAACACATTATCCAGATGTTTATAAAATGCCATTTTACTAATGTGCTGTTTATACTTTGACTTTGTGATTAAAAAAAAATACATTTGCCTACTTCAAAGTACCAGATGAAAGTGTTTTACAGTAACTAAATATTATACTTGAGCTGCTCAACAGCCCTTCATTCCTACCCCTTCTGCCTTAAAGGGACCTATTCCTATCATCACTTATTTTCCCCATGGCATACAACAAGAAATCGCCTGTTTTGTGGAATTTTGTGTGAACATTAAGTCCTTGGTAATGCTTCTTATACCTCAACTAGCTGTACTATTTTCCCTAAAATGTATTCTGTCTTTGAAAGAAAAATTTAATTTTTAAAATTTCTTAAGCCAGATTATTAATTGAAACTATGAAAAATGAATGAAGGAACACTCACTAATTCCCCAAAACTCAAAGCAGAATCTAATCCTTGGAGAAATCTGTCTGCTTAATTCCTCACTATTAATCAATTTAAGATGACTTGGAAAGGTATATTGGGAGAAAGAAATAAAAAAAAAAGAGTTGAATAAGGCAATATTAAAGCTGACATTTTATATTCAGGTTGGGAGAGTTAAAAAAATCACTTTTACCTTTTCATCTATTTTTGAGTCATTTTTTATTGAATAAATTTACACATATACTATTGGATTGGAGAATATGAGGTATGATCAACTAATACAGTGAATGTTTAAATTAGAAAAATTATTACAGTTAAAGACACATTGCCATTAACCCCCCTTGAAATATTTCCCCTTGCTTCAAACACACTTATTCCATTGTTCTTGTCACTTTCTGAAGCAGTTCTGGAAGTCCTCTTTTGTGAGTGTTCTTACTTCATCCTCCATCATAACAATGTTCTGTGTCACACATCGCTTCTGGTATGGCAATTTCTGTCAAATAAAAACATTATGGTGTGTCCTCATCTACCTTATTCACTGGATCTGGCACTGTGCAACTTCTGACTCTTCCCCAAAGTCAAAATGACCATGAAAGAAAAATGTTTTGAATTTATTCAAGACACCAAGGCAGCCATGACAGTGCAACTAAGAACACTCACAAAAAAGGACTTCCAGAATGCTTCAGAAAGTGGCAAGAATGATGGGATAAGTGTGATTGAAGCAAGGGAGATTGTTTTGAGGGGGGTTAATGGCAATGTGTCTTTTACTGTAATACATTTTTTAAATTTCAACATTCGTGTTATTTTTTTAATCACACCTTGTATGTACAATTTGAAGCATGTTTTAACCATATACTTGTGTCTTTAAATATCCTTCAAAATATGGTGTTCAATGGCTGCTGAATCATTTGTGATGACTTTACCATCCTTTATTTGGTTTTTCCTCTGTTTATGATGCCAAGTCTCAGTCCCATGGTGATTTGCATCCACCCTTTGTCTTTCCTGAGTCCCTCTTGGCTCTCTATGGTATTCATTAGTGCTGCTCACTAGATATTTCTCTCTTTTTACCTTCTTCAAATGAAATAGCACTGTACTTCCTGGCCCCATTGGGTTTTGGTGAGACCATGTTACTTTCTCTAGCCAATGAAATGTGAACTGAGCATTTAATTATTGATTAAAGAGATCTGCCAGAATACTTTTTCCTCTTCCACAGTAACTGGCAGTTTCCAGAGTGGCTGCTCCATTAGCCTGGATCCCAGAGAGAGGGTGAGGCTAAGGTGAACACTCAGAAAATCTTGAATGGATAGGTGACATGAGCAGAAAATAAATTTTATTCTTGGCTGATAGTTTTTCTTTCTTTCTACACTTTGAATACATCATGCTACTCCCTTCTGGCCTGCAAAGTTTCTGCTGAAAAATTTGCCATTAGTCTTATGGGGGTTCCCTTGTACATAACAAGTTGTTTTTCTCTTGCTGCTTTTAAGATTCTCTCTTTGTCTTTAATTTTTTACAGTTTAATTATAATGTGTTCTAGTGTGGGTCTCTTTGAATTTATCTTCTACAGAGCAACTCTCTGGGCTTCCAGGATCTTCTTCAAGCCAAAATGAAAAGATGCTAATTAGTTACAAGAAAACATATGAAAGTATAAATCTCACTGGTAAAGGTAAATATATTAAATTTAGAAGACTTCAGTGTTGTAATAGTGGTGGGCAAATCACTTACAAGTCTAGTTAAATAAAGTTTACAAGGCAAAAAGTAGTAAAAATAACTATCAATAAAATAATTGGTTAATGGATACACAGGTAAAAAGATGTGAATTGTGACATCAAAAACAAAATTGGGACCAGGAAATGTAGAGCTTTAGTATGTGCTTGAAGTTAAGCTATTATTAGATTAAAATAGAGTGTTACCAATATAATATGTTTTATGTAAGCCTCATGGTAGCCAGAAAACAAAAACTTACAGTGGACACACAAAATATAGCAAGGATTCTAAGCATACAACTACTGAAAATCATCAAATTATAAAGGAAGAAAGGAACAAAGGAATTACAAAACAGCTAGAAAATAATCCACAAAATGGCCATAATAAGTCTGTACCTATCAATAATTACTTTAAATGTAAATGGACTAAAGTCTCCAATCAAAAGACATAAAGTAGCTGAATGGATTAAAAAAAGAAAAATGAAAAATAAGACCAAACTATATACTGCCTACAACAGACTCACTTTAGCTTTAAGGACAAGCACGGACTGAAAGTTAAGGGGTAGAAAAACATATTCCACATAAATGGAAACCAAAAGAAACGAGAAGTAGCACTACTAATATCAGACAAAATAGACTTTAAGCCAAAGACTATAATAAGAGACAAAGAGAGTCATTATATAATCATAAAGGGACCAATCCAGCAAGAAGATATAACATTTGTAAATATTTATGCACACAACATAGAAGCACATACATAGATAGAGCAACTATTAACAATCCTGAAAGGAGAAATAAGTACATGAAAAGGTGCCAACAGGTACATGAAAAGCACTAATCATCGGGGAAATACACATCAAAATCTCAATGAGATGCCACTTTCACACCTGTTCGAATGGCTATCATCAAACAGAGAAGAGATAAGTATTGGTGAGGATGTGGAGAAAGGGAATCCTTATTCACTGTTGGTGGGAACATAAATTGGTGCAGTCACTATGGATAACAGTATGGAGTTTCCTCAAAAAATTAAAATGCCTTTCATATGATCCAGCAATCCCACTTCTAGTTATATATCCAAAGGAAATGAAAACAGTGTATTGAAGAAATATCTGCACTCCCTTGCTCATTGCAGAATTATTCACAAAAACCAAAACATGGAAACAAACTGTGTGTCTGTCAACAGATGAAGATGAATGAATAAAAATATTTAGGTACACACACACACACACACACACACACACACACACGACTTTTATTCAGCCATGAGAAAGAAGGAAATCATGTCATTTACAACAACATTAATGGACCTTGAGGGCATTCTGCTAAGCGAAATAAGCCAGAGAGAGAAAGACAAATACTACATGGTATCACTTACATATACAATCTTAAAGAAAAGAAAAAGCTTAATTGATAAGAGAAAGTGATTGTCAGGGTCTGGATGGGTGAGGGTGTTTGGGAATAAGGAGAGATTGGTAACAGTTTTCAAATAAATGTTCAGCTGTAAGATAAATAAGGTCTGAGGATCTAATTAATGTATAGCATGGTGACTATAATTGATAGCACTGTATTTTATAATTGAAATTTGCTGAGAGTAGAACTTAAATGTTCTCACCAAAATAAAGAAAGAAAGAAAAAGATAAATATAAGGTGTGGATTAAATAGATGGGGGAATCCTTTCACAATGTACGAGTATATCAAATCATCATCTCAATGTACCTTAAACATCTTAAAATTTTATGTCAATTATATCTCAATAAAGCTGAAATTAAAGAAACCTTTATTTTTTAATGAATGGAATCTTAGGGGCTATTTGTTATCACAATATAACTTAGCCTATCTTGACTAATACACTGATCATGTGTTTAGATTGGGAATCTGGTTTAGACCTGGTGATCATCAAGAGGGTTCATGTTTACTTCATTTTTATGAATTATGTGCAGGTCAGTGTACACACCTTCAGATTATCAAACAATTGGGGAACATTTTCCCCTACACATGTGTTTTCAAAGTGTTACTTTAGCTGACTTCAGGCATGTGTGTTCAATAATTCAGATCACATATAAATATTAGCATTCATACCTTCATTCTCACAATATTTGATTAGCCTTGTCCATATTTTTATGTTGCTCAGGAAAATATCACTAACAACTTTAAGATAAATATTTTCTTAAGTCTAAATTTTGTAGTTGAATGAGAAAGGTCAAAAATAAAATTCTGTCATTTCCCCTGCCATCTAAATGTATTTCTATTATTGTATATTTCCTTCTATTCTTTGTTCATGAAACTTTATATTACTTATCACAGTTTACATAGAACTTGGCGTTTTCTCTATATCAAAAATTTTCATGTTGTTTTATAGACTTCATAATTAACATTTTAATAACTTCAAAATATTCCATTGAAATTGAACACCATAATTTATATTGCAATTTCCTTATTACTGAGCTTTTGGGTTGATGCTATTTTTAAAAAGAAATTCTGTTGGAATAAATAATTTTAAACAAATACGATGAACATACACATTATTGTGTTAATACATTCCAAGTGTAAACACATATTCTAGCACATTAGCCATTGATGCAAACATGTCTGATACTTCTCTTTTGAAATTGTCTTTAAATCCAATTGATTAGGCACACATTAAAAAGCAGAATTATTATTTTATAACATACCTTGTTTTGGACCCCAAACCATTAATTTATTTTGTTCATAATATTTTGGCTATTTCCCAAAATCAGTTCTAATTTTAAATTACCAAATTTTGCCTCCATTTAGACCATTTGGAAGACTGCCAAATGCTCAGAAGGCAATTGTAGAGAAAAAAGTTCCAAAAATGTTTAGAGCAATGGGCAATTATTGCTATAACTCTGCAGCCTCCCACAGTGACAACTTTGGAGGGATAACACTCCTTTTGTTGTATGAGTTTGAATAGGTTTGTCACTATATTCATTAAAGCTATACGTCTATAATCATGCTTTGCATAAGACTAATAGTGTTCCAAGTAAATGTTGGTTCCTTGAGAGCAGGGACCGATTCTTTCACAGCACCTCTACTTGTATCTGCACATAACACGTAACTGTCTTTATTTGTGCTTGAGTCTCTAGAAATGAATACTGTGTTAAGAATGCATTTCTTCTATTGACCTATCTTTGAGTAAACCCTTTCTTCTGGTGAAGGCTTGAACTCTCCAAAACTCGAGACCAACAATATCCACATCACCTGAGAATTTGCTAAAAACATGTATTCCCTGGTCCCATCCTGAACCTACTGAATCAAAAATTCTGGATATTGGGTTCAGAGATCTGTATTTCAGCAAGGCCTCGTGTGATTTTGACACATAATACATAATCAATAAATAGTAAAGTTTGCCTGGGGAGAAACTAAAAATAAAGTTCAAGGAAATACTATGATGAGAGAAAGTTGGTCTCAAAGACACAGATTAGTAAAACTCAATAAATATTTTCTGACCACGTATTATGGATCAGAAATTTTAACACTGGGTACAGAAAAGCAAAAAAGGTGATGTCTTTGTTCTCATGGAGCTGACGGTCTAGAAGAGATAAAGATGTGCACTGGGCATAAAATGTGTAAATAAATGCAATGCTCTGTGAAACTTCAATGTAGAAGTACATGCCAAATATGGGTGGTGATGATGGTAATTATCATTTATATGAGGTCTGAAAATTAAGTTTGCAAACTCATCCTAGAAAAAGTGCTACATACCTCATTGCTGAATATCACTACAGTCACCTTCGAAGTACTCCCCTTGGGAAGCTATACCCTGACCCCAGCGCCTAGTCCACCCTTCAAAGCAATTTTGGAACTCTTTTTCTGAATGGCCATCAGAGCTGTCATCGTATTACTCTTGATGTCCTGAATGTCATCAAAATGTCTTCCTTTCAATATTTATTTTATCATTGGGTAAAGATAGAAGTCATTGGGGGGCCAGATCAGGTGTGTAGGGAGGGTGTTCCAATACAGTTATTTGTTTATTGGCTAAAAACTCCCTCACAGACAGTGCCATGTGAGCTGGTGCATTGTCATGATGCAAGAGCCATGAATTGGTGGCGAAAAGTTCAGGTCATCTAACTTTTTCATGCAGCCTTTTGAGCACTCCCAAATAGTAATTTTGGTTAACTGTTTATCCAGTTGGTACAAATTCATGAATAATCCCTGTGATATCAAAAAAGGTTAGCAACATCATTGCAACAGTTCGTGAACCTAATTGTCAGACCTTGTAAGCCACATGTTATCTGTCAGGCATAGTACAAGTGCTTTCCATTACAGTATATCATTTCGTTCAGTCTTCGCATCAGAAGGAATATATTAATAAAAGAGTAAAAGATGCTGTATGGCTTGAATTTGTTCCCTTGAGCTTGGCAAGAATGAAAGCTTGGTCTCAGAGCTCACTATTTCTTTCCCAGAGCCCTGGAGCTATTTACGAACTCTGTGTTTGTTAGTCCACTACAGAAATGGGTATACGGGCATCTATCTCCGAAGTGATACACAGATTAAATAAAGTAATGTATAAAATTGCCTAGCTCAGTATATGTCTTAATATTAAACAATATTAACAATATTAATACAATATGTATTAATATTTGTTGCTATTAACAGTAATCATCATCACCTCCATTATCAAGATCATCTTCATTGTTACTAGCAGGGTGAGTGGCAATATAATATAGATTCTATACAGGTTAAGAGAATGGACTGAAGTGAGACTTCCAGCGGTTAATTCTGGCTTTGTCAGCTTCTAGCTGTTAGACCATGGGTTTGGCCTCTCTGTGTTTCAATTTCCTCATCTGTAAAGCAGGGACAGTAAGAATCTGGCAAAGAAATTAATGCATGTAAAACACTCAGAACACTGCCAGCCCTGTGAAAAATGCTCAGTAAGTCAAGCTATTATTATTATTAATTTCTTTGGAATGTTACATGGACTACTCTTTCAGGGTTTAACCTCTCTTTCTGGTGCGTTGTGATTCTGATGGAAGGGTTTATGCTTTCGAAGTCCATGGAACAAGAATATCACCTTTCCTCAAATCTGTAGGGTTCAAAGCTCCACCACTTATTTGAGTAAAGGCCTTTCCGTGGCGCCTAAAAATAAGGGGGAAAAGCTGATATCAAGGTAAAGCTTGAAAAAGCCAAAGAGGAAAATTTTAAATCAAAGTGTAGGGCATCCACTTTTATTTCATGGAAATGTATTATTTAAGCAAACTTACTGATAATAATGCACAGATGCTGTTTGTAGACATTATTGTCCTCCTCTGAAGCAACTGAGTGCTGATTTCCTAGCTATGCCAGCAGTCTTTTCAGAATTAATTCTGTGCCCCTCTATATCATTGTGGGACAGAGATCTCATATATGACTTTTCTGAAGATTAGAAGACTAAAACATGGACACGTTGCGTCAGAGGCTGAGAAGGTGTACACAAATGTGAATGAATAGTTAAAACACTGCCAGATGTACAGGAAGAGTCCTTGAACACAAATGAAATTGACATCAAGAAAATATTAGCTTTGTAATTCTGCCTAGATGGCATATGGATGGACTGGCACTACAGAAAGATTCAATTGTAAGTATTTCATGTAATTGATGGTGGAAAAAAAGTTTCAACAGATATTTTTCAATTAATTTGCCACGGGTGCTCAAATGCACGTGACCTAGAATTTCATGGGTTCAAATTGCTGCTGTTAGAGCTTCAGGCTTTGCTTCCAGGTTATTTTACGTGCTGTGGCACTGACTTTTAAGAATTTAACTCTGTTTATTGGTAATGCTGCAGGTCACATGATTATAGTCTTACAGGATGACTATAGTTTCTCAAAGAATCAAATGAATATTAGCTCAATTTACATCACTCCAAATTCATGTTCAGTCTTTACCTTGTGCACACTGTTATTTTAACTTTACATTATTTTGTTTTAACTTAACATTATTTCATCTCCATGTTTCCATATATTGCTATTGGCTATTTACTTGTCATGCAATTCTTTAATTTTCTTGCTAACTCTCCCAAAGTCCTCTGCTGGATTGTTTCTAGAATTTCATATTTATACCCAGAAATGCAGGGAACATCTTAAATTGTTTGTTTCTTATTTTATAATATTGCTAAGGAGTTTGTTCTCCAAAGCAGAATAACCAAAGTAAGATTTCTTATAGTTCTTGCTACGTATTGAGAGATCACACTCTAGAAATATCAAACTAATTTATAGTACCATCAGCGGGGGATATATGCATACTTTCCCCCACAGTTTACACAATATTGGATTTTCTTTAATTTATGTATGTAATGGCTTTCCAAAATAAATTTAGCATCAAATTTACCATCTTAACCATTTGAAGTGTACAGTTCGGTGGTATTTAATTCATTCATAATGTTACGCAACCATCAGAACCATCCATCTCCATAACTCTTCATCTTATAAAACTGAAACTCTATATCCATTAAACAATATCTCCTTATTTCCCCCTCCACCAACCCCTGAAAACCACCATTCTACCTTTTATATCTATGATTTTGACTACTCATATAAGTGGAATCACACGGTATTTGTTTTTGTGATTGCCTTATTTCACTTAGCTTAACACTCTTAATGTTCATCTATGTTGTAGCATGTGTCAGAATTTCCTTTCTTTTTAGGCTAAATAATATTACATTGTATTTGTATATCACATTTTGCTTATCCATTCACCTATTAACAAACACTAAGATGAATGATGAACACATTTTAGCTATTGTGAATAATGTTGCAATGAACATGGATGTACAAATACCTCTTTGAGACCCTGTTTTAATGATTTGGGCTATGTGCCCTGAAATAAAATTGCCAGATATATGGTAATTCTATTTTTAAGTTTCTGAGGAATCACCATACTGTTTTCCAAAGAGGCTGTACCATTCTATGTTCCCAGCAACAGTGCACTAGTGTTGCAGTTTTTCCATGTCTTTGCCAATACTTGTTATTTTCTGGTTTTTGATAGTAGACATTCTAATTGGTGTGAGGTGGTACCTCATTGTAATTGGTTGGCATTTTCCTAATAATTAGTGATACTGAGCATCTTTTCATGTGATTATTAACCATTTGTATATCTTTGTTGAAATGTCTATTGAAGTCCTTTGCCCATCTTTGAATTGGGTTGTTTGGTTTGTTGCATTTTTGTAGTTCTCTATTCTGGATATTAATCTCTTGTCAGATATAATTTGCAAACATTTTCTTCTATTCTGCCTATTGCCTTTTTGATTGTTGGTGTTGTCTTTTTATGCACACAATTTTCTAATATTCATGAAGTCTAATTTGTCTTTTTTTCTTTTGTTGTCTGTATCTTTGGTATTATGTCTAAGAAATCATTTCCAAATTCAATGTCATGAAGTTTTTCTCTGTTTTCTTCTAAAAGTTTTATAGTTTTAGGTCTTCAATTTAAGTCTTGGATCAATTTCAGTTAATTTTTATGTGTGATATTAGTTAACTTCATTCTTTGCATGTGGAAATCTAGTTTTCCTAGCACCATTTGTTAAAAAGCCTGCCCTTTACCCATTTAATGGTCTTTGCACTCTTATCAAAAATCTTATCAAAAAATATGTGAGTGTTCATTTCTAGGCTCTCTATTCTATTCCATTGGTCTATATGCCTGTCTTTATGCAAGTGTAACACTGCTTTGATTGTGGTTGTTTTGCAGTAAATTTTCAAATCAGGAATTGTGAGTCTTCCAACTTTGTTTTTCTTCTTTAAGATAGTTTTGGCTTTTCAGAGTCTCTTGAGATGCCACATAAATTTTAGGATGGGTTTTTCTATTTTTGCAAAGAATATCCTTGGAATTTTGATAGGTATTGCATTCAATCTGCAGATCTCTTTGGGTAATAGTATTGACATCTTAACAATAGTAAGTCTTCTAATCTGTGAACATGGAATGTGTTTCCACTTATTTATGTTTTCTTTAATTGCTTTTAACAATGTTTTGTAGTTTTCATTGTAAAATTCTTTCACCTCCTTTGTTAAGTCCTAAGTGTTTTATTCTTTTTGATGTTATTGCAAGTGGAATTGTTTTTGTAATTTCCTTTTAGATTGTTCACTGTGTATAGAAATGCAACTGATTTTTTTTTTATTGACTTTATGTCCTGCTACTTCTCTGAATTCATTTATTAGTTTTTACTTTTTCACCAGTGAGAATAATGTTTGCTATATGATGTTTGGGTTTTTCATATGTGGCTTTTTTTTTTCATATATGGCTTTATTTATGTTGAGGTAGTTTACTTGTATTCCTACTTTGTTTTTGTCATGAAAGGGTCTTGAAATTTTTCACATATTTTTCTTCAGTAGTTAAATTGATCACATGGCTTTTTTCCCTTCATTCTGTTCATGTGGTATATTACATTGATTCATTTTTGTATGCTGAACCATTCTTGAATCCGAGGAATAAATCTAACTTGGCCATGCTATATAATCCTTTTAATGCACTACTGAGTTTTTTGTTTGTTTTTTTTTTTGTTGTTTTTTGCATGTATTGATTTCTTTCATCAATGTTCATAAAGTATAGTGATCTGTAGTTTTCTTTTCTTGTAGTGTCTTTCCCTGGCTTTGGTATCAGGGTAATGCTGACTTCATAGAATGAGTTAGAAAGTATTCCCTCCTCTTCAGTTGTAAAAAGTTTGAGAATGGTTTGTGGTATTCTTTAAATGTTTGGTAGAGTCACCATTGAAGCCATTAGCTCCAGAGATTTTATTCATTGGGAGATTTTTGATTACTAATTCAATTTCCCAGCTAGTTATAGATGTATTCAGATTTTCTATTTCTTCATTGTTTAGTCTTATTAGGTTTTACGCTTCTAGAAAATTTTTCATTTTTTCTAGATTATCCAATTTGTTAGCATATTATTGTTCATAATACTCTCTTATGATTCCTTTTATTTCTGTGGCATCGGTAAAATCCCCACAGTCTGACTTCAGTAATTTAAATCTTCTCTGTTTATATCTTAGTCCATCTAGTTAAAAGTTTGTCAGTTCTGTTGATCTTTTCAAGGAACAAACTTTTGGTTTCATTAACTTTCTCTGTTGCTTTTCTATTCTCTGTTTCAGTTAACTTTGCTGTAATAATTATTTCCTTCCTTCCAGTTTAGTTTGTTTTTCTGTTTCTAGTCCATTAAGTTGTAAAGTTAGATAGTTGATTTGAGATTTTCCCTGTTTTTTAATGTAAGCATTTATAGCTATAAATTTCCCCCTTAACACTACGTTTGCTGTGTTTCATAAGTTTCGGTATGTTGTGTTTTTGTCTTTATTCCTCTCTACATATGTTATAATTTCCCCTGTGATTTCTTTTTTGATCCAATGGTTGTTTGAGAGTATGCTGTTTATTTTCCATAAATTTGTGAATTTTCAAGTTTGCTTTCTGCTATTTATTTCTAACTTTGTTTTGTTGTGGTAAGGGAAGATATTTTGTGTAACACATATTTTTAAAAACCTATTGAGAGTTACTTCATGTCCTAACATATTGTCTATTCTGGAAAACATTCCATGTGCACTTGAGAAGTATGTGTATATTGTTATTGAATAGAGTGTTCTATATATGTCTGTCAGATCTAGTTGGGTTATTGTGTGAAGTCCTCTGTTTCCTTGCTTATCTTCTTCTGTCTGATTCTTCTATTCATTATTGATAGTTGACTATTGAAGTCTCAACTTATTACTGTAGAACGGTTTCTACATTCAATTCTGTCATTTTTTGCTTTATATATTGAACGTCTGTCATTAGGTATATAAATGTTTATTATTGTTGTATCTTGCTGTATCAATACTTTTTAAAAATAATGTTCTTTTCTGTATCTTGTAACCTTTTTTTATTTAAAGTCTATTTTACCTGACACTAGTATAGTCACCACTGGTTCTCTTATGGTTACTATTTGCATGGAATATCTTTTTCCATTCTTTCACTTTCAATATGTTTGTGTCTTTGGCTTTAAAATGAATCTCTTGCAGATAGTACATACTTGGATCATTTAAAAAATCCACTCTGTCTTTTGATTAGAGGGTTTAATCCATTTACATTTAAAGTAATTATTGATAAGTAAGGATGTACTTCTGTCATTTTGCTGTTTGTTTTCTTTATTCTTTTTAGCTTTTAGACAGAGACTAACTATTCTTTTTAGTTTAGACAGAGACAGCAGCATGTTTAAAGGTTCTATGTTAGTTAAGGGAAAGGCATCTTCTAAGAATGGTAAGAAGTCAGCGTGGGTGGAGTATATTTGGGTTTATGCGGGGAGAGTGGTAGGAGATGAAAAACAATAAAAAAATAAATTTACAAATATTTTTATGTACTGTATTTAGATTTGAAACTCACTTTCTTGCTGTAGAAAGATCTCTGTATTGGATGGGCTGGAAATGCTATTGCTAGCATTGTTTTAATAAGCTATATTGGGACAGTTACAAACTGTATTTTTATCTTGGTCCTTAAAGGACAGTGAATCAACATTTTACAAAATGTATTTTTCAGATAAATCTATGAGAAGATAAAAATGTTACATGAAAAAGAGTTCTATGGTGAATTAAGTTTGGGAAATGCTTAGTCAAGCATATTTCTTAACTATTTGACTTATCAGAGCTTACCATAGGCTGATGTGCTCATGACTTCTCAAAATGGCACAATAGTGCCCAATGTTTCACAACTTCATTTAAGCATGATATCTTCTCCCCTCTTTACAAGGCGTCTGAGGCCTAATATTCTGTGGAACACACATTGAAAGCATGGTTCTATTGTTTCTCTTTCAGTACTTAGCTATTGCTTCTTTTTAAAAATATTTTCTTCGTGTCAAGGAAGAAAACCATAGTTTTTACAGAATTTTAATCATTCATGTGTCTTTATTTTGTTACCCCTCAGATAAAGTATCCTGTCTGGTTCATTTAGGCTGTTATAATAAAAATACCATAGCCTGGGTGACTTATAAACAACAAACACTTATTTCTCACAGTTCTGGATACTGGGAAGTCCAAGATCAAGGTGCTGGCAGATTTTATGTCTGTTGAGAACTTGTTTTGTAAACTGCTGTCTTTTCATGGTAGCCCCACATGGTGGAAGTGTGAGGGATCTCTCTAGGGTTTTTTTTATAAGGGCACAAATCCTACTCAAGAGGGCTCTGCTTTCATGACCGAATCACTTTCTGAAGGCCCCACCTCCTACCCTCACCTTAGGGGTTAGGACTCCAACGTATGAATTGGGTTGGGGGGCAGCGGGTGATAGCGGTGTGGTGAACATACACATTCAATTTATACCTAGTGCCATGTTTCGTATGTTCAGTTCTGTTCTAACAGAAGGATGTTTGGGCTCTGAAGTTAATGAGAAATGGCATAATTGAACAGAGTTCATAATAGAAATTTAGTATATTTTTCAGTGGAAAGACAGTGATGGGGTTACATGATATTTAAATACCTTTCAGTCCAGTTAATGAGAATTGTTTTGCATTGGGGCTTAAACTGAGAACAATATTCAGTGGTTAATGTTACCGTCTTCATTTAAAAAATGATTTTAATGTTCTTCCATATCTCTGTTATCATCTTTATTAGATAAATTATCCATTTTAACAAATTTATATCCCAAATTAAGTTTTCATCTTGCTTAATACATAAACACATCTTTCTTTTAAAAATTGTAAAGATTAGAGGAGAAAATAAGGAATAAAAACAAATTAAAATGAAATAAGTGTAAGCTAGCAGAAATTGTAACTTATACAGAAGAGCGAAATCAAAAAGGGATAAAGATACCAAATATATTTTGTGATGTTTACTTTAGGTTACAAAATATATAATAATAACAAACACTGATATTTATGTAGTATTTTTTTAGATGAGAAAATACTAAGTATAAATTTTTTTTAGCTATTTTAATTCTTTTTTATATTTATTTCACAGACAGTTGCCTCTTTATATCTTTCAACCTTCTTCACACTATTGTGTTTTAGAGAAAAAAAGCCAAAAGTCCTTCCTGCATGCTGTGGATGTTAAAAATCACAGAGTTTTATTCCTCTAAGCATTTTGACCGTCTTCCTTTCTCACACTCCTGTCGAGATGGCTCGGTCCCTCTATTTTGGAAGAAGGTATATCTGATACTATGCTTGTAATAGTCTACTTACTGAGATCTATAGGTGAAGGTAAGGTATTAAATATGTTGGTTGAGTTTTGTTCAGGTAGAGTCTTTCATTATGGAATAGAATTCAAGAATTTGACTTTTTCCTGTCTCTTCTGCTATTTCAACTGAATCATAGAAACTGGGAATGAAATTTAGTCCTACTTTTTCTCTCTTGATCAGGTTTTTTTTTTCCCACCTGTGGGAATTGGAAATATCTGAGTGTTTTCCTTTTGTGAAATTATGATGTAAATGAATCCTTTTGCTTTTGTTTTGTTAATGACAGTATAAATGTGTGCGATAAATTTACTCTTAAAGAGGTAGATCTAAAAGAATTAAAGTCAATTTTAATTTTTCTGGGAGTTATTTTCAAACTGATTTTTAAAGCAAACAAACCTTTCTAATAAACAGAATAAGTGGTCTTTTAACCTTACTAATAAAGAAGTTAAGAAAAAACCCTCATAGAAATAAGACTATAACTTCAAAAACTCATAATTCTTACAACAATTCCCACCTCCCGATAAATGATTTGCAAATATTTTCTCCTCTTCTATGGATTGTTTTTTTCACTTTGGTGATGTCTTTTGAAATACAAAAGTTTACAGTTTTGATGTTTCAATTTATCTATTTTTTTCTTTTGTTGCATATGATTTTGGCGATATATCTAGGAAGGAATTTCTTTATCCAAGGTCATGAAGTTTTATAGTTTAACTCTTATATTTAGGTCTGTGAATTATTTAGGTTCAGTTTGAATTAATTTTTGTATATGCTGTAATGTAGGAGTAAACCTTTATTCTTTTGCATGTGGATATCTGGTTGGCCCCAGCAACATGTGTTGAAAATATTTTTCTACCCCATTGAACTTTATTGACACTCTTGTTGAAAATAATTGATCATTCGTATAAAGGTTTATTTCTACACTCTCAGTTTTATTCTATTGATCAACATGGCTATTCTTATACCAGTATCACACTCTGTTGATTACTATAGAATTGTAATAAGTTTTGATATTTGGAAGTGTGAGTCAGCCAACTTTGTTTTTGATTGATTTTTGCATGTCAAACGTTGCATTTCTGGGATAAATCTCACTTTGTCATGGTGAATAACCCTTTTCATATGTTCATATGTTGCAGGTTTCAGTTTGCTTGTATTTTGTTAAGGACTTTTTGTGTTTATATTCATAAGAGATGTTGGTCTATTGTTTTCTTGTGATGTCTTTTGTCTGGTTTTGATATCAGCAGTAGTGGCCTTGTAGAATGAGTTGGTAAGTGTTCCCTCCTCTTGTATTTTGTGGAAAACTTTCTGAAGAATTGGTATTAATCTTTAAGTGTGCTTATTTTGATTATTTGTGGCTTCCTTTATAGTTTACCTTTTGCTATTGTTAAAATGCAGGTGGGGCTTGTCAGTGGTGGCAGGAAGGTAGTATTTATGCTAATCATTCCCTGTAGGACAATTGACAGTGAAAGTGCAAGACTCCAAATAAAACTGTCAAATCTTCATTCTGCCCACTTCTACTAAACAGTGCTGGATACTCCACCACTGGGTAACATGCTTAATTGCAGAAACAAATTATAAGGCTTTTATATCTTAAATTCAGAATCACAGTTGGAAGATGCCTTTCAATAACATTTTCCTTATTGGAGCCATGGGTACATGCCTGGCTCACTGTCCTCACTTTAAGAACTCTTGCCTGTAACTTATTAGTACATATTTGTTTAGAAAAATTATTTAAAGAGACTATTAAGAAGTGTTATACTGACCTCCTCTTGAGTAAGAGAGTCTGAGAACAAGGAGAGTTTGTTGAATCTTAGACAT
The DNA here is from genome assembly GCF_004115265.2 of Rhinolophus ferrumequinum. Classification (NCBI taxonomy): domain Eukaryota; kingdom Metazoa; phylum Chordata; class Mammalia; order Chiroptera; family Rhinolophidae; genus Rhinolophus; species Rhinolophus ferrumequinum. The sequence goes on from NC_046297.1 coordinate 38,822,030, forward strand.
CACGTAAGGTAATATGAATAATAAATATTTAGATTGTCTTTCTACATGTTTTAAAGTACTTTTGGTCATTAATCACTCAACCAACTCTGGGAAAAATTAGCACTGAAGAAATAATAACAACTAATGTTTACTAAATAATTACTATGTGCCAATCACTGTTTTAAATCCTTTACATATACTATCTCTTTTATTCCTCATAGTAGTCAATGCTAATGTTATTCTCTACTTTACAGATGTGGAAAGTCAGAAACAGAGAAGTAATCTAAGCTTGGTGTCATACAGATAGAGAATGGTAGAGCCAGGATTTGACCTAGGTTAAGTGACTCCATAGCCTGCCCTGAACCAGAAGTTAGATTAGGCACATTCCAGAGCAGGGGTTTAGATTCAGGGTTTCTGTATTAAAATTTTTGAGTTTATAAGTCATTTGTCTCTCTCTTAATGAAGAATAACATGTTCAGTAAACATTTAATAAATATTCATAAAAGGTGTACTCAGATGGTACTAAGGACTTGAGATTAGACAGTCTCTGCAGGATTTATGTAATAAGCAAATTAACAAAATAAAGTTTTAGCACTTATTGAGTGCTTACTGTGTTCCAGGGTAAGTGATTTACTTGTATAAATTAATTGAATCTGTAAAATGACTCTATGGAATAGTTATTACTGTTATTATCACCTCAATTTATAGGTATAACTTGTCCAACGTCAATTAGCAATAAGTGGCAAAGCCCAGATTTGAACCCAGACAATTTTGATCCTGAGTCTGTTCATAATCATTTTGCTCTGCAGTTTTCTACTAAGGACTCACCTAACATATGGTCACAACAATACAATCACATCAAGCAAGCAACAATAATAATGGTCATTGTGTTTATGCATGTGGAGGTTGGAGTCACTTCTATAGAAGAGAAATGTGTTGTGGCTGAAAGGAGAAAAACTTTCCTGTAAATATGAGACAATTTGAAACAAATATAGAAATATGATAAGGAAAATTAATTTTAAAAGGGAAGCTATTAGCTTGTGTCTTGGCAGAAGATGGGGCTAGACCGATAGGCTGTGTGCACAATCAGAAACTGTGCCTGCATGTTTCTTAGGAAGCTGAGGGTTCGGAGTTGCACCAAAAGGGTTAAAAGGGACAGTTTCAAAGAGCAATTTTAGAAATTGAGTTTGATAAACTCAATTAGCACATGGAGGTTGAATCAACAGTAGATTAATATAAACTTCAATTATAAATGTTTCTAGTAATGTAAGAAGCATCTGGAAAGTAGTAGGAAAAGAGTTGACAAGTTGGGGTAATATTTCTCCTTTAGTGCCAAAATTTTTATAACTTTCTTTTTCTTATAGTATAGTACAATGAGGGACCTGGATTTATTCAGCACTTTTCTTTATGGGAACACAAACATTTTCCATTGTCCTACAGTTTTTCTGCAGAGTGTTCTACCACCATTTCAAGGCTACATATTTGGACCTCTGTGTTTGAGTGGGAAGAGAGTATACCCAGAGCCAGTTAGTGACCAGAGAGCTGGGTCCATCTGGGCCAGCTTTCTTCCAGATGTGTATGCTTATGATCTGCAGACTTGATGGACTTCAGAGCTCCCTTTGTCTTCTTGAACCAACGTGTTCACCTCTTGGTCATAAATGCACTCTTAATGTTCCCCCAAGTTTGAGGCAAACTTTAAAGGATCATCCAAATTATCAAAATAGATTTCATGCAATAGTTTCAATATGATGATTATTTTTTTAATTAAAGTTTATTGGGGTGACAATTGTTAGTAAAGTTACATAGATTTCAGGTGTACAATTCTGTATTACATCATCTATAAATCCCATTGTATGTTCACGCCCCAGAGTCAGTTCTCCTTCCATCACCATATATTTGATTCCCATCTACCACCCGCCTCCCCCCTTACCTACTGGTAACCACTAAACTATTGTCTGTGTCTATGAGTTTTTGTTTCTCATTTGTTTGTCTTGTTCTTTTGTTGTTTTTGGTTTATATACCACATATCAGTGAAATCATATGGTTCTCTGCTTTCTCTCTGACTTATTTTGCTTAGCATTATAATCTCAAGATCCATCCATGTTGTCATATGATGATTATTAATTGAACTTTCCAAGTTGTTTTTACCAAAAAGAAAAGTTACATTCATATCAAAAGCGAATAAAACAAAATTGCCTGCTTGTCCTCATATGTGAACAAGTTCAGTGGAAGTCAAATGTCAAATACAGACACTTCAATAAGCACTTGTGGTTTATTTCTACTTTTAAGGTAACCTGGTGGCTTATTTTCTCAAGTCCTCACACAGGTGTTCAGGAATACCAGGATGGTGTGCCAAAGATCCCAACAGCCTGTGTTACAGTGGAAGATGCAGAAATGATATCAAGAATGGTTTCTCGTGGGAGCCGAATTGTCATTCAGCTGAAGATGGGGGCAAAGAACTACCCAGATGTTGACTCCTTCAACACTGTAGCAGAGATCATTGGTAGCAAGTATCCGGAGCAGGTGAGTGAATGAGGCGATAGGTTGTCTAGGAATAGGGAGTGTGGTCAAGAGAGAACATGAGTCTGCAGAGATGGTCCTTGTGGACTCAACAATGGCAGACACTCCAAATATATTTTTTCCCATCAAAAGTTTGAGTATATTGATTGAAGAAAAGTGGGACTAATTCAAGTGTGGAATGGGGTTCCATGGTGTAGAAATTCAACCTTTGAAGAGCTGAGGACAATATTTGTATATATGTGCTGTATTTATTCCATTTGGAGCCAGCTCCGCATTTAAGATTATACCAATAGCTAAGATTGTACTAATCGTTATTGTGCTTATTATGTGAATTATCTTATTTGATCCTTTCAAAGCTCAGTGAAGTAGCATCTATTTTCTTTTATAGGTGAGGAAACTAGCGTAGAGGGAAACTCACTTGCCTAAGGTCCACACAACCAGTAAGTGGCTGAGAAGGTACCCAAACCCAGGACCTTATGAATAGTAAACTGAGCTTTAAACCACAGTTTATGTGCAATTTCCAGAGACTTTTTTTTTAGACAAGTTTGAAAATCAAATAGTCCTAGAGGCAGGTCTAGCTGAAGGTTAAATAATTTTGGCAAGTTACTTATTTTCTGAGTCTCAGAGAGAACATATCTGCAAGAAAAGAGATGGTATTTATAACTAACAGGATTATTATGGGGACTACATTAGATAATGCAAATCAAATAGCCTAGTATAGTGATGACACATCACAGGCGCTCACTGAATGTGAGTTTACTTCATATGACATTAAGTGTACAAAAAACAGTTTTTATAAGGTTTCTGGTGAAAATTTACATTCTAAGTAGTTATTGAAATTCTGAAAATAGCTTAATATTATTTTAAACTTATTACATAAAATAGCTTATTTCAATAAGTTAAAATAAAGTTATTCAGGAATTTCAGACTTATATTTTGTTTAAGGAGATCAATGAGAGGGAGATAAAAGCAAATAGTGCTGGAGTTTGGTGATGGAGAAACAAACCTTCTGCACATGTCTTGACTCAGGACCTTTCCAATACTTGTTTTATGTTTACGGCCCTTTTCTCCTTTTCCAAATTACCTGCTTCCAGGACCTGGGCATGCATGCATCAACCTTGGAGTGGTAGTTACAGGGATAATGGAAAAGCAAGATGTCAGTAGGCCCATAGGGAATCAGATAGCTTCAGATATTGAGAAAACAAACAAACAAGCCCAGGCCCCTGCCCCTTTAGGAAACTGATAAGAACAAAAGAGCTAAGAGTCTATATTCCAGGTACTGAATAGTCAGACACCTTGAAGTGTAGTCTTCTTCAGGCAGTAGTTCCAGGATAAAGTGTTACCGTTTTTGGGTTGCTAGTCCAGGATGGGAGGGGTTAGGATTATATATTATCCGTTGTCTGGGTGAGCAGGCAGTTTCTCGCCCCAAGGGTGTGTGGCAGGGTGAGTGTGAGTCACTGGGAGCCTTGTCAGAGGCAGTGGGTGGTATCTGGTCTGAGGCTAAAGCACTGAGGCAGAGGCATCCTCAGGACTGCAGCAGCCAGAGGGCCCAGACAGCTTCTGAGGGCTGCTGGTGTCTTCCTGCTGGGAACCCGTGGGTCTGCTCCTTAGCCCAGCCTGATTATTAAAAAATAATTAGCTTTACTGAGGTATAATGTACATAATGTAAACTTACCAAATTTAAGTGTACAATTTGATGAGTTTTGGAAAATGTATAGTTATTTCACCGCTTACCGCAATCGTAATCTAGACTGTTTCCATCACCCCAGACTTTCCCTTGTGCCCCTTTGCAGTCTATCTCTTCCTTCATTCTCCAACCCCCTGGTAACTGCTGATCTGCTTTCTGGAGCTATAGTTTTTTCTTCTCTAGAATTTAATATAACTGGAATCATAGAATGTGTAGACTTTTGTGTTTGGCTTTTTGACTCACTGTAATGCTTTTTTGAGGTTTATCCATGTTGTGTCAGTTGTTCATTCCTTACAGTGCTAAGTAATATTTCACTATACGTATACACCACAATTTATTTATTCAACAGTTGTTGGACATTTGGGTGGTTTCTAGTTTTTGACTATTATGAATAAAGCTCAGTGAATATTCTAGTGCAAGCCTCTCTGTGGACATATGTGTTCATTTCTCTTTGGATAAATGACTAGGAATGAAATTGCTGGGCTAGCGTGAATTTTAAACACTGATCTCTGTCAAGATGCTTCAATCTCTATTCTGTGGCAGTAGCACCTTCTTGAGGTTGGGAGAGTCCAGAGGGGTCCTAGGACTGAGGATTAAACTTTTACCTCTACCATAGTGTTACATAGCATTACAAAAGTTGGGCATAAATACCTTGTTACCAAGATGTAAACAGTAGAAGATTAACGAAAGTTCTCTCACAATGAAGTGACAGCATTACGTCCGGAGAGGAATATAGATGAGTACAGTGAAATGAAGTCTGTGTGGCTGTGTTTTGGGGGGAATCTGTCTTACAGCCTACCTGGAACCACAAGGGAGTTCCATACGGTGAAGGGATGAGGCAAGCATGTGTTCCCACTCTAGGTGTTAGGTGACTTAATGAACTGAGTGAGCACGCTCCATCCCTCATAAATGCCATGTCTCCTGTGCAGCCCCCTGTAGTAACCCTCCCCTCATCCCAACACTTTATGCCATTATTATGGTGTCATCTCCCACCAGACCTTGCAAATACCCTGAGCAGATGTTCTGTTTATTTCTGTTCCTTTTTTCGTTTTTCAGTAATTCCTGTCCCAGGGCTTCGCATGCAGAAGCTTCTGAACACATTTTGTTAAGGAAAATGAAGAGAGGAAGTAAAGGAGAGGATGGTTGTAGGATTTTCTTTATCTTGATTCTCTTTAAGTCTAGAAGTTTTCCTGCCCATTTAGAACACTGATTGTCCATTGGCATGTTGGACATGGCCCCTAAATGCAGCTCTGTATGTCCAACACTGAACACCTCAACTCCTTCATACCTGACTCCTCACCTTAATTACTAGTCTCTGTTAAGGGAACCACAACTACCTATCAGCACAGTTAGGAAACTTCTAATTGTATTTCATTCTGTCCTCTTTAATCACTGTCCTACAGCCAGGTACTACATCCTATTTAGTCCACTTTCAGCGGAACTAAAAAAATATATATATTAAAAAAAAAAAAAAACCTGTTACATCCTTGCCTTTACTGCTATTATTGTCCTAATTCGGGCCCTTGCTATTTCCCTCCTGATTATTTTTCTTCTGATCTCCCCTGCTTCTGTATTTTTGCAGGGCATCTCAGAGTTATCTTTTAAAACACTGATCTCCACATAGTGTTCCCCTGCTGTCAAGCCCCTTCTCCTGTTTCCTATAGGATAAAATTTATGATAGAGTAAGAAAAAGTCAAGAACCATATGACTTCACTGCTATGTGGTATATAAAATTGAAAGCAACAAAGGAACAAGACAAATTAAGAAACAAGAACTCAGACGTCATAGGAATGGCGGCAGCGAGGCGCACTTTCTGAGTTCTCCTCCGGATCTTATTACAAACGGGACCTATAACCCATCAAAGAACTCTTTGCTCATCACACAGAACAGTTAAGAGACTCGTGGATTACTTGAAGCTAAGGATTACTTGAAGATGCGCTAATTGGGCGAGCAGGGGAAGGAAGGAAGGGAGCAGAGTGAAAACTCCCGGCCCGCGGCAGCATCCTGGCCCCCGGCGGAGTCCCAGCCGGGGCAGCAGCGAAAACCGCGGTGGCACCCGCAGTTCCATGCACGCAAGGGATCCCAGGGCGGAACAGAGAGCACAGAGACCACGAGGTGGGCTCTTTCCCTGCGTCCCACGGCTGATTTCTCCCGCCGGGAGGGCAGCCAGTGGGCCCTAGGGCGGACAAAGAACACAGACTCCATACCTGGGCCCACCCCCGCCCCCAGCTCTTCCAATCCTACCCCCGCCCTTCCAGAGACTTAAACTGGTCCTTGAACTGAGGAGTAGTGTCAGATTACAGAGGAGCCTTAATGCTCAGGCTCTGGGAAGCCTGACAGGCAGCCCTGACCCAGGGAAGAGGCCGGGAAGAGTGTGATTTTGGCTGGGCTAGGAGAGAAGAGACTCCTCCACCCCCAGCCAGCACCTTTTCTGGCCTACGGGAAGAGGGTGACGCGCGGCTGGGCTGGTAGAGAGAAGACCCCTCTATCCCCAGCCCCCTCCCTTTCTGGCCTGCCTAGGGCAGGGCAAGTACAACTGCCGAGACTCTCCCAGGGATCAGCAGTAAGGCAGACACAGCTCTGGGCTTTCAGCAGCTCAGAAATCTCCCGCCCACAACCCCCATACACATACACACTGAAGAAGTGCCCTAAGACTCAGGAGTACGGGACACGGGGCTGGTGGTGCTAGTCTCAGTGTGCATATGTGCAGGCAAGGGCAGAAACTGTACTGACTTTGTAAAAACTATCATCCAGACCCCTCAGGCCCACGCATTTAAATCTACAGCCCCAAAGTCACTCTGGGCACCAGGTGACCGGCTCTGCCTGCACAATAAGCAGGGGGCTCTTTGGTACAACAGAGGACAACCTGGACATTACTTGGTGGGCTTAAGCCAAGACTGGCACTGCTTTTTGTTTTGCTTTGTTTTGTTTTGTTTTGCTTTGTCTTTATATCTTTGATATCTTTGCCTGTGTCGAGTGGGGATTATCGGGTGTTTTTACATGTGAATGTATTTGATTTTTTTCTTTGTTGTTGTTGTTGCTGTTGTGCTTGGTGATTTGCTTTGTTCTGAAACTGCCCTACCAGGGCCCAGCTTAACAGGCACAAGATTCAACATATCCAGAGGCCAACTCCAGACCAAACCAGAGTACTACCAGGTTTGACCTACAGGTCATACACCCAGAGGGAATTCTCTGCAGGAACTAGAGCCCATAGAGGCCAAACCACATTTAAGTGGTCAACCTCCACGCATCAGAATGCCCTGCGGTGGGCAGAGCCAAGTGTCACAACGAGTCAGCCTAGGAGTTAACCCAACCTACTCACAAGCAAAAAGCAATTAAAGATCTTCTTGAACAGGACAATATACACAACTCAAGAGTCACCTTTGGAGCACACGCAGAGGAGAAGAACGAAGTAGTGCAAGTCAAATATAAAGGACACATACTACATAAGATAACCTAGCAAGAACTAAGAACTCTAGGGGATCTACCTAATACATCAAAGCAAACACAGAGAGTCAGCCAGAATGGGGAAACAAAGATACACGTCTTTGGGACAAAGAAGAAACCTCCATAACTGGAACCAAATGAAGCAGAGGTAACCAATCTTTCAGAGACAGAGTTCAGAACACTGGTGACAAGAATGTTTAAGGAGCTTAGAGAAGACATAAAGAAGGATGTAGAAATCATAACGAACAACCAGTTAGAACTAAAGAACACAATTACCGAAATTAAGAACTCACTTGAAGGAATTACCAGCAGGTTAGATGAAGCAGAGGATCGAATCAGCGACTTAGAAGGCAAGGTAGCAGAGATCACCCAAACGGAACAACAGAAAGAAAAAAGAATAAAAAACAATGAGGATGGCTTAAGAGACCTCTGGTATAACATCAAGCGCAACAACATGCGCATCATAGGAATACCAGAAGGGGAATAGAGGATGCCAGGGATTGAGAACATATTTGAAGTAATAATGTCCGAAAACTTCCCCAACCTGATGAAGGAAACCAACATACAAGCCCAGGAAGTGCAGAGAGTTCCAACCAGGATTAACCCAAACAGGTCCACACCAAGACACATTATAGTTAAAATGGCAAAGCTTAAAGACAAAGAGAGAATCCTAAAAGCAGCAAGAGAAAGACAGAGGGTTACATACAAGGGAACTCTCATAAGACTATCAAGTGATTTTTCTACAGAAACATTGAAGGCCAGGAAGGAATGGCAGGAGATACTCAAAGTGATGGAAAACAAAGGCCTACAACCTAGAGTGCTTTATCCAGCAAGGCTATCATTTAAAGTTGATGGAGAGATAAAGAGCTTTCCAGAAAAAAAATAAGCTAAAGGAATTTATTACCACCAAGCCAGCATTGCAAGAAATACTAAAAGGACTTCTGTTAATAGAAGAAAGATCAAAACAACCTAACTACAAATTTAAAAATGGCAATAACTATGTACCTATCAATAATCACTTTAAATGTAAATGGATTAAATGCTCCAATCAAGAGACATAGGGTGGCTGACTGGATAAGAAAGCAAGACGCTTGTATATGTTGTATACAAGAGACTCACCTCAGAACAAAAGACTCACACAGGCTGAAAGTGAAGGGTTGGAGTAAGATATTTCATGCAAATGGGAACGAGAAAAAAGCTGGAGTTGCAATCCTTATATCTGACAAAATAGACTTTAAAATGAAGAACATATTAAAAGATAAAGATGGGCACTATATAATAATAAAGGGATCGATCCGACAAGAGGACATAACCCTAGTAAACATCTATGCACCCAACATAGGAGCACCTAAATATATAAAACAGGTACTGACTGACATAAAGACAGAGATCAACAGTAACACTATCATAGTAGGGGACTTCAACACACCTCTGACAACAAGGGACAGGTCTTCCAGACAGACAATCAATATGGAAACAACAGCCTTAAATGATACATTGGACCACTTGGATTTAATCGATATTTTCAGAACATTTCACCCCAATGCTGCAAAATACACGTTTTTCTCAAGAGCACATGGAACATTTTCCAAGATAGACCATATGTTAGGCCACAAAACAAGTCTTGATAAATTTAGGAAAATTGAAATCATACCAATTGTCTTCTCTGATCACAATGCTATGAAATTAGAAATGAACTACAGGAAAAAAACTGGAAGACACACCAATTCATGGAGGCTGAATAACTTATTACTAAATAATGAATGGGTCAAGCAGGAGATCAAGGAAAAAAATCAAAAGATATCTCGAGACAAACGAAAATGAAAACACGACGACCCAAAATTTATGGGATGCCGCGAAAGCAGTCCTAAGAGGGAAATTCATAGCTTTGCAAGCCTACCTAAAGAAACAAGAAACAGCACTAATCAACAGTTTATCTTCACACTTAAGGGATCTGGAAAAAGAACAGCAAAATAAGCCCAAAGGGAGCACAAGGAAGGAGATAATAAAGATCAGAGCAGAAATAAATGAAATAGAAACCAGAAGAACAATACAAAAGATCAATGAATCCAAGAGTTGGTTCTTAGAGAAGATAAACAAAATTGACAAACCTTTAGCCAGAATCATTAAAAAAAAAAGAGAGAGGACCCAAATTAATAACATCAGAAATGAAAGAGGAGAAGTGACAACGGACACCGCAGAAATACAAAAAGTTTTAAGAAGTTACTATGAGCAACTATATGCCAACAAATTTGACAATCTGGAAGAAATGGACAATTTTCTAGAGGCGTACAACCTTCCAAGGCTAACTGAAAAAGAAACAGAAAACCTGAATAGACTGATTACCACCAGGGAAATTGAATCAGTAATCAACAATCTACCAACAAACAAGAGCCCTGGACCAGATGGCTTTACAGGTGAATTTTACAAAACATTCAAAAAAGAATTATCACCTATTCTCCTCAAGCTCTTCCAAAAAATCCAGAAGGAGGGAAGACTCCCAAACACTTTTTACGAAGCCACTATCACCCTGATCCCAAAATCAGACAAAGACACCACAAAAAAAGAAAACTACAGGCCGATATCTCTAATGAATATAGATGCAAAAATCCTCAACAAAATATTAGCGAACAGAATTCAACAATACATTTAAAAGATCATACACCATGATCAAGTGGGATTCATCCCTGGTATGCAAGGGTGGTTCAACATCCGCAAATCAATTAATGTGATACACCACATTAACAAAATGAAAAATAAAAATCACATGATCATATCAATAGATGCAGAAAAAGCATTTGATAAAATCCAACAGCCATTTATGATAAAAACCCTTAAGAAAGTGGGAATAAAGGGATCATATCTCAACATAATAAAGGCCATATATGACAAACCCAGAGCTAACATCATACTCAATGGGGAAAAGCTAAAACCATTCCCCCTAAGATCAGGAACAAGGCAAGGTTGCCCACTATCTCCGCTTCTATTCAACATAGTGCTGGAAGTTCTAGCCACAGCAATGAGACAAGAAAAAGAAATAAAAGGCATCCAAATTGGTAAGGAGGAAGTAAAATTATCATTATATGCAGATGATATGATACTATATATAGAGAACCCTAAAGACTCCACCAAGAAGCTATTAGAGCTGATAGATGAATTTAGTAAAGTAGCAGGATACAAAATTAATATTCAGAAATCAGTTTCATTTGTATATACCAATAGTAAAACATCAGAAGGAGAAATTAAAAAAACAATCCCATTTACAATCGCTCCAAAGACTATAAAATACCTGGGAATAAATTTAACCAAAGAAGTAAAAGATCTGTATTCAGAAAATTATAAGACACTGAAGAAAGGAATGAAGGAAGATATAAATAGATGGAAACACATATCATGTTCATGGATAGGAAGAATTAACATAGTTAAAATGTCCATACTGCCTAAGGCAATATACATATTCAACACAATTCCTATCAAACTACCAACGACGTTTTTCACAGAAATAGAACATATAATCCTAAAATTTATATGGGACCATAAAAGACCCCGTATAGCCTCAGCAATCTTGAGAAATAAGAACAAAGTGGGAGGTATAACAATACCTGACTTCAAATTATACTACAAGGCTACAGTAATCAAACAGCATGGTACTGGCATAAAAACAGACACATAGATCAATGGAACAGAATAGAGAGTCCAGAAATAAATCCATGCCTATATGGCCATTTAATCTACGACAATGGAAGCAAGAATGTACGATGGGGTAAAGACAGTCTATTCAATAAATGGTGCTGGGAAACCTGGACAGACACATGCAAAAAAATGAAGCTGGACCACCTCCTTACACCATATACAAAAATAAATTCCAAATGGCTTAAAGACTTAAATGTAAGATCTGAAACCATAAAATACCTGGAAGAAAATATAGGAAGAAACTTCACACACATTACCCGGAGTAAGTTTTTTACTGATATATCCCCTCGCGCAAGGGAAGTAAGAGAAAAAATAAACATGTGGGATTATATCAAACTAAAAAGTTTTTTCACAGCAAAGGAAACCATCAATAAAACAAAAAGGGATCATACTGAATGGGAAAAGATATTTGCCAATGATATATCTGATAAGGGATTAATATCACAAATCTATGAAAAACTCACTCAACTCAATTCCAAAAAAACAAACGACCCAATTAAGAAATGGGCAGAGGACTTGAAGAGACATTTTTCTAAAAAGGACATACAGATGGCAAATAGACATATGAAGAAATGCTCAACCTCACTAACCATCAGAGAAATGCAAATAAAAACCACAATGAGATACCACCTTACCCCAGTCAAAATGGCTATCATCAATAAATCAACAAACAACAAGTGCTGGTGCGGATGTGGAGAAAAGGGAACGCTTGTGACTGTTGGTGGGATTGCAGGTTGGTGCAGCCACTATGGAAAACAGTATGGAGGTATCTCAAAAATCTGAAAATGGAGCTACCCTATGATCCAGTAATTCCACTCCTAGGTATCTATCCAGAGAAATCCAAAACTCCAATTCAAAAATCTTTATGCACTCCTATGTTTATTGCAGCACTATACACAATAGCTAAGACATGGAAACAACCAAAATGCCCTTCGGTAGATGACTGGATTAAGAAACTGTGGTACATTTATACAATGGAGTATTACGCAGCCATAAAGAAGAAAGAAATCTTACCATTTGCAACAACATGGATAGACCTAGAGAACATTATGTTAAGTGAAATAAGTCAGACAGAGAAAGATAAGTACCGTATGATCTCACTTATATGCGGAATCTAAAGAAAAGAATAAGTGAATGAACTAATCAGAAACAGTTTTGGAGACAAAGAGGAAAAACTGAGGGTTGCTAGATGGGCGGGGAGGGTGGGGGTAAAGGGGAAAGTGAGGGGATTAGAAAACAATCAGTAACCACAAGATGGCCACGGGGTTTGAAAATTAATCTGGGGAACATAATTTAGTGGTTACCAAAGGGTAAAGGGGTTGAGGGGTGGGAGATGAGGGTAAGGGGGATCAAATATGTGGTGATGGAAGGAGAACTGACTCTGGATGGTGAACACATAATGTAATTTATAGATGATGTGATACAGAATTGCACACCTGAAATCTATGTAATTTTACTAACAATTGTCACCCGAATAAATTTTAATTAAAAAAAAGGTTATGATAAAGGTAAATGTTGGGGTAAGTTATAAGAAGTAAGCAAAAGACAGAGGAAGAGAGAGGGGTGTTTGGGATGGTTAAATGGGATTCATAAATTAATAAATAAGCAGAAAACGAGAGTGAAGAAAGAGGGAAAGGAAATGTCTGATGGAGATTCAGATACCAACTAAGAACCAATATTTCATTGGCTGATAAGGGAGTTCAACTCTCCTAAATTCTGACAAACTTTTTAATAATCATTTAACTTTATTTTTAATCATCAGTAATGCTGACAGTGACGTAACATTGGTTTTGATAGTTTAGATTGACTAACTTACTCCTGACACATCCTTGCTACCTTGCTCCATACCATGCTAAAGAATAGTGCTAAATAATGCTGAGCAAATTAGTTGCAGTGGAAACTATCTCTAAAAAGGAAGAAGTTATATTGAAATTATCATTATTCTGCCTGCAAGTTGAACATCCTAGGTGACTTGAAGGTGGGCTAATACAGTGTCTGATCAACACTATTCCACAGTAACACCCAGCACCACCCATTACAGCTCATTCATTATTCATGCAAACACCTTAATGAAAGGAAAGCAATTAGCACAGAAAGAATCCTTTTGATTTAGTCTAAGAACCGTGGACAGGGTGTGGTGAATTTCAGCTCTGGAAAAGTGTATGCGTGATTGATGAAGCATTAACACATTTCAAAACCCTACTGCACCATAAGCCATAAGCCTGGACTGAATTAACCACTTTAGAAATGCCAATAATACAAAAACTTTATTGGGTTTCAATATGTGAAAATGGTAGAGTAAGGGGTACTATGCACATTTATCCTACCCTATTCCTAAAGAACCCACAGTGACATGTTTTGTCTCCTCTAAGCCTCAATTCTCCACTTTGACCTCTTCGGAAACTGCTCCTTTGTGATTTGGGCATGTTCTAGAGGGTTCACCAGACCTTGAACACTTTGAGGGGATGCATTTCATTGTGAGAAAGCAGTCCTCTGGTTGCTCTGACATTAGACCTCTAAACTCCTTTCTCTCAGCTTTATCCCTAGGAAATCATCACATCTTTGAGGCCCATCCATGGTTGAGGATGAGTCTGAGAGCGTGAGAAGGAGAGCTCTTTGACTTCTGAGCTGATGGTCCCTGGTGCTAAAATAGCAATATTATTTCTACCCCCATTTATGAAGGAATTAATTTGCATTGGAAAATTCATAGGAAACATGTTGCCATCCATGAATAGGTTTTATTTTGTATTAAATCAATAGAAGTTAGCTTAACACTTAAAATAGTATTAAACAGAGGCAGAGACAGAGAGGTAAAGGTCTTAGCAGTCCAGTACCAATTCCCTGACCTTCAGATGAGGAAACTGAATCCATGACTGACTTGTCCCAGGGAGCACAATAAATGCATGAGAGTAACATATCTAAAATGTGACTCCAGACTTCCTGACTCCCATTTTTTTTTCTACCGCAAAGTTATTGCATTATGCCTGGGCACACCTTAGCTGGATACTGTCTAAATCTGAGGGATGTCAGTTAATTCAGGATAAAGGCAGTGCCATCCCTACCAAGTCATTACATAGGAGAAACTGTGTCTTACTTTCATGCTTTTTCTCCTGACATCTCTTTCTTAGGCACAAAGAGCTCTCATTGTGTCAGATTTCCCTTAGAGCTCTCATGAGGATTGTCACCTGGGAAACCCACCTGTGCCTTGGTCTGTTTCTTCTACGCATCCTCAATCAAGTCTTTCTCAAGTCTCATTCCTTTTCAGCTTTTTGTCACTTTGGAAGAGGATCTGATGGATGAAACACTTTTGTGGTACAAATGACTCTTTATGATGCCTTATTCCCCTGTGGCCCTGTTCATACTCTCAGTCTCACAAATCAGGTAATCAGCTACTTTTTTTTAGCAGAGAACCACTGACAAAGCCAAAACAGATCTACTACCAATCACATCATTAAAATAAATCAAAATCTTTTTATTTTGAAATAATTGTAGACTCACAAGAAGTTGCAAAAACAGTGCCGAGAGTTTAGGTGTACCCTTTGACCAGATTCCGCAATAACAACATCTTATGTAACCATGGTGTTATTATTTCCTGAAGAGGAAACAGGTGAGAAGATACTCCTGAGAGTGCATTGCTTTCTTGTGAAGCAGGAGCTGCCTTGGAGACATCCTCTATGTAGCACCATTGTAGGGAGGACCTTGTCCTGACATTACCCCTCATAGTCCTTTCCAAGGCTTAGTTTATGATGCTTTCAGCATATTCCACTCAAACAAACAAATAAACACAGGAGGGTTGTGCTAAAATTGACCTGACAAGAAGGCAAATTATCTGAAATTGGAGGTTTAGTACACCTGTGGGAGAGATGTACTTACTAATGAGATCTCTCGTGATAGCAGATTCCCCACTGTTGACTCTTGGGGCTGGCTCATTTCATTTGCTCCTCAGTGATTTCCTATACCTTATTCTGAGACTTCCTTAGTAAATGGAATATTTAAAAAATCTTAACATATTCAAGAATTCTTATGAGAGATTTGTGTGGAAAAGAAAATTGTTTTGGATTTTGTCTTTGGGTTGGTACTATCCAAACCCATTTTGATAAAGCCCTGATGAGTGGAATTGTTTTCTTATACATGCTTTTTTTTCTACTGCAGTTATTTTCATGGATTTTAAAAACAATTTCATTTTTATATGCCAGTATTATTTCAAATATAATGCAGCTCTTATACAGGCTAGTGGGAAACACTGAAATGAAAGCTCTAGTTTGTTAACTGAACAGTTCATTTTTTCATTTTCTACTTCTTTCTTTTTCTTAGTGTGGGGCAGGGTTTCTCAACATCATCACTATTGACATTTGGGTCAAATAATTGTAGTGGGGATCAGTCCTTTGTATTGTAGAATATTTAGCAGCATACTCCCTCATCCCCTACAAAAATATCTCTAGACATTGCCAAATGTCTGTGACAAAAGTCACCCCATATTGAGAGTCACTGGTGTGGAATAGTGGTAAGAACACTGGATGGGTTTTGCCAGGCCTTGGTTCTGGTTTTATTTCTGTCACAAATAAGCTGAGTGACCTTGGGCCACTTAATCTTTCAATTATAGAATGGGGGACTTTGTCTGAAAAAGCTGGAAGGTGATTTCCAGCCCCAAAATTCCATTATTTAAAAAAAAATGCTTGAAGATTATCATCAGACTGGTGGTACACACACTGTGTATATGCTGTTCGATCATATCAAGACTTCGTGGGAACGCTTTCATTATTTCAGAGAGTAGGTAGTTTTGGTAGATGTTTGTGTTTGTTTTTGTTTGTTTTCATATTCTTTGTGCAAATACAATTAGGAGCTCTTCTATTGAAAAAGTTAAATAAATTCCTTTTTTTTTTTTTTTGGTGGTACTTCTTAGTTTTTAATGTGCTAATGTGCACTGGGAATTTTTAAGAGGTAGTTTTGCAATATTCCCCAAGCTTTTTGAGAAACAGTAGGATAGAGGCATAAGATCCATTGGGTAGCCTATGTTTGGATGGTTTTTATATTTATTTATTTTTCAACTATTCATTTATTCAACAAACATTTATTGAGTATCTGGTATGTGTCAGGCATGAGGGTTGTAGCAATAGCCTTGGGTGGTCAGTATAGCATTGTACTGAGTTAGAAACATAGCCTATATAATTCAAATTCCACCTCTTACATTTTGTTGGTAGGTTATTTTTCCTCTCTGACCCTCATTAAATATCAGCCTTCTCTGGAAAGGGAGAGTTTATGGGAAAAAAGCAAGGAAGTGAGAATGAGATGGAGTACATCAGGAAGGACAGAGTATGGAGGGCCTGGCAGGCCATGTGAAGGTTTGCTGCTCTGTTCGGCTGGCAGCAAGGAGTCACTGAAGGATTTTAGCAGTAGATTTGCTAAAGACAGAAATCCAGTCAGGAGATGAAAGGACTTGAACTGAGATAATTGAAATAGTTAAGTGGAAAAGAGGACAAGGGTTCAGGAAATATTTAGGATATAAAATTGGCAGGAGTTGTTAAAGTTGGGGGTATAGGAGAAAGAGAAGGAAAAGTGCAGTTTGGGTGAGTAGGAAAACTCATTCATTAATTACACAGGAATTTTTTGAGCTTCTGCTATATTTGGGATATATCAAATTGCCCTCACAGCATTTGGGGTTTCACGGTAGAGATGGAAAAGTATTATAGATATGTAACTGCAGTAGAAGATGGTAAGTGCCATAACATGGCAGCCACATGGTGTGAAGGGGTCTCGTTTCAGAGGCACCATCCTGATCAAGGACCCCAGGGAACGCTTTAGGGACCAATCCAATTTACTCCTCCAGCGTGAGTAGTTAACCATGAAGAGTTAACCATGGCTAAAGGTTATGGAGATGGGGTTGGTATGGGAAATTATCCAAGCAGATGGAGTAGTATATATGAAAGCCCTAAGAGTAGTGTTACATGTTTTTTTTAAGGAATGTGATGTAACCTCCTATAATTACTGAATCCAATGCACCCTGTTTTCATGGAGTTATGCTGTAAAATAACCTTAAAAAAGGACATCTAGTTCATGTATATGTGTTTTTAAAAATAAATTGTTGGAAAGCTCAGCAATCCCTTTGGAAATGACTTTAATGTTGATGCTGTTGAGACCCTTGTTGAAGGAATGAACAAAACCTGATTGACCTGGTGGACAAACTCATTCCGCACATCATTGAATAGTCAGAGGCTGTGCAGCAAATGCAGCTTTGCCTTTCATTTGAATATGATATGTAAAACCTTCTTAATGGGTACAGCAAATTATTCTGCCTGGGTGGGAGACTTTTTACTAACTTAAGCAGCTGTTTAAACTTTCATAAGCAAAGTAATTATTAAATCTTTCATGAACATATTTGTTGGAACATTTGTTCACATCTTAACCTTGAGTTGGAAAATTTGGGAGGGCTGGATTAAAGAGTTTTAAGCTGGCAAATTTTATTCTTTTTTCTTATTATAAACTTTTTATGGCTTAGAACCAGCCAGTCTAAATCATGGAAGGAAAAATACATGTGTGGCAAGTATGAGACATTTCATTGTTTATTTTTCAAATTTCTGAAATGTGCTCATAGTTCTGGGCTCATAAAGACAAAAAATGGAAATAGCTGAAGCCAGATGGGCTGTTTTAGATAGATAGCCACCCAGGTAGGCAAGGCAAACCTTGGAGAGCACTCTCTACTATGCTCAATAAGTCATGATAGTGTGCCAAAACTGGACTTGCAAGCAGGGGGCTGCCATCTTTCATAGATTTGAACACCTTCCCCTTATTAATAATGGAGTGATTTTATACTAATCACAATCATAAGATGAATAATAATCCACATTTATGGAGTGCTTACTATGGAATGGGAAGTATTCTAGATGCTTATCATACATTTTCTCCTTTAATTTTTACTTTGACCTTGTCAAATAAGTAGTGCTGTCATCCCCATGTTACAGATGAAGAAACTAAGGCTTGTATCACAAATTTCTCAAAGCTTCTAGGTGGAAGATCTAGGAGTTAAACTCAATTTTGTCCTATCCCAGGACATGTACTCTATACCAATTCATTATCCTGTACTTCTGAGTCCCTTTCTATTCTAGTTATTGAAATACTACTTCCTGAAGAGTTTCCTGTTTTACCCTAAATGGAAAGAAAACCAGGACAACTGTCAGTGTCATAATCAACAGCAACAAATACTTATTGAATATCTACTATGTGTAGTACTGTTACAAGCTTGGGAAATATTCTGAGGCAAAGAGGAGAGATGACAAAGTGGCCCTGGCATGGTGGCTAAATAAAGTAGGCAGTGAATTCTGGAACTCAGGCACTACAGCCTTGTAGCAAGGCCCATAGCACTGCATGCTGGCTGACCCAGTGCTGACGTATCGCGTAGTACTTTCAGTTTGCAGAGTACTCTCACCTATAGTATCCCATTTAATCCTGACAGCAAGACTGATTATTACAATATCTACTTAAAGTTGAGGAAGCTGAGATTTAGAGTAAATGACTAAACCCTCCACACATTTAATAAATGGGAGACAAAATTCAAAGTTTGATTCCTCTGTAACTTGCTATAGTCACTGCCCAGAACCTGCAGTTTAATATGGCATAAAGTAAATGCTTTATGAATGCCATAAAAAACAATCTAAAATTGATTAATTAAATAATCACAATATAATGCAATAAGAGCAATTGTGTCCACAAATTCTTTGATCTCCTTTTAAAAGATGGGGCTGAATCTCCTTTCCTACATGTAACCTATACTTTGTGATTTACTTCTAATGATTAGAATGTGGCAAAAATGATGGTATGTGATACCTGAGATTAGAACATAAAAAGCAATGTGGCTTCCTCCTTGCTCTTTCTCTTGGATTACTCACTCTGGGAAAAGCAGGCTGCCATATTGTGAGGATCCTCAAGCAGCCCTATGGAGAGGTCCACATGGTGAGGGACTGAGGCCTTCTGTTATCAGCCCGTAAGTGGACCAATAACTCCAGTCGAATTTTCAGATGACTGCAACCCTAGCCAACATCGTGACCACAACCATATAAGAGATCTTGAGCCAGAGCCACTCAACTAAACTGCTTCCAAATTCTCTACCCACAAAAACTATGTGAGGTAATAAATATGTATTGTTTTGAGCCACTAAGTTTTGGAGTAAACTAATACAGCAATCAAGGAGTAGAAGATACACAATGAGGAATAACTAACTATATCTAAACTCTCAGGAAAGCTGGCTACTGAAAGATAGCCAGAAATGAGTAGGGCTTTAGTAGATGGACAAAGAATTTATTAGAAGGTATTTTGGGCAAAGAGAAAAGTGTGTGAAAAAGTACAAAATTGTGCACCAGCAAGGTACATTTTAGAAACTGTAAATAAAGGACAAGACAACTCACAAGTCAAAAACCATAGCATTTAGGGTATGAGAATCTCACTAAGAACTTACTATATTATATGACAATGTAACAACTAATGATCCTAAGAGTGACTTGGGGCTGCAAGACATTAAGTTCCATATGGATTATTTAAGAAGATAGGAAAGCAATTAAAATATTGAAATATATAGTTTAAAAATTAAAACAGAAATGTACTGTATAAATCCTACTGAAAGGGAAGTCCAGGCTATACAAAATAGCCACCTCCTTATGTTGTTACTTCACTAAACTGTCTGGGTCTGTGTTTTGAAAACTTTAAGCTTAAATGTAGGGCCAAGAAATAGCTAATGAAGAACACCTGGATTTTCTCCAGGATTTCACTCTCCCAGTTCTGCTACAACAATCAGGTAGAAATTAACATTTTATAACCATTTATGTGTTTTGCTTGGCATCATGCTAACAGACTGAATTTTTTAAAAAGAGAATTGCCCAAATTGACTTGTTAGTCTATGCCATATCTCATTCACTGACTATTTATTGAGTGCTATCCATGTGTTACCCACTGTGACAGGTCCATAAAACAAACCTTCCTATTTGCGTTGCAAAAATCTCTCTGCATCCCAGGTCCAGCTCCACTGGTCTCTAGAGTTAATAGCAGCTCCTGGTAGAAAGACTACATTTATTGTTTAACTTGGGTTTTAATATAAAATTAATACTTACTCATGTGGAAAATAGAAAATAAATGAAAAGAATTTTTACTCAGAAATACTTTAACTCAAGACAATTGCCGTTAATATCTTGCTGCATTTCCTTCCCTGCATTTTCTTCTATGAACATTTTAATATAGTTATATTTTGAAGATAGTGTCAGATCTAATTTTTGTTTAACATCAGGAAAAATAGCCTTTGGAATATAAATTTGAAATCTTTAAGTTATTCTAACAAGTGGATATTCTATAATTTACTTAACCATTATTAGATCTTTTGATTATACATGAATCTTTCACTAAAATGTTGTTATATATAAATAAACATTCAGCTAGGGAATTTTCAAGTTGTCTTTTGAACTGTTTATGGGCATTGCTAAGATGGGGTAATTTCAAATAATAATCAAAGGGAAGCTCAGGAAGAGGTTAACATGGTTTCTCTCCCTGGCAACAGAACTGACTTTGGAAAGTTCTAAAATGACTGTGTCGCCACATGCCGAATGTGCCGTCATTGTTATGCTCTTAGTTAAATTAAAAGTGAATGATTGGATGAAGAACATTATTATTCTGTGCAGATTCTTGACTCTTAATTTAAGGTTAAACTAACTTAAATTAATGTCATGTGAATTTTTAGCAGCAATTATGGCCAGTTAATGCATGTTCTTTCTTAGTTATGCCTCATCTCTTTGCAAAATTACAATATTTCATTCCAAATTTATTCTGATCAGATTTGTAAGTAGCACTTTCTGCTCTTTTCTCTCAATGTTTATATCAGAAAGCTTTTGAGTTTATACTATAAACCACCATTTGCCTATTTTCATAATAGGCATCTAAAAATTGGGCCTGGATGTGAGAGCACAAGATTCAGTACAAATCAGGGTACTGGATCCAGTCCTTTCTTTATTCTTCAGGGGATATTGTATGGACAATAGAGATGCCCTTAACACCTCTGTTTGTCTGATATACCACTACCTAACCAATATTCCTTAAGTAAACTTCTATGTAGAATTATGCCTCTATCAAGCCTCTGTTTAAATACAGTCAATGGCTCCCCACTTCCTATAAGATAATAATCAATACTCCTTAAATCTGGCCCTTAAAGCCCTGCATCTACAAGATATTATACAAATCATACCTTTTCCCACAGGTCATCTGTATTCTAGAAACCCAGAATATTCTCTGTTCTACTTCCCTGTCTCTGTTTTCCCCCTACCAATCCCTTTCTGTATCCATCTGCTGAAATCTTACCTACTCATTCTTTGTTCATTTATTCACTGTGTAATTGAATGATTAAATAACATGATTTGTTTACTAAATATTTACTCAGCATCAGTTGCATGCCAGATGCTGATCAAATGCTACCTCTTCCAAGGAGCCTTTCCTAACCACCTCAGCCGTATGTATTTTTTCTCTCTTTAGAGCTTCCATTGGTCTTTTTTATGCTTCTCTTTTGTCACAAATCTGTACACCACTGATGTATATTAGTAGGTACTCAAAAACAGTTTTTGAATTAAAATTTTAAAATGAATGAATGAATAGATGAACGAACTAATGAATAAAAGGAAATTTTTTCTTTCTCTACCAGGAGACGCTAATGAATAAAATAAAATGGTTAAACTAAAATAGAAATTTAAGATTATTATGGGTTTTGAGTCTATGAAACACCCTCAACGTGATTTCCATATCGGATCATTCCAACAGAGAAGGGAATGTATGGAATCCCCATATTCTGATTTCCAGTCAATGCTTGCTTTCTTTTTTTTTTTTTAGCATGCTACCACATTGTACACTCTCTAGATATTGAAATCAAAGAGAGTATTACACTTTGTCATTGCTTTTCATTATAAGACATAGTGTTTTAAGGACATCACTAAATAGAAAAATTCTACTTTCAGAGTGTGCCAGTAACCTATTTTAGCATTCAAAAAGGCAAATATATTAACATGAGGGGTGATAAAACACAGCAGATTGAGTAATTTTGAAAAACCACTTATTTTTAACAATACATAAGAGCTAGGGATCTTGATTCCCAATAGAAGTGAGCCATCAGTACAATAATCATAACCATCAGCTTGTGTTTACCATGTATCAGGAATTTTATTTTCCAATTTCTTGTTTAATCTCCCAAACAACTCTATGAATCAGGTACTTTTATTTTCCTAATTTTACAGATGGTCAATTAGAAGTTTAAAGAAATTAGGTGATTTGTCCATGCCTACTGGACTGGTAAATGTGAGGGGTGGGCAGGTTAAACCTTGTAATTCAGTCTCCAAAGCCCATGAATTTAAGCTCTGTGCTCTTGTTCAATCTTTGTGCTCTTCTTTATCTACTTGTGAGGTTAGAAAGTATGTGGGCTTTGACAGTGACACTGTACATTGCAGATCCTCTCTGTCACCTCAAATAATTTTGGTTTACATAGTTGTTTCTGACTAGCTCTGTATATGATGAATAAGACTTTGGGGTCGATTTTTTTTTTTTCAGGAAACTGTTGAAAGCACAGAAAGGGTAAATCTCAAAAATTGTGCTGTTTCGAGTTGTTAGAGGTTCCATTTTAATCTGTATACCATTCTGAAGCAGAGTAAGTATGACTCTCCTTCATACTTTGAAGGAAGATCATCATTCCTTCAAAATCTGGAGTTACTTTGAGTTCTGTTTCTTATATTTAGGGCAACAAAGGGGAAAAAAAACATATATATATATATATATATATTTATTTTATGTTTTTGTCTGCCCAGGATCCCATCCTTTGGGAATGGTCCCTTTCCCAATATTTGTGCTTCTGGTGGACTGCCAACTCCCACTACTAAGAACTGGAATGTTGAGCAGAGACACACATGGACGAGGATGTTGGGGCTGCGTCATCCATGATGTTGCCCTGCACAGTTCAGGATCTCTGAGCCTCACTTTTCCCTTCAGCAAAATGGGGTTCATCTACCTCACTGAGTTGTTTGAGGATTCAGTGAGATATTGTCCATGAACGCTTTGGCACAGAGTTGTTATTCAATGAATGAAAGTTAAATCATGCTTTGAGATTAGTAGTACTGGGGAACAATTCTTTTTTTTCCCAGAAAGAAGGGAAGGCAAAAAATGACTCTTTCTACTGAGGAGGCAACAAATACAGAATTATTTATGGTACTTGAGAAGAACATCCAACCATTCAAAGGATGAAGTAGCAAAAGTTAATCAGGGTGATTGTGAACTGTGGGATGATGCACTGTTGTTTTGTTATAATACTTCTATTAAAATTCACAATACTTCATTCTTTAAAAATTCAATGATATGAAAGAAACTCAGGCTACTTGGGGGTAGAGTTTTGCAGGTGGGCATAGAGGGAGTAAGAAGGATAGTAGTCTATGAATGAGTAGCCATTCAGCCATCCAGTGGCTAATGCCTCTTTTAATGAGTAGAGTTATGGTGCAGCTCCAGCATTTTAATAAATGTTCTACTGTGGGTGGTGAGAACTTCAAAAGCGAAACAGCGCATATTGGATTTGATAATAAGAATACAGAGAATTATAAATGAGATGTCCAGGAGGCATCTGTGTTAAGGGAACCTAGGATCAAGACTTTCTATATATCAGCCAATGAAAGATTGTGGGCAAAATTGAGATGCTGTGGTGGAAAATGAAAGGATCCTGCTGACTGGTAGGACACTGATGTGAAGTGATGGGGGGCGTTTGATCAAGCATGTATCGTTGATGTTTAATATAGGGGCTTGGAGAGAGTATTAGAAGCCATAGGTAGAGCTAGATACCTATTAAAATGTGACTTTTTGTTCTATTATTTCAAGTTTGAACAATTGCTAATTTACCTGCAATTATACAAAAAGTAAGTCATATGGAATTTGGAATGTATTTTCACATAGATATGAGGCTGAAAACAACTGTTTAAGTTATCTTCTAGCATTAGCTGTCCCAAAATAAGGTATGAGGGTAAGGAAAAGTCAGGATGGGGGGCACATGGTGATGGAGGAAGAGACTGTCCTCTATCATCTTGAGACTTTGAGCCAACTCTTGGCAAAAAAAAAAAAAAAAAAAAAAAAAAAAGGAATAAAAAAGATGATGTTGTCTCTGATGGCCCTCTTTTTTGTCCTCTTCTTTCAGTTCCTGATACCCTTGCTCCCTAAGAGAATCCTCTTATTGCAAAACAACCTGATGAGATGGGTATTATCCCAATGATATAACTGAGAAAAATGAGGCTCAGAGAGGTTTGTGTAACTTGCTCATGTCCATATAATAAGTAAATGGGAAAAGTCAGTTTCATGATCAAGTATGTCTGTCTCTAATACTTATGAACTCCAACATTTTTGGTTTACAACATCTGAGTTAATAGTACCACCACTAACAAAATAAAGGAATATAGAATAGGTGTTGGAGTGGGATGTGGACAAAGGAAAGGTGAGCTTGGTTTTGATATGTTGATTTTGAGCTGCCTTGGGAGAGAGCCATGTCCTGCTTTCTGGTCACAAGAGGAATCTTGGTTTTTTGCCCAGTGGTGGAGATGGTACACTTGGAATCTTTCATTTGCAGCAAAGAATAGTGGAAGATAAATAGGTGGATACATAGACAGATAAAGGCAGCTAATAAGCTAGGTAGGTAGGTAAGAAGGTAAGAAGATAGATGTTTGATGGTACGTTGTGTGTTCAGAAGTTGGGAAATGTCTGCAGATACTAGTCAGTATTCCTATTGCTTAGCAACTTTATTTCCTCATGTAACTCTGACAAATAGAACTTTCGTATTTATTTTTGTGCCTAAGGGCTGATCGTGCTGCCTATGAATGATGCAAAAGTGACGATTGTATTATGTGCATTACTCTGTCTCTTGAAATCGTAGAATCTCAAGGTTGGATGAGAACTTAATATTCTCTCTTGGATTTGCTCTATATTTAGAATTTGTTTTACACCTTCATGAGGTACTTACTGACACATCTCTGTCCTTTAGATAGCCTCCCTATATGAAATATTTTGTGATAAAATATTCCTATGTGAAGTGGATACTTACCAATTGTTCCTAGTTCTACCCATAGAAGACAAATCCAATTATCTCTTCCACATGAGAGCTCATCTCACTTTTGTAAACAGCCTCCATGTTTCACTTGATGTTTTCTTTACGAAACTGAATTTCTCCTCCGTCTCTTCAGTGTTTTTTTTTAAGGGACATATTCCTTCAGTGAAGGACTTGTTGGCCCAGGTTCTGGGAATGTGCTCAGCAGATGGCCTCCAGTGTCATTTCCTTCGGGGATTGTTTCACTGGCAGAGGGCCACTAATCCAAAGTCACACCCCGTATCAGTGTGGTCCACATCCAATGACTGATTGATATGGGGGTATAAAAGCCTAGTTATTTCAGTCCAAAATGTGACATCTCTGACAAGCCATTTTAGTTATAGAGCTGCCAGTAGGTCAGCTGAGGTCATTGTTGGACTGCATTACAACTTGACTTCTCCTTCTGTTCCTTTTTGTGTCCTTCCTTTCCCTTTCTCAGGTGTTCATCCCAAGGGCTTAAACCTTCTACATGTGAAACTCTGGTGCAGTATGCTTTTCTGTGCAGCCCAATCTCTAATGCATGGCTTCAAGTCTTCACATGAACCATTCCAATTTGTATATGGACTTATACACTTTGGTAGGGCTTCTGGAGTAGATGGATGCCTAGGATAATCTCCTATATGATCAGAATACATTTGGCTTTGAAGAATATTTTAAATTAAGATTCATTGTTATTAATTTAATGTGTAAAGTTGATGTAATAGAGAAATTTTTCAGTGGAGGCATCTTAGATTAGATTCATCTTAGATTAGATTAGATTCAGGTTCCCTCTGAAAAGCAGAACCTGAAGCAGAGATTACCTGTAAGTAGTTTATTTTGAGAAATTATCCCAAGGAACAGAAGTGGAAGACTGAAAACAACAAAGGATGGAAAGCCAATCCAAGGGCTCATTATTGAGCTACTCACCACTATGGGCATCTAGAGTGAACTCCCACTGCAACCCACTAAGGAGCCAGGTAGAGTTGTCTGCCAGAAAATGAAAGAGGAGAGTATTTATCTACCAGCTCCTGATTCCATTCGTGAAGACTTGCCCCAGGAGGTGTTAACTCCCATGCACTTCCAGGTATGTGTGTGCCTCAGAACAGTTGAGTGAGTACCTGCCACCTACCCATGAGCAGGCACAGAAAGCTCCGGGCAGAAAGAGAGAGATGCCAGATGCATCTGAGGCAAGATGCTGTCAAGTTACACCTGTGCACAACTGATTGCTGCAGCAATTGTGAAACTAAAAAGTTGGACCAAGACGATGTGGGACAGGGCACATGAGGGAACCAATACAGGGTGATAGCCACAAACTATCGCATTGTGTTTTTGAGACTTCATTTGTGTATGGATTTTTTGAAGGACAGAGTTCATCGGACTGGATTTTCTCCTAACAAATCCATAGAACTATTATCAGCCTTCTCTTTTCTGATCATAAGAGGTAGAGAAACTTTGTGATGAGTTGGAAGTATGCCCACTCATGAATAAAATACTTATCTTGGGTAGTTAGACTTATCGACAGTAAAATGTCACAAAAAGAAATTGAAGAAACCACTAGATAAAGGCACATACTCGTGCTTTTCTACCAATAGTGGAAACTTACTGCCAAGTATTTTGATAATGATTTGTTTAAGAGTTCCTTTAATGTCTTTGATTTAGCTGCTCTGTGTCCACTGCATTTTGAATGTCACAGAGATTTGACTCTGATGGTTTTAAACCGTGTAGCAATAAATTTAACCATTTATTTTGAAATTAGGGTAAGGAGTAAGGAGGAATTGGGAGGTAGCTTGGAACGCAAATGAAAGATGAGCTTTCATTGTACAGATTAAGGCACTGTTTTAGCACCATATCCTGTATAGGTATTACTGTTCCCATGTGTGAATTAGCTCCTAGTGACTCCGCTCTGAAATTGTTAAGCATAGTAATCTCCATCACTTCACAGCCATAATTTTTCATTGGCAGCTTCCTAATGAACTCATCTTTGGGGTGGCAAGTGACAGAGCTATGATCTTTCTTGAAAAGATTTGAGATACATAGTCAGACAGACAATTAGCATTTTTATTTACTTTGGGAGAGCTTTGGAGTCCCAAGACCAGCCTCAGATTGTCCTGGTAGCACTTGCACTGTCTTACAAAACATATTAATAATTCCATACTTGTCATCCCAGGAATTTGGCAGTAACAGGAATCAGCAGACCAGGTTTGAGAAGCTGGTGACAAAGGAGTGGGCTAGTGAGAGCTATATATCGACAAGACGAGATATTCAGGATATGGAAAGAGGAAGATCAGTTAAGGCAAAGAGGGATAGACTGGGTTAAGTTCATGAAGCTCATCTCAGAATCAGGAAGCTAATTAGGAGACTTAGTAGAAAGGAAGAGGTGGGGCCCAAGCCAGAGAGCCTAGGAAATCAGATGTCAGAGTGTAGAACAGATGTGTAGTAATAGCAAATATGTATTACGTCACTTACTACATGTCAGGTGCTGTTCTAATCATTTTGTGTGTACAAGTAATTTCACTTTCACAATAGTCTGTGAGGTAGGTGCAGTTATCAAACTTATTTAGCAAACGAGGTAACTAAGGCATAAGAGGTCAGATAACTTGTCCAATGTCACATAGTTCTTAAGGGGTTGAGCTTGGCTTCACCCCAGGTAGTCTTTTTCCAAAGTTCATGGTCTTCTAAATATTGGTTATCACTTACATACCTGCTGCCTCTGAGCAGAAGTTTCTTATGTGTTATAAATTTCCTTGATGAGAGGCCAAGACTGGTTCAGCATATGTGGGGGGCGAGAGGGAGATGGGTGTATCAGGCATACATTTTATATGCCTCTTCAGATCCATTTGAGCAACTGCATCTTGCACACTGCCCAGGAACCCACTTGGTCACCTGCCCTCAGAGAGCTAGGCAATTGCCCTTGCTGGTCACTGTGCTGTTGGACAGTCAGTCCCCTGCTTGCAGTTTCTCATGCTGCTACTTTAGGACTTGGATGAGATACCAAACCTGGGGCCTAGGATGAGGCCCCCATGACCATTGGAAAAAGCTGGATGATACAATATGGAAATGCAGGAGATGAACTCCCTGTGGGGTAAAATTCAGCCAGAGGAAAGCAGGGGACAGGAGGGAAGTAGCTGGATAAATTCCCTCATCTTCTTCTGTCCCATCAACAACTCTAAGGCATAAATTTTACTTCTAGCACATCCAGAAAAGTCTCTTGTGTCAAGTGAATTTACGTGCTCAATGACATGTTGTATCTTTCTGTGGCTTATCTTGAAGGCAGCATAGTCATACTTCACTTGGTATGACTTCACTTCCTTGATGTCCTTCCTAATCCCCCTTTTCTTCTTTCTAACCCTTGCTCCTCTAGGTCCCTCCAACCCCCACCCATCCCAAATCATTAAAGCCAAGCTAAGAAAGTGGGCCTGGGCTAAAAGTGGAAACAGAGAGGAGTGGGCAAAGTCTTAGCAATACTTCATTGTTCAGTGATAAAAAGGACACTGTTTTTTTTCAAAAAACACATTTAGAATATAGTGGAAGCTGATATTATGACTAACAGGTAAGTTTCAGTACTTAATAAGAACTTACTTTTACCACAGTGTGAGCACTTACAGAGGATGAGGGAATTTTAGGAGTGAAGAACATTACCAGGGTACTTTCTCCCTGATTAGGTTTGTTGGGATCATGTTTGCTTCACTGGCTGTTATGCCTGTCTCCTCCTCATCATCATGTTAGCAATAGCAAAAATAGCCACCATTTTCTAAATACCTAAGTGTTTGCCTCACGCCACACTAAATGGTATGTAATTTCTCATCAGCTCCTTTGAGGTAGAAAACTGAGACTCAGAAATGACTGTTGAACAGCTAATGAGTGCTAGAGCCAGAATTTAAACCCAGGTCTGCCAAACTGTGAATTCTGTACTCATGACTGATAGCTTCTGCCGTCTTCTGCAAAGTTTCTTGTCACAGAACTTATTTGGAGCAGGGAAAAGTCACATAGAGAGAAAATATGGCACAAAAACATCTTATTCCCTTGGATCTGATTTGCTCCAAAAGTAACTTCTGATGGAGTAAGCTACTGGTGTTTAAAGTGTCCTTGCCTCAATCAATTAATGTTATACACCACATTAACAAAATGAAAAAATGAAAATCATATAGTCATATCAATAGATGAAGATAAAGCATTTGACAAAATCCAGCAGCAATTTATGATAAAAACTCTTAAGAAAGCGGGAATAGAGGGATCATATCTTAACATAATAAAGGCCACATATGATAAACCCACAGCTAACATCATACTAAATGGGGAAAAGCTAACACCGTTCCCCTTAAGATCAGGAACAAGACAAGGTTGCCCACTTTCTCCACTTATTCAACATAGTTCTGGAAGTTCTAGCCAAAGAAATCAGACAAGAAAAAGAAATAAAAGGCATCCAAATTGGTAAGGAGGAAGTAAAATTGTCATTATATGCTGATGTCATACTATATATAGAGAACCCTAAAGACTCCACCAAGAAACTATTAGAGCTGATAGATGAATTTAGTAAAGTAGCAGGATACAAAATTGCTATTCAGAAATCAGTTGCCTTTGTATATACCAATAATAAACTATCAGAAGGAGAAATTAAGAAAACAGTCCCATTTACAATTGCTTCAAAAACTATAAAATATTTAGGAATAAACTTACCAAAGAAGTAAAAGATCTGTACTCAGAAAATTATAAGACACTGAAAAGAGAAATTAAAGAAGATACAAATAAATGCAAATACATACCATGCTTATGGATAAGAAGAAATAATATAGTTAAAATGTCCATACTGCCTAAGGCAATATAGAGATTCAACACAATTCCTATCAAACTACCAAGGACATTTTTCACAGAAATAGAACATATAATCCTAAAATGTATATGGGACCATAAAAGACCCCTGACAGCCTCGGCAGTCTTGAGAAATAAGAACAAAGTGGGAGGTATCATATACCTGACATCAAATCATACTACAAGGCTATAGTAATCAATGAGCATGGTACTGGCATAAAAACAGATACATAGATCAATGGAACAAATAAAGAACCCAGAAATAAATCCATGCCTATATGACCATTTAATCTATGACAATGGAAGCAAGAATTTGCTTTGGTGTAAAGACAGTCTGTTCAATAAATGGTGCTGGGAAACCTGGAGAGACACATGCAAAAAAATGAAGCTGGATCACCTCCTTACACCATATACAAGAATAAATTCAAAATGGATTAAAGACTTATATGTAAGACGTGAAACCATAAAACTCCTAGAAGAAAATATAGGAAGTAAATTTGCAGACATTATCCTTAGTAATATTTTTACTGATATTTCCCCTAGGGCAAGGGGTGTAAGAGAAAAAATAAACATGGGATTACATCAAACTAAAACGTTTTTTCACAGCAAAGGAAACCATCCATAAAACAAAAACACATCCTACTGAATGGGAGAAGATATTTGTCAGTGATACATCTGATAAGGTGTTAATATACAAAATTTATAAAAAAGTCATTCAGCTCAACACCAAAAAAATAAACAGCCCAATTAAAAAATGGGCAGAGAACATGAAGAGACATTTTTCTAAAGAGGACATAGAGATGGCAAACAGACATATGAAAAAATGTTCAACCTCACTAATCATTAGAGAAATGCAAATAAAAATCACAATGAGATACCACCTCACTCCAGTCAGAATGGCTAGCATCAATAAATCAACAAACAAGTGCAGGTGAGAATGTGGAGAAAATGGATCCCTCGTGCACTGCTGGTGGGATTGCAGATTGGTGCAGCCAGTATGGATATCAGTATGGAGATATCTCAAAAGACTGGAAATGGAACTACCTTATGACCCAGCAATTCCACTCTTAGGTGTCTATCCAGAGAAATCCAAAATGCTAATTTGAAAAAATGCATGCACCCCTATGTTTATTGCAGCGCTATTCACAATAACCAGGACATGGAAACAACCGAAATGCCCATCGGTAGATGACTGGATTAAGACACTGTGGTACATTTATACAATGGAGTATTACTCGGCCATAAAGAAGAATGAAATCTTACCATTTGCAACGATATGGGTGGACCTAGAGAACATTATGCTAAGTGAAATAAGTCAGACAGAGAAAGACAAATATCATATGATGTCACTTATATGTGGAATCTAAAGAATAGAATAAATGAAGAAACTAATCAGAAACAGTCTCAGAGATATAGAGTAACAACTGAGGGTTGCTAGATGGGAGGGGTTGAGGGAGAAGGTGAAGGGATTAGAAAGCACAATCAGTAACCACAAGATTGCCACAGGGATAGGAAAGACCGTTTGGGGAATATAATCAATGTTGTAAAGATTTTGTAGGGTATTCGATGGACACTTGTTTTATTAGGGAGACCATTTCATGGATAGTGTAGGTACCTGACCACTACAGTGTACACCTGAAGCTGAAGCTGAAGCTGAATAATAATGAATGTCAACTATAATTTAAAATATATGTAGTCACAGGATGTGGAGTACAGCATAGGGAATAGAGTCAATGGAACTGTAACAGCTGTATACGATATCAGAGGGACAGTAGATTGGGGAAGGAGGGTTATCACTTTGTGAGGGGTGTAAATGTCTAATGATTACATTGTTTTGTACACCTGAAACTAATCATAAAAAAATTTTAAAAATTAAAAAAAATAAAGTGTCCTTGCCTCATTGCAAGAAGTGCTCATTTCTGGGTAGCAGACTTTGGCTACTTCTCAAGGCAGAAATACTTCCCACTATAAAATGGTAAATGGGCCCTCTGGTTCCTTGATTATGCTTTTATGTGTTGGATTGGCATGAATCAGTCCTCTGAGTCTGCCCGACATAACCAAACGCTGCACTTGGTGATCTTGTGGAGGTCACGTAATCCACAGCAGCCAGCAGACTTCCTACTCAATACTGTCCTTGATAGATATCCTTAGAGGACCCAATTTTTCTTTAAAATTATTTATTTCTATCTAACACTAATCTCCTAACTTTCCCTTTTCGGTTCATCATCCAGAGTTTTGTGTTCATGCATAAATGGGACCACATTTGCCATGGAAGGAAGCTGTGGTCCAGGTGACCCATGCAAAGGAGAATATAATTAGCATTTCATATTTGACTTTGAGATGTCACCTAGCGCTTTTTGTCCTCCTAGTAATGTTTCTGTTGTTGTTGTTCAGTTTTCCTTTGTTTCTGTTATTGTTGTTGTTTAAATGTTGGAGACAAAAGACCCTTGTTGAAAGTCATGAGATCTGGGACCTGACTGCAGCTTTGGCTTACCAGCTGGGTGTGACTTTAACCTGTCACGTAGTCCTTTGGGGAGTCAGTTCATTCACCTGCAAAATGGGAGAGTTGGTGATATTATCTCTCCCCAAACCATGCTGACTATTAAATTACCACAGATGCTTTTTTAGAAGGGCCCCATCTTAGACCTATTAACCACAATTCAGGTAAAGGAAAGAGAAAGGAAGGTGGTGAAGGAGCAGACAGGCCCAGAATCCATAATTGCGATAAACTCCCCAGGTCATTCTGATGCACAGTTTAGGTACCATTGTCTGCAGTCCTGCCAGTATAAACTCCGTGGGACCATTTGCATTGTGTGAACTCCACGGGTACTGTTCATTTGGAATGGAATATGAATTAGGCCTCTTAGAGTTGTGCAACATAGCAACCCTGTGTGAGCTGATTTCTGCAGAGTCATTTCCAAGTGTGCATATTCTTTGACTTTAGGACAGTTCTGTGAGGTGAGGTGCTGAGTGGACAGTGGCCCAGAGGCATGCGGTTAAGGGTGCAGGCACAAGAGCTGTAACAATAGGACAGGAAACTGGAAGGCAGCTTAAGAACAGCTAACGAGCTTTGACTCACAGAAGCTGGCTATTGGATTGTCTCCCAGATTACAGCTGGTGCCCATCTGAGAAGAGCAATCGGTCTGTGAAGAAAGCAGAACATCAAAGGTGGCTTGGCCTAAAAGGTGGGCCTTGGGTAAGGGTTCCCCAGACAGTGTTGGTTGAAGAAAAGCAGGACTTTCTTCCAACTAAGACAAGCTTGTAGTTGCCAACCAATTGTTCTGCTTTGGGAATTCTTTGGTTTTGTTTTCTCTTTATACATTGTGAATCTTCTTTTGAAAAAAATAATCTAGCCTTTTTGAAACCAAATCAAAGGAAAGAAAAAAAATTTTCTTTCATGCTAAAGCCTGTATAGAAATATCACAGTAGCTTCCAGAAGCTAAATTGTGTTGGTAAAAGGCTAGGAAAAGAATTGGGGGCACCAGGGCAGATAAAAGGTTAAAATTCTGGGGTAGGAGAGTTGGGATGCAGTTGTGATTAGATTAAAATTTATAAATGCTTTTTCTCGTAAGCTAATGATTTGTTGCTGAGCTGGCTTGAGGTATGTCCATTGTCTAGGACAGTACTTTGCTTACTTTTCATGAGAATCAGCTGAGGCACTTGTCAAAAATACAGATTCCTTTCCAGGCCCCTAGCCAGTTCTGATTCCCTGGGTGTGGAGGGGACACCGGGCTCAGTATTTTACATGGGCATCCAGGGATCAGACTGTGAGAATGCTGTCCTAGACAATACGAGGAAGGGTGGTGAGCTCTGTCCCAGAACAGAGCCTTGCATTCCTTGGGAGTTATATTAACTCTTCTGAGCCTTTGTTTCCCTTCATGTAATATGAATAGTGATACTTTCCCTTACCAAAATCATAAGTCTTAGCAAAACATTTCAAAATAAACTGTGGATAAGAGAGATGATGCTAATTACTTAGAATAGAAATCTATGTGACTAATAGTCTATGTCATGTGCTTGTGGAGACCCAACCCTACCCTCAGCATTTAGCATAGGAATATGCATATAAAAGGTATGATATATATCTGACTGAGTTTGCTCAGAAACCTTTGAAAGATTTCTAGTATATCAAAATGACAGAACTTCTATTAGTTATGTTTCTGTGCCTACTAGAAAATAGGATCTGCCAAAGTAATGGAGAAGGAGAATTTGCCAAGGCAGATTGATAGAGGGAGCTTAGTAGATGAGGAAAACAAATACTGGCCAATGAATTATATCCATAGTATATTTTCTTTCTATTTGGGGAATGTATTAGTTAAAATCTAGCTGCTATAACAAAGAGACTCAACAATATAGTAGCTCAAATAACAAAGAAGCTTATTCATTGCTTATGTAGCAGGCCTGCTATGAATGCTCCAGATTTGCCGAGTGGCTCAGCTCCCCATGGACATTCAGGGTACAGTTTCCTTCTATCTTGTTGCTTTGTTATTACCCACGGTACTGTCATCATCTGCATTACAGAAGCTGTCTTGGTAAAGAGAAAGAAAGAGAACATGAAACATCTTGAGTCTCAGACCTGGAAGTGGCACATATCTCTTTCATTCATAAGCCACTGATGAGCTTAAAACCACCACCATGCCTAAGTGAAAGGGAGGCTGGGAAAGTAGCCTAGCTGAGTATCAAGAAACCCAGCTATGCCTCTATTAATAATGTCATGAAAGAAGAGGAAAAGAGAATTGGTGACTAACTAGCAGTCTCCACCACAGGAAAGGTATACAGAATTTTGAAAGCAGAGCCAATCACTTGTTTTCATGGCTTCACTAATTAGCCAGAGCATAGCCATACTACTGTGCTGTGGAGTATCCTGTTTCCTTTGATGTGCTGTTTCCAGTCTGTCTAAAGCCTCATTCCTAGTATCCAGCTAAGTCTGTGCGTTATTCTGGGCAATGTGGATGGGCATTCTCCTTTCTCAGTTATAGGGTTCTTCTCCTGTATCCTGTGCAGGTCATGAGAAAAGACTTGTTGAATCCTGTCCTACAGTTAATAAATGTGCTGTTGGTTGGAAAATGTTTGCAAAGTGTTTGTATGAATTGCCTTTCATTTGCTTTTCTGACAGGTGTGACATAATGACTCTAAAGTGTGACTATTGTCACATAATGGGAGGCTTTGAAAATTAAGTACATTTTCTTAAGGATCATCCAGGCAGAAAATGACTTCATAGACTTTCAACATTTTTACTAATGGTTCTAAGGGTTCTACTTGTCCCTGCACTCTATTTTATACTACCTCCTTATTTAATATCTCTCTCTCTCTCTCTCTCTCTCTCTCTCTCTCTCTCTCTCTCTCTCTCTCTCTCTCTCAAGTTGGGGAGAGAGTGTTCCACCACGACAATGTATTTCTGAATTCTTAAAGCTTTTTCCTCATTATTTTGGGATGTATGACACTGTTTATAATGGAAAGGTCTTATAATTATCTGCCTTAGCATGCTTTAAAGGTGGAGCCACTCTGCTTCCATGCTTCCGAAAGACTAGTGACTTAGAATGAATGTTGGCAGGTGACAGGCACTGTTAAGGAGGATGGAAGCAAACTGATATGAGTGAGAGCTAGTGTCTGGATGGGTACATTGGTTTAGAGAGTGACCTCCCCACTGTGGGAACTGGATCCCTATGAGACCAGTGTGACTCCAGTGAGATGAAATTAATTCAGAAAAGAATCTGAAGGCAGATTGAGGGCTGAGACATTGTTCAGGAAGCTCAGATTACTAAAGGCAGAAACATTCATGTGTATAAGTGGGGGAATAGGAGACAGATTACTTTCTTAACAGCTAGTTGAAATTGTCATTAAAGTTTGTCTTATTAGAAAAATTATACAGCCATTTCTTTTCAGTTTTATACATACACATACCACATGTATACATGTATTTTTGGGGAGGGGTGTTTTGTTTTGTTTTTATGTCACAATTTAATAGCCTCTTACACTCTCCAGGAGATCTAGGCTGCCGGCCATGTTCCCACAGTATTCTGGAATTCTTCCCTTTACCCTTAGCCTGCCCTATCACCCAAGCAGTTTTAGTGATTCTCTAGTGCCTCACTGCATTTCCATAGTGTGGTGAATGTTCTATCTTGGATTTCATGTTTTGCCACTTGTGATGACAATTTATAATAAAACCAAGATGTGCCCCATTTTGTGTCCAGCTAGGAATGTGTCTGGAGCCTGCCTGTAATATGCAATGTGCCCTCAGTGAGGGGACAGCTGTGATGTGAATGGATTTGTGAGAAAAAATGGCCTTTATTTCTCTTCCTCTTTTCTCATGGATATAAAACTTTGTTATGGTAAACTAAACCTCTGATATCATGTGCAACTGCTGGCATTCTAGATAGTTTTAATGGCCACTCCTCATTGCTTAATACTAAGCATTACCATCTGTTTCTTAATTATAAATGCAGCAGGAATTCACAATTACATCAGTAACAATGGAAATAAAATGGAGTTAGAGACCTTGTACTTAATACAAGGCAGCCTTCCTTTAATGCTTTCCTTCTGTCACAAGCACTGGTCAGAAAGGAGAATTCCTCAGTGGTTTTCTCCCTCTCTTCTCCATGTACTTACCATGCGAGTGTCATGCTATATATAGATTCAGCAGTTTTGACAGAGACAGAGAAAAAAAGAGAGAGAGCGAGCGAGCTGGGTTATTCTGTCAATGAGCAGGATATGTGGGCAGATCTTTCTCAAAGTATTGGAAGCCAGTTGTGATTGTCTTGTTGTTTTGGCCTGTGTTTTTGTGAGAAGAGAGATGAATTACAAAAGCCCAGTGACATGAGTCAGGTCCATCTCCCAGAGAAGAGTTGGGAGTGAAAATCTAAGGAACTTTGATCAGCCCACTAGACGCTAGTCTGCCTGTCTCTGAAAAACAAGGGAACATTTGTGGAGGGAGGTATGTAGAAAATAAAGATATTAAACTCTGCATTACTTAGGCTTTTATTTTTCATTAAGTTGAAAAAAATATATATCAAATTTTAGACTTGTATTTTAGAATTAAAAGAAATCCTCAGAAATCATCTAGCTCAAAGGCATGGTCACTCTTCTTCCTTTGTGTGGTACTTAACCAGGTTAAGCATAAGCTTTGGAGTCAGCAGAATAGGGTTTGAATTTTGAGCCACCACTGTGTGCTGTGTGTTTGGGTTCTTAGTGTCTTAGCTCTCCCCATCTGTCACAGTGGATATCATAATGCTTCTTGTGAAGCCTACTGTTCGGATTAAATGAGAGAGGACATGCAAATCCTAGCCCATTAGGTGGCCAATGGTTTTCTTGCCTTCTTTCCATTCACGTTTATGATAGATGAAAATTTATTGGTCCAAAGAGATTAAATACGTTGCCCAATGTTGTACATCTAGTTAATGACAGACTTGGAACTGAAAGTCATAGTATTTTTTAAGACCAGTATATCCCAAGACTTTTTCTTACTAAGGTATATCTAGACCGATTGCTCCCTTTTTCTGTCCTTTTCACCCATTGTACATTTGTATAATACTTTTTATCTGTAAAGTATTTTTTTAAATGTATATTCTCATTTAATATGGAGTTGGTGAAATCGTGTTATAATCATATCATTACTCCTATTTTACAGTTGGGGGAACTGAAACTTGGAAAGGCCAAGTATCTTGTTGAGGTTACACTGAAGATTGAGTGAGCACTTGAACCTGGGTCTGAGAGACTCAATGTGTGGGCTTCCTTTTGTTCTAAGTAGACTCTCACTGTTACACTAGCACATGTAGGAGAGGACTGAGAGATGAAACAAATAGGAATTAGTATTATTATCTATAAATTAGTAGGTATAGTTAGGGCTTTTTAGAATGAGGATGCTCCAAGAAGAACAAAACAGTTTCCTTGAATTATAGTCATATTTTAGTGAGCCATGTGCCTTCTAGCCACTGGAAGGACCCCGTGGGCAAGTAAAGAGGTAGAGCAAGAGACAAAGGTTTCCACTGGAAATAGTTACAAAACCAAACCAAACTAAAACAAAACGTACAAGACAACACCAGAAAAAGCTCTTGCTCCAGCTGTGAATGACTAGTTTGCTACTTCAGAAATGCAGTTCATAGATGAGATCATCTAAGTCATTTCTTCCTGCCAAGTTCAAGTTCAGGCCAGTAGGGATTAAGCCGGTACATGTTCTCAATAGGCATCTGAGGGCTAAGTGAGAGAAAATTCTATGGGCCTTGTGCTTGCCTTTTTGTCCCAGTGCCCTATCCAAATGACGAGCCCTCTTTGCACTTGCCCAGACTCTAGCCCACGTATTTTGTCAGTGCCTTATAATAGGGTTAACAAATCTTGGTGATAATAGCGTCACGATGCACTTCACTTACATCCGGTCTCTCCTGTGTAATGCCCATGCTCTTCCTGTCATGCTATCACTGAGACATCCAGGCCCACAATGTAATAAGCAGGCTTACTGAAAAGCAGTCCTTTCCGGCAATAAAATGAAATCTTTTAATCTCAGAAATCCTACTATTCACCATGTGTAGAACCATGTACATTTAAAAAATGTAAATATTGGCATTCTGAGGTTTTCCTACGTAACCTGATTTAGTCTGATTTTCCCATGATTTCTGCTGTTTCTGTGGGAATTCTACTGAATGCAGGTTTTGAAAGCAGCACAGGGCAGCGTTATTCAGAAGGTAACAGCATTGGCTGTATAGTCAGGACTCTGGGGTTGAGTCCTGACTCTGCAGCTGAATGGTGTGACCTCGTATCAGTACTCTGAGCCTCACTTTCCCCATCTGTAAAATGACAATAATGGTACCCACCCACCTGCTGGTGCTGTGAGGATCAAGTGAGCTGCTGTATGCAAAGTGCTATATAATTCAAGAACATCATTTTGCCTGATCTCGCTCCCCAGAACCACATGAGCGATTCATTTTTGATATTTTTTCCTCATTAGGAAGCTTTTGCTAGACAAAGGTCTTTCAGGATTTTTTTAACATATGAAATGCATTCATTTTATGGAAAGAGAGAAAAATAGTATTTTTAAAGCTTTGTACTTTAGAAGTCAAGTCGTGTAACATCAGTGGGTTTTCACTTCAGGTTACTTTCATTTCCTATCCTTTCACTGAGAACAAGGCAGCCAGAAAGGCATTCTTTTGGTTATCCTTCTTATGAATGTGAAAATACCCTCTGTGTGCCAAGTGCATCTCTGTAAGCATGTTGTTTGTTTTAATCTGGCCTTTTAATGTCAGAAAACTCCCAAAGTTTCAGCATAATAATAATGACTAAAAATGTTTATTAAAAAGTACATTAAAAGATACAGCAATTTTTGAGGACTCGGGGGCATATAAACAGGTTATTTTTTCATAATTGTATTAAATCAGGCCTGCGCTAGACTAAATGCATGACTTTACATGGTTTTTTTTTTTAGAGTTTTATAGGCATAATGCTAAAATAAAGGAATGTGAATCTCTCTTGCCAGTTCTTTGAAGAAAACAGTAGAATCTGACCTACATCTAAGGAGTATTAAGAGAAACAACCCAGTTGTATTGCTGCAGGCTTAGAATCTTTAAATAGTCTCAAAGATCAAATCTGCGCTAGCTGCATAGAATGCTTCCACATGCTCTCCTTTGAAATCTTCTCTTTTTATCTGTAAATGGGGCTGTTGTGAACCCAGTGTGAGGAAAAGCAGAGGAACAGGAGCACTTTGATGAAGGCCACGTGCCGGAGGGGCCACACAGACACTTTAGCTGATGGTCACGTCCTGGATGCCGGGAACCGAGTGTTGCTCCTGTGCTTTCTATTGCTCCTGTCCTCCCACCACACCACAAGCCCCTGTGCACTGATAAGCATATACCCTACTTCTCTTAGAAATGAGAGGCTTCAGAAATGATAAGCTTAGGGAAAAAGAACCGTTTCTCTTTGATATGAAGAGGGTTCTGTATTAAACCCTTTGATTCGACTAAATATGCGGAAACATTGAACGAGGCAGTCAGGCACCACGTGAAGCTCCAGATGACCTTACATGTGGGCGGCTGTCCACAGTGCCTGTGGGGCTGGTGGCATGTTAACAAATGCTTATAACACATATGGTCCCTTGCTTTTTGCTCCCAAAGTCTTGCTGATCCAATCACAGCATCCTTATGATGTTTCCAGGAAAGCATATATCTGTCTGCTCTCACGTTGTGAACTCCACGTGCTTCCCCAGCATAAGGTGCTGGATAGTCGATTCCAAATTAAAATAAGGGGCAACCCTGCTCTTGCAAGGCGAAGGGGCGAAGGGGCGTGTGTGAGGTGTTTGAAGATAAAGTTAATAGATTAGACTCTCCTCACTCAGTTCAGTGTTTTGGAACCCCATCCATTAGAAGCTTTCAAGCTTTATGGGATGATACTTTCCAATTCCCTTTCTAGGCAAGACTCCAAGTTGTGATTTCGGGATGGGGAGTAAATTGTTTGTATTTTGTAAATGTTCTATTTCTCATCTCACAGGAGAATTCCTCACCAGCTGAAATTTCAAAGAGGCGATTTAGGGAAGTTGTTTCGGTCGTCTAGCTATTTATAAATTATTGTTATCAGTCCAAAGTCTTGCTGATTGATGAAAGTTTTATAAAAAAAAGAAACAATATTATGGTCATTTACTTCTCAACTATTACTTTGCTGTTTATATACCCACATGATTCCCTGAAACACAACTGAAAAGAAATTGCAAAATTATGTTTCCTAATCACATGTTAGGTTTACAAGTGGTGATAAATGACTTTTACAGAGAATAATTCCTGTCCACTTCATCGTGTTCAAGCTTTTCTACATTATTGTGCCACGTGTGTGTAGGAGGATTGTGGTAGTAAGTTGGGATACATAGCCAAAACAAATTTAGTTGTTTTTCAATAGACAAATTATATTAGCACTACTTATACTTTCATTTATAAATTAATTTTGTGAACATTTATTGAGTACCTTTATGTCATAAGGAAACTTCACCTCTCTTTGGGCTTGAAGTTTTTGTTTTTTGTTTTGATTCGTTTTTTGAAAGGAGACATCATCCCAAGGACTTTACAGATATACAAAGGCAGCGATAGTTACAACAACCTAGATATGAGAAAAAAATAGTTTTGATTCATTCCTTGAATGCCTCCGTCACAGAGGCATTTATAGCAATGTTAGCAAGATTGTGAAAGGACAAGAACCAGGCCCTGTGCAGAGCTCTGGGAATCCTCCGTGGCACTTTTAGCAAGTATTGGTGGTAGGAACTTAATAGATATTAACACTGTGAGGTTTTCATAGCTATCCTTTGAACAGATTTAGGAAATACAATTGATTTGTGCTCAGAAATCTGAAATACAGTATTCTTAATAGTAATTTTCCCTGAAGCTTTGGTATTTTCCTTTCTATTAAACTTCTTAGTTTTCGATGAGGAGAATATAGCCCTGGTCCTGATTTGTCATTTTGGGATGATTTATCTTAAAGTTATAGTGAGGAATTTTTTGTCAAAATTCCACCGTTCCACCGGCTAATTTCAAACTGGGGTTGCTGACTCCAACTAGCCACACATGGTCCCCAGTATATAGAACAGGAAGTGGCATGCTAATATGCCAGGAATAAGGCGATTGCTCGGATAGACTAACACTTGGCAGTTTGAAGGAATTTGTTGATATAAACCTAAATCGTAGGTTAGAGACTGACTTGTGGCATGCATTTCTGCCAGTTATGGCCCATTGTGCCATCAAAAATGAGAAAAAATACTTACTGCAGTTGGTTCTTTGGCATTGAAATCACTGATGGAATAATCAGAAGGAAATCTTCTAAGTTATAAGAAAAGATGGATTGTGACACAGGATGGTGGTTTCTGGTGTTACCTGCTTTACCTGCCTCACTTGACATGAAAGAGGAGGAGAGGCACTAGAGAGCCAGGGAACTACTGAGTGGTCCTTAGCACTCACGTTCTCAGTGACAACTGATGCCTGCAAAAGCTCTTTCCATCCTGCCACTGCAAGGGCCTACTTGTTTCTAAAGAGTTGGGGCCTTAAGAAGGCTCTTTCTCAGTGTCTGTCCTGTGGAGACAGTCTCCCTGAAGTGTCTATACCCCCCTCTTCTAGGAGCACGCCTGATGTATACCTAGAAGTCTGCAGCAGCAATGCCGGGCACCAGAGGAACTATAGCGAATCACTGGAAGCGTGCCTACAACTGAACGCATTTGTTTTGTTTTCTGTTCATGGATTTGTGCATATTCTAAACAAAAATTGTACTCTAAAAATAAGATTTGCAAAAGAAGAAATAAGAAAAAAACACACCATCCACGAAGACCAAATGGACTACTCTCTTCATTGATGCATTATGTCATTTGAGTTTCTCCATACTTATTTCTCATTGACTGCTCCTCTTCCAGAGGAACTCAATTGTCCTCCATTGCGGAGCTCATACTATTGAGGACAGGTCTTGAAGATTCGTTCTTGAGGTTTACACTTCTCTGGTTTATAACTTGCCACCTCAGTCCTCTATTTCTGGATGCTTGGGTCCAAATATCTTGCTTGTCTCAACCTTCCCTTTGGATTGACTGTAAGTTCCTTAAGGGGACAGCTATGTTGACAGCTGATGTTTTAGCTTGTCCAGCATCTGCTTCCTCTTCTGCAAATAACACCTTGGTTACTAGGGTGAACTTACTCTCCCATTTTGTTGCAGGCTAAGTAGTGTACAATTAAGATATTCTGCTCTATTCTGCCTGGAGGTGGTCACATGATTCAAATGAGGACGCCCAGGCTTTCTATCTCTGTGCTGAGAGTTTGAGCTTTGAACAGAGTCCCTCAAGAATGGAAAAGTGATAGAGCTGATTGCTCTCAAGGGAGTTCTTTAAAGAGAAGGCAGGAAATCCTCTTGCCTGCCTTTAAGCTGCATGCTTCCCATCCTTTATGAAGCCTCATTGGGTAGCTCTTTCTTGGAAAGACATGCAGCAGCTCACTAGATTCCATGAGCTGCCCCATATATTTCCAATAAAGCCCTTTATTTTGTCCCAGCTGGCGAAAATTGGTTGTTGTTTGCTGATAAAATATCCTAATACAGACTCAATCTTCTAGTGTCCATTTATATGTCATGATGGTACACAGCATGTTGAAAGCATAGTGAAGGTTGTTGCCTACAGCTCAGAAAGTCCTAGAATTCAAAGGGATCATGGATGTGAAATAAACCAAAGAATATTCTCCCGTACACCATTTCATTTCTCCCAAGAGTTTTAGAAACTTGTGAGTTTAAAATGGAGAATTGGAGCAGAAATTATGGAAATTTATGACCATTATCTTTTTTTAAAGTAAGCTGTTTAAAATTTCAGAACAGTTTAAAATTTTCAGAATTATTATGAAAATAGTGTGCACTTCCCATATAGCCTACACCCAGTTTCCCTATTATTAGCATTTTACATTAGTGTGGTACATTTGTCACAGTTTATCAGTCAGTATTGATCTATGCATTATTTAGATTTCTTCAGTTTTTCCCTAATACCCCTTTTCTGTTCTAAGATCTGATCCAGGAATCCACACTACATTTATTTTATTATTTTTTGTTTTTTTTTTTCTCTTTATTCTCAAACTGATTGTTAATGAGAAAATACATGGAGCAGATTAATAATGTAACTCCAATCGTTCTTCTTCTCTTTCCAACTCAGGTAACTGGAATATTACACTTTTTTCATTATATTCTGGCCATCAGACTCTCTCTCTCTCTTTTCTTCTTTGCCTTTAGAGTCCTTTCTAAAAGGAAATATACTCCTGGCATTCTATATTATTTCTAATTCCCAGGTGGAAAATGAGATGATGAAGTGACATCTATGAACATAGGAGAGTATATTTTTAAAATCAAGACAATAATTCAGACCTTTCTTTAATTCTTCTCTATATTACCATGACAAAATATTTATCAAAGTCAGAGATTACTGATATGCAGTAATGACCATTGACTTTGCATTAATGGAGCTATCAATAATAAACTCA
The DNA here is from genome assembly GCF_004115265.2 of Rhinolophus ferrumequinum. Classification (NCBI taxonomy): domain Eukaryota; kingdom Metazoa; phylum Chordata; class Mammalia; order Chiroptera; family Rhinolophidae; genus Rhinolophus; species Rhinolophus ferrumequinum. Next base: position 38,866,233 of record NC_046297.1, read on the forward strand.
TCAGTGAAGTAACCGGAAAAAAGTTCAATATAAAGGGTGATTCACTATTCTGTTTATACAATATTGAAACAACCATCACATTCAAACACCCGGAGAGTTCTAAGCAATATTAAATAATAATTGATAACTCTGAAATACTGCAACATCTTGAAGTACCCTCTGAATGACCAAAAACAGATGAAATCAGGTGAAATTTTTTTTAGTATAACTCTAGTTTAGGTTTTTTGTTTGTTTGTTTGCACAGAACCATATATTTTTTTAAATTGTTAATCCATGTAAGAGATACACAAAACCCTTACCTGACTAGACTGTTCAATAAATAGAGATAGCGCCACACTGCTTTGTTGTTATGGACTAATGAGCTTATAATTCAATAAACCCTTTTAAGAAGTTCTAGTCTAAAGAATGACATGTTCAAATTGTTTTTTCCTATTATTAACAAAACCCTCAGATTACTTTATAAAATGTTTAATTCCTCTGAATATCATCTTTAAAGGGCCTGATTTGATTTCTGTCAGAATATTTCACAAGTAAATTACAACCCTGCAGTCGCCAGTCTATAGGTTCTTTGTGAGTTTCAGTTCAGGGTAAGCCAGTACCGTGACCTTCCCACGAGTTCTTCATGAGATTTTACAGTACCAACTCCAGTACTTTCTACAAAGTATCCTGTCCTCTAGGTTTTTAGTAGAATGTCAATAATGGTATGTGGTGTTTCTTAGCATAAACTGCCAAAATGTGCTAATTTCCTTGGAAGAAAAGCCATGGCTGCAATCACATGTCTGAGTTGACAGACATCCAAATGGATCCTTTATAAAAAGAAAAGTATTGTGTCTTCTGGAATATGAATGCCTACTTTTAATAAATTCAAACACACCCCAACATAAATATCTTCAAATCTGATGGGTTTTACGTGGCTCATCATTTCATAAGATTTTGGCACCAAGTCTCTGGACATTATGAGGTGTGATAAAAAAATATGGTGACTATTTAAATAAAAGAAATTTATTACAATAAAAGACGCATTGCTATTAATTCCCTTCACAATACTCCCCCTCATTTCGAACACGCTTATCCCACCGTTATTGCCACTTTCTGAAGCAGTTCTGGAAGTCCTCTTATGTGAGTGTCTTTAGTTGTGCTATGGTGGCTGCCTCCATGTCCTGAATCATTTTGACTTTGGGGAAAAGCCAGAAGTCGCACGGTGCCAGATCCTGTGAAGAAGGTGGGACACACCATAATGTTTTTATTTGACAGAAATTGCTGTACCAGAAGCCATGTATGACACAGAGCCTTTCCAACATGATCAGAAAATATGATGAATGCTGCTGTCCAGTGCCATCCAACAGAAAAGGCAGGGATCTTCAATACGGGAAGCTGCACGTTGAACCTTAGTAACAGTGTGTGACACATTTCAACTTGTTCGGTGGAGTCAGTCAAGTGTGAACTATTGTTGAGAGAAAGTGTGTTTTAAAGTGTGCTGGAAATCATCCTCCATCATGACAACGCTCCATGTCACACATGGCTTCTAGTGCCCATTCTGTTATACAGCAATTTCTGTCAAATAAAAATATTATGATGTATCCTCATCCACCTTAGTCACCAGATCTGGCACCCTGTGACTTCTGGCTCTTCCCCAAAGTCAAAATGTTTGAGGACATGGAGGCAGCCATGACAGCCCAACTAAAGGTACTCACAAAGAAAAAAAAAAAAAAAAAAGATACTCACAAAGGAAGACTTTCAGAACTGCTTGAGAAGGTGGGGGAAACACCAGGATAAGTGTGTTCAAAGCGAGGGGGAGTATTTTGAGAGGGATTCATGGCAATGTGTCTTTTACTGTAATAATATTTTTTTTATTTAAGTAATCACCATGTTGTTTGATCACACATCATATATAATCCAATCCACTGCAGTAGAGAGGAAACACCTTGAACAGATACTCTTAGTATGAAATATGGGGTTTTTGGTAAAATCCTCTATAAAAATAATTATCAATTAGAGGATAACCTGTGAAAAACTTCTCTGAGTGGTTTAAATTTAAAAGATACTTCATTAAGGGCCGGCCCTGTGGCTCAGGTGGTTGGAGCTCCGTGCTCCTAACGCCAAAGACTGCCCATTCGAGTCCCACATGGGCCAGTGGGCTCTCAACCACAAGGTTGCCGGTTGGATTCCTCGACTCCCACAAGGGATGATGGCTTGCGCCCCCTGCAGCTAAGATTGAACATGGCACCTAGAGCTGAGCTGCTGCTGAGCTCCTGGATGGCTCAGTTGGTTGGAGCGCGTCCTCTCAACCACAAGGTTGCCAGTTCGACTCCCCTAAGGGATGGTGGGCTGCGCCCCTTGCAACTAACAACGGCAACTGGACCTGGAGCTGAGCTGTGCCCTCCACAACTAAGATTGAAAGGACAACAACTTGACTTGGAAAAAGTCATGGAAATCACTGTTTCCCAATAAAGTCCTGTTCCCCTTCCCCAATAAAATATTTTTTAAATAATTAATTAAATTAATTAATTAATAAATACAAGGTTAAAAATAATTGTAAAAACCGCAATTATAAAAAAAAAAAAAGATACTTCATTAAAGTGCCAGTATTGATGAAAACATCAGTGTCTGTCTTCATGATGTACTTGGTGTGGGGAGTTACCCACCTGAATGCCATAATTGTTTTCAAGGTCAGGTTATTATATGTCTAAAAAATCTTGTCATATTATATTATGTCACTATATAGGAGGTATTCATCTTCTAAAGACAATGCCAACACTTTGTCTTCCCTTTCAACTTGTTGGCCTAATAATAAATGTGTAAGAACCTCATATCTCCACCAAGACTTTTTTCCACCCCAAATAACTCTAAGGGCCTGTCTGCCTTCCATATCTGGGGTGTGAGATCACCAGGATGACAAGAAATAGGTTTTGATGAGAACAGTTTGAATTCTCTCAAAGTGTGAAGCGAAATCGTCTGTGAATTGGCTCATACTCATAGAAGTACATCCAGTTTACATGTTCTATCACATCGTCGTGCCACAGGCTGAGGTGCCACATCAGGAGGAGACTCAAGATGGACAGCATCAGGAGGCTCCATTTGAGGGACCTCAGTGACATCCTACTTGAGAGGGTGGTCCGGAGAGCCAGGGCCATCCATAGCAGCTCAGAAGCGTGTGAGCCTCAAGTCCTCCTTCTTGATTTATTTCTTCTGAGTGAATGAAAGATGTTCAATTTTACCAGTTGAACATTCAGTAGTAAGGAGCAGTCCAAAATTATGCTTAAAATCTCTCTGCACTGCGGGGGGTGCAGGGGAGGCACGCCTGAGAGAGCACCATGACAGAGCAGCCTGTGGGAAGAGGCAACAGGATGGCCAGGTCCAGAGAAATTAGGAAAATTGTAGGATTTCAGATGAGACTAAAGCACTAGCTGAAGTTCTTTGTTGATTTCTGTATTCCATGCTTTAATTGAAACAGATTTGCTGGGAACTTCCTGGGCACAAGCAGCCGACTCCAATGAGGACAGTGGCAAATCCCCAGCCCGCCACTCCCCATGGCTGACCAGAGCCCTCTCCACACTACATTTGGAAGTCTCATCTCTTAGACTCCTCTTGATGTGATGGCTTCTTAGACTTTCCTTGTTTTTGATATCCTTTACAGTTTTAATGAGTAATGATCAGGTATTTTATAGACTGTCCTTCAATTGGAATTTGTCTGATATTTTTATAATGTTTAGACTGTGATGCTGTGTGTTTAGACTCAGAGGCAAAGTTGCCCCTCTCATCACATCATTTCAAGGGTACCTACCAACAACTTATCATTATTGATGTTGACCATGAAAAACTGTTTCAGGTAGTGTTTGTTAGTTTTCTTCACTTTAAAGTTATTTTTTTCCCTCCCTTTACATACTGTATTCTTTGGAAGGAAGTCACTATGTGCAGCCCGCGCTTAAAGAATAAGGAGTTATGCTCCATCTCCTTTGGGGTGAAGTACCTATATAAATTATTTGCAATTCTTCTGCACAGGACATTTGACTATTTCCCCTATTATCTATCCATCTATCTATTAAATAATTTATTTATATTAATATGGATACATGGATATTTACTCTATACTTTGGGTTGTAATCTAATACTGCTTTATTTTGTTCTTCAAATTGTTCTAGCTTTGGCCATTGGGAGCTCTTTCAGTTGGTTCCTGTGTCCCTTTAATATACTGCCCTGTGTGTGTATGTGTGTGTGTGTGTGTGTGTGTGAGCACTAACTTCCTTTCCAGCATTGCAAGGTGTTCTAGGCTTATCTTGCATATTTCCTGTTCCAATTCTAGTATCAGCATTTTTCCACGGAGACCTAGTTCTTTTTACTGGAGAATGGCATTAAAAACCAAGATCTGGCACTAAGTATGCTTGTTACTACTGGGTGTCATTGCTTCTAGGTCCTCCCCGCTGACAGCAATGAGATATATGTTTGTATACTAACCCATTTGTATGCACATATCTGTAAATTTTGCTATATGTAACCATATGTATCTATATTAAGGTAAACATGAATTCATACAGATGTCTCCAGCTCTGATCCTTCATCACATTCTAGCCTTGTCCTCTTGCTAGTCTGTAACTTCTCACCGTGACAATGAGAAACCTGCCTTCTGCAACCCACCATCCATTTACTTAAGTGTTCAGTTCCAGTATACATGTATTGCTGTTGCAGCATTGCTAACTCATATTCCTGTGGGACAAAAACTTTTTATCCACTAGAGCACGGTGCTTACAGTACAGTTAATTTTACCTTTAGCTTCACGGTTCCTCTCATTTCCACAGGTACTTAGATGAGCACTTTATTCCCCTACCTTCTGCAGTGGGATTGCTTCATCCCATTATCTTTTAAAAATTACGTTTAATATATATCCATGGGATAAAAACAGAGCTAAAGGTGTCAAATAGTGCTGAAAGACTTATATTAAAAAATAGAAGTGCCCTCCTCTTACTCTCATTCCATCCTGCCCTGTTTCCCAAGAACAACACTTTTAACTGTGAGCTATTTATATCTAGGTATCTGAATAATGTACTTTATAACTATCTCTTGAGACATCAATTCTAAACATTATCCATTGATTTCCTATTATTGTAGATAAGGATTTAGCTTTATTTCACCTCTTTCTCTTGACTCATTTCTTTCCAACATAGTTATTTCACCGTTTTTAAATTAAATCAGTATTCAGTGTTTACATTATTTATTTTCTTGTTAATTTTTTAAAATCCTGGAATGAATAACTACTTTATTCTTTGTACCTGTTGCTGTCTCTCATCCTACAACATTTTTTCCCACATGATCACACTTATTAGATAATTTTCAATTCTCTTACCTCTCCTTCTCACCTAGGATCCTCTCTTTTCTGGGGTACTTCATTGAGGATAAGTATACAGAGCCAGGAATAAGGCTGTTGATCTCTGGGAACTGGATGGAAAAGGAGACAGGGTGTCATTGTTTTATATGCAGGCTTTCACCTAATCTCCCTGTTCTCAGACTGGTGCTTAACTCACCTTCCACGGTGCCCAGGTCACTGAGTCCCAAGTCTTTCTGAGTCACCTTCTATGAAACTATCTTCTTATTTCCTGGGAAAATGTGGGCTGCAGTCCTTGAGTGGGCATAAAGGAAGGAGGGCCCTGGGGTGTGTTTGCTTTTCATAAATACAGGGGGTGCCAAACAAATGTATACAAGTGGACACTTTGGTCAACATTGCTCAAGCAGTAGTTTGCCGTAATCAGAAATGTCTGGACGCTGACGGGAACCACTTTGACCACCTCTTGTAATTGGAGAAGTCAAACGTGACTTGTATTCATCTTTTGTTCTCGGCTTATATTGAGTATTACAATTTTAATACAGTTTTTGTTTCTTAAAATGTTTATACATTTCTTTGGCACACTCTGTAGTTTCAAGCAAACAGAGTTTCAAGCAAACTTTCTGCTTTCAACCCTATGTCTCACCCTTGCTTCAGAGGAGCCTGGTAACTCTAATCCCTGTACTTTCCTTAGGTTCTCTGCAGCAATGCAGCTAGCTTGTTTGTCTTAGGTATACTGACTTCATGCACATAGGTTCCTCTTGCTTTACTCTGCCAAGGCAGTAAGAATACCTATATCTGTTTTGCACCTTCACTTAATGTGATTCAGGGTTATTGACCAAATGGGTAAGTCACCTGAGCCTCAGCATCTCTACATTAAAGTTGGGATAAGAACAATATATACATTATTGGGTTGTATGAGGATAAAACAAGGTAATGTATATGTAACACTTAGCATAATACCTGGCATGTGGTAAGCTTTCAATTAATATTACCTGCATTTATTATTATCTATCATGACAGTTAACATAATGCCAAGCAAGTATTTGACAGTTATCTAAAATAACTTGAAAAAGTTTAATGAAAAACAATTCAGGGTGGGGGTTGGGAATTGGGCATAGAAAATTTAGCAATCTAAGGAAGCAGTGATACTTTCTTCACTGAATCCTATTAAATTGAAGAATTGTGTTCTGGCTGCCAAGGAAAAGAGCAGCTATAGGAATCATTTCTTATGATCTAAAGTCCATTAGCTACTCCATTTAGCTGTTAATGTTGTGAGGCCATTGGTGTAAATAAATGTATTTGGTAATGGACTTGTTTTCTTAACAATTATAATGTATCGTTCTCTCCAAATGCTATAATTTAGCTCTGGCATTCTGCTAATTAGTCAGCAGATCAGCCTTCAGCATTGTTTCAATATCTCATTCTCTCACCACATTTTTATATTAAAATTTACATTTAGTTGGTGTTATTGGCTGAATTCTGTTCCTCTCAAAAGGATACAGTGAAGCCCTAACTCCCAGTACCTCAGAAGGTGACTGGATTTGGAGATAAGGCCATTAAAGATGTGATTAAGTTAAAATGAGACCCTTAGGGTGAGCCCTAATCTAATATGACTAATGTCCTTGTAAGAAGAAGAAATTTGGGCACATAGAGAAATACCAGGGGTGAACGTGCACATGGGAACAACCATGTGAGGAGACAGACAGGAGGTGATGGACCATCTTCAAGCCAAGAAGATTGGCCTCAGGAGAAACCAAACCTGTTGGTATCTTGATCTTAATCTTGCAGCCTCCAGAATTATGAGATAATGCATTTCTATTATTTAAGCTACCTAGTCTGTGCTATTTTTGTTTTTGACGGCAGTCTGAGCAAACTAATAGAGTTGGCATTGAGGAGCAAAATTCACTCTGGAATTTCTGGTATTGTTTTATTGTAGCCTATGAAGCACTTATCACACACATAATTTGCATCTCACCCAGCCCTGGAAAGTAAGTATTAACTCCATTTTACAGATGAAGCAACTAAGCTCTCAGAGTCTATACAAACACATAGCTGCTCAGGAGGCAGGTGGAATTTGACGCCAGGCTATTGGATTTAAACCTCTTTTTCTGTTCACTTTACCAATGTGTCTTCTACTTATCTCTCCTCATTACCATGAATGTGGAATATGAAACTATTTTTTCCTAGTGTAGTTTCTGCACTTGATTTATTGTAAGATAATTTTGACAGGTTACCACTGGTGACTGGATTTCTGCCTAATACTGGGATGAAGAAAACAGCAAACTTGCCAAATCTGAAATGAGAGTATTTTTATTTATTATTCAGCTTCCAGAATCTAATGCCTCCCAATTTCTGTCTTTGTTCCACTGAAAGTGAAGAATGGAATATTGATATACCTATTGTTTTTTTTCTGCTTTTAAGCCAGTCCATGTGGTTAGATCAACATTTAGTTGTTCATTCATTCCACAAATATGTACTGAGCACCTGTTATGACTCCTGAGTTTGGATATCAGTTTTTGAGTTTAGAATTAACGTGTTCAGCATGGAGAGATGAGGCTGAACAGAAACTGTTGGCTCTTGTGAGAGAGAGGCCTCTCCTTTCCATGAGATTATACTGTAGCTTCTTTGCTATATTGAAAATGTACCTTCCCTGACCCCCAAATTAAACTTCTAATGTTCTCTTCCATTCCCAGAAATATTTCTATATAAATTTGAAAAATCTTACCTCAAAATAATGTTAAGCAGTCTAATATTACTAGTCCTATATAACCTTAGTTTATTGTTATAGTCATAATTAAAGTTATATCTGTTAATACAAGGAAGTGTTTGGGGGAAGAAAGTATATAGGCAGGGAGGGGACATTTAAGTAACAAATTTGATTTGGGATTTCTTCCCTAAAATTTTGGACTACACTTTAAAGGTGTTTATGTGTATTATATACATATATATCTTTTTTTTTTTACCAAAAATTATTTAAATCATCTTTTTAAATAAAATTAGATTTTTGAATTTCAGAAACCTTTAAACCTTTGTTATTCTTGTGTGACAGCTCAGAGTATGTAACTCTGATTCTCTGGCCATCTAACCAGAAAGATGTTTCCTAAGTATGATCAACATTGGAATTGGTCTAGTGCCAGTATTTATAAACAGTAACTATGACAACTTGTTCTTCCTAACCAGGCTCAAACCCTAATAGTTTCCCAACTGTCTGTTCTACAAGATGACATAAATAGAGGGTTTGGGCGGGGAAAGTTTGTATGATAACCAAAATACTTTTTGCAAACAGAGTCTTTAAACCTGTTTGTTCAACAGCATGTGATTCGGACGGTGGGAGTTCATCAGACAGCAAGGATTAACCCACTAATTTGTTCCTCTTTTTCCTTTTGGAAGAGGATAGACTGCTGTGAATTCCATTTACTCAGCCTGAGCTGCCAAATGGGATTGGAAACTCTTTGAGTAACTGGTGGTCAAAACATGAGGCTGGGCTAATTCATTGTCTTCCTGTTCTTCATGACGTATGTAACAGAGTTTTGTTTTTTTTAAAAAGAAACAAAAATATAACTTTCAAATCAATGTCTCTCTGAACCCTAAAGGTTTTAAATATTTGATCCTTTTCTGTTGGAGTTGAACGATGCTACTTATTTGTAACAATTTTAATCAAATTCCTTATAGTTATCTCTATCTCCAATACAGAAACTCTTCTTAAGTGAATACTTAACACAGATCATAATATGCTTGAAAGTCGAGTTTTTTTCTGATGAGGGCATTCATGGTTGGGTTTGATTAGACCACGACGGTGTGCAGAGGGCCATGTTCAAGGCAGGGTCAGAACAGTTCTCTGGTGCTTGATTGGGTGGTGTATCCTCTAAGATTAGCTGACCTTCAAAACTGAGTTAGTGACAGGATTATGCAGTTAAGACCATTCCTTGACATATACCACTCTCCTCAGTCCATTTCTATATGTCTGAGAATGAGCCTCTAACAGAAGAGTTCCTCTTTCCTTGTGCCTGAAGTAAGTAGAAGGTAGTAGGCTGCCAACTGTTTGAGCGTTATCTCCACGAGCCTTTGCCACTGGATGCTGAGGCCATCTTAGCCTGGACTCAGTGGCTGGGTTAAGGACTTCTCAGTCAAGATCACATGAGGCGTATTAGTGGCATGGGGCACACTTAACCAGGTTGACATTCTGATATTCTTTCTTCCCTTGGCTTCTATACTATCCTTGCTTGATATTTTTTATATCATCTCTCTGGAAATCAGAATTCTAACCTGGAGATTAAAAAGTAATACATTGAACTGAAATTGTTAAGATTTTGATGCAAAGAAGTATTACAGTAAACAGTATAATATATGAACTTGAATCATCAGTGGCTATACAGTTAAACACATAGTATGAGCATTCAAAGAGAGTACCTTTTGAACTGCTTGTTCCCCATAAAATACCTCCTTTTCATTCCTATATGGGCATGGCTCTTCCATCATAATCACTCAATTAGATCCTAGAATCTGACCAATGGGAACAATTCAGTCTCCTTCAACTCCTGTTTCTTGCTTTTCCTCAAGTATTATTATTTCCCATGTCTCCAGTATTAATCTTATTATTTTATCTATTGTCCCCAGTAACACACTCTTGTTTATCTGTCCATCCACTCATCCATCTATCCATTGATCCATCCATCATTTATTGAGCAACTGCTATGTGTATGCAAGGCATATTCTCAAAGCATCGTTATTTCCCTGGCCAAACTAGAAAGATAATGAAAGATTAGATGCTCTGTTCTTAGTTTGATTCTTCAAAATAAAGTAGACCTTATAATAAAGAGCTAGTTGCAGGCAGCTTATTTGATAGGTGATTTCAGGAAGCCAAAGTGAAGTAAAGAGGGAGAAGGAAGGGGAAAAAAACACAATAAAGGATGCATTAAGATGTGGGTAATTGCTACGGGCAATTGGGCTCAGTCCTGTTGAGGACTTTTTGAGAAACTTTGTAGAATATGCTTCAGAACTGTCCCACTGAAGGACAGTAAAGCTGAGATGTTTATCCATTGATTCTTGTCCTCATTGTTTGAAAGTTACCCTGGGAGCATTAAATTCCTGGAATTTTCCAGATTCCCTCCTAGCAGGCTTTTAGTGCTAAAGAAAGCCCTCAGGCAAGAAAGCGGAGGACAGGGGCACAAATAGGATTCTTTCACCAAGGCTGCAGGTAAACTCAGGGGTGGGCCCAGAGGCTGTGAGGGTGGGGTACCCACAGCTTGTGCTTCAACTTCTGTGGCCATCCCAACTGCCTTAAATGGAAATGCATGAGTTTTCCATTTTCCAGTAAAGTTTACCCGAGTGGGCATTTACTCTATTTCATGTGTGGAAACAGCACTATGTTTAGAATTAGACTTAGTTCCTGAATATATATAGCTTCCATTTTCTCTACAATCCCTTTTCGGCAGATTTATGCAGACAAGAAAAATATTGCAACCAAAAGCACCACTGCAAATTTCCCTGTACTAACATTAATCATGCTCATTTGATTTATTATCTATCATTTGAAAAGAATATTTTGCAACTCTTGTGCATTTTTTTACAAAGAATGATTACTTCCATGTAGCATAACTCTTCTAATGGCTAATGCAGTTTGCTTTATCACCCATTCACTCCCTAATTATAATGTGTTAGTAAGCAGACATTATATACATGGAAAGTTGGGAGAAAAATATTTGATTTAGCCCATCTTTCAGACAAGAGCAAATGGGTATACAACCAGAGTGGATACAGTGACTGATTATTGAGTGCTTGATTTGGTGGACTTAATTTACACTATTAAATTGATTAAAAATAAAGAAACTTCTGTAGCTATTAATACTTTCAAGTGTCAAAATTTGAATGTCATCTACTTTGGGTCCTTTGAAAAGATTTTTACTAACCCTTATAATTGAATTGAACTTTTTCTTTTTTAAAAATCAGCCACCCACCCTTTTGTGTAACCCCTTCTACTCTACACATCGCTAGACCAAGGACAAAAGTGTCTATGAGTCACAAATATATGAGAAATATTTATTGAATGCATGGAATAAATTGGGATGTATATCTAAGAACAAATGTCCCTAAACTGTAACAAAAATCAGTAAATTAATTTTATTTTGCGGTTCATTTATGGATGTTCTATAATATGTATTTATCAAACATACCAGGCTATGACAAGAATTTCTCTCTTTCTCTCTGTTCAAATCTTGTCCAGTCTTTCAGGCTCAGGCATAATTTCTCCTTCTTTAATGAAGTTTCCCCAATTTCTTCCAATTCAGTGCTTCTGATATTTGGCTACAGTTGAGGAGCTGTTAAAAATATTTTTGCCCAGGCTGCACCCCAGATCATTTAAATTGGAGCCTCTGGGGATGGAATTCAGGCTTCTGCATTTGTAAAAGCTCAGATGTTACAACATGCGGCCAAGGTTGAGAACCACAACCCTACCTGGTTGGGATTGCTCCCTTCTCCAAAGACCCAGAAAAACTTGATTTCACCTCTTAAAGATAGTTGTAATTGGCCTTGTACTCTAGTCAGGTACTCTGAAGATTGAGTAGCCCAATCACCCTTCCAGTTCCCAGATACCTCTTCAAATATTCTGGTTGTCCTCCTTGAATGTCCCCAGTGACGTGGAACTCATTCCCCAGTGCAGGCTAGTCCAGCTTTGGGAACTTCTGAATAGTTTAGATCCAAGATGTCTCTTTGTAACTTCAACCAATTCTTCCTACTTCTACCACTTTAGGGGGGGAAAGACCTCCCAAGAGTTTTTTTTAATGTTTTAATGATCCATTTGTTCATTCAAAAAAAAAAATTAAGGAATGCCTACTATGTATTGAGCACTGGACCACCTCATTGGGAATAAAAGTACAGGTTCCTAAGAGGGTTTGAAAGTCAGTCCTCATCTCTATAAAAATAAATTATCTTGTTTTTTTTGTATTTTTTTAAATCTGCCACATTTTTTACATAAAAGGTTACCTAGGCTGGAACAGTAAAAGACCAAACAAATGGGCTTAAGCTACAACATGAGAAATTTATGTAGCAGAGTCATGACTATAAAATTTGGGGAACAATTTTCTGAATAAAGTTGTGGAATCTTTCCTTGAAACTTTAAATATGACATTTTTCATGTGACTCCATGTATATACTGCCTTGAGGGAAAAGCACAATGTCCTGAGTTACTTCTCAGACTTCTGAATCTGTAAGGCCCTGGGGAAGTCAGAGTGAATGATGAAGGTAACTTGTTTGACTTCCTGATAATTTTGGGGAGGGGAAGGTAAAAAAGTTGCTTCCCCTCCTGTTGTTCCCCACTCCACAAGCAGCTTCCAGGAGGATCTTGGTCCAGCCATGCTTGATCATGTCAGTTCCTTAAAATTGAAGGTTTTGCTGGGAAACAAAGCAAAGTAAGGGCAGATCTGGGTCACCTGGGCCTTATTTAGCTTTCCAAGGCTTCTTCAAGGAGAGGGAAAGCAGGGCTGCAGAACCAACTGCAGAGCGTCAGGAGCTCCATTCGGTTGTTGGCTCCCGAGGGTTTGCATTCATAGACTTCACAAATTCACTAAGAATGGTGACCCCTGAGTAGCGTGATGAGGTGGCCCTGGCCCCAGGACACAAGGAGATGAGCATCTTATAAAGGAACTGGTACTGCCAAGTGCCGAATACTCTATACTGTCATGTCAGAGGGAAAGTAAGGGGTTCTAGGGACTCTTTCCTGCGAACTAGAATGTACTCCAACTGTGAAACTCATCAGTCATTTTATACTCCAGAAACCAAGCTAGCTAAGATGTTTCCCCCGTCCTCTCTTGCCTGCTTATACCCCACATCCTACTTTCCTTTCAATAAACCCAGCCCTGAGAAGATCAGAATTCCTAGTTTTAATCTGTTTATCAGTGCAGCGAAATTTGCACTTTGGTGATTAATTCTGGTTTATTCTTCCACCCTTCCATGTGTTAGCCCGTGGTATACATTATGCTGAGAAGCGATTGTGCTTTCTCCCAGTTGCATCAGCCTTAAAGCTGGCATGATCACTGAAAATATGTAGGGCCAGGCCAGCAAGTCCTGCACAGCTCAAGTTCATCATGGTGTTTTACAACTAACCAATTACTCACTTCATTTTATGGGCTGACTATGCCCATCTCTTACCCACAGGAAACATTTTCTAATATCATAGGACAGAGAGAGAGGGGAAAGTGCTCCTTCCATTTCAAACCCTGGGGCATTTATGCACTAACAACCTTCCTCCTTTGTGTTTTTCAGGAGTATGTAAACCAAAGCAATTAAATTAAATGGAGTTAACATTGACATGATAGCATAAATCAAATGTAAGGAAAGTCAATATTAAGGGGTTACTGTTCCTTTCTTATGAGCTATCTGGTGTCTGTCTACTTTGAATTAAGAATAAGCCAAAAATTAGTACAAGAGAAGATTGCGAGAGATTTGAGGTAGAGAGATACCGACCTTGTGTTGAGCAGCAGATAGGCAGCCTTGTGATTTGTTGGGATGCACGTTTATCAGATGTTTGTCTTCTTGCCGGCTACAGGCCTTTTAATCAAATTCTGCTTCCCATGGTATTCTGAACAGGAAAACACGATTAAGCAGTTTACCTTTGTGCTCAACAGTTCCAGAACAGAAAGCAAACAGCCTAATGTTTAGACTGTACCCACCCAGGCTGCGCTCTGAAGAGCCGCCAGATTCTCCACATCACCGACTCTCCCGATGAACAGCAGAGGTCTTTTCACTTTGTTCATGGACTAAAAGCTGTGTGCAAGATGAGCTTCCGAAGCTCAGAGCCCGACAAAGGGAAATTATACTCCAAATCTGAGGGAGGCAAATCAGAAGAAACAATTTGCTTGAATTCGGGTCTGATTTTAATATGAGAAGGCCAGGGCCTGAAGGATTTCTGCTGAGTCTGAAAACAGCAAAACCCGAACGCCTCTACCCAGGTCACTTTTAAGAAATTGTAAAGTATTTAAAACTTGTACTTTTATCATTATTTATTTCCACTGAGAAGATGCTCTGTCCTAAAACCTCATTTTTGCACATGACTTCCTAATGAACTGTTAGCAAGCATTTATATTAAGAGTTTGTACAGGCTTTTGAATGATGGAAGATCATTCTGATTTAAATGAATAATAGTTTACAATCCCAGATATTTTGCTCAGCTTGACTGTGTATTTAGCCATGCTATATTGTAAAGAAGTTATGCTCATGAATTTGACTTACTTTATGAAATTAAACAAAAAACGCTCATCTTTCTATGCTTTCTTGTATGCTTCCCCAAATACAAGTTTCTCAGTTCCAATCCTGGAGAGTTGGAATGCTGTCCCCTCTCTTGTAACTCCTCTTTGACTTAATTTCAGATATCCAATTGGATATTTCTACAGTTTCCTTTAGCATAGTTCAAATCATGGCTTCTGACTAATTCTGACTGCCCTTCTGAAGCATGCTTAATTTTTCCTATATCTCTCCTTACACCGTAGAGTTTGGGTTGACAATGTCCTTTCACTATACTTTCTTATTTTCAGGAGTGTGTATGTAACCACACAAATAAGTTATACTCAGATATAGTTACTTGTGCTTGCTTCCAACTAGAAGCATCCACTGAAAAATGTAGGTAGAAAATTCAGTAGATATGTGTTTCAGAGACACAGTTTCTTTACAAACTGTTATGCTTTGAAAGTAACCTTTTTTGTGTGCTGAGAACTCAAGGGGAACTGCGTTCAGGTCAGGAGGCATATCAAGAAATACCCCCAGCTGTAGCAGTCAAAAACCAACAGGGAAGAAGCTTCTCCTTTCTGAACTTCACTGTTAGGAGATCAAGAGGGAGATATAGGTTTCCTGAGACATATTCAGAAACTATGAGGGTTTCTATGACAACAGAAGTGAACATGGAAAGTATGGTGCCATCTTCTCGCCTTAAGATTCCTCAGTTTCACATGAGCCCAACATCAAGGAATCAAATACTAAAGAGAAAGTCACAGAGCAAAGAGGGACACGTGTTTCTTTTAGCCTAGCAGATGGCTAGCAACTGGAACTCTTTAGATCTTCACTGGATGAGGAATTGAGAACTGTTACATTTCTTTTTTTCTAGAGCAATTTTTTGGAGATATTGAAATGTTAATCTTATTCATGTGTGCAGAGATTGTTTGAAATAGAGAATTTATCTCACTTGCCAGCTCCCCTCGAGAATGAAGTCCATAGAATTGTTTAGAAGTTGGATTCTTTTGCTATCTGTTTCTAAAGTATAAGTCAACCCCTCACAAATACTATTACCAAAAAGTTCTATCTCTGGCATTGAGAATGCCAGAGAGATTGTTTGGAGATTTTTTGTTTTAAACCACCTGTTTTACTGGAGACATAAATTGCACTCACTTATTTCCTAGTGGCTAGATGGAAAACCTTCACTGCCCTCCTGATTCTCCCAGTAATAATTTTTCTGGTCTGTAAAATGCAGAGGACAATGCCAGTTCTCTTCAGAAGAGCACCAATAGAAGTGGCATTTGCCTGCCTGGCAAAAGGGTAGGAATGGAGATAGTTATAACCGGCTGAACTCCAAGATACGAAAATAATTCTGCTGGGAAATTGAAATGTCAGACAGATTTATATCTCCTTGGACTTGGGTCTGTCAACACTGCCAGGAGGAGAGAGTTGTTTGTCCTACATATTCAAGAGCAAAGATGGGCATCAATGTGCTAAGTCTTACAACTTTCTTTTGTATCAGCCCCTTGGCAGGTGGTTCCCAAGCAGGTGCTAAACATGCAGGCAGAGGGACAAGATGAAACCCAAGAGTGTTCTTCTCTCACTCTTCTGTCAGTGGCTGTATACACACCAAAGGCCACACTGACCTTTCATCAGACACACACACAGGCCTCTGGCTACTCTTTCCTTCTTATCCATAAACGATTTATTGAAGTAAAGATCATATTATTGGATAGGAGGTAACTGGTTTCAATTATGGAGTATTCCATGGATCAAGGCTACTCACTAAAGTTCAGCAGAAATAAAAGAATAAATAAATAAATAGATGAAGTTCAGCAGAGATGTTCTGACCTTTTTGCATTAAAGCCATGCTAGATTCAAACACAAAATAAATAAAATGGTTTCATTTCCAGCTTCCATTCTTTTTACTTCTCTTTAACTTTTCTGTTGTGCCTGAAAGGACAAGTATGTCTTCTGCTTATCTAAAGAAGCTTTGGTGAAAATGAAATTTTAGTCCTTTAGTTTTATGTTAGCCCTGGAGAAATTTCCATACTGTTTCCACACACCCATGTTTGTTTTTATTATGTCCCCACTCTTTCTTTTCCTTCTGATTTATTTACCAACCTGGAAAGCGAACTCTTCTGTGCTCTATACAGCTCCTGTGATTATCCTAAGCTGGGTGAAGATTGGCCTTCAGAGAAGCAGTAGACATAGCAGGAAGGGTGCATATGAGGCTGTCACAAGCTTAGATTACTTCTTTATGTTCTCCCTTTCTTCTCCTGGAGTCTCTACCTTAGGCATCTACAACTATCCCATAGCTTGGCATAGTTGAGTCACAAGACAGTGGTCTGGGTATCTTAAACTTTGGGCCAACTTCTTTCCTCTCCACCCTGACCCCACACACCCCATTTCTCCTAACTCCAAAAAGAGTTCTGTGAGCAAAATTGCTCCAAATAGTAGGAGCTCATTAGGTAGCACTGAGAAGAGGTACCAGATTGCATTTGGTAGGGTGACAGGTTTGAGCGGACCAAGGTCTTCCCTGGTGCTAGTTTAGTCCTATTGTCTTGAATGAGAGTTATGCATCTCTGTGGACTGTTTCCCTCTAGCCAATCAGTAACTGTCCTAGGGAAAACTTGACATCTTTTATTCTAGATTTTCAAGCAATCCCTAACTTATCTCAATTTTTCTTGCCTTGTTATATTTTAATTAAAACTGTTTTAAACGTACTAGAAAACCACATACACACACACCAAAAAAAAAAAAAACACAGAAAAACACAGAGAAAGCATGTATATATTCACTACCTAAATTGAACAGATATTTACTCTTAGCTATATTTGCTTCAGATACATACTTAGTAAAAGAAGGAAGGAAAAAAGAAAAGAAGGAAGGAAGGCAAACAAAATAATACAGACATATAAGTCAAGATGTTAGAGTAGGTAAATGCTGTGCTCACCTCCTCCCATGACCACATTAAAATTACAACTAAATTATAGAAAAGTCAACCTGGAGAAACATCTGAAGACTAGCTGAACAGAAGTCCCATAACTAAGAATATAAAGAAGAAGCCACGTGGAGACTGGGAGGAGGTGTGGAGGTGCAATGGGCTAGTCCCACACCCTTGTTTGGTGGTCAAGAATCAGGAGGTATATTTCAGCTGCAGAGGTCCCTCCTGAAGAGCAAGGGGTCGAAGCCCCACAACAGGCTTCCAGCCTGAAATACCAATGCCAGAAAGAGGAGCCCCCATGACATCTGGCTGTGAAAAATCGGGGGGATTCTGTCAGTCTGGGTGAGATAGAAGGCTGTGGGAAACTCAGGCATTCCTCTTAAAGGGCCCGTACACTGACTCTCACTCCCAGGCACCCTCCCTGGGCTCTGGCAGAAGGACAGTGGCTTGGGAGGAGACAGAGACATATAGGGAGAGACTGAGTTGAGTGGCTTCAGGGCAAGGCCTACAAGGACATTAACCATTGTGCCTGGGTTGAGCTCTCCTCCTGTGTAACCTATGAGAAGACACCATCTTTCCTTTGTTGAGCCCTCCCCAACACAGACAAATCTGAATCTTTATTGGCCTGGTGAAATCCACCCTGGCTCCACCCTGCTGACTCCCTGGGACTCCACCAAACCAAAATCATTCATTGCTGGAGTTTTTCAGTGGCAGGCAGGCAACTGGAGTTAGCCCTTACTGCAGATTTACTTGGACAGCTCTCAGGGGTCTATAGGCCCCACGCCGTTGGTGACTGGCTTCAGTGTGCTCTGAGCATTTTGAATGTCACTGGGCTCAGCAGTGGTGCCAAATCTGAATCTGCACTAACCTGGCGAACACCAATCGTCCTACCCTGATGACTCCCTGAGACTCTGGTCATCCCAACTCATGCATCAGTGGAGGCTTTTCCAGAGTTTGGTGGGCAGCTGGTGTTAGCCCATGCTTCAGACTTTCTTGGGCCCCAGACAAGGGAAGCTAGCCTCAGTGCCAGGAGCCTTCTACTGAGTAAATCTGAATCTGCATTAACCTGGTGAGCATCACTCACCCCAGCTTGGTGATGCCCTGAGAACCCACCTCATCCAACTCAGGTGCCGTCCGAAGCTCTTTCAGTGGCTGAGTCTTATGGGCAGCCAGCAGGCAGCAGCAAGCCTCTGGGTGCCCTGGGAGTTTTGCTGAGCTGCCCCAGACACGGTATACGTGGCAACTGGCTTTGGATTGCAGTGTGGTTCCTCCCACATGGCTCCAGGTCCACCACAGGCAGTGACTAAACTCACATCGCTCTGTAGCTCCTACCAGGTAGCCCTGGGCTGGTCACAGGCAGTGGTTGACCTCAGCCTATACAGTAGCTCCTTCCAAGATGTTCCAAAACCAACACACCCAGTGGCTGGCTTCAGGCCATAACAAAGCACCACCTGATTACCCCACAAGCAGAGCATGCAAAGGGTGGTCTCAGCTGGCACCAGAGCCTGCTGGGGAAAACCACTGCTCCATGTATTCGTCCCCGCACAGCAGCTCATATGCTGTGGTCATAGGCAATCCTCACAACCAGTAAGCCTAAGGGTTAATCTCACCCACTGATGTGCCAACAGCAATCAAGGCTCATCTACAACAGTAGGGCATATATAGCCCACACAAGGGACATCCCTGGAGCATCCAGGTAAGGTAACCAGGGAGACTATGCCACTAGGCTCCATAGGACACCTACTACATAAGGCTATGCTGCAAAAACTGGGAGATGTAGCACATCCACCTAATACATAGAAACAAACACAGAGGCAGCCAAAATGAGGAAACAAAGACGCATGTTCCAAATGAAGGAACAGGAAAAAACTCCAGAAAAAGAACTAAATGAAATGGAGGCAAGAAATCTATCAGATACAGAGTTCAAAACAATGGTTATAAGGATGCTTAAGTAACTTAGTGAGAACTTCAACAAAGAGACAATAAGCATAAAAAAGACATGGAAACATAAAAAAAGTCAGAAATGAAGAATACAATAACTGAAATGAAGAATATACTAGAAGGAATCAAAAGCAGATTAGATGAAGCAGAGGAACCAATCATTGATTTGGAAGGCAACGTAGCAGAAAATACCCAATTGAAATAGCAAAAAGGAAAAATAATTTTTAAAAATGAGGATAGTTAAGGAACCTCTGGGACAACATCAAATATAACAACATTTACATCGTAAGTGTTCCAGAAGTAGAAGAGAGAGAACAAGGGATGAAAACCTATTTGAAGAAATACTGACTGACAACTTCCCTAATGCGTTGAAGAAAATAGACATACAAGCACAGAAAGCTCAGAGAGTCCCAAAAAAGATAAACCCAAACAGGACCACACCAAGACACATCAAAATTAAAATGCCAAATCTTAAAGACAAAGAGAGAATCTTAAAAACAGCAAGAGAAAGGCAGTTAGTTACCTACAAGAGAGCTCCCATAATACTGTCAGCTGATTTCTCAACAGAAACTTTGTAGGCCAGCAGGGATTGGCACAAAATATTCAATGTGATGAAAAGCAAGGACCCACCACCAATACTACTCTACCCAGCAAGGCTATCATTTAAAATTGAAAGGGAGATAAAGAGCTTCTCAGACAAGAAAAAGCTAAAGGAGTTCATCACCACCAAACCAGTATTATAAGAAATGTTAAAGCACCTGCCTTAAGAAGCTGAGGGGAAAATGTGAATAATGAAATGGCAATAATTATGTACCTATCAATAATCACTTTAAGTGTAAATGTATTAAATGCTCCAATCAAAGACACAGGGTAACAGAATGGAAAAGAAAACAAGACCCATACATATGCTGTCTACAAGAGATCCAATTCAGATTGAAAGACATACATAGACTGAAAGTAAAGGGATGTAAAAAGATATTTCATGTGAATGGAAATGAAAAAAAAAGCTGGGGTAGCAATACATGTATCAGACAAAATAGACTTTTAGACAAAGGCTATAATAAGAGAAAAAGGACATCATAATGCCAAAGGGACCAATGCAACAAGAGGGTATAATCATTGTAACCTATTTATGTACCCAACATAGCAGCACCTACATACATAAAGCAAATATTAACAAGCATAAAGGGAGAGATTGACAGTAATACAACCATAGTAGGGAACTTTAACACCTCTTTGACATCAATGGATAAATCTTCTAGACAGAAAATTAACGAAGAAACAGAGGCTTTAAAATGACACATTAAACCAAATGGATGTAATTGATATTTTTAGAGCATTTCACTCCAAAGCAGCAGAATATACATTCCTGTCAAGCCCACATGGAACATTTTCCGTGATAGACCACATGTGAGGCCACAAAACAAGTCTCAGTAAATTTAAGAAGACTGAAATCATATCAAACATCTCTGACCATAGTGGTAAGAAACTAGAAAACAATTATAAGAAAAAAACCTGAAAAACATATAAATACATGGAAGCTAAATAGCATGCTACTAAATGGTGAATGGGTTAACAATAAGATCAAAGGAGAAGTCAAAAGATACCTTTTGAATGAAAACATCATGACCCCAGATCTGTGGGACATAGCGAAAGCACTACTGAGAAAGAAATTCATAGCAATGCAGGCCTACCTCAAAAAGCAAGAACTATCCCAAATCAACAATCTAACTGTACACCTAAAGGAACTAGAAAAAGAACAGCAAACGAATTCCAAAATGAGTAGAGCAAAGGAAATAATAAAAATCAGAGCAGAAATAAATGAAATAGAGTTTAAAAAATACAAAAGATCAGTGAAATCAAGAGCTGGTTCTTTGAGAAGATAAAAAACATTGATAAACCTTTAACCAGATTCATCAAGAAAAAGAGAGAGAGAACGCCAATAAATAAAATCAGAAATGAAAGAGGAGAAGTGACAACTGACACCACAGAAATACAATGGATTATAAGAAAATAATATGAACAATTATATGCCAACAAATTGGACAGTCTGAAAGAAATGGATAAATTCCTAGAAACACAATTTTCCAAGACTGAATTAAGAAGAAAAAGAAAATCTGGACAGACCAAATACTACTAACGAAATTCAATCAATAATGAAAAAAACTCTCAACAAACAAAAGTCCTGGACCAGATGGCTTCACAGGTGAATTATTCCAAAAAATCAAAGAAGAATGAACACCTATCTTTCTCAAAATATTCCAAAAAATTGAAGAGGATGGAAGACTCCCAACCTCATTTTACAATTTCCCTGATTCCAAAGCCAAAGATATTACAAAAAAAGAATATTATAGGTTGATATCCCTGATAAACACAGATAGAAAAATGCTGAAAGAGATATTGGCAAACTGAATTCAGCAATACATTGATCATACACCATGATCAAGTGAGATTTATTCCTGGGATTTGGGGTTGGTTCAATATTCGCAAATCAATTAATGTGAGACACCATATAAAGAAAATGAACAACAAATAGCATATGATCATATCAATAGATGCAGAAAAAGCATTTGACAAAATCCAGCACCCATATATGATAAAAATTCTCAACAAAGTAGGAATAGAGGGAACATACCTCAACATAACCGTAAAATTCCTAGAAGAAAACATAGGCAGTAAACTCTCTGACATTGATCTTAGCAATGTTTTTTTCTGATATATCTCCTCGGGCAAGGGAAACCAAAGAAAAAATTTAAAAATGGGACTACATCAAACTAAAAACCTTTTTACAGCAAAGGAAACCATCAAGAAAAAGAAAAGATAACCTATTAAATGGGAGAAGATTTTTACTAATGATACATATGACAAGGGGTTAATCTCCAAAATTTATACATAACTCATGCAACTCAACAACAAAAAAAACCCCAAACAATTCAATTAAAAAATGGGCAGAGGACCTGAATAGACATTTCTCCAAAAGGGACATACAGATGGTCAGTAGATATACGAAAAGATGCTCAATGTCACTAATCATCAGAGAAATGCAAATTAAAACCACAATGAGATGTCACCTCACACCTGTCAGAATGGCTGTCATCAACATGTCAATAAACAGTAAGTGTTGGTGAGGATGTGGAGAAGAGCGAACCTTCCTGCACTGTTGGTGGTATTGCAAATTGGTGCAGCCACAATGGAAAATAGTATGGAGGTTCCTCAAAAAATTAAAAATAGAACTACCTTATGAACCAGCAATTCCACTTCTGAGTATTTGTCCGAAGAAATCAAAACACTAATTTGAAAAGATACATACACCGCAGTGTTTGTTGCAGCATTATTTACAATACCCAAGATATGTAAGCCACCTAGTACCCATCAATAGATGATTGGATAAAGAAGTGGTAATATATACAATGCAATATCACTTGGCCATAAAAAAAAAAAAAATGAAATCTTACCATTTGCAATAACATGAATGGACCTGGGCCGTATTATGCTCAGTGAAATAAGTCAAACAGAGAAAGACAAATACCATATGATCTCACTTATATGTGGACTCTAAAGAACAAAATAAATAAGCAAACAAAACAGAAACAAACTCAAAGATACAGAGAACATTTTGATGATTGCCAGATAGAAAGGTAGTTGGGGGGATCGGTGAAAAAAGCGAAGGGATTAAGTAGTACAAATTGGTAATTAAGAAATATTCAGGGGAATGTAATAAGGTACAGCATGGAGAATATAGTCAATAATATTGTAATAACTGTATAGTGGGATATGGGTACTAGACTAATGGGGGTGATCACTTTGCAAATTATATAAATCTGTAATCACTATACTGTACACCTGGAACTTATGTAAAATAATATTGTCAACTGTAATTGAAAATAAATTTTAAACATATAGATGTAGTTAAAGTTCTACTCGTATCTCCTTTGTATCTTCTTTTTCTTCCCCATAGAATTCACTTCTTAAATTTTGTGTATATTATTCTGATGTGTATTTTGATTATTTTATTACATATGCATGTTCTCATCTGCAAATTTCATTATTGATTTTTAGTATTAAAGCTTTAAACCTGTAGTATCATAAAAGTGCGTCCTTTTGCAACTTTATTGATTTTACTCAAGATTTTTAGTTCATTTTTAAAGACTTATTCATGTTGATGTATCTAACTCTAGTTCATCAATTTTAACCATATGAATCAACAAGAGTTTGCTAAATGTCATTGTTACACTAAATACCACCTTGTTATGCAAAGATGATTATGTTCTTTCCCTACTCTTCACAACCTGGTCCCAAACTGCCTTTCCAGTCATCATGAATTTCTATCTTGGTCCAGTTCCCCATTGGTCCTGATTTTCAAAAGAACCATTGGTTTATGTGATAAACTGGTTGTGCTTTGACCTTCATGATACAAATGGCCTTATGAGCAACCTCTTCCAGGTCAGGGAGTTCATTTGTTTGTTCACCATTATCTTTCTAGCATGTAGGAGAGAGCTTGATTCTTAGTAGATATGTAATAAATACTTGAATGTCTATGTGTGTGAAATTGATGTCTGTGGAATAAGGGTTTAATGCTGTTATTCAGAATGCATGTAAAAAGAAATTAAGACCTTTCCTAAAATGTTCACTTCACCCTTCAGCAACTATTGCTAGTTAGTTTATTCTTCAAGAATTACTATGAGTTTAGAGATCATTTTTGCCAACTCTTTCAGATCGTAGACCACTTTGCATGGCTCAGGGAGGATCACTGGATATTTCCAAAGAGCTACCAAAAGCTCTTACCATTGGGAATTGGTGACTTGAAAGGTCCAGTGCAATGCGATATATAGATGATGTATTATACTAACCGTTGTCACCCCAATAAATTGAATATAAAAAAGAAAAAGGCCTAGCAGATGTTACACTCTTGCCATCTGTCTCTTGGAGTAGCTTTGATTTGGCTTTGACTAGTTCCTAGCAAGGTCATAAATACCAGATTTGGTGAGAAAAAGCCAAGTGTGTAGCTGCAATCAAAGGGAGACAATTTTCCCCTGCTGTTCTTGGCAACCCAGGGTCAGTTTGTTCTGGCTCTGCCTGGAAGTGGATGCGCCCCCCTGTAATGAATGGTTGGAGGGGCCAGGTTAAAATGGAAAGTGCTTCTGTAACATCAGCAAAGGCTTCTTGTGGGCTTTTGTCAACCTCATGCATTCAACAATTCTTTCCTGAATAAGCAATTGACAAGGAATTGTCCCTGCCCCCTACTTGCTTCTAATTCAGTGGAGGAGACAGAAAGCTGGGATTTTCAAAAGGTAGCTAAATGCTAAAGTAGGGAGTGGTGGTCGAGAAGCACTTAGGAGAGCACTAACCTATTCTGGGGAAGAGTGGTCAGCAAAGGCTTCCAGTGGCCTCATCTGTAAAGTGAGATTGATACCCCATTGCAAGGTTGAGAGAATTTAAGGTAATGTCTTCAAATTGCCTGCTCCTTGCTAAAATTACTATCCTTAGTAACAGTGATAATGATGTGGTATTGGTGGCACCGATGATGATGGTGAAGGAAAAAATGACTTCACAACTAGATAGCCCTAGTTTCAAATCCTAGCTCTTCCTGTCCTTAGCTCTGTGAAGCTGACTCAGCCTCTCTGTGACTCATTATAAAATGGGATTGGTTATGTGTACCTTCACAAGGGTTGTAATGATTATAGAACATGTTCATAAGGAACCTAACAGAGTGCCTACACATAGGAGGCACTCAGTACAAAGTCGGGGAGGGGTATTGAAATGAACATTAAGTAAAAAGGCAACAGGAGCATAAAGAGAAGGTAGCAGCAAGTGTCACTAGTGGTTATGGAGGGAAGAATTCTGGATTTGAAGTCTGGGGACCTAAGTTCTCACTCAACTGTCAGTGAGGAGCTTGGGCCATGTTCTTTCTAGCATCCACTGGGATCTCCCATTAATGTAGAGAGGCCCGTCCATGAATTAGGTAATTTTTAAATGAGAGGAACACATAACAAATGACCCAGGATTAAGGACAACAGAGATCACTGTGTAATGCAGTGACATGGGAAGGTCTCGTGGAGGAGAAGGGCTACTGACTGGGTGCTGAAGGTCAGATAGGCTTACACAGAAAGTGCTAACTGAAGACGACATTCCAAGCAGGGTCAAGTGACACATCAAGTGTGTCAGCCACTTCCTTCATCTCCTCACCTCTGGGGCAGACTTGTTCCTGGAGGAGAATGGATAATACAAAGGTCTTGACTTTGGCCCAGAAGTTTGTTTCTTTGATAGGGCTGGTTATGGAAAAATTATCCAGTCAGTGACATTCAACTACATAATTATTTATTTTCCTGTCACCAATCCACCTTCCTTTGCCTGTGCATTTCTGTCAGCCCATCTAAACAAGGCCCCCACTCCCACCCCTTTGCAAGCCTGCAAAATATGCCTTTTATAGCATACTTTTTCTAGTTCTCCCCACTCTCAAAAGCATATCTCTATGCATAGTATGTCAAAGCTTAGAGGGGGCCCGGAGTTCATTATTAGAACCCGCCCCCTTATTTTATTAGGAAGGGTCATGCCCATGGTTAAGCATTTGGGACAGAGTCAGACCCTTGTGATTTATAGTTATATTTTTTTCTTCCACTATGCATCTTGCATTTTCTCTACTGTGCATTCTGATTAGGGCACCAATACCTGTGTATTAATCAAACTCTTGGGGTTTTAATTTTCAGAAACTTAGTAAAACTGGTTTAATAAGGGATGAAATGTCTTGGCAATGTAACTGAAGAGTTTCAGTAGGACTGACCAGGTTTCTAGAAGATGTCAGGTGTTTACTTCTTCACAAGGCTTTACTTTTCTCACTATGACTCTATTCTCAGACAAACTGCCTGCAAATGATGTCCAAAAGGCCTTAATAGCCCCAGGCTTTTATCCTACCGTCTTAGCATCCCAAGAGAAATGAAGAAATTTTTCTGGCCAAAGTCCTAGATAGGACTTTCATTAATTTGACTTGAGTCATTTACCTACTTTGATTGTGGTGTGCGTGTATGTATGGGGGTCCAAGGGTAGTTCTGTGATTATCCAGGACTAGGTAGGGTGCCCACTACCAGAACCAGGGATCATGGTCATTCTCACTCAGAGCATAACTGAGAGTGGAGAAGAAGTTGTTCCCAAGAGGAAACCAGGTTTCTGTTTTCAAAAGAAGGGGAAATGGATGCTGAGCTAGTATGTATGCACCTACCCACAAATCACCTTCACACAACCAACCACAAGCTGATAACAGTTTAAGGTATTTTATCTCTCATAGTGTCTGCCTCTTGTGAAGGATTGTCTGCCTCTTGTGAAGGTATGTTTTAAAGTGTATAATATGGGAATTATGTATACCATGTTAAGGCCAGTAAGGCGCTTAGAGAAAGTACAAATTTTGGATTTTAGGATTTTTCACGCTCTCCCAATTCATAGCACAAAGTAATTGTCTACTCTGTCCATTTATAAATCTTATCTTTATGGTAGCATAGAAAATCAATGTACCTCTGATGTAAAGGTTGCCAATGGTCAACCACATATAGATAATTGAAAGTTAATGCTAATTAACTGTCTTCGCAACCGTGCATCCCAATTTTTCCACCTCTTTTTTTTTAAAAATCACTTATTGCTTACCTCACTCATGAGCATAATCAATGTCTTATGAGCCCAAGTCAAGTAGTGAACATCAGATAAGAAATTATAATTTTGTGTGTTGGTTGTATTCTTTCTCTCCTTTTCATGGCTTCTATGTGTAGTTCTCATGAGGTTGGAGAAAACTCTGGGCTTGTTTAAGACTGAAGTGCTTGCATTCTCTCACCCTGATGCAGTGTAGCGATGGGGTGCAGTGGGTATGTATGTATTAGAAGGAGGCAAGGGTGTTGAGGGCCAATTTGAAGGTAGCATTATTCAATGTGGTGAGACTAATGCAGTTATTTCTGGACTGAATTGAATGGAATCTTTGCCTAAGTTTTTTTAGAAATCATTCAAGTCTCTTTTAATTCACAGTGTTCTCTTATATGATTACTGACTCATTTGCTTAATGGTTTCATTGTGTTTTAAAAAAGGAACACCACCAAACTTTCATTATTTACTTTCCCTGATGCTTTCCAAATACAACCGAATTCTGTAAAGCCATCAGAAAGAGGGGGCCAACATTAGACATTCATTTTCGTTATTTTGGCCAAGAATTCTTGAAATATTTCGGCACAGAGCAATCAGTGCTAGTCTCTGATAGCTAACTCACTCACAAAATCCCTTGCCTGACAACAATTAGTAGAAATATACAGAAATATGTACATACTCCAAAGATTTCAGAGAAACCTTGGGAAAGTATTTTAAAACATTTAGAAACATCAGAAGTTTGAGAAACAAAATATTCCTACATATAAGCACAGGGAGCAGGAATCGGCTATGGTCTGTTTTTTTGTTTACTTGTTTGCTTTTGTGTTCTCACCATTATATCACTGGCTGCTAACACAGTGACTGGTGGAGAAGAGTTTCCCAGTAAGTATCTGATGCACAGTGACTTCACCTTTCCACGGGTTCTTGAATACCCATGGCTTTAAAGGTCATTAGAGCAGGCAAAACAGTGTGATTTATTTTGTATTGTCATATCTATAGACCCAGGAGCTCATGGTTTCCTTCCTTCCTTCCTTCCTTCCTTCCTTCCTTCCTTCCTTCCTTCCTTCCTTCCTTCCTTCCTTCTTCACTTCTTCTCTTCCTTCTTCCTTTCTTTGTTTTTTTCCAATATTTAATGAACCCCTACTTTATGTCAATGTTTCTTATGATACAGATTTAGCCTTAACCCCTGCCCTCAAAGAGCTTACAGTTAAGTGAGCTTACAGTTTAGTATCACACAATTAAATGGGAGATGTCAATGTAGTATGAAAAGCATTATGATAGAGGAGGTACACAGTGTCTGTGGGTCATTTAAGAAGAAGAGCACTTAATAAAAAACTCAGGGAATCAGGAAAGGCTTCTCAGAGAAAGTGACATCTACTCTGAGTTTTGAATGACAATTTGAATTAGCCAGACCTGGTTTAATCTCCCTACTGGGGTGAGAGATGTCCATCTTCAGCTTCACAAGCTCAGGCAGAGACGAGTTCAGCAGTCATAGCCTGGTACCAAAGGGTTTGATCATGGAGTTCTTAGTCCAGAGAAGCATCTAGACCCTGGGTATCAAGAGGGGAGATAGTAGTACTGGAAGTCTGTCACACCTTAGGAGAGATACCTGTATGAGCATGGGCAGAGCCATGCCCAGAAACGGTGCAGGCCAGGAAGGAGGCTGACAGCCCAGTTGTTACCTGCATCTGTAGTGTGGGGCGGGGGGCTATCTTTACCCACACCTCGAGGAAGCCTCTATTGAGCTCTTCTAGAAGGTCTTCATTCTTTCCCTCTTATTATGTAACTCCATGGAAGCTAACCTTGCTTCTGAGAAATGCTGTAAGTCTAAGGTTCACTGGATTACGGTGTCAGCATTCCTTCTCAGCACCCACTGTGTAGCTGGCATTGTGCTAGACATGAGGAAAGAGAAGTATTAGGTTGGTAAAAAAAAAAAAAAAAATTACGGTATAAAAGGTTAAAACTAATTGCAAAACCCACAATTACTTTTGCATCAACCAATAAAATGATCTGGTTTGTACCTTTAACTAAACTGCCCCAACTTTACATTTTAAATTATTTTTTAAGTACTTTTAAAGTTGTTTTGCCCAAATAATACATGAACACTTGCTCTTTATAAAGAAGTTATACAATACAGACACATAAAAGCCAAAACATTAGTGTTTCCTTTTTCCCCTAATGCTAGCTTCTTTCATTAATGTCAATCACTGGTAACCTTTCTTGTGCATATTTCTGGTCCTTTTGCTGTGCTTCTATGTCTATCTATAATTGTATGAGTTGGGGTCCCCGCAGGAAACAGGTGGTACATTCAAATTAGGATAATTTACGTTGAGTTTAATAAAAGGCCTAGTTACAAGGTGTGGGGTGGATGGAAGAAAAGCACAGGAGATAATGTTTACTAACCCTCGACCTGAGAGGGCATGGAGAGGGAGTGATCACGGGAATCTGGACACAGTGAAGGTGCTAGGATTATGGGGGAAAGGAAACACTAATGTTTGGGCCTTTACATTTCTGTATTGTATAACTTCTTTCTAAGAGGCAAGTATTCATGTATTATTGGAACAAACAAATTTAAGAGTACTTGAAAAAAGTTAACGGCACTGAGACCTTTGCTGGAGGGGTGCAGCTAGTCCTCAGGGACCACAGAAAGGTAGCTGGGAATAAGCACACTGACCTCCCTCTTTTCCCTCCCTCAACTCTCCTGCTGAAACTCCTTATTGATTGAACCCTATGGGAAGCCAGGGGGCAGAACAACTTATTGATGCAATCCTTATAGATCAGCCTCCTTGGCCAGAGAGCAGGATGGAGGGTGGATTGGACCGGCAAACAGAAGGTATCCAGTACAAATATATATTTATCATACAGTTTGATGAGCTTTTAGTTTCTTTGATTACTTGTTGCAAGAATGGGATTACTCGTATACTATGGTATTGTTCTGTGTCTTGAGTTTTTGTTAACCTAAACAATTTGTCCTGAGAGCTTTTCCTATCAGTACATATGGATCTAATTATTTTAATGAATTTGTAGTATTTCATCATACGGTGTATCAGAATTTAAATTTTTTTTGTATATTTATCCATTGATATGTACAACAAAACATATACCATCTATGTAAATGATGAAGTCTAATAATGAAACAATCACCTGTAAATTTACCTCTCAACCTAAGATCATTGAACTCATGCCTCTAACTTGGGGTCCTCTCCTATGCAGTCTCCCTGTGTCCCCTCATCCTGCATTGCTACTCTGAATTTTTTGTGTTAATCCCTTTATTTTTTAAAAAAGTTTTTCAACATATGTATGTGTCACTAAACAATATATTACATAGTGTTGCTTTTTTGAAAGTTTTATAAAACTGCTATTTTAACTGTATATAGTCTTCTAT
Organism: Rhinolophus ferrumequinum; assembly: GCF_004115265.2. Taxonomy (NCBI): domain Eukaryota; kingdom Metazoa; phylum Chordata; class Mammalia; order Chiroptera; family Rhinolophidae; genus Rhinolophus; species Rhinolophus ferrumequinum. The sequence goes on from NC_046297.1 coordinate 38,896,650, forward strand.
AATTTGCTTTTTTAAAAAACATAGCATCCATTTTGCTGTGTGCAGCTGTGTTTCACTTATTTTCACATTTTATAATACACCATTGTATTACTCTGCCACAACTTACCTATGTATATGACTGTTGATGGACTTTTGGGTTCTTTCCAATTTTTGCTTCAAACAGTGCTGCTTGTGAACATTTTTTGTCCATGTTTCCTGGCACACGCATGCAAGAGTTGCTCTAGGCATATACCTAGGAGTAGAATTTCTGGGTCATAGAGTTTACACATATTTGGCTTTGCTAGGTAATATCAAATTGTTTTCAACGGGGTTGTGCCAATTTACATTCCCACCAGAAGTATGTAAGGGCTCTGGTTGTTCCCTGTCTTCCTCAATGCTTGGTATTTTCGGATGTCTTAATTTTTTACCACTAATATTCTCTTCAGGGATGTCAAGTGAAAGCTTAATGAGAGTCTGACTCTATTATCATAATAAATATTTTTAACCATGCTATCCTAGAAAATGAATTTGACTTTCCTCTGTAAAAATTGTTTTTCCTTTCCTGCCCTATTTGATTTGCCTCATTGTTCCTTGACTGTGACCTATTTTAAATAAACTTAAAGGCAGTTAGTACATGGGAAACAAATCTCCCAAATGGGTCTTTAAATTTTTTCCAATTCTGAAATGAATGTGATTCTGATAGGGCTGCACTTTTGAATTGCAGTTCATCAAGGAGGAGGTTAGGGCTGGTCCCTTATGGAGGAGCTAGCTTACAAAGAAGGAAGAGAAAACCAACAGGTCTCCATGGCCCATTTTTACCAAACTCCAGATCACTGGATTACATGCTTTTTGGAGGGAATTGTGTTGCCCTCCATCTTTCCTCCCATCCATCTTTCTTTTCTTTCTTTTTAAATGTATTCATTCACTGACTAGCTAAAAAGCTAGTGGAGAAGACAAATGAATTATTACTGTATAGCTTGAAAATGGGATGATGCAGAATGGACAAATGGCTTCTGGAAAGCAGAGGAGAAAACTTGACCTCTGTATTTCTTGAGTTCACCTCAGTTCCTGGGATCGGGCAGGCTCTACTGAGTATAGGTTGGTCCAAAAGTAATTGCGGTTTAACAGGTTAAAAATAATTGCAAAAACCACAATTACTTTGCACCAACCTAATATTTGATGAATGAATGAATGAATGAATATTATATAAAGTTTTCAGTCCTTCACTCATTTAGTAGGAAGTGTATACAGAGTTGAATTCCCCTTAACTAGTTCACATTTTATTATTGAGCTTCTTTGGACTTCTTTTATGTTTGGACTATATTTGGACTTTCTTTATTATTGGTTTTCTTTGATAAAGTAATACTCAGAGCCCCCTATATGATCTCTTGATTGATTCCTTCAGTAGATGTAAAACATTCTATCAATTTATTTTACTTAAAAATACTTTTTGCATTCTTTCAAGTACTTCATCTTCTTTCCCAAATCACGGGAACTGGCATTAGCTGCTTATAATGAGCCAGCATGCTTTTCCCCATTCCATACAAGTAAGAGCTTGTTATCACCCAGTGTTTCTCTGACCTAGAAAAGCTGAGAAATTCACATTAATGAAAACACAGGGACTTACAAAATTGCTCTCAGCCTTCTCTCATAGAAGTATGGCTGGCACTTGGTAATTAGCGGGATGAAATGTGAGTAACGGATGGAGTGTGGTGCTGCTGCAGATAGGGTTATGTAACTGAAATCAGGAAGCACACGCAGTGGGTAGGGAAGAACTGCTTTTAACGAGCTGCTGGGATTGCCTGAACTTGTGCTGGCCTTGCACTTTTACCATTATAACCTTGATATCTTTCTCATTTGTACACTTTATTTGCATTCCAGAGCTCAGCTGAATTTGCCTGGGTCCCTCATTTTTTAATCTTTTGTCTGACTATCTTGCATATAAATCAGTTTCAGCCTTTCAGCTGCTCATATATTGCTCCAGTTCATACTCTGTAAAGAGCTTTTTCTTTGTAGGCTCTGTCCAAAGCATGGATGATATAGTTGCTATTAGTAGTGAATTGTTATTGAGCATCAGGATGAGGCTGAGTAGATGGAGCAATTGAGATGACTCAGATCTGAGGATTTCCCGCTAGCATGCTATGGGACACTGGTGAATTTTCCAAGTGACTCCAGGTTCTACTCTTGCCAGAGGGGATGTTTTCCTTTCCCTACTAGGGACGTTACAAGCATAACTGAGAACTATGATTCTGAAACTACTGGAGTGAAAGTTTGTAATACTATTCTGTACCCCTGACAGTAATGGGGTAAGCACACTTTCACATCTTTACATATATTGTGCATCAGTATGTCCTCTTCGCAGGCCTATACATCAAATGCAATAATTTTTATTTTTTTAAATACAGAAATGCAAGAAAACCAAACTGATAAAGGAGAAAATAAGGCAGGTAACATTGAAAGAGGAAGATGTTTAGTCATTCAAGCTACAATTGAAATATTGAATTTCTTTAATGGTGATGTATGTGTTAGAATGCTTTATTATCATTGTCCTTATCCTTTCTCCTTTTTCCTTTCTATGGAGAAGATTAACATATTCTACAATGTCTAAGTAACTGAGAGGGGTATATACTGATTTATAATTTAGAGAAACAATTTGGCTAATCTTGTTAGCAGAGCCTGAAATAACATTGTCATTCAAAGACGGCCTAACTTGATTTCACAAGTAAACCATGAAAAGCAATTATCTGGTACATTTTCTATATGCTGTTCTCTTTTTTCATCCTCATAAGTCAGGGATTAAGTTGGTGTTTTGCAAACCTACTGTTTTAGCCTAAACCTCTATAGTTAAAAATGGAAATTTTTAAATTTCCATTTAAAAAATTTTGAATTTTCACTTAAAAGAATTTAAATTCCATTTTAAAATTTAAATTTTTAATTTAAAAAATTTTAAATTATCAAATTTTCAAATGGAAATTTGATAATCTTTCCAGAGCCATGTTAAAGAAGGAATCCTATAAAGGCAGTATTCTTGGAGCTGAGTTCTCAGGATGGCCAGCTCTGCCCAGTTGCTTCCTTTGGCCCCAGCATGATTATAGAGTTGGATTCTGCATTTGAGGCTGGGGTAGGGTGCAGGGCTGAAGCAAATGAAAGGGACCCGTGGGGTGTAGGAGAGGTAAGCCAGAGATCAACCAACCCATGGCTCTTGTATCTGACACAAAAGATCCATGACCAAAAACACAGACCCATACCTTGGGGTGAATTTCCCAGACAGGTTCTCAAAATTCAGCATGCGTAGAAATCATCTGGGTGGTTAATAAAAATGTAGATTCCTGGGACCCATGCTGAGATTCAGATTCAATAGATCTGGGGTGGGATCCAGAAATGTGCATTTGTACAGATGTTGCAGATGATTCTAATGCTAGTGGTCTGTGGATCACACTTGAGGAAACACCAGCTGGTCATATTTTTCCTTTGGCGCTTTGCCTCTGCTCCAGAAAGTGACTTTGAATATAACTTTTAATGTTACCACTTGGAGCTGGAACCACAGATTCCTGTGTTGTACTTTAATCTAACCTGGTTGAACTCTACCCGAGAGATATATTACTTATCAGAGATCTGGCTTTCTGGAAGGCTCCCACTGGACACATTTAATGTCCAGTGGCTTGAATGATAGAAAGCTGGAGTTAGCCACTAGCCTTCCAGACCTACTCAAATCCTCTTCCTTTGATACGCTTTCTAGCACTCCAAAGTACAATAGATATAGTCTTAAGCTGGAATTTTAGGTAGGAGAGCTGAACAACTTGGAAATAAATTATCAAGAATTTGAAAGATTCCTCTATATCATGGTGGGATCTATTTTCATAAATCTACATAAATTGAAATAATACAAATAATTTATCATTGGACCAGGCCTTGTCCTATCTGATTTACATAATTATTAGTATTCTACTTCTATAGGTAAGAAACCAAGATATAGGAAAGTTAAGTAACTTGTACAACTAGAAAATAGTAGTCTGGACATCTTGGTTTGTATAAATTAAGAGAAACCATTGAAGGAACTAGAAATCTGCAGAAGACTTTAAACGAGGAAGGAAATAAAGACATGAAGGTCATTTTAGGGGTGTAGCACAACCACTTGTGAGAAGTGTTTAGGTTTTTGTTAACATTTTTTCAGAAATGTAGCTAGGCACAGTAGCTACAACCTTTAATGCATATTGGGGTTAATTCCAGGACTTTTATTGTCACTCAGGATATGACAGTGTAATAGTTATTTGTGTCACTAAACGTTTTAGGCTAGAAGGTTTTATACATTAGTAGCTGTTAATGATCTTATTGCAGAAATTACTGTCACAATTATGGAAGTTCTGATTTAACTGACATTGATCATAATATGTTTCTGGCATGGTCAAGAAGTTTTGCCCGATTCAAGTAACTTTATAAAGAATACTGAAAGACTGGCTTTGATTTCTCTGGAGTTATAGAGCCCTTCTGTTATGTTAGTGCTAACAGAATCCTTTTTGAGGATTTTTTTCAGTGTTCTAGAAAGAAAAGATAAGAAGACAACTGACTTTGCTTATTGCTGAATTCCAAAATCCTGTCTATGTTATAAATGACCTCTGGCCCCACCAGCCAAGAGTGCAAAGGTAGTCTGATTAACGTTTATGCCCACTTTTGTATCCTATGGCCCTTGCTTGAAGAGCTCAGGCATCCCTACAATGTTCCCCTAGGCAGTTCTCAGATTTCCCAGTGTAGTCTGTCCTGTTCTCAGTCCTAAGTTTGTTCTGCCTCCTTATTAATATATCCTTAGATAATAAAAGCTTGAATATATAATCAGTGATATTAAGGAACACAGACCATGCTTTACAATTTTTTTTCTGAGAAGTGGTTTTATGAAAAAAAAGAACGGGTACAAAGTTTCCTCTTTTAAAGGTGTGGAATTTTTTATATGTCACCCAGCTGTAACCTTTTGAAGGTTTAATGAAATCGGCAAATACAGTCCAATGTACAAGAGTGGATATGAATCAAGTCTATTATTGTTGAACAAATGGCATTAATTTCCAGTGCACATGTGGACCTGAGTTTTAAAATATTTGTTTGAAAAATGTCACGCTGCTCGTTGTTTGAGAATATTTTGCCAGCTTGCCAGTATACTTTTTTTAAACAGTTGTACTTCTAAAAGGCTACAGTGTTTGCATATTTCCTCTTCAACTTTAAAAATTCATCTAGTGGCATGGTAGTGAAGAAATACCGCGAATTACTCTTTTTAATGGTTTGCAATTTTTTAAAGGTATAAAAATATTCTCCTTCACTTTCAGAAGTAGTTTTAGGCTAAGAGATGCACTGGATACCCCAATGCTTGTCATTCTGTCACAGGGTGGAGAAGTTCTCTTCAATGCCCCCCAGAGGTTAGCATAGAATTAAATTGCTTAAAGCTGATGGAGAAGCCTACATCTCCTATGTCCAGTGTCAGCCCCAGGACAGGGCTCAAGGGAGAATGGATGTTTGTTAAGTACTCTAAAACACTGGAAACTGGATAAATGAGCAAGGCTACCATAGCCCATGCCCTCCTAGAGGTCATGGTTGCAGTCTACCAAGGGTCAGTTTGGGCAGAGAGTTATAAATGTCTCCAAAGTGGATATGGGGAGATCCATGAGGATGTTGTGAACGATATAAAACTGAGGTTTGCCTCATTTTAAATTTCTATTTTTGTGAATGTTTCATGTTGGTGTTCTGAAGCACTTTTTGGTAATAGACTTTATTATTTTGTACACATACACAGATTCTGCTTCGGGACACTCTGCTCTGTTCCAGTGATCTTAGCTGGTATCTGTAAGAAAGATTGACAACTATAGTTTAAAAATCTAATCTACCTAATCAGGAAATTGATTTAATCAGAACAATCTGTTTGCTTGAGCACATTTTTTTTTTACTCAAGATGAAAGAGTACCCAGCAGCATGGTTATTTTTTGCACTTATATCCAATTTAGCACCTCTTTCAAGTTAGATTTGAAAGTGTCTTACATTTCTGTAAGACACTCTCTGTTATAATGGTACGATATTCCATTTTTTTACTAAAACATAAAACACACCCCTCCTCATTATCTTGTTTACTTGTTCCCATTTCATCCTATTAGTCCTATGTTACTTCTTCCTTTAACTTGTTTCCACATGCTCCTAAACTGTGACTCTTCTTGAAGGTTTCCACATGGATTTTCCCCTGAGTTTGCTCTCTGCCCATCCCTCATGACCTGTGAATTGTAGTCAGTCAGGTGACTTCCCGGTGACTTGCCTTGAGCAGTGGCTGCTCATTTCATGCCCTGCAGTCCTGGGGGCATGCTGGCCAGCTGATGCTACTAGTGCCACAGACTGCTGCCATCAGGGCTGCTTTCCATGATGTTGGCTTTCGGATTTACTTTGTGAAAACATCTATCCCTTGGTTATCCACCTTCTCCTCTGTTTGATCCTATCTTCAGTGCTCATCCCTTCCCCGATTTTCCCTAATAGAGTTTTTCCAAAAAATGATCTTTCCCCTTTGGTTCTTTTCTACAGGACTTCTCTGACAATTAGATATTTGTATTACTTTCATTTCCAAAACAAAATTATTTGATGATTGTCTATTATTAGAAAAATAATTCTAGAAAATCACATCTTAGTTTGCTATATTGACTCTTTCTTGGGACTCCTAATTCTAACTTAGTGCATTTCACCTCTTGAAAGGGAATTATTATCAGCATTTCCAAATAGATCTATTTGTGAGCATTTAGTAATTTTTTTAGTTTCCTAAATTAGCATGCCATCCATAATTTTTGAATTCAAATGAAACCAGTATTTCTGGTACTTCAAATGTTTCCTAAATGAGGTTACCTGATTCACTGTTCTGCTTAATACTAACAGATTGTTGTGAAGAAAAGCTTAAGGTCTCAAATTCATTCTGACCCCTGGGCCTTTGCACCAGCTGTTGTTCCCTTTGGCTGGATTTCTCTATCCCACATCTTCATGTGCCAGCTCTTGTCATTCAGGTCTCAACTCAAACTTTACTTTCTTGAAGAGGCCCTTTATCTGGCTACTAAGCCTCTCACCATTCTGTCACGTCATTTGATTTGATTTTTTCATAGCATGTGTCTGGAGTTCTCTTTGTTCACTTGCTCATTAACTGTCCTCCAACCAGAATGTAAGTTCAGAAGAAAAGAGGCCTTGTGCATCAAGATCATTGTTCTGTCCCCAACACATACACAGTATGGTGTCTGGCACACAGTGATTTGATAAAGGCTTGAAATGCTTGCTGAATACTTGGATAAAACATTTTGTAAATTCTGGGTAAAGTAAGGTTAGACAGCTTTCTCTAAAGTAGGCTATATTAGTATAACAGTTTCCAAATATATTTCTCTAAATACATATATATAATATTTATATATAAAATATTTATATATATAAAATTTACTCACTCTATATATAGTAGGACAATTAAGTTCACGAACTCATCCTAGAAAAAGTGCTACATACTTCATTGCTGAATATCACTACAGTCATCTTCAAAGTACTCCCTTTGGAAACCTATGCACCGACTCCAGCACCTAGTCCACCCTTCAAAGCAATTTTGGAACTCTTTTTCTGGAATGGCCACCAGAGCTGTTGTCGTATTACCCTTGATGTCCTGAATGTCATCAAAATGTCTTTCTTTCAATATTTCTTTTATCTTTGGATAAAGAAAGAAGTCATTGGGGACCAGATCAGGTGAGTAGGGAGGGTGTTCCAATACAGTTATTTGTTTACTAGCTAAAAACTCCCTCACAGACAGTGCCGTGTGAGCTGGTGCATTGTCGTGATGCAAGAGCCATGAATTGTTGGCAAAAGTTCAAGTTGTCTCACTTTTTCGTGCAGCCTTTTCAGCACTTCCAAATAGTAAACTTGGTTAACTGTTTGTCCAGTTGGTAGAAATTGGTAATGAATAATTCCTCTGATATCAAAAAAGATTAGCAACATTGTTGCAACAAGTTCGCGAACTTAATTGACCGTGTGTGTGTGTGTGTGTGTGTGTGTGTGTGTGTGTCTATGGAGAAAGAGAGAGAGAGAGAGAGAGAGAGAGAGAGAGAATGTATTGGAGGAGTATAGAAGAGCTGGGATATGCCCATATTACCTAGGATATAGTGAGTTACTGCAAGCATACAAGGGCCTGGGTGATAACAGGTGACAGATACATAATATTTTCAGACTTATATTAATTAATGGTCCTTATACTTTTAAGACTGCATTATAGAGCAGGCTTAAGGAAGAACCAAGATGAACTCCAGAGGGTGTAGGAGACCCCTCCCTTCCCTGTCCCCTGTTCTGTGTATCCCATACTTATCACTATCCAATGCAACTCACCTCCCTTGAGTAGGTTTTGGAGCCAAGCCAGGTCAAAGGTAAGCTTCTCTCATGTCTGATTATCCATGTTAGTTTGATTTAGGAGATGATTTTGGTATAGTTATGTGTAACATTGGTAGCAGAGTGGCTTTCTCTTGACATATGTGGCATGAGCCCCAACCGCTCTATACAGGAAGAATTCCTGAGGCTGCTTTCCTCAGGAGAAGCTTGTGAGCAGGACAGGCACTTACTGCTTCAGGCACCTGTGTGGTACAGAAGGCATAGTGGAACACAGACCTCTATTCTGTTTTATTGTTGTTTTTAAGATTGTTGAATGTTTCGCTGATAGTGCAGTAGAATATATATGTATCTATATATGTACATATAGATATATAGATATATATATTAAAAATAAGTAAATTGTGGTGCTAGGGTGCAATGCCATTAGGCTTTATAGATATGGGTAGTGAAGTAGGAGTAAATAAATGTGTTTGTTTTATGCTGAGCATAATTCTTTAATATTTAGGCAGTAAGATGGTGTTAATTATTCAAAATGCCATGTCTACATAAACAATCTACAGAACCCTCTTGTGTATAATCAGAATTGTTGTGGATTTTATTTTTTCATAGAGAATCAGTAACTTATAGTTCCTAATTTTATCTATTAAAATTAGAGAAGTTTTTGCCACATTTTAAATTATTTGTTTAATAATTCTGCTTTGTATGCATAAATAAAATTGGTCTAAAGTTTACTGTCCTTGTCTTGTTTTGATCTCGAAGTAATACCTCGATAAACAAGTTGGCTAAGTTTGAGGATTCCTTTAAACAGGATAAAACTGACTTGTAAAACCTTTTGAGTCTAGTAGATTAGTTTTTGTGTCTGTCAGAAGGAGAGAGAGTACTTTCTGATTTTTTAATCGAATTTCATAATCTTTATTGATTTTCCAAGTTTTCTATTTCCTTTTAAGTCAATTTTGGTAATTTTTCCTTTTTCTAGAAAATTATTCCTTTGATCACCTTAAGCATAATTTTTAAAAACGGTATAGTTTCTCCATAATATTAATTTAATCTGGAGTGGAGTCTTTATTGAAGTTGTTGATTTTGTTGACATTTTTAGCACGTTACATTTTAATGTTTTGGAATTTTGGTTTGCTGACTCATTTTGAGTAGGATGTTTTAAAATTAAGTTGGTGTTATTGTTTGTATTTTTTTCTCTCCATCTGGGCTCACTCTTCTCTCTCTAGAGATTTTGTGATTGCTTCCACCTGGCCTGAACACTGCCAGTCCAGAACCAGGTTTCTTTTGTTGTATCAGACACCCTTGCCAATGGTGAAAACGAGATTCACATATTCCCCTACAAAGCCAGTGGGGTGGCTTGCTTTAGTGCCTGGTGTTGATTCACGTCTGTCCATTTCTCCTCTACAGGCTCAAAATTTTTATCAAGTTCTACCTCTTGGCATGTGTTTTTGTTTTCAGCCTCCTCTCATGAGCCCAACTCCCTTGCTTGCTTTCACACAGTTAACCTGGCTTGAGTCTCCATATCTCCAGTGAAGCAGTTTTAGATTCTTTTACCTGTAGAACAGAATGCCCAGAAGTCAGTGCTGGCTTGTAGATCTGGAGTCCTGCAGGTCCCATGGCTTCAGATCCCCTCACTGCTTTGTTATTCAAATACATTTCTAGGCCACAGAGATGTTTATCTGGATTTTGGAGCCAAACCATTTCACTTTCACTTTTTATATTTCATCTACAGTTGCCACATGTTTGGAACAGGGGAGGCTTATAAAGGTGTGAATTTGCTGTACCATGTTGATCAGAAATCTCATTATTAACTTCTAAGCATTATTTTATTTCTGGTCCCAATTTCTTGTCCATAGCTCTATATGGTTCTAACCTTTGAAGAACACATTAAAAGGTTAATCTTTTTTAAAGGTACTCCTTGTTTATGCTCATTACTGACAGAGAGAGTTACGTTATACAGTAGTCGAGAATAAACTTCTTTAATGGGTTTATTGACTACAATTTTAAAGGTCAAAGAAATTAATGGGAATTTGTTTTAATTGTGCATTCATCACAAAAAGTAATGTCGTTTTCTTTAAGGGACTAAACTAGCTTGATTCTAAGTCACATCTTATTACTAATTGTTTTGCTGCGACGTTCGGATATGTTTTCCTGTGGCTTGCATTATCAACAACAAAGATGTTTTGTATGCCATATTTTGTAATATTTTGTAATAAATTTTTTATGTCATCAATGCCATTAGATTCTAATTTATCTATACTTAAATCTAATTATTGCCACTTAGTATGTTTTGAGTCTTTCTTGCTAAAATTCAATATAATGGTAAATTTATTACCATATAACAAAGGTTTAAAATAAAAATTCATTTATGTACAAAGCAGCTCAAAATGTTATTAAATGCATAAAACAGTCAAAATATCAACTTTTTATTTTTTGTGGATTTTTGACACATTTTGAAAAAAAAACTTGAAATCAATTAACAGAGTGAAAGAGCTAAACAGAAAGAAATCAACTTAATTTGTTGACTCGTGACTGTATGTCATGCAGGGTGTCATGCGGGGTCTCTGGTCCCACTCCCCACAGAAGAATGCAGGATATGGTGAGGCCAAAAAGGAACACCCACGGAGCCATAGATAGGGGACTCATACCCCAATAGTCTTGCTGGCGGCTGGGTTGGAGACACAGGAAGCAGAAGCCACTTCTCTCTGCCAACCAACCTCACTTGCTAGCTGCAGTCTGCCATGCTAACTGCAATCTGTTCTTGCTAGCTCAGCCACCATCTTCTTGCTAGCCCCCATTTTCTGCTAGCATAGCCACGGCAGTTATATTAGTGGCCAATGGCTCACTGGTTACAGCTGACGGCCAACTAGCCACAGCTGATGGCTATTCAATCACAGTTGATGGCCATTTACTACCAGAGCCAGCACCTTTCCACATGAGGCCGAGAGCCTGGAAACTGTACTCCTGACTCTGTCCCCACACTGTATTTCAAGTCTTGTGAGAAATACATCTGAAGGTAATAAAAATGTCTCCGCCATTAGGAATCTTCCAGTCTAGTGTTTCTAGATGAGGGTCGGGGATGGAAAGCATACTCCTCTCTCCCTAATAGAAGTGCATCAAAACAGGGATGGGAGGCTTTGTATTTTCAAACTCTGCAAATGATCTCTCCTCAGCCCCGTACCACCAGGGGAGTATATTCTTTGCCTCCCAACTGTTTGAGAATTACCCACAGAGAAAGCCACTTCTACTAAGAACATATACTATATCCACTGGGCATTCTGATAACAATCAGACATGTAATTAAATGCCAAAATGGATTAGGAGACTAGATGGACTGACTGAGCCTACTCTGGATGCCAGGCAATTGTGTTAGGCCCTTTTCTTGCAATTGCTGTACATCACCATTGTGGACAGTGTTAATGTCCATTTTTGATACATGGAAATGGGAGCTCAAAGAGCCCAAGCAGCTTGCTGAAGATTCCTGGTGAATGGAAGGAATAGAGTTCAAATCCTGGCCTGTCTGCCTCTAAAGTCCATGGTGTTAACCACTCTGTTGCAAGATGAAGGACAAAGACAAGCTTGAAACATACCCTACCCTATTGCAGTTTATTTTAGGAACATATGGAGATCAAAATTCCTAAGTTGTTAGAGTTGAAAGAGATGAAATAATGCCCCACTGATAGGCCATTTTGTTTTTTCTTTGATCATTAAATAATGATACACTTAAATGTGCTTACAATAGCATGAAAAAAATTGATATCTGCCCTTTATCATCCAACTCTCCATTCTTGGAAATCTTTATATACCTTCTCTACAGCGATTTTGCTCAAATGTGATTTCATGATGTGCATTTTGTGCCTGATTTAAGCTTCTCATTTCTTTGAAATATGCTGGACTTTTGATGCTTTCTCCAAGGCTCTATTCTGGACTATCTCCCTATATTTGTGGCCTAAGGAGTGAGTCATTCTGTGGCCAGTCTTGCCAACCCTGTAAATGCAGTTGGCAGTGGAATCCTTCATTAGGTTAGCATTTATCAGGACTAAACTCACCTCAGGTGCATGGGAAGCTTCAGTTCAAACACCTGAATTCATTTTCACCCAGCGCTACCTAGTTACTTAGTAACTGCAGAGTTATTTAGAGAGGGCTGCATGTTTGTGATTGCTTAACTTTTTTTTTTTCCCCTTTGCAACCCATTATTGAAAACGTAACTTAGCTATTATTTCATGGCATATGGATGTTTTCAAATGGAATAAGTTCATGCTGTTTAAATTTTGGCTCACCAAACAACATTTTAAAAATATTTGTCATATTTCTAAATAGCAAGTGCTTGTGATTAATTCTCCCTCTAATTCAAACTGGCAGTGAGTGCATGGTACCCTGAAGCCTATGCCTGTTGAAGTAGTCTGTGGAATCTACTTATACTCTCCAACTTCCTAAGTGAGTCTTTCCTAAAAAGAACTGTTTGTAATGTTTGAGGTCATATTAAACTAATTATGATGTAATCAATAACAACAAACACTTAAGGGGTTCATGCTCTGTGCCAGGGTTTATGACAGTGATGAATATGTTATGTCATCTCATTTAATTCTCACAACACACTTTTTTTTTTTTTTAATTTATTGGGGTGACAATTGTTAGTAAAATTACATAGATTTCAGGTGTGCAATTCTGTATCACATCATCCATAAATCACACTGTGTGTTCACCACCCAGTCAGCTCCCCTTCCATCACCATACATTTGATCCCCCTCACCCTCATCCCCCATCCCCCAACCCCCTTACCCTCTGGTAACCATCAAATTACGTTCCCCAGATTAATTTTCAAACCCGTGGCCATCCTGTGGTCACCAACTGCCCTCCAATCCCCTCACCCTCCCCCCCACCCCCCACCCCTCCCGCCCATCTAGCAACCCTCAGTTTTTCCTCTTTGTCTCCAAAACTGTTTCTGATTAGTTCATTCACTTATTCTTTTCTTTAGAATCCGCAAATAAGTGAGATCATATGGTACTTATCTTTCTCTGTCTGACTTATTTCGCTTAACATAATGTTCTCTAGTTCCATCCATGTTGTTGCAAATGGTAAGATTTCTTTCTCACAACACACTTTAAAAGCAGGTTTGTATTATTATTCCTACTTTAAAGATAAGGAAACAAGGTTTAGAGAAGCCAAATAACTTGTCCATGTCAAACAGATAGGGATAAATTGTTGAAAAAACTCATTAGACTATGTATGTAGGCAAAAAGTAGCAGTTTAATTGTTAGCATAGTCAAGTAAAAGGTAATGCTTTAGAGAAAAGTTATCAAAAGGACGCTATGCACCGTGTTTTATGAAGCAGGTAGAGGGATATGACAGAAAGAATCCTTGGCTCTGGGTCAGAAGCTCTAGGGTCTATTTTCAAGCCCTGCCATTTGGGCAAATCACTTCTCTGTGTACAAGAAGAGTGTTGGCCATAATCTCTAATTATGGTTTTAGTTGGGTGTGAATGTAGGTGCCTGAAAAGGATTCCGGAGGCATTGGAGATTTCTTAATTTATGTAATCCTGTACAATTAAAGAGATCAAGCAAATTCTGGGAACTGTCTTGAAAGTTGTTATAGTTTCTATATAATACATAAAAACATTATAGCATCTATACATTACAAGTTTTATTGCTACTTCTCCAAAATCTAGTGGAATTGGAGAAAGTTCAAAAGAAATCATCAAAATAGTATGATGAGACTATTATAATGAGTGTAGCAATCTTCACCCTAGAGGGTTAAAGGGATAAAAAGCCTCATTTAGAAATGTCTACAAAGTCATTGTTTTTATGTATTATGTACTCAAGATTATCTTGGGGCAGATAGAGGGAGGTACCATGTGGTGGATAATAACTATGGAATTTTTAACCTTTAGATGCAAAAAATAAAAATAACTTTGAGAACACTTAAGCAAATACAGAAATGACGGTCCATCATGAATTATCAAAGGAAACAATAGGTGTGGAGTTCACATCTGAAGGGAATATTAACAGTGATCATAATTGTCATGCTCTCCCACAGTATGCCCCTGGGTCCCAATGGAAGTTGATGTAGCATGGCTTCAATTCAAGGCCAATTTTAAGTCATGAGAAGTTCTGCTGAGTGTGACAGATTTCCCTAAGAATAAATTACTAGTAAAATAATTAATTTTGGGGGGGTGTCCAGTTAAAGAAAAATACATGATAATAGAAATTTATAGTAGAAAAATAATACTAGCATCCCAGGAAAACATTAACAGTTCCTTCTCACTGAATAATGGCCAAAATAAGCCTACCTTCCCTTTTAGAATCACAGAATCTTAGAGTCAACCATGCCCTTGGAGATTATCGAGCTCAGTGCCCAGCTGGTACTCCCCAGATCAGGTCAGATACCCATTCTTTACCTAACAGATGTTCCTTCCATTTCTACTCGAATACTGCCAGTATTTGGCAGCTTACTTCTCTGAGGAATACTGTTCCCTTGCTGGAACTCTCAGATTTATTTTTGTGCTGAGCTGAAATCTACCTGCATATAACCTCCACTCACTGGCCTGGTGATACCCAAGGGCAAGTTGACGCCTCTTGTATACAAAACATCTAGCCCTTTGCAGCCCTCTCTTCTCCAGGGTTACATATGCAGTTGCTCTTCAAACAATGCTATTTCCAGACTCTAAAATCCTGACAGCTCTTCTTTGATCATAGCCTACTTTCCAGAAGGTCTCCTTAGGTATCTGGATGGAAAAAAAAAAGAAGGAAAAAAGTGTTTGATTAATTAAAGTGGAAGTATTACTTCACATAATCAGAATCCCATATTTCTATCAAAAAACCCTAAAATTTTATTAACTTTTCCCATAACTGAAACGTGCTGTTAGTTCAGTATGCTTAGGCCCACCTGAGTTTTCTGTTGCCCCCGATGAACTGCTATCAACCCACCATCTCATGGTGTAGTGTGCACCTTCTGAATTGTCCCTGCTGAATTATCTTGTTGGCTATTATTTCTGCTTCGGGATATTTTGGAAACTTGATTATTTGGTCCAACATATTAATGATTCATCTTATATTTTTATCATCTTAAAATTCATAAGCGTGTCTCCAAGGTAATGGAAATGTTGAACAAGATTGAATCAGTGATAAGTTAAGCAAGTACTTACATTGAGAATTTAGTGAGAAATATAATTTAGTGAGAATCGTACTTTGATGCTTGTACTTCTTTAATCTTGCTCTAATTCTACAGCCTGTTAAATATACTGTTTATGTTAATGATGCAAGTTAAATTAATAAACATTTGTTTTTCTTAGCATTTTTGGTTCTTCAGAAAATGCACTATTAGGGAGAAAATAGTCTTCCTTCTTCTTTCCCTCCTTTCCTCCCTCCTTTCTTCCTTCCTTCTCTCTCACACACTCCCTCTCTCTCTTTTCCTCTCTCCCTCCCTCCTTCTCTCTCTCTCTCTCTCTCTCTCTCTCTCTCTCTCTCTCTCTCTCTCTCTCTCTCTCTCTCTCTCTCTCTCTCTCTCTCTCTCTCGTTCCTCAAGGTGTGTGATTAACTATTCCAAGCACGTGGCTACAACCAACATTTAACTGATGAGACTATAATCTCATAAGAAGTCAAAATACTTATGGGAACTTCATGAGTGTTGACATTAAAAACTAGAAGCACACAATGTAACAATAATGTCACAATATCCATTGATGGAGAAAGTGAGCACTCTTTCTTCATGATGTTCTTTTATTTTAATTAATTGCATTTTGGAGAGAGGAAAGCTAAACTATTCATTCTCCTTTGTGGTCTCTGTTAAGTTTTGAAAATTACCTTGTATTTTCATTATGTTTGTCTTTAACAGTCATTCCTCATGGGCTCTCAGTCTCTTGGGCCAATTTTTATTCCTTTCTGTCCAGAAGGTCTGCCTTTATCAAACATTATGACATTATACTTAAAGTTCACTCTTAAGAGGAAGAAGATAAGTTTTCTGTTCTGTGCAAAACATGAGCATGCTTGAGGTTTGCTTTGGACTTAGAAGAAATCACTTTCAAACTATTCTTTTTGAGTTGTGCTGCACAAATATTATAAGGTTAATCAGCCTTTTAGCTATTGATTCTCATGAGACTAAAATTGTTACTTCTGTTCTTCATGCAGATGTATTATTTGACTGTGAATATTGAAGTTAAGATTCAATTTAATATGCTTTCAATGTTAAGGAAGAGTTTTTCATTTGGGGTGTATATACATAATATCCCCTTTTTCCCTGGCTCTTGTAGCATTTATGTTAGGTACGATACTAGTTAAGATGCCTATTCTGGCTTTTTATTTTCTAAAACACGTAAATTCTCATTAAAAAATAAGACAGAATCAGGGTTTAGGGGCAAAATAGTATTCTTTCGTAATGGATTCAGGAAAATGAAATGTTCAATATTTGCTACACCCCCTTTCTAAATCAAAATATACCAGTGGAAATTTGACATGTTCCTAGAGTCTGAACACAGAAATTAATAACTGAAACGAACTGGCTAATAGTATGTGTTGTCAAGTATGAGGAGAAGATTAAAGACCAGGAAGTACTATGCTTGCATAGCAAGCCTGCCTCTTGTGCAGACATGGAGTCTTTCAAAGTAAGCTTGACTTCTTGACATTGTCCTGAAGCTGAAAATTAGATCAGTGAAAATTCCCTATGAGGGTTGTCTAAATATTATTTGACTGTCTTTTGTTTAAGCTATAATTTATGCATCAAAATTAAAGTTGTCTTCAAGTGTTGCCATCGTAGGAAGCCATGCAGTTACCCCAAAGCTCATTGCCAAGTCTTGGGAACTGGGATGCTTGAATTCTGACTCCCGTTACCACTGTTGTCCAGGGAGATGGCAGGCAGTATACAACAGAATAACCTGGATGTTTGAGTTATAAGTACTTTAGGTAACTTGCATTTAAACTACACAGGCCATCATGGCTGGGTAGTAATTCTCAAAGACTCCTTCCCACTTCTCCGTTTACTTAGTCTTAGCAATGTCCATGATGATATCAAACTAGTGCACATCAGAACATGGACATAAGCCTGGATTCACATCTTGACCTGGGTTTACTTTCTCTTTCCTTCCTCTGCCTTTTCCAAAGGTGCCTTGCAATCCTCTCTTCTACTCAGCCTTCTACTTCACCTTCTCTTTTTGTGCTAGTCATCATTTTGCTTCCATCTCTCTCTGCTTCCTTCCATCTCTCCCTCCCTCTCTTCCTTTCTTAATCATTCACAATCTAAGTAACTAAAACTTCCCCATCATCAAAACAAATTTGTTTTTATTAAGGAAAAGCTATAGAGAAGTAAATCTATATACTAATCCCTGCTAATTTGACTTTCTCTTTGTGGGAATGGGTGGTAGAGGAGGAATTATCATACAGTTTCCCAGGGACTGTGCTTTTCAAAGTGACAGCACTCATTTGAATAGGTAAACCCTGGTCTGTTGTTTAGTTTTTTTCTCATGACAGCCTTTGGAGGCTGCAGAATAATGTAGACAGGAGCTTTCAGCTGATCTTGCTGAGTGACTGCTACAGAGAATATTCAGAAGATCAGAGAAGGTTAAATAATTGAGAATGTTTACACAATGGATTGACAAACAAGTATCAAAAGGAGTACTCTAAGCTGCGTAGGCTCCTGGGATTTTAGAAACCATTAGGGGCCAAGAAGAATTCTTTAGCTTATAAACCTAAATGTCATAAAAATAAATTTTTAAAAGTTTCTTTAGGTAGAAAGCACCTTGACCCCCATTTTCTATAATGAAAGATTGATGTACCTCTATTGTCTTGTCTAAATTGAACCATGAAAAAGTCTGTAGAGTACCACATGCTTCTATTCTTTTTTTTGTTTTAATCTTACACATTATACATAACAAAAGCCTGGAACATATCGGTGAGTGAATGGTTGTAAGAAAAGAGAAGTTGCAGCTGTGTACTGTACCATCGTTGGACTTAACCATAGGAAAGATGATCATTATTGAGACAGAAGTTCCCTAAGCTCTCTGTCTCTCTTTCCTCCCCTGAGGAAGTTAAAATACAATGTTGTAATTCAACTCTTCTGTTTCTTCCATCCTCTCAAGTGAGACAACTTACTCCGTGGTTGTTTAGGCCAAAGGAGAAGGAATTCAGGAGCATGTTTCTTTCCCTTATAATAATATCATCTCTAGTTGCAACCACTCATGACTTTTGGATTAAACCCCAATGCCTCTAGTTATTCAGAATGATTTCCTTCCATAGAAATTCTCTTCTATGCCCCTATCCACAAATCAATGTTTAATAAATTTCAACCATTTCTGCCAAATACAGTGTAATCATGTTTTATAAATCTACCTAACAATTGGTTTTTGTGAGTCACAAAATAGACCCTTCTTGTTTTATCCTTAGATATCTGTCCAATAATATACTCATAAAATTCAGTCAGAAACACGATGACCTTCCTTTTGTGAAGCCAGTCTGAGTCCCCTGCACAAGTAAGAGGGGACAGTCTGGAAATGGAAACAGCTCCTTTCAGGAGTAGCTGTGGTGATATGTGAGCATTTGGACAGGTGGCCCATTTTCTTGTGAAAGACGTCTGTATCCCACAAGCTATCCACACCCAACAGTTTCACTAAACAAAGCTTGATAATAAGAAGTCAAGAGGAGCTCAGATTTTTTCTGTGTTGTCTCTGAACATATCCTGTGTGTCAGGAGCCTAGCTTTATTCTGTAGAACACCTAGTGTATTCATTGGGGAGGACAATATTTGTTCAAACCTAGTCCTTTTTGTCTGTGCTGGGCAACAGCACAATACATTCAGTAAGTGTCCTCTGAAAGCCAAGGCTTTGTCTTCGACAGGCATTATTACAAAAGCATGAATTTCTTGAGAAGTTCCTTCCCACCTGTGTTTAGAATCTATTGTGGGAACATCTTGGCAGCCAAAGTGTCTGGGAGATGCTCAGAAAAAAGTCTTTTAAGGTGTAGAGACTTTTCAAAGGACAGTTTCTCTCTTTAAAGTGGTTAGAATAGAAGAAAAATTCTTGAAAACGATCATGGAATATTGGACTAGATGGAACCTTGAAAGATTTTATTTATCCCATCTATGTTAGCTTTCCATCTAAGATCTAAGAATGTATCCTATTTTAGAAACCCTCCGGAACAGAATTTTCCATAACCTTTCTCTTGTTAGCCCTTTATTTTAACTTCTACAAAAGCCTTCCATCAGAAAATTCTCAGTTATTTATATGACCCCACTGCTCACTGCTGCAGCCCATTCCTGGTTCCTTTGCTTCATCATCTGTTTTCCAAACCTGTTACAGAGGGGCTCATCATAGCTGAAGCCCATTATTACATCACTTCTTGGCTTCTTCTCTGAGGTTAAATAATGAAAGGCTTTCCCCTCCTCTTTTTGTAGGTCATATTTTTCAACTATTTAATGATTTTTGTTGTTGAAAATTTGATTGGGGATTTCCTGTGTCTGGAAACACATTAGGTCTTGAACTTTATAGTCCTAATGCTCCTCCTACTACCTCTTAAAGTACCCCAGATAAAATGAGACTAAGAGAACGAAGCAGCTGCAGACAAAACAAAACATCTCAAAAGCAAAAATAGATAGATAGATAGATAGATAGATAGATAGATAGATAGATAGATAGATAAATAAAACCACTGGGACTTGTCTTTCTGGTTTTTATTTTTAATCAAGCAAGGCATTTATAAAATGAAACATGCTTCAAAGTTGAGTGGGCAACTCATTTATTAAGGATGGATCAGCAAGTACTTGTTCACATTGAGATAATTAGTTGTACAACTCACAATTTAAAATGCAGAATGTTAAAATTAGGCATGCAAAGAGCCTAAGTATGACCTAAAAGTGTGTGTATGTGTGTGTGTGTGTGTGTGTGTGTGTGTGCGCGCCTGTGTGTGTGTTTGACTTCTAGTTACCATGGGCCTTTAGAAACCATTGAACCATTATAGCAATAGCTTTCAAAATGCTGCTAGATACAACTATTTCAGATTTTACAATTAGATTCATCTCTAGTTGGTTTTTAAGGGGGGTAAAATCTTTTTCAGGTTTTCAGGTAACAAGATTATGATCGGAAGTAAATGTAGACATTCTGCATATTTTTTCTTTGCTTTGCAACAGTTGAAATAGGGTGAGATAAATCTGACCTTTAATGTTTGTTTGAACTCACTTATAAAACTATCTGAGCCCCATGCCTTTCAAAAATGTCTTTGATAGCTCTTGGTTTTGTTTAATATAGCACTCATGCAAAAGACTTTATTTTACATGTATATAAAATCTAAAGAGCAACAATGAAAGGATTACACATATTCTCACCATTCAGTTACACAGGTAGAATACTACCAGTGCCTTGGAGGCACTGTGTGCCTCTCTCTCATTATCTCCTCCTTTCTGCCCCATCTGATATAAACACTATCCTCCATCTGATATAAACACTGTCCTAATTTGGGTTTACCATTACTTTGCTTTTCTTCATTATTTTACCATATTTGTATGCATTGCTAAAGATTGTATTCGTTCAACTGAATTTTGAAATTTATATTATATTACCATAGTCCTCTGTTTCTTTTGATTTTCTTTTTTTGTTTTTGCTTTTTCTTCCATATTTTTGTTTTGACATTCATTTATATTGATATATGTAGCTGTAGGTCATTTTCACTGTTTTATAACATTCCATTGTATGACTACACTACAATTTATTGATGCATTGTACTGCTGATGGGTCAGGCCTAGTTTGAGATCTTATTATTGCTTCCATATGCCCTTTTGGATACATGTCTCCAAGGACTCAAGTGCTATAATTCCTCTCTCTATATATATATCTAAAGAGGAATTGTTGGATTGTGAGATGCACAGGAGTTCAAATTAAAAGGATATGCCTAATTGTTTTCCTAAATAATTTCAAAATGTTTTGCTCCTACCAGCAGTGGATAAGAATTCCTGTTACTTCTTCTTTATCCATTCATCCATTGACAGATACCCAGGCTGTCTCCACATCTTGGCTATTGTAAACAATGCTGAAATGAATATATGGATGCATTTGTCCCCTTGATGTAGCTTTTTGGATTTCTTCAGATAAATTCCCAGAAGTGGGATTACTGGGTCCTCCTTTATCTCTTGTTATAACCTTTGTTTGAAAAGTCTGTTTTGTCTGGTATAAGTATTGCTACCTCTACTTTTTTGTTTGTTTGTTTCCATTTTCATGAAATGTCTTTTTCCCATCTCTTTACTTTCAGTCTGTGTGGGCTTTTAGATCTGAAGTGAGTCTCTTGTAGGCTCACTTCAGCATATGTAAGGGTCTTGTTTTTCTTATCTATTCAGCCCTCTTATGTCTTTCAACTGGAGTATTTAATCCATTTACGCTGAAACTAATTGGTGATAGGGGGATCCAAGATGGTGGAATAGATAAACATCGTGCTTCCCTCATCTTGTGAATACATCAAAATTACAGCTAAATTATAGAACAATCAACCTAGAAAACCATCTTAAGTCTAGCTGAACAGAAGTTTTATAACCAAGGACATAAAGAAGAAGCCACATCATGACTGGTAGAAGGGGTGGAGACTCAAAATGGACTGGCCTCAAACCTCCACGCATGGCAGATGAAAATTGAGAAGGATATATCAGCTACAGAGGTTGCCCACAGAGGAGCAAGGGACTCCAGCCTCACACCAGGCTTACCAGCCAGGAGTAAGTACTTGTATCAGGAAGAGGAGCCCCTACAACATCTAACTGTGAAAAACAGTGGGAAATCTGACCCTCTGGGTGGGATGGAAGGCTGTGGGAAACCCAGAAGTCCTCTTAAAGGGCACACAGAGGCACTTACCTGGGTCTCCAGCAGAAGGACAGTGACTCGAGAGGCATCAGAGGCTTATGGGGAAAGACTGAGTTTGTGGCTTCAGAATGAGGACTGGAGAGATGGTTGCCATTTTACCTGTGTGGGGCTCTTCTTCTGTGCAGCCAGCAGGCGCAGGTCATCTTTCTTGTGTTGAGCCCCTCCCACACACCCATGGCCAAATCTGAATTTGAATTGGTCTGGTGAGCTCCACTTGCTCCACCCTGGAGACTCACTGAGACCCCAGCAAACCAACTCGCTACCACAAGAGGCTTTATCAGCAGCAACCATATGGGAGCCAGCAGCTGGCAGCAGGCTTTGGAGTGTCCTGGATTTTTGCAGAAGTACCCCAGAATTGGCACTGGTGGCAGCCATCCTTCATTCACAGCATGGCCTCTCCCATGCACCTCCAGGTCCAGCAATGGCAACAACCAACCATGGATCAGTTTGTAGCTCCTACCAGGTAGTCCCTGGCCAGTTACAGGCAGTGTCTCCCCTGGGTCTGTACCAGAGCCCCTCCCAAGAGTCCGCAGAGCCACCATAATTGATGGTTGGCTTCAGACCACAGTAGAGCACCATCCAATTAGCTCCCACAAGTCTCAACAAGCCCTGGAGCCCCCTGGGGCAAATCCCACTTCATGTGGTAGTCCCCTATACAACAGCCATAAGCTGGGGATGTGGCCAAACACCACAGCCAGTCATCCTGAGCGTCAATCTCACCCTCTGATGTGCCAATAACAATTTGAAGGCTCAAGTGTAACAGGAGGGCACACACAAACAAGGGATGCTCCTGGAGCACCGAGTGCAGGTGACACAAGCGGCTGTACCACTGGGCCCCACAGGACACCTACTACATAAAGCCATTCTACTAAAACTGGGAGGCATAACAGCCCTACCTAATACATAAAAACAAACACAGAGTGGCAGCCAAAATGAGGAAACACAGAAATACATCCTAAATGAAGGAACAGGAGAACACTCCAGAAAGAGAACTAAATGAGAGGAAGGCAAGCAACCTACCAGAGACAGAGTTCCAAGTACTGGTTATAAGGATGCTCAAGGAACTTAGTGAGAACTTGAACAAAGATATAGCAAGCAGATTTAAAAAAAAAACAAAGACGTGGAAATCATAAAAAAAGAACTAGTCTGAAGTGAAGAATACAATAACAGAAATGAAGAATACACTAGAAGGAATCACCAGCAGACTAGATGAAGTAGAGGATTAAACCAGTAATTTGGAAGACAAAGTAGAAGGAATCACCCAGTTGGAACAACAAAAGGAAAAAAAGAAAAAAATGGGGATAGTTTAAGAGACCTTTGTGACAATATCAAGCGTTACAATATTCATATCATAGGGGTACCAAGATAAGACAGAAAGCAAGAGATTGAGAACCTATTTGAAGAAATGACAGAAAACTTTCCTAACCTGGTGAAGGAAAGAGACACACAAGCCCAGGTAGCACAGAGAGTCCCAAACAAGATGAACACAAACAGTCCCATACCAAGACACATTATAATTAAAATGGCAAAGATTAAAGACAAAAAGAGAATCCTAAAAGCAGCAAGAAGAAGGTAACTAGTAACTTATAAGGGAGCTCCCATAAGATTGTCAGCTAATTTCTCAACAGAATCTTTTCAGGACAGAGGGATTGCAGGAAATATTCAAAGTGATGAAAAGTCAGGATCTACAACCAAGATTACTCTACGCAGCAAAGCTATCATTTAAAATTGAAGGACAGATAAAGAGCTTCCCAGACAAACAAACAAACAAAAAACCTAAAGGCATTCATCACCACCTAACCAGTACTACAAGGAATCTTAGAGGGACTTTTTTAACATAAAAAAATATGAATAATAAAGTGGCAATAACTATATAGATATCAATTCCTTTAAGTGTAAATGGATTAAATGCCCCAATCAAAAACATAGGGTGGCTGAATGAATAAGAAAACAAGACCCTTACATATGCTGCTTACAAGAGACTCGCTTTAGATTGAAAGACACACAAGACTGAAAGTAAAGGGATGGAAAAAGTTACTGCATGAAAATGGGATAAAAAGAAAAAAGAAAAACTGGGGTCGGAATAATTAGCCCTGAGAAAATAGACTTTAAAACAAAGGCTATAACAAAAGACAAGGAAGGACCTGATAATCCAATTTTTGGGTATTTATCTGAACAAACCCAAAATGCTAATTCGAGGAGACGTGTGCATCCATATGTTCTTTGCAGCATTGTTTACAATAGCCAAGATGTGGAGGCAGCCTAGGTGTCCATTGATGGATGAATTAATAAAGAGGATCTGGTACATATAAACAATGGAATATTTCTCAATTATGGAAGGGAATGGGCTTTTGCCATCTGTGGTGGCATGAATGGATCTGGAGGGTATTGTGCTGAGTGGAGTATGTCAGACAGAAAAAGACAGATGCAATGTGATTTTGCTTACATGTGGAAACTAAAGAACAAAACAAACAAACAAACAAAACAGAAACACTCTCACAGATACAGAGAACATTTTGACGGCTGCCAGATGGAAGTGGGGTTGCAAGATGGGTGAAAATGGGGAAGGGACAAAGAAGTACAAATTGGGTGTTACAAAGTAATAATGGGGATGTAAGGTATAGCATAAGGAATATAGTCAGTAATATTGTAATAACTATGATGTCAAATGGATACTACATTTATCAGGATGATTGATGAGGGGGGAGTTGAGGACAGGATAAAAGAGGTAAAGGGATTAAAAGTACAAATTGGTAGTTACAAAATAGTCATGTGGATGAAAGTAAAACATAGGGAATATAGTCAATAATATGGTAATAACTATGTATAGTGCCAGGTGGGTACTAGACTAGTCGGAAAACACTTCTTAAATTTTACAAATGTCTAACCACTATGCTTTACACCTGAAATTAATATAAAATAATATTGGATGTTAACTGTAATTGAAAATTTTTTAAAGGGAGGAAAAGGTGCAGGGGAATAAGAGGTTCAACTTTCCAGGTATGAAACAAATAAGTCATGGGGATGTAATGTACAGCATGGGGAATAGGGTCTATAATATTGTGATAGCATAGTATGGTGTGAGATGGTGGCTGGACTAATAGTGATCATGTCTTTAGATATATAGGTGTTGAACAACTATGGTATATACCTGAAACTGATGAAATGTTGTATGTTAGCTATATTTTTTAATAAAAATATTTAAAAAACAAAGTAATTGTTGATAGATATGTAGTTATTGCCATTTTATTATTCATATTTTTTATCTTTTTCTTTTTGTCTTAAAGAAGATGCTTTAAGATTCTTTGTAATACCGGTTTGGTGGTGATGAACTCCTTTAGCCTCTGTGAAGCTCTTTATCTTTCCTTCAATTCTAAACAATAGCTTTGCTAGGTAGAGTAATCTTGGTTGTAGTTCCTTGGTTTTCCTCATTTTGAATATTTCCTGCCAATCCCTTCTGGCCTGAAAAGTTTCTGTTAAGAAGTCAGCTGACAGTCTTATGGGGGCTCCCGTGTAGGTAACTGCTTTTCTCTTGCTGCTTTTAAGATTCTCTCTTTGTATTTAACCTTTCACATTTTAATTATGATGTGTCTTGGTGTTGGCCTCTTTGTGTTCATCTTGTTTGGGACTTTCTGCATTTCCTGGGCTTGTATATCTATTTTCTTTGCCAGGTTAGGGAAGTTTTCTGTCATTGTTTCTTCAAATAAATTTTCAATTCCTTGCTCTCTTTTCTTTCTGGTATCCCTATGATGTGGATGTTGGTATGCTTGATGTTGTCCTGGAGTCCCCTTAAAATATCTTCATTTTTTTTAATTCTTTTTTTTTTTTATGCTGTTCTCATTGGGTGTTTTCTGCTACCTTATTTTCCAGATTTAGTCCTCTCCTTCATCTAATCTAGTGTTGATTCCATCTAATGTAATCTTCATTTCAGTTATTGTATTCTATATTTCTGTCTGGTTCTTTCTTGTGTTTTCTATATCCATTTTTATGTTTTCCATCTCCATTTTTATGTTTTCCATTCCTTTGTTGAAATTCTTCCTGAGATCACTGAGCATCCTTATAACCAATGTTCTGAACTCAGCATCTGATAGATTGCTTGTCTCTATTTTGTTTACTTTTTTTTCCTGGAGCTTTATTCTGTTCTTTTATTTGGGAAATGTTTCTTTGTCTCCCTATTTTGTCTGACAACCTGTGTTTGTTTCTATGTATTAGTAGGATTGCTATGTAGTAGGTGTCATGTGGGGCCCAGTGGTGCAGTCTCTCTTGTCATCAGAGCTAGGTGCACCCGGTATGACCCTTGTGTGGGTTATGTGTGCGTTTCTGTTATATATTGATTACTCTTTGCACATCAATGAGGGATTGACCTTCATGCTTATTGGTTCTGAGGACTGTCTGTGACTACAGTGGAGGAGCTGTTGTGCACGGGCTGACCCTAAAGAGCAGTGTTCTCTTTAGCGGGCCTCTGGTGCCTGCCCAGTGTGCCCTTTAGGTGTGTCATCCTTAGAGGTGGCTGCATGATGGGCTGGCTTTGTTAGAAGCTGGCCACCAGGCGTGCCAACCCTGGTGCCTCCTTAGAGGTGACCTGCCTCAGGCCAAGTTTCACTGCATTCTGTACTCTGCTTGGGGCCACCTTGTATGAGTCATAAAGAAATCTGCAGATGGCTGCCACCTGCATTGGGCTTGAAGGTGCCTCACGAGGCCAATCTGTGAACCAAGGTTGGCTGTCCCTAGTGCCGGGCTTAGGGCTGCTCAGCTAGAGGTATGGGAGACACCGAAGCCAGATGCTACTTGTTTGGGTTTTGTGAACATTTGAGAGAATTTATGAAAACTTCTGGCATGAGTTAAGACAGGTTGTTCATATGGAAAAGTCACTGTAAGCTGCTTGGGTGTGCCTGAAAATTGGGTGGGACAGGGTCTCAGAGAATCACTAGGGCAAGGCAGACGACAAAAGGTTATAGCCAGTTTGATGGAGACTCAGATATGGCACCTGTCTGCATCTGCAAGCCCCCAAAGTGGGCGGGCTCAACAAAGAAACAATAGTTTCCTCCATCTTTTCCTTCTGGAATTAAGCTGCCCTTCCAGCCCTCACCCTGAAGCTAGACAATTCACATTCTCCCCGAATGTTCCTGACACCTTTTGAGCTTCTGCCCCAGCACTGGAGATCAGAGAGAGTGACTCTGTCAGTAAGCAAGTCCATGCATGGGCATTTTAAGAGCAGCACTTAGGACTGTAGCCTCCTTCCATCTCACTCAGCTACAATCTCTGCTGTTTTTCACAGCCAGAAGTTTTGGGGACTTCTCTCCCCAACACTGAAATCCCGGGCTAGGGATTTTGGCGTGAGACAGGGACACCCCTCATTTCTCCAGGGGTGACCTCTGCAGCCGAGATATCACTCCCAGTTTTTGATGGTCACATGCGGGTGTGGGACCAGCCTGTTCCGGGTCTTCACGCCTCCTACCAGCCTCAAGGTAGCTTCTTCTGTATGTCCATAGTTGTAGGGCTTTGGTTCAGCTAGACTTTAGGAGATTCTCAGTGATGGTTGTTCTGTGATTTAGTTGTAATTGATGTGGTCCTGAGAGGAGGTGAGCACAGCATTTTCCTATTCTGCCATGCTGACCAGAAATCCTATTTATGTCTTTTTTTCCCTTTACCTTTGAGTTCCTTGTTTTTCCTTTTTGATTAGTAGGAATTCTTTATATATTTTGAATATAAACCATTTTTTGATATATATATCAAATATATATATTTCTTCCAATTATAACAACTCTCATTCTAAGATTTCTTTTGATGAACATAAACTCTCCATTTTCTTATAGTTGAATTTATGCTTTTCTTCATTCTTTGCATTTTTAATAGTTTGTTTAAAAAATCTTTCCCTCCTCCAAAGACATAAAAGTATCTGTCTTTATTTTCTTTGAAAAGTTTTACTTTTTGACTTCTTTTAAACATTCAGTGCATCTATAAATAAGTGTATTTTTCATTTTTGGTATTTACATTTGACTTTTTAAATATAGTCTCCACCTCTCCAGTGAAGTTCCCATCTTTTTTATTGGATCCTTTTACATATTAATCATAGTTTTTTTAAGTCCTTGTTTGATAGTTTAAATATATGGGCCATATTTTGTTTGGAGCTGTTGCATACTCTATTTTCTAAAAATGAATTTTTTGTTGTTGTTGTTTCTTGCTTATTTTATTACTGATAATTTTTGATTGGATGATGGATTTCATTTGTAAGAGAACAGTTGAGTCTAAAGTGAATAGTATATATGTTCAAAAATGAGAATGCCCCTTTTACTGTCAAGCCATTCACTGAGTTTATGTATTCAGAGTTGAGCTAGGTTTTAATTTTATTGTTTCTATTCTTATCTTTGGTGTCCACATACCTCAAATTTCTTCAGCAGTAGGCTGCTGTTACTCCATTTTTAGTATAGGGGTTGGGTTGTGGGAGGAGTTTTCTCAGTGTCTTGCTTTCAGCAGATTCTCTATGTCCACATGACAGCCAATGTCTCTGTGCTCTTGTCCTTCCCTTGGCTATGAACTGTTACTGTTCTGCTTGTTATCACTGGAAGCTCCTGGTGGGCACAGGTTGTTTCTTGATTCTCCTGCCCCTTAGTCTTAGTCAGACTCTGTGTGCTGAGCTCAAGGGTGGGGCTTTCTTGACATTTCTGCGCCTCCTCCTGTGGAAGCCAAATTCTGTCATGTATCATGGGGATGAGTATTCCACCCTTCACCCAGTGGCAGCAGAACTCTGTTTTACATTCATGCAGGATTTGGGGTGTGAGCAGAGCTCTCCCCAGAAGCACATGTGTTTTTCTTATTGTCAGTGCAAGGTTGGAGTACAATTTTTTTACCCCTTTCCTTGCATTCACTGATCTTTGCCTGGGACTGCCTGTAGTACAGTTTTCTGCTTCTCCTCCAGGGGCAAATGGCTTCTGCTTCCTGTGAGAGAAGGGTCCCAGAAGCAGGTATGTGTGCTGCCTGCCTCTCAACAGCACTGGTCACCATCTACACTCCTGCACCACTGAGGCAGGGTCTTGCAGGGCTTATGCCCTGCTCCTGATATTTCTTGTGTGCACTTAATGGAGGCCTGTGGAAAAGATCTGGAAAATGGGTACCTATGTGGGAACTTCCCAGGGATTCTAAACTCTCATGTAAAACCTCATTCACTGTTTAAGAATTTGTTAACATTTTAGTTGTCTTCTTCATTCCTGCTTTTATGACTATTACTTCATTGTCACTGCTAAAGGCAAACTAGTTCATGTCTTCCACCTCTTGTTAGATGAGCTTGTTATCTTCTGGAATTCAGTTCCTCTGGCTGAATTACAATCTCAGATCTCTGATGGGTCGAATGGAAGTTATGATTATACAGATTATCCAGGTTTCTCTCATTGATAGAGTGGGGATAGCCATATAGATATGGCTATCTATATTTTAAGAGAAAGAAAACAGACTGATTTTTTTCTCTATCTGCTACCACCGCTCTCTATCCTCTTTCTCTGCCTTTTTTTTTAACGTCACTTAAAACTATCATTACCTTGTATTTATTTATTGTCCATCTCTCTCATCAGAATGTAAATTTCATTTAGGCAAAATATTTGCTTGTTTCGTTCGTTTCTGTATCTCTAGCACATAGTAGGAACTCGGTAAAAATTGTTGAATAAATGCATGCACGAATGCCAAAGATCATGAAGTTTTCTCCAGGATCTTGCGTTAGCTTGTTTTCATAAGAACGCTCTTCCTGTGAGACTGGTCAGTGCTCTCCTGCCTCAGGGAGCAGGAGAAATGAGGTAGGTAGGTAGGTAGATGAGGCAGGTAGATGAGTGGGTGCACCACTTCTCTATTGGTTCTAGGCCATCTTATTGCTTTAGGAGCTCCACATCTGGCAAGAGAGGCAGTGAAGGGACTGTACATTTTCCTGTGTTTTATCAGGTGATTCTTTTTCATGAACTTGAGTTTACTATATCTTTGGGTAGTCTTTTGTTGTTTTGATTGCTTAAATCAGATCCAAATGTATTATAATTAATTTTCTTTTCTGCCTGACCCTAACATAAGACATAGTGAGTTTGTATGTTATGTTTTCCTTTGTGAAGCTGCATTAAGGCATGGCAGCCAGACATCATGTTGAATGAAATCTCGTGCGCTAATATTTTCTAAGTATATGTAAAAGCCCTTATGGTTAGGAAAATTCAACTTCATTAAAAATTCTACTGAATTAGAAGCAGCTTTTTGTCATTACTTAGTTTTTAAATCAATTAATACTGAAATTTAAACTACTATCTCATGGCAGCACCCAATTTTTTTCTAATTAAAAAAAAATACATTAAAACAAGCTCTTATAATCCAAATGGTTTGTAATCATTCTTCCATAGCACTGTGCTAAAAACCTTGTCCTGTGGGATATCCTTTAATTTCCTATTATTCAAAACCATTTTCCCCAGCTTTTAAATATTAGTTTAAGTAATAATTCTGGATTGGAGAATAGAGACATTTCCTACAACATAAAGAAATATGATTGTAAAACAACCTCAGTATTCTGAAGGAAGTCTGAAAGATTAAATAATAGCTGCCTTGATTTAGTTACTCTTATTTGTTACCTGAGAAAAAGTTCATTAAAACATATTTTAACATATTTTATCCACTGGAACGTTAACTTCATTGGGAAAATTGTTCTGAGGGTGGTGAGAATGTTCACTAATTGGCTTGTACATTCCACATGGCATTACACCACTTTCTGAATCAGTTTCCTGCTATTGCAATATGTTTTCTTTCTTTTTTTCTGATTTTCCTTAGAAACAATCCATTTGGGTTCATTACAGGGCCATTTGTTAGTCTGGGGCATTGTACTTGTTTGTGAATACAATGAAGTCACAGAAGGCTGGGTCTCTCTGTGATGCAGAGTCAATGGGAGATGCTGCAGCTGCTCAGGGAAGCAGGCAGTGCAAGGAGTCACTTTGATATTTCAAACCAAAATCCTGCTTTCCCAAAGTCATGGGTATTTTCATTTTAGTCATCGAGAAGATTTGTTTAACTTTCATTTGCTTACTACATGTTGTACATCAACATTAATCTGTTGAACTTTTTAAAAAACTTTTTATTAAAGTGTAATATTCTAAGAGAAAGTATACAAATCTTAAGTGTACAACAAGTTTAACTTTTACAAACTGAGCACTCCTGTGCAACCAGTACCCAGATCAGGAACCAGAACATGACCAGCACCCCAGAAGTTCTCCTTGTGTCCTCTTCCTGTCACTAAGCCTCCTCACCATGGATAACCACTCTCCTGTTTTGCTTGTTTTCATATTTTATACAAATGAAATTATACACTATGTATTGTTTTAGGTCTGGCTTCTTTCATTCTTCATTACATTTATGAGATTCATCCCCATTTATCATGTGTTTGTTCATTCTTACTGCTGTGCAATGTTGCATTGATCGATACAACACAATTTATTCATTCTGCTATTAACAGGCATTTAAAGTTTCCTTTTTGGGAGAGGGATGGGGGCTATTATGAATATTCTAAGAATATCCTAGTCCATCTCTTTTGGTGAAATATACATACACACATACATTTCTGTTGGATATATAACTAGGAGTGGAATTTCTAGATCACATGGTGCGTATGTTCAGATTTAGTAGATAAGTTACTTTTGCAGTGTGGTTGTAAGTACTTACACCAGCAATGTATGAGGGTTCCAGTTGTGCTACTTCCTCTCCAATATTTGACATTTTCTGCCTTTTTCTTTTTGGCTATTCCAGTGGATATGTATTGAATGTGGTTTAATTTATATTCCCTTGATGATACTGAATCTGAACACCTTTTCATATGATTATTAGTAATTTGTATGTTTACTTTTGTGAATTGTCTGTTCAAGTATTTTGTCCATTTTCTATCAGTTTTCTCTCTTTTGGTTATTGTTTCATAGTAATTCTATATAATCTAGATATGGATCCTTTGTTGCATATATGTATTGGAAATATTTTCTCCTCCTCTGTAGGTTACCTTTTCACTCTTGCAATGCGGTCTTTTGATGAACAAGTATTCTTAAAATTTTAAAAGTCTAATTTATTATTTTCTTTCATGGTTTGTAATTTTTGTGTTCAGTTTAAGAAATATTTGTCTACTCTAAGTTGACAAAGCTGTTCTATGCGTTCCTCTAACATCTTTAGATTTATAATTCATCTGACTTGATATTAATATATTGTATGATATAGAGATGAGGATACATTCTTCCATGTGGATATCCTATTAACTCAACATCATTTTACGTAGTTTAAGCTTGCTTAAAATATGTCCATAAAATTTAGTTCTGTTGAAATATTTTTTGTATTTTCCTGGAGAGACTTCTAATGATTTTTGAAAAATATTTAAATCTATTATGATTTAAAACTTATATAATCTATAGATTTATTTCAGACTGACGTAAATTGAAAGATTTCTTATAAGTTCTGTTAATTACAATCTAGTTTGTAACTCCAGCAATTTACTTATTCAACACCAGAGTGATTTATAATGCACAAAGCACATCATATTTTTAAAAAATAAATTATTTTTACTTTTTCACTTGAATTCAGTTCAACATAATGTTTATTATGTGTTTGCTAGAATTTGGGACAGTTTACAATATGGTTGACGTTTTGAGCTTCGTTTTTATGTCATAATAAAGTTGTGAAACATCTGTCAGTAATAAACCAATTTTTTATTATTCAAAATTATATTAATAAAGAAAAGTATACAGTGAGAACTTTTATTACTATTAGGATGACCTTACACCCTTATGTGTAAAGCCTCTATACTAAGTTTTCCACTAATAATGACACAGATCTTTTAAGGCATAAAAATAGAAAAGAAAATACTAAAGTTTCGTTTCTGTATTTCGAACGCCTATGAATCTTCTCTTTGATGTCGTTTCTGCTTAGTTTTATTTGTTTTCTCTTTTTTTATTTGTTCTAGGTTGTACTGGTCAGTGGACATCTGGACAGCTGGGATGTTGGGCAGGGTGCCATGGATGATGGTGGTGGAGCCTTTATATCATGGGAAGCACTCTCACTTATCAAAGATCTTGGTAAATATTTAGAAAGTTGTTAACCAATGTATGAGGGTCTCAGTACTGACATGTTTAACTCAACACAAAATACTCAACTGATTAGTTACTGTTGTATGTTCAAAGATTCTCCTGAGGTTTATGCTTTTTGTCAATTCATTCCCAGAAAAGAGCTAATTTGTCCCCTTATAGAAAGAAATTTTTATTCAAATGTCTGCCAGAAGGCCAGAGTATCCAACATGATCAGCCAGTGGGGAAAACAAACAAGCAAATAAAACCATAGCAACTGCAACCATGGCAGCTAGCGATTTTATTTCTGTTTTGTTTTGTTTGATGCAGTTGTAAATGGAATTGTTTTCCTAATTTCTCTTTCTGATAGTTTGTTTTTGGTATATAAAAATGCAACCAATTTTTGAATATTAACTTTGTGTCTTGCTACTTTACTGAATTCATTTATCAGTTTTAATAGCTTTTTGGTGGAGTCTTTAGGATTGTATATATATATATATATATATATATATATATATATATATACACTGTCATTATTTGTAGACGATATTATACTATATATATATACACGCATATATGTATATATGTGTGTATGTATGTGTATATATATATATATATATATATAGTATAATATCGTCTGCAAATAATGACAGTTTTACTTCTTCCAATTTGGATGCCTTCTATTTATTTTTCTTGTCTGATTGCTGTGGCTAAGACTTCCAATAATATGTTGAATAGAAGTGGCAACAGTGGGTATCCTCATTCCTGATCTTAGAGGAAATGCTTTCAGTTTTTCACAATTAAGTAGGATATTATCTGGGTTTGTCATATATGGCTTTTATTATGTTGAGATATGTTCCTTCTATACCCTCTTTATTGAGAGTTTTTATTATATATAGATATTGAATTTTATCACATGTTCTTTCTTTACCTATTGAGATGATCATATGGTTTTCATCCTTTATTCTGTTAATGTGACGTATCACATTGATTGATTTATGGATGTTGAACCATCTTTGCCACCCTGGGATGAATCCAACTTGGTCATGGTGTATAATCCTTTTAAGGTATTATTAAATCCAGTTTCCTCATATTTTGTTGAGAATTTTTGCATCTACATCCATCAAGGATATTAACCTGTAATTTTCTTTTTCGGTAATACCTTTTTCCAGTTTTGGTATCAGGGTAATGATGGTTTCATAGAATAAGTTTGGAAGTGTTACTGCCTGTTCAATTTTTTGAGTTCCTTGTTCATCTTAAAGACATTATTAGGCTGTTAGGATAGCTTTTCTACAGTTGTCTTTTCATGACAGAAGAGCAACATAGGACTAATGGAATGATTCCTTTAGCCACAATAAGGAATCCAGGTTTAAATACTGTACTTTCCAGGTAAATCTAGACAAGGGGAAGACAGGAAGGCATAAAAAGGCAGAGCTAATAGTGAAAGCAGTGATGACCTTATTAGCAAACAAAATAACATACATTTCCTCGTTATGTACTTGTCCAAGAGGTGGATTTTGAGTGAGGTTAGAAATAATGAAACAATCTGAAGTGAGAGCTCTATGTCTGAATCAGAAGACAAGTGGTGGTTTTAAAATGTCTCATCAGCAGAATGTTTCATATGATAACTGTTGAATAATCTGAGTTCCAGATGTAATAAAGATTAGAATAATCCCTTTTGTGAAGGCTTTCCATTGCTTATTTAAGTACATATGTGTTTAAATTTATGCTTTTCCTTCAGCTTTTAATGAACCCTTCTAATCTTGCAAATCAGCCCATTAAATAATTGTTTATCTTAAAGTAGGTTGCTGAAATTGTCTTGCTTGGGAAAAATTTTTGGTCTGCAATTTTGATTTATGTCTTACTTGTGTTTTAAAAATGGAGAAATGGAAAGGTAGTTGTGCTTTTTCTTTCTTTCTTTTTCCTTCCTTCCTTCCTTCTTTCCTTCCTTCTTTCCTTCCTTCCTTCCTTCCTTCCTTCCTTCCTTCCTTCCTTCCTTCCTTCCTTCCTTCTAAAATAGGCCAGTGTCTTCCAACCTTGTCAATATTAATATTTGAGCCAGATAATTTTTTGTCATAGGGTCTGTGCATCATATGATGTTTAGTAGTATCTCTGGCCCCTACCTACTAGATACCTATAGTACCATCTGCCCCCAAGTTGTGACAACCAAAAATGTCTCTAGACATTGCCAAATGTCCCCTGGCAGATCAGGGGTGAAGGGGGGCATAATATTGCCCCAGTAAAATAAACTAATAAAAAAAAATCTCTGTGAGACCTAGATACAGGGTCTTATTTTTGAAAGATATCTAACTGGAAGCCTTACATTGTATATCTTAAATCTTTAACATCATTATCACACTGAGCACCTACTATGCGAAAGCATTTTGTAAAAGCTGGGCATACAGAGAGATTTAAAGCTGGTCCTCTGTTCTTAAGTTGCTTAGAATAGAGTGGGAGACGTAGACATGTACCTATACACATAGTTATCAGTATAGACAATTTCAAAGTCTTCTTTTAGAATTGGGTAAGGTTTGAGAGAGATAAATTGTCCAGAACATAAAACTGAAAAACATACATTCCTTCAGAGAAGATTTGGGAGACTCTACACGTGAATTCTCTCCTCCTCCTAACCTTAAAAAATATTCCCTTGGCTATCTGTTCTGTATTTAAGTATTCATTCTGGAATGAATTGGGTTATAGAGATGAGGCAGGCAGATACTAAAACATTTCCCTCACTATAAGATACACAATAATTATTTTGGAAGTTCATTTTATTTCAGTTTGTTCAATAAGCTTGACTGGAAGCCTAGTGGTAGAGTGCAAAGAAAACTGAACCTGTCTGAATTGATTTTAGGTCACTGTGTGCCACAAACGATTTTTCTTTCTTTTTTTTTTTTTTTTTTTTGGCCTTAGACAGGTCATTTGAATTCTTTGGGCTTCATTTTCTTCATCAGTATTCAACTGTAAGCTTCTAGAGTATTTTATCTGCTTTAAGTGGGAATAAAAATTGTGTCTTCTCTAGGCTTTGCATCTTACTTCTTTAGTACTCAGCATGGAACTCTAAATCACTATTAATTGAGTTGAATTCAATTGCATGGATAAATGTCAAACACCATGTATTTTTTCCAGCTCTGAAAGTACACTGACTTACTTGCTTTTCATAGCCAGTAATCAGTTTCCTTCAATTCAGGGCTTAATTCTCTTAGAGATTTCTGAAAACCTGTGTAAACATATGAATAAAACTCTAAAATAAAGAGTAATATTTCTTTGAGTTAGCTGTTAAGAGGCAGCATGCATGGCATACTGTTTAAAAAGCACAGAATCTGGAGCCAGACTGTCTGGGTTCAAATCGCAGCTAGACAGCTTGCTAGCTAGTTGTGACCTTAAGCAAGTTATTTTGCCTGTCTGTGCCTCAGTTTTTTCATCTGTGACATGGGATAATAATAGCTCCTATCTGATAGGGTTGCTTTGAAAATTAACTAATATATTCACATAATGTAATTAGAACAGTGCCTGACCCAACCCAAGTACTCAATAAATGTTAACTTTTATTATTTAATAAGCATGACTCTGACAGTACCACATTTTTTATGTAAGGAGGATGATAATTTTTTAACCCCACCCCCATTAGTGTTTACTTTGCCTCTGAACTTAATATGTTAGTTGTACTGACGTGACTCTAGGGCTAGCTGATATGGTATCCCCAAATATCCTTTCCTTTTACTATTTAATTCACCATCCCTGGTATGAAGGAAATCTAGTGAGTCCTTCACTGTTTTCCATTTTCAAGAGTCTGAATTGCTCCTGGTCACTTCTTGCTTCCACTTCTTGCTTAGGTTTGAATGCCCAGTCTCCACTGTTCACCTCATTTCCTGTGATTGCACCTATTGAGTCTTGCTCTTTAATTTTAAATTTTAAATTACATTGTGGATTTCTATTTCTAGATTGCATATGTGTTATGAAGAACTGGGTCCAACAAGTGACATATTAGTTCTATATGACAATTACTGACATACTTACATAAGAAATAGGACCTAGGGCTATAGGCCAAGAAATGGGTTCATAATTATATTACTTAATTATATGGATCCTAAACTGTTTAATTGGTGAAATATGAAAGCTCTGTGGCAACCTCTTTTTCCAACAAAATGAGACTCCTTTTGGCTGCTCTTTCTTGGATGACATGTCATATAGCATGCATGTCAAAGTCCCTCAGTGGGGCTTGTTAATTTGAAGTGTTGGTCCAGTGGGGCTTTCTGATATTTTGGAATATTGTTCTAAAATTCATCCTCTTGTTTCTTCTCCTTTGTTCTTTTCTTTCACTGTTCTTATAGATTCACTCTTTTGCCCAAGCCATCAGCTAAAACCATATTCAATTAATCTAACAGAAGAGATGTTTATACTTTGCAAATATAATCAGTCATTACTGAATGACAGTCAACGGAAGGCTATTTGCTGTGAAATGCTATTCAATACTGTTTTTGTATTTGTGGTTTACTGGACTTGAAACTGTTTATTTGAACTGTCATTTCCTGGAATGTTCTGGTATCAGTGGACAAAGCCTATAGCTAAAGATGTTATGCTTCAAAATGTTCATTTGGCATTAAAAAATAAACCACCATCCATCCCAAAATTCTTCCAACTTTACCATTTTCTGTGAAGTTAGAATTTGAGTTTTCAGACCTTCAACAAAACAAAAAAATTAGAATTAACTGTACTACCTGTTGAAATATGGAATATATTTGAAACATCTTTCTAGAAAAATTTAACGGTGAGCATCCCGATTGTGATTATTACAGAGCTTGAAAGTCTATATGTTAGAAAAATGTTTTATTTATGTACCCCTTCACTCATTCACTCAACAAATACTTATTGTGCATTGACTGCATGTCAGTGTGCCAGATGCCTTGTACCAAAGAGGAATGAGAAATTGTCCTCGAAGTCCTTAAAGTGGGAGAGACATTTAATTCAAAAATTACAATGAAATTGTTATAAGTCCTTTCATTGAAATATGTACAAATTACTTTGGGCACCTGGTGAAGGAGGGACCAGCCTGGCTTGGCAGGTCAGTGCACCTTCACAAAGGTGACATTTGAGCTTTCTTTTATAAAGAGAAATAGAAGCAGTAGGGGAGCAATGAAGAATTCCCAGCAGAGGTTAGAGCTTACAGTCCTGCACATCATTAAAAATGAGGAGAAGGCTGTTGACAGTAACAATCTTGGGATTGTAGGGGGAGAGAAGGTTTACAAAATTGCAGGAGATGCTCATTTTTTACCTCATATATTTATGTAACATTAGATTTTGATATAATAATCATGTATCACTTAAGTAATCAAGAAAACAGTCCTCAAAAAAAGAAAAGAAATGTCTCCTGAAGGACCCGTTTACCCTCTTTCAGCTCTCTAGGTAATGCCAATGCTGCTTTGGGGATAGTGAGTTGCAATAACTGAATCATAATTATCCCACTTAAAAACAGGTGCAGTGACTACCCAAAAATGGAAGTCTAACTTGACGAATATCATGGTAATTACGTTGTGGAACAATATTATAAAATGGGAAAATAGTTTTAATGCTATACCTTAAATCTTTAGTTTTTAGGTATAGCTACCAGATATATTTGCGTATAATCATTCCATATTTCATAACTAAAAACCATTTTACAAAGACTGTTAACTACTTGGAATGGCAAAGCTAGTCACTATATAACTAGGTTTATACTAACTTACAGTTATGGTATTCTGGAGAGAAACCAGAACATTAAAATTGATTTTTAAGTAAGGATAGTTATGTGCAGATGCACAACATGAGAAAACAATGCCAATTTGGGGTGAAGATTGAGACATTTGCAGTCTTGCCTCATGCTTAAACTTTTTCTGGGCATATCATTAGATTGAGCAATACTAAAATTGACTGCTTTCCAACAGAGGGTCTAAAAGAAAGAAACCTACTAGAAAATACAAGTGGAATTCTGTTAAAATGTACCTGAATGAGATTTAAAACTTGGCATTTGCACAAAAGAAATCTTGCTATTATAGTCAGTAAAATCTCCTAAAGCAACTTCTGTGGCTCTTTATTTAATCCTTATCAAATAATTCCATTGACCTCTCAGCCTGCAAAAATTTCTGTGTCCTTTGAATCCATCATTTTTAGGGACAGTATTTTGGAATTGTATTTATCTAGGTTGTACATTACAAAAAAAATTAAATTTAAGATTATAATTGTGGGCAGAACCTATTTTCTTGCTCCAATGACTTTTTCCCAGTGTTAATACTACACTTAAAAAATGTCAATTAAATCTTTAAGCCAAAACCAAAAAAGAAAAGAAAGAAAAGAAAGATTCTTAGCATTGCTATTACTATAAACATTCTGTCAACAGGAATAGCAGGGTAGAGATAGAAAGTAGAAAGAGTCATGCAGAAGTGACCAAGCCTTCCAGGCCAGAGTACACTAGGGAACATGGCCCAAGGCTTTGGTGAAGCGAGAGCTTTATGCAGTCATTTCTACTGTAGTGGGTTCTCTCCTAGAGGTGGGGATCCATCCAGAAAAAGGGTTTCCTCCAAGGCCCTGGCCAAGCCTCCCTTGTAAAAGTCCCAGGAAGTCCACTCCAGAATAACTGAGCAAGAGAAATGAGCAGCTTCCAGTAAATGGAAACCTAAAGGGTAGAGCTAGAGACAGCATAGCCCTGAAGCCAACTTGGGACTAGCCCAGACCTAAAAAGGAGATCCCACTTAGAAAGGAACCCCCCCTTCCCGTCCCCGGCTTAGCCATACCTCTGGGTATAAAAACAGTTCCAAAAGCTAACATTTACTGAATATTACTATGCTCTAGACATTGTGCTAAGCACTCCATTATGTACAGGTGCTCTTTTCTTCCAGACAATAACACAAACAGTAGATACACTTGTTATATCCATTTTACAGAAGAGGAAACTGAAGAAAGAAAAGCTAAGTACCCTGCTCAAGGTCACACAGCTATTATGTAAAAATTTAAATCCAGGCAGCCTGACTCTTGGCCCGATATTCTAACGTACTTTATAATGCTTTTTACTGGAACAGCACTCCCAATCTGTTTCTAGTAACACTCATCCTCAGAAGAAAAAAAAAAGTGTCCTATCATCAAGTAAGTTTTGGAAACTCCCTGTTGGTAATTTCTTTATTCATCAGGAAACGTTCTGGGGGGAGAGTCTTCCACAGATAGACGTGTACTTTGGAAAACACTTCCCCAGGGCATTCATTGGTATTGGCAGAACTGGAGAAGAATCCAAGAATACTCGCTCAGATATACTTCATGGAACTGAACACAAATGGCCTTAGATTTGTTTTCATTCCAGGTTTTGTACTCTGTCTTTGGGATCTTGCAGTTGCGAGAATATTGACAAGATAGAACCATGCAATTCTTCCTTAATTGTCATGGTAGAGATTATTCTTGTATTTCTTCTTGAAGAGCATTAGTACCTATCCAAGGGTAAACTCTACCCAACAATTAGCTTGTTATCCACATTATATGAGCCTATTTTATTAGAATGAATGTAGCATTATTGGAAATGTTTGACATATGGGCTCTCTCTGCCATGTTTTTCTATGGCCCCAAATAATCAGAATTTGGTAGAATTTCTCTTCTAGAAGGAATTTTTATCTTAAAACATTCCACAAATTCTCCCTACTCCCATTTTGGATGCTCTTCTTCCACAGGTATTTTGTGAACATGGGAAGGGCAATTGATATTCCTGGGAAAGGTATCCTACTAAAATCACTGGTCCTCAATACCTTTAGGGAATAATATATCTGCTTGTGGAACTGTCCAAGAAATTAACTTGTTTTAAAGCTTAGAAAAAAAATTTGCCCAACATTAAATTTCATTTTTATTAATTTGAATTTTAATGTGTAGGTGGCTGTATGCTTTTAGTTTTTCTGAACAAATTTTGGTCTTGACTTTTTCTAATTGTATTTAGTGAGGCAAATACCTAGAACAATAGAGGAATTAGAAACTTCAAGAATTTACTTACACTTTTCTTTCTTTCTTTCTTTCTTTTTTCCTGTTACTTCCAAAAGTAAGTTTCTGGTCATGAGGCATTTATGGCTCCTTCTCATGGTCTTTTGAGGATGATCTTCTCATTTTTTTTCAGATGTGTTATTTCCTCTAGTGGCAAGTTATGTAGTGTCTACTTTACCATAAGACCTGTGGCAGATACATATTTTTTCAGCTGGAAATTGCTGAGAACCTTTCCTGAGGTTTGAACACATTTGTAAGTTTTACAAAAACACTTAGTCTCTTTGTATCTCAGTCAGCTAACATAGGCATTTCCAATGGCATGTGTAAAACAACTAACTGTAGATAAATTGATCTTCCAAATAGGTCCATGAGATAAAATAAGATTTGTTCAAAATGAATCACTTGTACCTTTTAGTTTGGATGTGGCATAGTCACTTTAGAGCCTTATACTGCATGAATATTGTTGTTATTTTACCAGTTAGTTAGAATATACTATTTCTGTGTAAAAGTAGACAAGACTCAGGCCTAGTGGCAAACAGCATCGTGACCAATTCCTTCCTGGCTGACAGAGTCTGGAGGGGTGGCAAATGAATGCTGTCAGAGGAAGAGTCTCATGGGGCCCCTTCATCCATGGCATGCTCAGCTTCCTCCCCCACATCTGCTTTGATTTGGCCTATATGCCTTAGAAAGTTAAGAAATGCAGTGTTGGTAAAGGAAACAGAAGCTTTAAAAAAAAGGTACTATTTATCCTGGAGAAGAAGGGATATGGGAAAACTTAATAATGATAGCCTTACAGCCCCAGTGGATTTCCTCCCACCGAAGAATGGGATTCATGTAAGACCGAAGAATGTCTGGAAAATGTAGGCTAACTCACTAAAACAGTATCATCATGGTATTTCACAACTTGACTCACAAGGAGATTTCTTATTTCAGTAATAAATCTTGAACACACACTTATTTTCAGGCAAAAAACAGGAATAGGACACAAGTCCTACAATCAAGGAGCTGAAAGTCAAGCAGCTTCCTATAGACAGAGACATTTGAGCTAAGCCTTGAAAGAGTGGGAGGTTGGAGAAGAGAAGAATAAAATTAGAGTTCATGAAAGTACAAAGTTTGGAGAGTGGAGGATGTTTTTTGTGGTTCTAGAGCAATAGGTGAGTGAGGAGAGGTG
This sequence comes from Rhinolophus ferrumequinum, assembly GCF_004115265.2. Taxonomy (NCBI): domain Eukaryota; kingdom Metazoa; phylum Chordata; class Mammalia; order Chiroptera; family Rhinolophidae; genus Rhinolophus; species Rhinolophus ferrumequinum. The sequence goes on from NC_046297.1 coordinate 38,939,034, forward strand.
GGACCTGAGTCAAATGAAAGGTGAAGGTCAGTTTGTAAAGGGCATTGAATGCAAAGCTGAAAGTTCGGAGTTGGTGCTATAGGCAGTGGGAGCCATTGAAGATTTAAAGCATGGGATTGCATGATAGGACTTCTTTTTAAAATAAAGATAACTGGGTAGGTTATCCTTTTAACCTGCAAAGAAGTGTGATGAGTAAAATGGAGACACAGGAAAATTTAGTGGGGCAATGCCAGTTATACTGAGCCTGGAGAACCACAACTTTGGAGTTACTAGGCAAATTTTATTTGGTATGTGGCTGACAAGCCAGCTTCCATCTCTCTATGTTAAAATAACAAAGAGAAAGACATGGTGTTTCCAGGGATGCTAAGTTTCTCACTATACACTTTTCTCTGTATTATGCTAATGCTGCATTTTGCAAAAGCTGTGGTTTACCAGCTTAGAATAGATTCTTTTCCAGTAAACTTGCTTAAAACAGAGTTCTGCAAACAAATAAGAAAATGTACTATGAACAGCTGATTGGACCTTTGTGGTGAACTGGATTTTAAAAGTTATGTTGGAAGATAAAAGTTTAGTTCATTTTTAGGCCCCTTCAACCCTGTGAACATCCAAAATCAAGCACTAGGAACAGAGTTTCTTCTAGGCATGTGATGGAAACAACAGGGCAAATAAAGTAATGAGAGAAGTTGACTATTATAAAATTACTTATTCATGATCCTGCTAACACCCTCCTTATACTGAATAACCATCATTGATGAGCTGATTCTCAGCCCATGTTCTCTCTGGACACCAGCATCTTCAGACTATACGATGTGACCCAGATCTCATGGATTTTTCACCCTTTAAATCCTTCTTCCTTAACCTTTAAATAACTCAAAATCTGCAGGTGAATGAGAAGCAATACAGATAACAGAGTAAGCACATACTCTGTATTAGAGTACTTTGGATTCAAATCCTTCTATGCTACTTAGTAGCTGTGCTATGTTGGACAAATTAACCATTTAAGCCTCAGTGTCCTTTTCTTTACAATGTGAACAATTTATCTTGAATAATTGATAGGATAACTTGAAATAATTTAGACAGTATCTGGGCCCCACTAAACCATCAATAATAGTAACCATTATTATTATAGCTAACTGCCAAAAAAAGGGTAGGGATATTCCACCAGAGGATATACTCTCAGGACTGATTTTATCTCTATCCCATTGCACAATTCAGCTTGGTCAGGGTCATTCCCACAGCAGAGAAGCCCTCATAATAAAAGATCTGTGGCCGGTTCTGATGAACCAAACTCACAAACCGTCACCTCAGTTTAGACACCATCCATGAGTATATTTATGATTCTCTCCTCACAGTTGTACAGAAGGGCACTTAATAGGTGCTTCATAAAAGTTATGCAGAATTAAAATAACATTCACAGGACATGGGGATGGAAAGAGTTCGGTTGTTTTTCTGTCCATTTTGCTTTCTCTGCCAGTGTCATTAACCTAGTGGCACTGAATATATAAAGATTTATAATACGCCTAAAGAAAAAAATAGTGAAAACAGGAAATAGTTGTTGACGGCAACGTAATTTACTATAAAGTAAATTATTTGTAATATTGAAAAACAACAAGGGATAGAAAACCAATAATCAAATTTAGTGCTTTCTGGTTACAATTTACCCTGCTGAGTGAATTCTCAAGTAATCTTTGTATTTCTTAATATAGTCAAAACACCACAATTTCCAGGCATTCTCAGAAGATCCTCATGCATGTAAAACTGAGGATGATGACCACTGATGCTCATATTATTGTTCTTTCTCTGTAATAATGGCATCTTTTCAAAGGAATATATTTAATATGTAATTGAAACTATTGTAAGTTATTGCTTTGATTAATGTGTGTAGGCAAATATAAGTCAGGAAGTGTTTCAAAGGCTATATTTCTGTTCTCATCACCCTAGACTATATATCCATTTAGCCATCCCATATTCACTCGTTGCAAGCAGCATGTTAGAACAAAGAAATATTTTATGAAGTGCTTCATACTGGAATTACTCCTTTACTGAAGGAGGGAAGTGTGAATTTCTTTTATAGTTGAATACTTTAATATGAAATCATTCGAATGTCATTATTGGGCACAAATGAGGAGTGAGAGGAATTTTTGAACTGATTGCCTTTCTGGAACTTTACTATATGTTGCTGCAAAAAACAGTGGTTGAACTTACAAAGCAGAGATTTTTTTTATAAAAATGCAAAATATATACCAAAAGAACCCTGTATCCTATATTTTCATTTAATATAATAAACAGATATTAATTCAACCATACATCAACAAACATTAATTGACACCTGAGAGAAAGGAGTAGAGAACCAATATTTATGGGATATCTCCTATGAGCCAGTTACTTTACAGGTACATGACCTGTTTTAATTCTCAGGACGACCTTCTGAGGTATGTCTTATCTCTGGCAGGTCACCAGATCTATCTGAGTTCCTTATCAGTAAAATACATGACAATATGCTTGCAGGGCTGTTATATGAATCAAATATAACGTAGGCTTGTATTGGTTAGAGTTGCAAAGATAAAAAATCCATGGCACATTATGTTGAAGGAAACTGTAGAGGCAATGCTGCTACAGTTTCCTTCAACATAATGTGCCATGATTATGTTGATCATCTCACTGACTTGAAATTCAAATGGAGATCTTTGTTGGAGAAGTGATTTGGAATATAGGGAGATGGGGCAAACTTAAAGTGGTTATAGTAAGAAGAAACTTTAGTAATGTCCAATAACAGTAACCTCATTTTACTAATTACAAATGTATAAAGTTTTATTTTTAAAAAAACAATTGACAGTAGCAGTAAATACTCTTGCCTTAGGACTTAAATAAAATAGGATCAAATAAGATTTCTCATCCAAGTCTTATTAGATTGATGTACAGATAAGAGTAGATCCTTTTGGACTTTAGGATGAAATAACAATGGCAGTTAGCATTCTAGAGCACTGTACCAAGGTCTGAGCTAAGTGCTGGATATGCCATTTTCACTGAGTCTAGAAGTTCCACATTACTATTATTCCTTTTCCTGATGCTACTTACAACTGACAAAAGTAGAACATCTCATTTCTTTATCTTTACTCTTTTCTCTTTAAGTTTTTCTTTTCCCCCTTTTTTAAACTGGGAAATACTTTAAATTTTTGGAAAGAGACATAGAATAATAAACACTGACATAGCCTCCACCCAGATTTCATAAATGTTAATAATTTCAAATATCTGTTTCAGATCCTTAGTTTCCAAGAAATGAAAATTACTAATATAGTTGAAACCTATTTTGTACCTTTTCACAGTCCATCCCCATCTCCTTCTGCAGTTGTAAACATAATAGATGCTTCATAAATGTTATGAGTGTTCTCATTGTTTTAACATTATTCGGTAAGTGTGTATATCCAAAAACAGTATCATATAATTTTTGTGATTTTGAATTACACAAATAGTATTATTTTCTTCTGTATTTGGGTTATTTTGTTTTACTTCTTTTATCTTCTTGAAGTTTTTAATCCATTAACTTTCAGCCTTTCTTATTTTCTAACATTACATTTAAGGCCATACATCTCTCTCTAAGCACTTGTTTAGCTGCTTTCCACAAGTTTTGAAATGGTGCCATCCAGTTAAATACGTTAGAGTGTTCATTATGGTTTCTTCTTTATCATAGTTTTCTTTAAGTGTTGAAAAATGCATAGTTATTTTTAAGTTATTGAGCTCCAATTTTGTTATATAGTGATTGTTAAACATGGTTTATACAATACCACATCTTTGGTATTCATTGAGACTTAATTTTGGCTTATTACGTGGTCAGTTTTTTAAAATGTGTTGTGTTGGCTTGAAAAGAATGCTTAGCCTCACTGTCTCAGGGATAAGGTTTTACATATGTTCATTAGAGCAATCTTAACTGTGCTGTCCAAAACTACTGTATCATCACTAGTTTTTTATCTGATCCATCTGTTTTTGAGAGAAGTATATTAAAATCTCCCACTAGGATTGTGATTTTGTAAGTTTCTCCTTGAATTTCTATCAGCTTAGCCTTATATACTTTGAGGCTTTGTTGCTTTATAGTTACACCTAAAGTCCTTTATCCTTAGTAATGATTTTTCCTTGCAAGTCTATTTTACCTTTTATTAATATCATGAAGCCAACTCTCTTTCGGTTACTTTTTCTTTTTTCTATTTCTTTACTCCTGACTTATCTAAGAGTAAAGAAACTAAAACTCTAACTATATGCTGTTTACTTTATTCTATTATAAACAGCATATAGTTAGATTTTTAAATAATCAGTCTCACAGTATTACCATAGTTAACATGGATCTTTGTTCTGTTTATCTTTATTGTAAATACTTATATTTCAGTAATTTTCTAACATTTTTTTCTATTAAAGTTGCTATTTTTGTTTTCTGTTTTTCCTCCTTTTTTTCCTTTCTGTTGTATTCACTGGCTTTTCCTTCACTCTATTTTTCCCTCCGCTATTTGGCAACTTATATATTTCTTTGCTGTTCTTTTAGTGGTTACTATGAAAACGTCTCAGGTGTATTTGTCTTAATTAAATAATATAGCAAGCATAAATTTCTCCAAAATATCCCCTCCCATCATATATATTATCATAATATTATTGTGAACTAGGGTTTAATTATGCCTTATTTCTAAACCCCTGAATTTGTTATTATTTGGTTTTTATTATTTTTTGGTTTTGCCACTTACTGGCTGTGTTGCCTTTCAAACTGTTTAAGTGTTATGCCTCAGTTTCCACATATACATAACGGGGATTTTAGTAGTATCTACTATAGGCTTATTATGGTAATTAAATGATCTAGTTTAGTTCCTGTCACATAACTGCTCAGTTAATTTTAGCTGTTATTATTATTTATAATCAGTACTCATTCGATTGCCAACATGTTTATCGACATTTTTATTAACTATTATTTCTTTCTTCTTATTTAGTTACTTTCTTCCTGAAGTAGAAACCACAGTAGTACTTTTAATGCAGTTCTGTGTGTAATAAACTCTATTTTATTTGAAAATGCCTTTATTTAGTTACCTTTGAATGATGTTTAGTTGTGTGTGGAATTATACTCATAAGTGGCAGTTATTTTCTTCCAGAATTTGGAAGATATTACTCTATTTTCTTTTAGCTCCTATAGTTGCTCTTGGGAAATCTAATTGTATCTATGCATGACCTGCATTTTTACTGTGATTTGTTTCGGGGCATCTTTGCTTTTATTTTTCCCTGCTCTGAGTCATTTTGCTTCTTCAGTCTGAGAACTCTTACTATTTTATTTCCTTTTTGAATTCTGTAATCTCATAAACTATTGTCTCCTGAAATACTTCTCTCTCTCTCATTCTATTCTTTCCTTCTGCAATCTTCATAAGACAAATATCTCATTCTGTATCCAGTATCTCTCAATCTCATTTTGATACTCTTCATCTCTCTTTGCAGCTTTCTGAGTGATTTATTCCAATCCAATCATTCAGTTCATAGTATTTCTCTTCAGTTGTGTTTATAACTCAATTTATCCCTTTCCATTGAGTTTTTTGTTAATAAATGTTTTATTTTAGAAAAGTTTTAAATTTACAAAAAATTACAAAGATAATTCAGAGAGTTCCCTTATACCACACACCCAGTTTCCTCTTAACACTTTACATTTTAATATGGGACATTTGTTATTATTAATTAACCAATATTGATACATGGTTATTAACTAAAAGCTCGTAGTTTATTCAGATTTCCCTAGTTTTTACCTAATATACTTTTTTTTTTTGTCCTAAGATTTCATCCAGGATACCACATTACATTTAGTTGTCACGGCTCCCTAGGCTCTTCCTGACTATGACAGTTTCTAAGGTTTTCCTTGTTTTTTTCTGACCTTGACAGTTTTGAGGAGCTCTGGTCAGTTATTTTGTAGATGCCCCTTCATTGTGATTTGTCTGATTTTTTTTTCAGGGTTAGACTGAGGTTATGGGTTTTAGGGAGGAAGATCACAAAGGTAAAATGCCATTTTCATTACATCATATCATGATATAATGCTATCATGTACATGCTATCAACATAACTTATCATTGTTGGTGCTGACCTTGATCACTTAACTGAGGTATGATTATCAGGTTTCTCCATTGTAACTTCCCCCTACATTCTGTACTCTTGAGAAGGCAGCCAGAACATTGATATCTGTCTATTTATATGTTTTACATAAAATATGTAAATAAATTTTATTATTTTATAAGCCAGTATTTACTTGGATTTATTCACATATTTATATAATATTTTTGTTGTGATAAACGTAACATAAAATTTACTATCTAAATCATTTTTAGGTTTTCAATTAACCAATATTAAGTGCATTCACATTGTTGTGCTACCATCACCACCATCCATCTCCAGAACTTTTTTCAGCTTGCGAAACTGAAGCTATGTACCCATTAAACAGTAACTCCATATTCTCTTCTCCTCTCTGCTCCTGTCAACCACCACTCTATCTTCTGCCTTTCCAATGACTTTTTGACTTAAACCACGTATAGTTTAAGTCATATATCATTACATAAAGTTTTGGCATGTAGTTTTCCATTATGGCCTATCTTCACCGGGTCCTTTCTTTCCTGAGAGAGTGAAGTATGGAGGTGCCTACACAGCAAATCCGTATTTACTTTGGCTTGATCTCTCTGGGTTTCCAAGGTCTTAGATGGTCTCCCAGTTGCTTTCTCAGCTTAGGGTTTTCAGAGGACATGGATTACTGAAGCATTAGCTTTTACTTTCTGCTCTAGTTTAAATTCCCTAATTGTTTCTGGTATCTGGGGATTTCTGTCTCTTTCTCTTTCTTTTTCTTCCTCTTTCCCTTTTTCCTCCCTCCCTCCCTCTCTTACTTTCTACTTTCCTTCCTTTCTTTCTCTCTTCTTGCCTTCCTTTATCTGTTTGGTGAGTTATGCTATACATTAAACCATAGTTTTTAAAATTCATACTCTCTAAGCATTTCTACTGGTTTTATGAGAAGGGGATCCCTTCTGCATCAGCATGAGCAGCTGGAAGTCCTTCTAGTTCTTTTCTAAAAAACAAAACATCTTTCATTCAGCCTTATGCTTCGCATGTGGAGAAGATAAGAACTAGACAGTCACAACAGTGATCTACCTGTGACCTCCATTGTCATGGAATAATGAGGAAAGGATGAGGAAAACTGTGAATGTTCAAAGCCAATGGTCCCCAATCATTATACCATCAAGTTTCCTTTGTATTTGCATCTTTATTTGTGTGCTTTGTAAGATTTTGAGAAAAATGTATAAACAGGTAGATCTGTTAATTAGCCATGATTTATTTTCAAATTTTGTTAATCACAAAATTTTATAACAATCACACATAACAGATGATCAATGTTACTGTATGAAGTTGATATTCTTCTAACCAAAAGCAAAGAAATTAAATTGCCAATTTAATTTACTCAAGGAACCATTTTACCAATAAAGGTATAAGCTCTCCTATAATTTTTAGAAATTGACTTAATGGAATCCCTTTCATGACCATAGTTTGGAAACACTGACATAAAGGTACTGATTAGAGAATTAGAAAAAGTCATTCTTACCTACCTCCTTCTCTGTCAAGGTTTAGCTACTGCTGGCTGGTGCAGGAACTGTACCTGCAGTAACTTCTAATCCCCTTCTCGACCCATCACAGCATCTACAGTTTCTAAATGGTTTAGTTACAGGTGTTTAATAGCTGTTACAGGATATTAGGTGGATGAGCACGAAGATTATCACCCCAAATCATCTCATTTCCATCCTTGACAAATGATCCCAATTTTCCTATCAGATTATAAGATCCTAGGCCATCCAAGCAAACATGTTCTTACCAGTGATTCTGCCCAGGTTTAGTAAATGCAACTTATTAGCCCTCATTTAAAGATTTTTACAAAGGATCATCCAAGAATACTATGAAGGATTATATGCCACCAAATTCAATAACTTAGAAAAAATGGACAAGTTCTTAGAAACATATAGCCTTCCTAGGTTGAATCACGAAGAATTGGAAATCTACATAGACCAATCACCAGTAAGGAAATTGAATCAGTCATCCGAAACCTTCCCAAAAGCAAAAGTCAGGGACCACATGGTTTCACTAGTGAATTCTACCAGTCCTTCAAAGAAGATCTAATACCTGTCCTACTCAAAATCTTCCAAACAATTGAAGAAGAGACAATACTCCCTGACTCATTTTATGAGGCCAACATTACCCTGATACCAAAACCTGGTAAGGATAACACAAAAAAAGAAAATTACAGACCAATATCTCTGATGAATACAGATGCAAAAATCCAAAACAAAATTCTAGCAAATCAAATGCAACAATGCATTAAAAAGCTTATTCATCATGACCAAGTGGGGTTCATCCCAGGGCCACAAGGATGGTTCAACATACGCAAATCCATCAATGTGATACATCACATAAACAAAATAAAGGACAAAAATCATATGATTATACCAATTGATGCAGAATAAGCGTTTGACAAGATACAACATCCATTTATGATTAAAATACTTAATAAGATAGGTATAGAAGGAAAATACCTTAATATAATAAAGGCCATATATGACAAACCCTCAGCTAATCTCATAATTAATGGTGAAAAACTGAAGCCCTTTGCTATATGTTTAGGAACATGACAGGGCTGTCTCCTATTACTGCTGCTTTTCAATATAGTGTTGGAAGTCCTCGCCAGAGCAAACAGGCAAGAGAAAGAAATAAAAGGCATCCAAATTGGGAATGAAGAAGTTAAATTGTCACTCTTTACAGATGACATGATGCTATATATAAAAATCATAAAGACTCCACCAAAAAGCTATTAGAAACAATAAATAAATACAGTAAAGTTGCCAACTACAAAATCAACGTACAAAAGTCCATTGCATTCCTATATACTAGCAATGAAATCTCAGAAAAAGAAATTAAAAAAAAAACAATTCCTTCTGCAATTGCAGCAAAAAAAAATAAAACACCTAGGAATAAACTTAACCAAGGATGTGAAAGACCTATACGCTGTAAACTACAAGACATTTTTAAAAGTAATTGAAGAAGACACAAAGAAATGGACAGACATTCCGTGCTCATGGATTGGAAGAATCAACATAGTTAAAATGGCCGTATTACCCAGGCAATATACAGATTTAATGCAATCCCCATTAAAACCCCAATGGCATTTTTTAAAGAAATAGAACAAAAAAAATCAGATTTGTATGGAACCACAAAGGACACCGAATAGCCAACGCAATCCTAAGAAAAAAGAACAACGCTGTAAGTATCATACTCCCTGACTTTAGCTTGTATTACAGGGCAACAATAATCAAAACAGCATGTTATTGGCAGAAAAATAGACATGCAGACCAATGGAATAGAATTGAGAACCCAGAAATAAAACCACATAAATATGGACAGATAATTTTTGACAAAGAAGCAAAACTCATACAATGGAGAAAAGACAGCCTCTTCAATAAATGGTGTTGGCAGAATTGGAAAGCCACGTGCAAAAGAATGAAACTGGACTGCTATCTGTCACCATGCACCAAAATAAATTCAAAAAGGATCAGAGACCTAAGCATAAGACCTGAAACGATAAACTGCAAAGAAGAAAACTTAGGTACTAAACATATGGACCTTGGGTTCAAAGAGCATTTTATGAATTTGAGTCCAAAGGCAAGTGAAGTAAAAGCTAAAATAAATGAATGGGACTATTCAAACTTAAAAGCTTCTACAGGGCAAAAGAAACCATCAACAAAATAAAGAGGCAACCAACTGAATGAGAGAAGATTTTTGCAAACAACGCCTCCGATATGGGGTTCGTATCCAAAATATACAAGGAACTCATACAACTCAACAACTGAAAAACAAACAACCCAACTGAAAAATGGGCAGAGGACCTGAACAGACATTTCTCCAAAGAGGACATACAAATGGCAAATAGACATATGAAAAAATGCTCAACATCACTAATCATCAGAGAAATGCAAATAAAAACCACAATGAGATATCACCTCACCCCAGTCAGTATGGCTATCATCAACAAGACAAATAGTAACAAGTGTTGGAGAAGCTGTGGAGAAAAAGGAACCCTCATACACAGTTGGTGGGAATGCAGACTGGTGCAGCTGCTATGGAAGGCAGTGTGGAGGTTCCTCAAAAATTTAAGAATAGAGTTACCATATGACTCAGTAATCCCTCTTGTGGGTCTACCCCAAATATCTGAAAACATTTATCCATAAAGATGTGTGTGTTCCAATGTTCATGGCAGCTTTATTTATGGTGGCCAAGACATGAAAACAACCAAAATGTCCTTCAATAGATGAATGGATAAAGGAATTGTAGTATATATACACAATGGAATACTATTCGGTGGTAAGAAAAGATGAAATAGGACCATTTGTGACAACATGGAAGGATCTTGAGACTATACTGCTAAGCGAAATAAGTGAAACAGAAAAAGTCGAGAACCGTATGATTTCAGTGATATGTGGTGTATAAAACTGAAAATAACAAAAGAACAAGACAAACAAATGAAGAAACAAAACTCATAGACATAGACAATAGTTTAGTGGTTACCAGAAGGTAAGAGGGGAGGTGGGCTCTAGAGAGGATAAACGGGGTCTAATATATGGTAATGGAATGAGAACTGACTCTGGGTGGTGAACACACAATGTGAAATATAGATAATGTATTACAGAATTGTACACCTGAAATCTATGTAACTTTACTAACAATTGTCACCCCAATTAACTTTAATTTAAAAAAAATATGATTACCTGAAAAGAAAAAAAAAGGATTTTCACTGTGGGTCTTTGTTTATTATTCTTTCAGAATAGGGCTTTTCAAAAATTTTACTGATTATTCTTGGCAATTATTAACTGGTCCCTCTCATCCCCCATTTCCCAGCCCCCAACACCAACTATTGAAGAAGAAAGAAATCCCTAATTCCAAATCTTAGCTGCTCTCAACTCTCAACGCCAGGCTTCCAGTGAAGTCAGCCTGTCATTGAAAGATAGCGGGCAAAGCACTAGTCACTGGGGAGCCTGGGGAGACAGCGAGGGTGAATCAGGAAGGCATCAGGAGAAGCAGTCATTTGTTGCTTTACGGAGGTAGAGAGAGCATATTTTCAGAACGGACTTTGCTAGAGAGATAAACAATACAGTTCTATTATCCAGACTTTGGAATAACGTGTCTAGCCTTGTAACTTACTTGATTCACCCTTATCTACTATTTCAATTTTCATAATAAAGAAAGGTCGTTGAGTGCAGGATGGGTATATTGCTGAACATACTTAGGGTCACTACATTTAAATCTGGAGCACATGGGTAGAGAGAATGGAATGGGGAGTGATGTTGGTTGGTGCTAGCCAGTGACCCGGAGGTAGGGGTGGGTTTCTGAGTGGGCACAGGTAGGAGGCATGTGGCAGCTGTGCATCCTCCGGGTTCTTCCGCAGAGGCTGCCTGCTGTATATTCGTGTATTGTGTGTTGCATCTACTTGCAGATCCTTAAACACGCCATGCTGTGGCACCTCTCCTCATTCATTCTTTCTCCATATGTGTACTCATTGTTTCCATTGTCAGAGTTGAGCACCATAAGCATGACTTTTACTCTTTGCAATTCCAGCCCCCAACGCAAAATAATACCAATAATAGTGTCTGTCAGATTTAGCAGAAGTGACCCCACTCAGGTGCGTCAGGCCAGAGGGAAGCTTCGCCTTGGGGAGTGGAGGAGTCAATCCACAGAGGCCATAGGTCTCTTACAGAAACTGGTAAGGAAGCTTAACTATGACTACAAAGGACAGGAAAAAAGAGAGAGGAAGAAAGTAAAGAGATGTGGCCAGGTGGAAGCGGAAGCGCAGTCAAGTGGAGGAGTGACGCTCGGGGCACAGACCATAAAGTCAGATGGGAAGGCCACGTCTATGTCTATTTATCTGGTCACCATCATTACACTGCCTTTGGAGTGTAGCACTTTTGTTAATCAATTACCCTTAGTTTAATCATTTAATCTTTTTCTTTTGCCTTTCCTAGCTCCATCTTAAACGTCATATTGTTATTAGAAAACTTCTTTTAACCTCAGCAGTCTCTCAGATGTGCTACTCTCAGTCCCTTTTGATAGACACACATTTAAAATGCCAGTCATTTTCACTTATGGAAGAAGACAGATTTTATTTAATAATTTTTCAAGTGGGGAGGTTAGTTGTGGTCACAATAGAAAATTTATCATAATTCTCCAAGTGCCGTAAAAAGTAACTTAATGGCATGAAGTGAATTCCCATGATGGAAGTCGTCCTGTCATTGTGAATTGCTGTGAACTTTTTGAAGTGATATTTCTTTCCACACTGTCTGTCAGCAACTATGTAGAGTTTGTTTTAGATTCAAAAATGTGTGATGTGAGTTGATCTATATCCAAGTGATTCAAAATTTTGTGCTTTTCTTTTTTGGATCTGATTACGGTTTACTAGTTCAGTTGTGGAATAATTTTGTTATGTTTAGCTGTCCTGAAATTTTATATTCAGATACAGTTTTTACATATTGTTTTTTCCCTTTCACTTACTGAGGGAAGGCTAGAGAAGAAAATTAATCTTTTATCTTTTCTCATTACATTCAATTTTTTAAATAAGTCATATTCTTACTAGCTACACAAGTCTTATTTCTAAAAATTTTGATATGTATTACTTAAGACTGACCAGCATTTTCCCCTATTACATATACATCTAGGGTTTTTGTTTTCTTTTCAAATCTTCCAGATGGGGGGAAAAATGTACTACTTGTAAACAGATGATTTAATTTCAATAAATGCCTTTTTATTTCTCTCCCTATGATTTATTGCTTGAAACCGTGAGAAACATCCAAATACAAGATGCTGTTTTCCAGCTTTGACAACACCTTGGTTGTTGACCTCACAAACTGGAAGATTTATCTCATGTGACTCAATGGTGGAAGCAATAATATTAGCAATTAAAACCTAATAAGACACTATCAGGAAAAGGAAACCTTGGTCATTCTGCTTCTTGTTAAGAACAGCTGGCAATTTAAAAAGCAGACACTTGCTAAGGGGGAGGAGATAAAAATGATCAAACAGAAATGCCTCCTCCTTCAGTCTACACATGAACTGAGGATGCTGCATATAGTAATAAATAAAATCAAAGTCTTAGAAGCTTTCCCTTGATGAGTGCATGTGTATGTGCTTATATTTATTTGGTCTTCAAAAATCAAGTTTCTTATGTATTTATTCTCTTTGAGGGAAATACATCTAGATCAAAATAGTATTTTTTGCAAAATACTTGTTCTATATAAAGCCCTGTATAAGATGTCATGTTTGCCCTGGCTGTGTTGAGACTCAGACAAGATTATCTGCTGTGTGAATTACATCTGTGAGGATAGGCTGTCGCCATTCCTCCTGCACACTGGCCCTATTCACTTGCCAGGAGACAGAGACGAGTCCCATCATTCTGAGAACTGGCTGTAGAAGTCAGGCCCTCTGCAGGGCCCGGCTCTGAGGCACTAAATGAAGGCCACCACAGTGACCAGCAAGTACTTTGATTGTGAGGAAGCATCTTCAAAAGGAAATGATTCTGAAGAAAGAAAATGTGCATGACCAGTTTTACAGGCTGTGACTGGTGAAGCATGTCTTCCTATCAAAAGCAGTGGAAGAGAAAAGAAATGGGCATGTGGGCTGGATTTCCTCGAACCCCACCAACCCCTGGATAGTGAGTTCTGGGAGAAAAATAATAGTGAATCTCAGCATCTAACATTAAACCACCCAGACTTCTTCCTTCTGATTTAAGGAATTACAGAGGTCCCAACTATGCTAAAAATAATAGGACACTTTTCTATTTGTTTTTCATCGTATAGGTTCTCTGTTTACCCTGGGATTTTTAGCTCGAAGTGGAAATGTACCCTTTCTTTCCCAATAAATTTGAGGATCGAAGGATTTAAGTTGCTAGAGCTGGAAGGGACTCGCAGAGATCATCTAGTGGAACGATACGATTGTTCATGTGAAAAAAGTAAAGCCCAAGGAGAATGTGGCTTGTGAAAGAACATGGACCACAGTTTGTGTCAGAACCCCAGTTTTCTGACTTGTGGCCCAGGACACTCTATACCCTGTTTCCCCCAAAATAAGACCTAGCCAGACAATCAGTTCTAATGCATCTTTTGGAGCAAAAATTAATATAAATCATAGTAAAATAAGGCCGGGTCTTACATTAATTTTTGCTCCAAAAGACGCATTAGAGCTGATTGTCCGGCTAAGTCTTATTTTCGTGGAAACATGGTAGTATGCCACACCAGCTGAATGCTGTTCTCTCCAAGAAACGTCTTCTGCTTTACCAGATGGGTGTCCGCACTGTGACCGGTACGAACCCTCCTCACTGCCACCTATGCACCTTTGCTGATGCTGCATGCCCTGCTCAGCATGCCGCTCTCCTCCAACTCCTCTACTCAAACCCATCACATCGCACAATGCTCAGTCCAATCCCATTTCCAAAGTGAAGGCTCTGCAGTCTTCCAGCCCAGATTAACCTCTCCTCTCTCTGGACTCCTTCAGGCCCACTTTTATTGTCTGTTTCATGCTTGATCTCAATTTCCTGGCCAGACTGTGGTCCCCAATGTCTACGTTTCTGTCTTCTTCACTGTAGTCCTCCCAACACCTACTTCCAGGCTGAGCACATAGTGGGCTCCCAACCTGTTGGTGAGCATGTTGAACAGTTTTCTGTCAGGCAGGTAGAAGATGGAAGAGAGAGGGCCCAGGCGCACAGAACTCAAATGCACAGATGTCTGGGTCCTCCTCAGAATCAATCTCCATGGTCAGACATTTCCAGCACCTGCATCAGCAGCCATTTCGATTTTTTCCTTATCTTCAAAGACGGTTCAAGCACAAGACAGCATTCCTAGCATTGTGGGGATAGATCTCCCAAAGGCCTTGCAAATGTTGTAATTTTGAGATTCACAGTTTCATCTAAAGCTTCCATTTTAGGAGGGATAGAAACCATAGGATGGGTATCATAGTAAATACTTAATATAGACATCTATTGACTGGATAACAACAGATGACCCCGTAGGAAAGTCACAGGTGTCCTGATAGATATTTAATAGAAACTAATAAAGACGGTAGTTATCCTAAGCAAAGAAGCTTCTGTAAAACATAGTTTGATGTATAGACATGCTTTGTATCTCCTTTTTAAAACCCCCCTAAAACAATAGCTCCATTGGTTTAAGTTAAGGAAGGGAAGGACTCAAAGTCGCTTCCAGAATCAATTGTAATCTATTTCATCTTTTCCCATTCTCATTTATATTCACCATATTCACCCCTCAACTGGTAGAAAGGCAGCCAGGCTGTATAGCAATATAGAAAGAGTCCTCACCTAGAAGTATAAAAATCCAGGTTTGATGCTTACTGTGCCACTTACAATTTCGAAAACAGCGTTCAAAGCCTCTTACTAATCCCAGCTTCAGTCTTCTCATCTTAAATGTGAATAATCCCTACTCTATATCTAGGTATTCTTCATACATATAAGTATTTCTTTAACATTTCCTCCACTGCTGGATTGTCATCTACAAGAATATAGGGTGTTGTGGGGACAGAGACCCAGAAAGCAGTTTCCAGGCTCTCGGCCTCACATAGAAAGGTGCTGGCTCAGGTAGTAAATGGCCATCGACTGTGATCAAATGGCCATCAGCTGTGGCTGGTTGGCCGTCAGCTGTAACCAGTGAGCCATTGGCCACTAATATAACTGCTGTGGCTATGCTAGCAAAAAATGGGGGCTAGCAAGAAGATGGTGGCTGAGCTAGCAAGCGGCACAGTGAGGGTTGAGAATAGTGTGGCTCCTATTTCCTGTTTCTCCAACCCAGCCGCCAGTGAGAGTATAGTGGTGTGACTCCCCTACCTATGGCTCCGTGGGTGTTCCTTTTTGGCCTTGCCATGTCCTGCGTTCTTATGTGGGGAGCGGGAGCAGAGACCCTGCAGGCCGCCCTGCATGACAAATGGCGCAGCGAGCAGGGTCTCCTGCACGACAGGTGTGTATGTGTCTTGTTTACTACAATATCTCTAGAACTTGGCCCATAGTAGGGTATGTACTGTGTTCATTGATCAGTTGACTTAGTGACGGGGAAAAGTTTAAAGTAATTATAAGTAGACATTATGATTCTCATTATCTTTTTTCAATTTTTTACAATTATAGTTGTGTCATGCAGGGTATCATGTGGGGTCTGCGGGTCTCTGCTCCCGCTCCCCACACAAGAACGCAGGATATGGTGAGGCCAAAAAGGAACACCCACGGAGCCATAGATAGGGGAGTCATACCACTATATTCTCACT
Source organism: Rhinolophus ferrumequinum (assembly GCF_004115265.2). NCBI lineage: Eukaryota > Metazoa > Chordata > Mammalia > Chiroptera > Rhinolophidae > Rhinolophus > Rhinolophus ferrumequinum. The sequence continues at coordinate 38,955,378 of NC_046297.1, forward strand.
GGCGGCATCCACTTCTCTGCAGTCCGCTCTTGCTAGCTCAGCCACCTTCTTCTTGCTAGCCCCCATTTGCTGCTAGCCTAGCCACGACAGTTATATTAGTGCCCAATGGCTCACTGGTTACAGCTGACGGCCAACCAGCCACAGCTGATGGCCATTTGATCACAGTCGATGGCCATTTACTACCTGAGCCAGCACCTTTCTATGTGAGGCCGCGAGCCTGGAAACTGCTTTTTGGGGCTCTGTCCCCACAAGTTGACATTCAATATTATATCAATTTCAGGTGTACAGCATAGTGGTTAAATATTTACATAATTTATGAAGTGATCCCCCAGATAAGTCTAGTATACATCTGGCACTTTGTATAGTTATTATAGTATTTAATTACCAGATGGGAGGGGGATTGAAGGAGGGGGTGCTGGGTGAAACAGGTGAAGGGATTAAGAAGTACAAATTGGTAGTTACAAAATGGTCAAGGATGATTCTCATTATCTTTGATGACATTGTTCTCTGTAGAGGGTGGTAGTTTTTAGTTTTCTATTTTTTATTCTTCATGATTGAGAAGGAACTGAATCAAAAGACCCACAGTGAATGGACAGAAACCAACAACTGACTCCTGGCCACAAGTCAGTAACTTCAAAAAAAGTCAGTATTTCTTTGTGGATTCTTCCCTAGTCTTCGTACCTGGCAGTCTCAGTACTTTTATTCTGGTCTGTTCTGTGTCACTTGATGCATGTGTGCCAGCAATCATCAAGAGTAAGGTGACCTTCTCTGCTTATCATCACTGGCCACTTTTCTTCTACAGTTTTCTTCTTTGGTCTTTGATGTATGAGTATTTTTAGTGGCAAAGATAAGCTTCTAATGGTACTGTACTAAATGTGGCTTCTGCCTGAGGATGTGCACATGTCTGAGGATGATTGAAGTTGTCCAGGTGAACTCTTATTTTAAAGTTCCTCCTACAAGTAGGCTCTGAGTCATGGAGGGAAGAGGACCATTAGCACCAGACAAGTCAGCTTTTCAAAGCTTCATGTAGCTGATAGTCTATTAGGGAAGGAAAACTTTAAAGAAATAATTATATGTGTGTAGAATGCCTAGCTTGTAGGGTAGGTATTATTATTCTCATTTAGCAGATGAGAAAAATGAGGCTGAGAAAGGCAAGAAGCTTTGCTCAAAGTTTTTGAGACAATAAGTGGCACAGTCAGGCCTCGTTATATAATAAGGAAAACAGTAGTGCCTTGTTAAAGAGATGTTGTGATGAATCAGTAAGGAAATATATGTGAAATTATTGCTCACAGAATCTGGTCCAGAGTAAGTACGTATTCAATAATGAGTGAGTGTTCACTCACTTACTTTGTCTTCATTCTTTTTTCCATAAGTTAACCTGAATGAAAGAAAAGTGGCAGAATTAGACTTCAGTCCTATAATGGCTCACCTGAAGTACTTCCTCTCAATTCACATTTATCTTTCAGATTGCTTCTTGTACTCACATTTCCTGTTAACACAAATTGGAGTAACTTGACCTTCATTCGTTGACAAAGACATGAATAGGCAGAACACAGTAATGAATATTTGAATTCAGGCAGGAATTAAGTGTTGCCTATGGGGTAAGCTGGCTCTGCCACCTACATTGACAATACATCATCTCTGGAAATTAGCCCACTTCATCATAGTCATTGAGATGGAAACAAGTGCCTGTCCATTTAACATTGTCTTCAAATAGAAAGGATGATGGTCTAGCAAAGTATATATAGTGCATCCACATCTATAATCGTGTTAATGTAAATGTTCTAAGATGTTGTGTTAAAGGACTGAGTTTTTGTACATATTATTTGTGTCTTGGATAAGAGCTAAACAGAAGCTAATAATTTGATCTGAAAATATAATGATTACCAAATTCAGGAGTCAACATCCTGTTTCATATCCACCCTTGCTCACTTTAGTACAACCTATGGATCATCAGGAACGTTGGTGTAAGAAAATAATGAGGAGAGCCCTGGCCATTATAGGTCTAGTAGATGACAGTCCTATATCTTTATAAATGTCAAAAATATTATCACTTACTAAAAAATATATATAATTTTAATTCAAAGCAGTGATAGATATATGTATAAATAGATTACCTACCAACAAATTTTTGTTTTGTTCTCCTCATTTAGACATTAATCTTAATTTATTCTTTGCTATTAAATCTATTAATACAAATAATATCTATCAGGTATATAGGCTAAACAGTAAGCATGTATGTAAATTTTTATATAAGATACTATTCTTGTATACATACACAGTAAAATCAATATTTGCACATTCAGGTATGGAAACAAATGATTAGTGCCTTTTCATAAAATTAACATATTTAGATTGCATAATTATGTATTGTTTCATAGTATGTCAATAAGGAGAACAGAAACTAAATACTTCAAGAAGGAAGGGATTTAATTTAGGGAATCAGAGCCTATGGCAGAAAGAGTTAATGTTTACCAAACATTGTATTGTTCTTGCATCCTCTCTTGCTGTTGGGTTTGGAACTTATGATGGTTGGTCATGGCGAAAGGACTGTGAAAGGGAGTAAAGTATTAATTTCCCAGGGTTAACATGGTTAAGAGTTTGTATGCCTTTTCCAACCCCTCACTTCCCCTAGAAGCAATCCTGGAAGCTATGAAAAGATGGAAATAAAAGGATAGAAGAATCCTGGTTGTTTGAATCACCAGGTGCAGGAGAGCTATCACCAATCTGCATTGGAATTTGCATGAGCAAAAAGTCAGCTTTTACTGAACAAAAAAACTGAGATTTGAGAGTTTTGTCTGTTGAGGCAGCCAGAATTAATTACCTTGCAAGTAAATGGACCTATAAAAATGTCAGAAGGCTGGGATAGGGAAAACCAGGGAAGCAGATATTAGTATTCAGAAAATCATGAAGCATAGGAACTATAGAAAACTGTCCCCAATGATTTCAGCCCAAAGCACCAAAGTGAGTGATTTGTAGGAAGATACTTGGAAGGTGCTGGCAAAAACTCACATACATGCTGTCTATCAAGGCCCATGTGACTATTCATCTATTCACTTCAAGGAGTAATGTTGGTTTCTATTTACCTTTTGTCTTTGAAATCTCACATGAATGAGGCTCATTGTTCTTATCTAACCCCATAACCAGGCTGGCATAGGTTCCAGGAAATATGATTCCCAGGCTTCCAATCCCTATAATACAGGGAGAGTATGGAAGGAGAAAATGGTGCTGGGCTGCCAAAGCAAACACACCAAAAAAAAAACTAAAACAAAAACAAAAACACCAATCACGCATATATAGATTTCCCAATTATTAAGGTGATGCTATGTCTCAATTTGTCTGGAACAGTCCCAGTGTATTCCTGTTGACCCAGAGTAATTGTTTGTAATCCCCTGCTTCAATCTCAAAACTTTTCCTGCTTGGAGAGTAAAGTATATGGCCATCTACCTATAATTAACATGGTGAAAATACTTTATTTATTTCCTCAGCAGACACTTAATAAGAATATACAAAGTGCTAATCATTGTGCAAGCACTGGGGACATTGATAAACAAAGGCACACATGATCTGAGCCTTCATGGAACTTAGAGTCTGGTTTAGTGAATGATAAGGATGTAAACACAGCGATAGCTGTAAGGATGGAGCAGAGGAGACATATTTGAAAAATGTCGAGGAATTAAACTATACAGGTCTTGATAACTAATCAGCACAGTGGTTAAGACTCTTAGACTCTTGAGTCAGATTGTCTAGGATTGTATACCAACTTCACCACTTATTAGCTATCTTAACTTGGGCGGTTACCAACTAATCTCTGCCTCAATTTACTAATCTTTAAAATAGGGATAATAATAATTGTTGTAAAAATTAAATGAGATTTAAATAAACTTATAAAGCATAAAGAGTGCCTAAAATATAGTAAACACTAAATAAGTATTTGTTGTGATCACAATAATGAAAAAGAGGAGGCGAGGAGGAGGAGGAGGAGATTCTCTTTTGTAAGGGCTGATCAGGAGAAAAGTATTGAAGAAAACACCCAGGTTTCTGACTCGAGTGTCTTCATAGTTGTGTAAAATAGTAAATACAGAAGAAGCTAATTTATGTGGGGGGAATAATGCATACGGTTTAGATACATTACTAAAAGAGTAAATACAGGAAAACCCCATTTAGGTGGGGAAAATAATGCATTTGGTTTGATTATGGTGAGTTTGAGGGACCTGTGGGGTATCCAAATGACAATAGGCAGCTGAATATCTAAATATGGGGCTCAGATAGAGTTCTGAGCTGAAATCTCGATTTGTGAATCTTTAGAATCCAGATAGTGTTGGAACCAAGGAAATGTAGGAGGTCAATTGGAGAGTTGAGAGTGAGAAAAGAAAGGGCCATTACCAGGTATCTGAGCTAGGACAGTATTTAAAGGGCAGAGGAAAAGAAATCCTTGGAAAAGACAAGAAGTAATAGTCAGGGAAATACCGGTAGAAGAGAACCAGTCAGGGAATGTGAAGGAAGAACAGGGTGGACACAGAGTTAAGTACCAAACCCAAATCAAGAAGATATGTTAGAACAGAAATGAGTTCCATGGTTTCAGCAAGTAGGGGCTATAGGTGATTTTAATAAGAATAGATTCAATAGAATGGAGAAAGTGGAAGTCTGGTCACAGAGAGTTGAGGTGAGAATGAGAAGAAAAGACAGAGAGATAATGAAGCATTAATCTTTTCTTCAGGGCACTTGACTGTGAAGGAAAGGAAAGGGACAGCTAGTGACTGAAGTCTCTTTACAAAGCAGAGCCCACAAGGATCATTTGGCCTCAGAGTTGCACAAGGGCCTTGCCGACCAGGAAAGGTTTCAGATTACATGACCTTCAAGGCCCTTTCCCTCTTGAAGTATTTATTATTCAATGATTCTCTACTTGATAAGTTCCCAACTTCAGCTTTTGTTTTCACGGGGTGATACCTGTAGAAAAGGCATGAAATCTGTCTTATCCTAACAAATTTAAGTCAGAATTTAAGTTGATCTTACAAGTTTTTAGGGAAATATATCTTAGGATTTAAAACATACATCCATACATAGTATATTTATAAATAGAGTTTTAATATTTTAGTGTCACATATATTCAGTTCCTTTACAGTTTATTCTTTAATGGTTCCTCTTTTCAACCAGTTGTTATCTCATACCCGATGTATCTTTTTGACCACTTTTTTCATGCCTGTGTTTCCAGCTTTTCTCAAACAATAATTATAAAATCATTATATCATAATATTAGATGAGGTTTACTGAAGATAATCCTTTTCAAAGACTAACATTTCCCCCCAGAGCCTTGGTTGGTTTATTGACTAGAGCAAAGCAGGTAGTTTGCTACTAATAGAATAAGGTAAGCTAAGCATCCGGAAATGTTCTACCAGGAGGAACCAATGGCCTTGTTTTTAAAGATGCCAGGTCTCTTAACAGTCACCTCCAATCTTGGTAGGGCATAAGAGAATCAGAATTTATGACTGCTTTACAACTCTGGACTGCAGCCTTTTATCTGAGATCTTCTGTTTGGAAAGCCTTTTCAAATGTTTTCTTAGCCTCGAGGGAAAAGTTTCTCCAAGACAAGAAATACCTCAATTTTGATCAAAAGCATTCACAAATTCCCTTTCAGTTTCTTCTCTATCAGTTAAGGTCCTCTTAGCTGGGTAGAATGAACTCATAAATATGGTTACACTGGCTTATTAGAAAACTCACTTAAGCTAGAAGGGTCAAAGTTGCTCCTAAGGACACACCCAAGGGAGCTAAGAAAAAGTTATTTTCCTCCAAAGAGTTCAAGATCGATAATTTAATTTTCCTCTGGTTTTGACCAAGCTCATATTTGTGCTGACTTTATAGTATAACATCCTATTTATTTCACATAGGGATTTGTCTTTGTTGTTCCCATTTAATTTGAAATTTCCAAATTATTGCTATCATTTTATTTGTTTCCATTCATGTGTGTAAAGCCTTTTCATAATTATGATATTAAAATATTCTGTTGCTCTAATTGCAAATAACTGAGTTGAAAGATGCACTTTTGATATAAGAGATTTTCAAGAGAAATAAAAATCTCGAATATATAGATTGATCATAAGACTATTCTAATTTTAAAAACATTAAATATAAAAAATATGTTTTTGGAATTAAAGAGATATGATAATAATGATCATTTCATTTAAATGAGTCTTTCCATTTGTGGAATTCATCATTACTTAATATTTTTCTATCTATTCTTCATTCATCCATTCAACCCACAGTTATTAAGAACAGTATTCAGTCTCAAGCTCTTGCCAAGCAATGGCCAGTGAAGACTACCTGGCCAGTCTTTGAATAGTCAGCATTTTGAATATGCCATTTATCATATGTTTTGATATACCATATTTCTTAAAAGGATTTAACATTTTTCTCTCAATATTTTAAAACCCAACTTGAGAAAAATGGAAATTATATGGTGGATTTTGCACATAATCTTCATCTCCTCCATTCTTCTGCTTATACTGTCCCCTCAATCTTATATTCCTTTACACTATATAGCAAGCTGAGTTTATATCTATTATAGCATGCTATGCTACCCCAGTCATCATAGGGTGGGATGATTATGGTGGGAGACACTTAAAAATAAGAAAAAAGTATGTTTAAAATATTTCCCCCAAAAAATAAAAAAATGAATAGCATCTATTACAAAAAAAGAACAGGAGTTTATGAAATAAATAAGTGGTAATGAAATCAGAATGTACAGATACAAGGAAAACCAATTAAAATTATTGGAAATGAAAATATATAGTCATTTAGATATTTTTTTTAATTTATTGGGGTGACAATTGTTAGTGAAATTACATAGATTTCAGGTGTACAATTCTGTATTACATCATCTATAAATCCCATTGTGTGTTCACCACCCACAGTCAGTTCTCCTTCCATCACCATATATTTGATCCCCCTTACCCTCATCTCACACCCCCCACCCCCCTTACCCTCTGGTAACCACTAAACTATTGCCTGTGTCTATGAGTTTTTGTTTCTCATTTGTTTGTTTTGTTCTTTTGTTGTTTTTGGTTTATATACCACATATCAGTGAAATCATATGGTTCTCTGCTTTTCCTGTCTGACTTTTTTCGTTTAGCATTATACTCTCAAGATCCATCCATGTTGTCACAAATGGTCCTATTTCATCTTTTCTTACTGCCGAATGGTATTCCATTGTGTATATATACCACAACTTCTTTATCCATTCATCTATCGAAGGACATTTTGGTTGTTTCCATGTCTTGGCCACTGTAAACAAAGCTGCAATGAGCATTGGAGCACACGTGTCTTGATGTATAAATGTTTTCAGATTTTTTGGGTAGATACCGAGGAGAGGGATTGCTGGGTCATATGGTAATTCTATTCGTAATTTTTTGAGGAACCTCCATACTGCCTTCCATAACAGCTGCACCAGTCTGCATTCCCACCAACAGTGTATGAAGGTTCCTTTTTCTCCACAGCCTCTCCAACACTTGTTACTATGTCTTGTTGATGATAGCCATTCTGACTGGGGTGAGGTGATATCTCATTGTGGAAAACCATTCAGTTGGTTGCCTCTTTATTTTGTCGATGGTTTCTTTTGCTGTGCAGAAGCTTTTAAGTTTCATATAGTCCCATTCGTTTATTTTAGCTTTTACTTCCCTTGCCTTCGGAGTCAAATTTATAAAATGCTCTTTGAACCCAAGGTCCATAAGTTTAATACCTATGTTTTCTTCTATGCAGTTTATTGTGTCAGGTCTTATGCTTAAGTCTTTGATCCATTTTGAATTAATTTTGATACCTGGTGACAGATAGCTGTCCAGTTTCATCCTTTTGCACGTGGCTATCCAATTCTCCCATAAAGCACCATTTATTGAAGAGGCTATCTTTCCTCCATTGTATGTTTTTAGGTTCTTTGTCAAAAATTATCTGTCCATATTTATGTGGTTTTATTTCTGGGTTCTCAATTCTATTCCATTGGTCTATGTGTCTGTTTTTCTGCCAATACCATGCTGTTTTGATTATTGTAGCCCTGTAGGATAAGCTAAAGTCAAGGAGTGTGATACCTCCAGTATTGTTCTTTTTCCTTAAGATTGCTTTGGCTATTTGGGGTCTTTTGTGGTTCCAAACAAATCTGATGATTTTTTGTTCTATTTCTTTAAAAAATGCCATTGGGATTTTGATGGGGATTGCATTAAATCTGTATATTGCTTTGGGTAATATGGCCATTTTAACTATGTTGATTCTTCCAATCATGAGCCCGGAATGTCTTTCCATTTCTTTGTGTCTTCTTCAATGTATTTCAAAAATGTCTTATAGTTTTCAGCATATAGGTCCTTCACACCCTTGGTTAAGTTTATGTCATTTAGATTTTTAAAAAATTCTCAGCAGACTGAATGCTGTCAATGAGAGATTTTATGACTTGGAACATGTAAATTAGAAAATTCACAAATTGTGTAAAAGAGAAAAATAATTTAAAATATGAAAGATTTTTAAATGTAAGAAGTTCTATTATACATCAGTAAATTGTTCCAGTGAGAGAGAACTTAGAGGAAAAATGCTAAATATTTTCTGGGACTAAGGCAAAATATGAGTATTCACATTCAGAAACGTTCAAAGAATTCCAAGCAAGATTACATTTTGGAAACTTCTGTTTGCATTATAGTGAAGCTAAAGAACATCAATGTCAAATGTTTGCTTTTTTTGAGTGGGGAGACATGAAATAAAACTGACACTTTCCTAATTACTAGAGATTTATTCTTGCATTTTGTTGTGATAAAGCTTTCTTCTATATTGATTTAGTTGTTTTCCTGCTGACACTTGTCATGTAGTCATTGTACTCTTCTCTAGCTCATTTTAGCTTGCTGCTATTCTTTGTTGTTTACTGGAAAATCCAAAAACTATTTATCGGGAAAATTTTTATTGTGAAGATTACATGAGAAAAAACCTTATGAAAGTGTATAGTAGATAGTAAACATCTTATAAATATAAGGTATTGTTATGTTAGTATTATTATGTACTGCTTTAAAGCCAATCCTTTATTCCATAGACTATTCGTATGTATTACTTGTAAGATGTTTACTATCTACTATACACTTTCATAAGGTTCTTCTCATTTAATCTTTACAATATTCCCCATGAGGCTAGTATTACTGTATCATCCCCATCTTCCAGAAGAGGACCATGAGGCCTAGAGAAGCTGAGTCACGTGCCCAAAATTGCACAGCTTTAGCTAGTATGGTCAATGGTGTTTCTTAGATTTTAACAAAGTCAATCTAATTTTAACCCAGATTCTTAATGACTATTCTATGATACCTTCTTTTCTAAAAAAGAGAAGCCTTTAGGAAAGTTACTAGGACTTTCAGCAGCCTTTCTTTTGTGGGGTTGTAGTCTAGAACACTGATATTGATGGAATTCTAATCTTTAGACGGGTTGTTTTATAGATGCTTCATTTTTCAAGTCCAGGTGTGGGCAAGATCACCCAGCTGCATAATCATAAGTACTCTCTCAGCTAGTCTAATTACCCCTATGATATATTTCTGGGGAACCAGTACCCTTTAGGCTCCTGAGGCATAGAACTTACCTGCCTTTAATAAAATACTAAGAATTTTCTGTTGCCAGAACTTGAAGGCCTTTCCAAGCTTCCCAGTAGATTCTAAGAGAAGGGCATGTCCTCTCTATTTTCATGTCTTTCACTTGAAAGCAGATGCTGGTTCTACTTTAGAATTTTGTAAGGTTGGAGCAAGAAGACAGACAGATTGTGTTCTCTATTGAGGTTGCAGAAGAGTCATCCAAAGAAGGTCAGACTTCCTGTGTCTTCAGGCAAGTCCTTCAGACTATAGATGATCTTCCTTGATTATAGTTAACCCGTGAAATCCTCCATGGAGGTTTCCCTATGGCAGGAGATGCTGGTTGAGGTCATAGTGAAGGACAGAATGAGGAATCCTATCCACAAAATAGAAACTATGTGTTCCCAAATTTCCAACTGAGCACTTGGAGGGAAAGATAATCTTCTCTTAACTCTGTTTTAGATAGATATCTAGATCAAGATTTTAGATATGGCAGAATTTCTAGAGAAATTGAAAATCAGTAATTCAACCAGAGAAGTAGAGCAGCAGCCAGCCTAGCAATCATTGATGAGGTCGCAGGGCTGACTGGTCTTGCAGTCTATAGGTATGACTTAGATTCCTTGATCCACAAATTAAAAGCTCTATGACTGTGGAGACCTTTATGAAACTTTTTTACCTTAGCTAATGTATCAATAAAATTAATATAACCATACACACAATTTTTTGGAGGATCAACTGAGAAAATGTCAAAACCTTTTAAGCTACCTCAAAGCACTGGATACAGTTTAGTTGTTATCCACCTGAAGTTTTTGTTTTAGATGAATACTATTGGTCTGCAATTCTTTGAATATACTTCCTAGGACTGCACATACTATGTATACTTATGTACACTGATGTATATCTCTTGAAACTTGAGAGTCTTGGCCCCTTCTTTAGCTTTAACCAGCTTTGCTGCACTTTCAGTCACTATTACTGGATTCATTCCCACTGTAGGGTTACCTTTGTTCCATTCCCCTGTTGGCCTAGTGCTACCTAACTCAATGTACAGTTATCTGCATGCTTTGCCAAGTGAATTTGATGAATGAAGGATTCTGTAATGACCTGAGAAAAGCCTGAGTGCATCTTGACAACCTCTGTTCAGAAGGGGCCTTTAAAAGTGCACTGTTGGTCTTTATGCTAAACCAAGTTGGGAAAAATAATTCTCATTGTTAGGGGGCACATTTACGGGACATCAACTTTGAACCTCATCACTCTGCTAGATACAATTGGAAATTATTTTGCTGATGATATTTATCACTATTATCTGGGATATGCACCTGTCTTTATTACTCAAGGAATTTTGGTATGTATTGAGAAACAGCAATATTGAATTTAAAATATTAAGGAAGGAATTACATTTTGGATTTAACTCTCCTGACATCTTCTTCTTTAATTCTCCTAATTCATTTTGTGAAATTCAAGGCCATCCTTTGAAATGTTAGCAGAAAGACTGAGGATTAAAAAGGACAAATAGTGAAGTCACAGAATTTAATTCAAAATACGTGAAGGAATTCCCATGAAATTATGACCAATAGCATCCTTAAAAACATAAAACATTCAAACAAATCAATAATAAAAAAGCCCCAGGACTGCAATAAATAAATGAGCAAAGACCCAAAATTTTCAAAAAATTTTGAAATGTTGAATCCCAGTAGCAATCAAATTCATGTAATTCAAAACAATGAAATGACATTATTTTTTCTTTTAACTGGTGATTCAAACATTCTTAGAATACTGGCAAAATTACAACAAAAAGGCATTTTCATACCCTGTATGTGGGAATATAATTTGATATCAACTATTTGGAAAGCAATTTGACAGTATATATATCAAGAACCTTAAAATTCCCTTTGACTAATTCTACTTCTCATTATCTATCCTCCAAAAATTCAGATATATGAAAAAGCTTTATGTTCAAAGCTAGCCATTACAATGTTATTTGTAATATTAAAAGTTGGAAATAAATGAAAAGTATAACAAATAAAGAACAGTTCAATTATACTTCATTTTTATAATGGGATATTCTGCAGAAATTTAGGAAGAGTGTAAAATAACACAGATAAATGTTTAGATTGTAATTAAAAATGTACATACAAGTATGTAATGGATCAAGTTAAAGAAATTTAAAAGCACGGTAAAAAAAAAATTGAAAGAAAATACCAATATGCTAACAAATACTATCTTTTGTTAATAGAATTGTGACTATTGTTTTCAAAACAATTTCTCATGGTTCTGAGAAAGGGCCTCCACAAACATGGCTTGAACGGGAAAGCTTGTGAAATTTTTCTCTAGCAACTGGGTATTAATGATCATTTTAAAATTACTTTCAGGTGTACAAAACAACATAATGAATAGACATTCATGTCCTTCGCAAAGTAATAACCCCCCCAGATCTACTACCCCTCTGAGATACTTGTACATAGCTATTACAATATCATTGACTATATTCCCTATGCTGTACTTTACATCTCTTGGGGGGATGATTTATATATATGATATATGTTTTTAAATTATAGTTGACATTCAATATTATTTTATATTAGTTTCAGGTGTACAGTGCAGTGGTTATGCATTTATGTAATCTATGAAGTGATTCTCCCAATAAGTCCAGTGCCCATCTGACACCCTACATAGTCTTTACAACATTATTGATTATATTCCCCACAGTGTATTTCACATTTCCATGACTATTTTGTGACTACCAATTTGTACTTTCTAATCCCTTCACCTTCTCCCCCATCCTCCAACCCCTCTCCCATCTAGCAACCATCAGTTTATTCTCTGTAACTATGAGTCTATTTCTGTTTTGTTTGCTCGTTTATTCTTTTCTTTAGATTCCACATATGAGATCATATGGTATTTGTCTTTTTCAGTCTGATTTATTTCACTTAGCGTAATATCCTCTAGGTCCATCCATGTTGTTGCAATTATAAATGTATCACAATTTTTTTATCCAGTCGTCTATTGATGGACATTTCAGTTGTTTCCATATCTTGGCTATTGTGAGTAGTGCTGCCGTAATCATAGGGTGCATGTATTTTTTTCGAATTAGTGTTTTGGATTTCTTTGAATAAATACCCAGGAGTGGAATTGCTGGGTCATAAGACAGTTCTATTTTTAATTTTTTTGAGAAACCTCCATAATGTTTTCTATAGCAACCGTACCAATTTGCAGTCCCACCAACAGTGCATGGGGGTTCCCTTTTCTCCATAATCTCAGCAATACATGTTGGTTGTTGATTTATTTATGATAGCTTTTCTGACAGGAGTGAAGTGGAATCTTATTGTGGTTTTTATTTGCATTTCTCTGATGATTAGTGACATTGAGCATCTTTTTGTATATCTGTTGGCCATCTGTATGTCCTCTTTGGAGAAATGTTTATTCATGCCTTTTGACAATTTTTAATTGGACTGTTTGTTTTTTTGATGTTGAGTTGTATGAGTTTTTTACAAATTTTGGATATTAACCCCTTATCACATGTATCATTGACAAATATCTTCTCCCATCAGTAGGATGTCTTTTTGTTTGTTGATGGTTTCCTTTGCTGTGAAAAATCTTTACAGTTTGATGTAGTTGCATTTGTTTATTTTTTCTTTTGTTTCCCTTGCCCGAGGAGATATATTAGTAAAAATATTACAAAGGGTAATGTCTAAGAGTTTACTTCTTATCTGTTCTTCTAAGAGTTTTATGGTTTCTGGTCCAAAATTTAAGTCTTTAATCCATTTTGAGTTTTTTTTCTTGTATATTGTGTAAGAAGGTGTTCCAGTTTCATTTTTTGCATCTATCTGTCCAGTTTTTCCAGCACCATTTATTAAATAGACTATCTTTACCCCAATGTATATTCTTGCTTCCTTTGTCATAGATTAAGTGACTATATGGGAATGGGTTTATTTCTGAGCTCTCTATTCTGTTCCATTGAGCTATGTGTCTGTTTTTATGCCAATACCATGCTGTTTTGATTACTAAGGCCTCGTAGTATAGTTTGACAAGTAGTGTGATAGCTCCAGCTTTGTTCTTTCTTAAGATTGCTGTGGCTATTCAAGGTCTTTTATGGTTCCATATAAATTTTAAGATTGTTTTTTCTAGTTCTGTTGAAAAATGCCATTGGTATTTTGATAGGGACTGTACTGAATTATAGATTGCTTTGGGAGTATGGACATGTTAATTACATTAATTCTTCCTATCCATGAGCATGGTATATGCTTCTATTTATTTGTATCTTCTTTAATTTCTCTCTTCAATGTCTTATAATTTTCTGAGTACAGGTCTTTCACTTCTTTGGTTAAATTTATTCCTAGGTATTTTTTTTAATGCAATTGTAAAAGGGATTATTTTCTTAATTTATCTTTCTAATAGTTTGTTATTGCTGTATAATAATGCAACCAATTTCTGAATATTAATTTTGTATCCTGCTACTTTATTGAATTTATTCATCAGTTCTAATAGATTTTGGTGGAATATTTGGGGCTTCTCTATATGTGGTATCATGTCCTCGGCAAATAATGACAGTTTTACTTCTTCCTTTCCAACTTGAATGCATTCTATATAATTTTTTCTTGTCCAATTTCTGTGGGTAGGACTTCCAGTACTATGTTGAATAAAAGTGTGAAAATGGGCATCCTTGTCTTGTTCCTGATCTTACGGGGAATGCTTTTGGCTTTTCCCCATTGAGTATGATGTTAGTTGTGACATTGTCATACATAAGTTCAGACAATTATGTTGACGAACTCATCCTAGAAAAAGTGCTACATACCTCATTGCTGAGTACCACTACAGTCACCTTCAAAGTACTCCCCTTGGGAAGCTATGCACTGATGCCAGCGCCTAGGCCACCCTTCAAAGCAATTTCGGTACACTTTATCTGGAATGGCTATCAGAGCTGTTGTCATATTACCCTTGATGTCTTGAATGTCATCAAAATGTTTTCCTTCTAATATTTCCTTTATCTTCTGGTAAAGAAAGAAGTTATTGGGGGACAGATCAGGTCAGTAGGGAGGGTGTTCCAATACAGTTATTTGTTTACTGTCTAAAAACTCCCTCACAGGCAGTGCCGTGTGAGCTGATGCATTGTCGTGATGCAAGACCCATGAATTGTTGGTTTAAAGTTCAAGTCGTTTTTGTCTAACTTTTTCACGTAGCCTTTTGAGCACTTCCAAATAGTAAACTTGGTTAACTGTTTGTCCAGTTGGTACAAATTCATAATGAATAGTCCCTCTGATATCAAAAAGGTTAGCAGCATCATTGCAACAAGTTCGCTAACTTAATTGTCAGACCTCATATGGTCTTTATTATGTTGTGATCTGTTCCTCTATTCCCACTTTCTTGAGAATTTTTATTATGAGTGGATGTTGGACTTTGTCAGGAGCTTTTGATATGACCATATGGTTTTTATATTTCGTTTTGTTTATGTGGTGATCATGTTAACTGATTTGCGGATATTGAACCAATGTTGCATACCAGGAATGAATCACACTTGATCGTGGTGTATGATCTTTTTAATGTATAGCTAAATTCGGTTTCCTAATATTTTGTTCAGGAGTTTTGCATCTATGTTCATTAGGGATATCAGCCTATAGTGTTTAAGCCTATGCTGTTTGTTTGTTTCCTAATGTCTTTGTCTGGTTTTGGAATCAGAGTAATGGCGGCCTTGTAAAATGAGCTTGAGAGACTTCCCTCCTCCTGGATTTTTTGGAATAGTTTGAGGAGAATAGGTGTTAATTCCTTTTTGAATGTTTCGTAAAATTCACCTTTGAAGCCATCTGGTGGAGGAGCTTGTTGATTTCTGATTCAATTTTGTTGGTAGTAATCAGTCTGTTCAGATTATCTGTTTCTTCTTTATTCAGCCTTGGAAGATTGTATGCTTCTAGGAATGTATCCATTTCTTCCAGATTATCTAATCTGTTAGTGTATAGTTGCTTGTAGTAATTTCTTAAGTTTTGTTGTATTTCTGTGGTGTCAGTTGTCACTTCTCTTTCATTTCTGATTTTATTTATTGGGATCCTCTCTTTTTTTCTTGATGAGTCTTGTTAAAGTTTTGAAAATTTTTTTTTATCTTTTAAAAAACCAGTTCTTGGTTTCATTGATTTTTTTGTATTGATGTATTTTGTTTGTTTGTTTGCTTTTGTTTCTATTTTGCTTATTTCTGCTCTGATCTTTACTATTTCCTTCCTTTTATTCTGGGCTTATTTTGCATTCTTTTTCCAGTTCCCTTAGGTATAAAGATACGCTGTTGATTTTAGTTTTTTCTTATTTGTTCAGGTCGGCCTGCATTGCTATGAATTTCTCTCTTAGAACTGAGTCAAAATATTAGGACTCTATAGATTTTGGGTCATTGTGTTTTCATATTCATGTGTCTCAATGTATCTTTTGATTTCTTCCTTGATCTCATTTTTGACCCATTCATTATTTAGTCTCCATGTTTTTGTGTTTTTTTTCTTGTAACTGATTTCTAGTTTCATATCACTGTGGTCAGAGAAGATGCTTGATATGATTCCAGTCTTCTGAAATTTACTGAGACTTGTTTTGTGGCCTAACATGTTGTCTATCTTGGAAAATGTTCCATGTGCACTTGAAAACAGTGTATATTCTGCAGCTTTGGGGTGAAATACTCTAAAAATATCAATTAAATCCATCCGTTCTAATGCTTCCATTGCTTTTCTGTCTAGAAGATCTCTCCATTGGTGTATGTAGAGTGTTAAAGTCCCCCACTATGATTGTATTACTGTTCATCTCTGTCTTTATGTCTGTCAATATTTGTTTTATATATTTTGGTTCACCTACATTGGGTATATAGATGTTTACTAGGGTTATGTCCTCTTGTTGGATTGATCCCTTTGTTATTATGGAATGTCCTTCATTGTCTCTTATTATAGTCTTCATTTTAAAGTCTATTTTGTGTGATATAAGTATTGCTACCCCAGAATTTTTCTCATTTCCATTTTCAAGAAATATCTTTTTCTACCCCTTTACTTTCAGTCTTTGTGTTTCTTTCTATCTGAGGTGAGTCTATTGAAGACAGCATATGTATGGGTCTTGTTTTCTTATCTACTCAGCTGTCCTATGTCTTTTGATTGGAGCATTTAATCCATTTACATTTAAAGTGATTATTGATAGGTACATAAGGTATTGCCATTTTATTATTCATATTTTTTATCTTTGTTAGTTAGTTTGTTTGTGTTCTCCTTTCCTCTGCTTCAAGAAGTCCTTTTAACATTTCCTGTAATACTGGCTTTGTGGTAATTTAGCTTTTTCTTATCTGGGAAGCTTTAGCTCTCCTTCAATTTTAAATGACAGCATTGCTGGGTAGAGTAGTCTTTGGTTGTAGGCCCTTGTTTTTGATCACTTTGAATATTTCCTGCCGCACCCTTCTGGCCTGCAAATTTTCTGTTGAGAAATCCACTGATAGTCTTATGGGAGCTCTTTTGTAAGTACTAGTTGTCTTTCTCTTGCTGCTATTAGGATTCTCTCTTTGTTTTTAACCTTTGCCATTTTAATTATGATGTGTCTTGTGGGTCTGTTTGGGTTCATCTTGTTTGCGATTCTCTGCACTTCCTGGGCTTGTATGTTTATTTCCTTCACCAGGTTAGGGAAGTTTTTGGTCATTATTTCTTCAAATAGGTTCTTGATCCCTTGTGTCCTCTCTTTTCCTTCTGGTACTTTTATGATGCGAATGTTATTATGCTTGATGTTGTCCCATAGGTCCCTTAAACTAACTTCATTGTTTTTTATTCTTTTTTCTTTTTGTTGTTCCAATTGGGTGTATTCTGCCACATTTTCTTCTAAATCGCTGATTCAACCCTCTCCTTTATCTAATCTGCTGGTGATTCCTTCTAGTGTAGTCTTCATTTCAGTTATTATAAATGTAATATAAATGAATCTTTTCCGACTTGTTCTTTTTTATGGTTCTTATGTCCTTCTTTATGCTTGCTATCTCGTTGTTGAAATTCTCATTAAGCTCCTTAAGAATCTTATAATCAGTGTTTTAAACTCTGTCTCTCATAGGTTGGCTGCCTCTATTTTATTTACTTCCACTTCTGGAGGTTTGTCCTGTTCTTTTACGTGGGACATGTTTTTGTGTTTCTTCTTTCTGGCTGCTGCTCTGTGTTTGCTTCTATGTATTATTAAATAGATCTCCTATGTCTCTCAGTCTTTGCTTGGTGGTCTTATATAGTATGTGTACTATGTAGTCCAATGACACAGTCTCCCTAATCTCTTGCGTGTGTGTTCCAGGAATGCCCCTTGTATGTTGTATTTTGTAGTTGTATTGTGTAGTGTTGTCATTTTATAGTTGAGCCTTGATTTCTTTTGGAGTGTCAGTGGGTGGGATTGACTCCCAGGCTGACTAAATGTGAGAGGTGGCTATGCCCACAGTGTATGCGCTTCTGCGTGAGGGCTGACTCCTCAGAAGAGGGTTCACTTCTGCAGGCTCTTGTGCATTTTGAGACCCCCCCCACCTTTGGGTGTGCCACTTGTGGGGCTAATCAGCTAATGCTCTGGTATGGTCTGAAGTTGGCCTCTGGGTGTGTTGTTTCTCGTGTCTCTTGGGAGGGACTCCTGTGCAGGGCAATTTCAGCCTTGCCTGTTATCAGCCCACAGCTACCTGATAAGAGCTACAAAGCTATACATGGTTGGCTGTGCTAGACCTGGAGGCATGTGTGGGTGGCTTCACTGTGAACTGAGGTTGACTGCCACCAATAATGGGCCAGAGGCAGCTTAACAAATGGCCGAGGGCCCCCTAGGCCTATTGCCACCCACCAGCTGCCCGTAAGGTCCAGCCATTGAAAGAGGCTCCTTAAGAGTGGGTGCCAGGCTGGTTGACCCAGTGTTGAGAGTGCTGTCCACGATGCAGCATTAGTTTGGTGGGGTAGAGTTCAAGGGAGTCACTGAGGAGTGGCTGGTGGTTTTTATGAAGTTACTGCATATTCAGTTCTTACGCCAGTGCCCACCCTGTGACCACTTTGCACAGTGCCCCCAAGAGCACTGCAGCCAGCCACTGCCTTAGGCTTGCAAATTCCTGAGAGCTGCCCCAGAGTGGCTGCCATGCAGGTTTTAGGTCACTGTACACCACCAAAATCTCCCAGGGCCATTGTGGATTGCCAACTGCTGTAAAATGCCTCTGCAGCTTTGGTGTGGGGCCAGCCTCCCAGGAGCCCAGATGCCCCTGGCAATGCATCTGGTGGGTGGGACAGGGTTCCAAGGAGCTAAGGGGTGTCGTCAGTGGTTTCTACAAAGTCAATGCAGTCTCGGTTCCCACACCAATGCTAGGCCCCTGACTGTCCTACAAAAGTGCCCCAAGAACACTATGGTCAGCCACCGCCCATCTCAGGCCCTCAGGTTCCTGAGAGCTGCCCAAGAGATGCTACAGCACAGGTCTTGGGTTACCGCCCACCAGCAAATATTTCTTGGGCCTCTGCAGGCCCTCTGCCCACTTCAAACAGATTTCTGCAGCCTGTGGAGTAGGGCCAGCAGCCTAGAAGTCAAGAGTTTCCTGGTATGTAGCACCAGTTGTGTGTGTGGGGGCGGGGAGGAGGGCAAAGACCCAGGGCATCACCAAAGCAGTGCACACACATGGATTCCACCAGACCAATGTGGTGCCAAACGTGGCCCTTTGTGGGAGGGATTTACACTAAAAGATGGTGCCCTCATGTAGGTCACACATGTGTCAGGCTCCTCATAAGGACAAAATGGCTCCTGTCCATCCAACTCCCACACCGAAGCCACACAACTCAGTTCTTCCCTATACATCCCTGGGCCTTGTGAACTGCTGCCTCTCCACCAGAGACCAGGTGAATGCCCACAAGCAAGTGGGTCCATGTGCCAATTCTACAAGACAGCGTCTGGGTTTCCAGTCACTTTCTGCCCTATTGGGAATGGCAGACAGAGTCCTCACTGATTTTCACCACCAGATGTCATGGGAACTTCTCTTCTGGGCACAGGACACCTGGGCTGGGGATCCCAGTGTGGGGCTGGGACCCCTTCCTCTTCAGGGGGGGACCTCTGCCACCGAGGTGTCCCTCCTGGCATTAAACCACCATCTGTGGGTTTGAGGTCAGCCCATTTCACATTTCTGCCTCTCCTACCAGTCTTGAAATGGCCTCTTCTTTATAGACTTAGTTTTAAGAGTTCTGTTCAGCTAGTCTTCAGATGATTCTTGAGGTTAATTGTTCTATAATTTATTCGTAATTTTGGTGTGATCCTGGGGTGCAGTAGACAGCGTTTACCTAATCTGCCATCTTGGACCTCTGTATTGTATTTTTAATCATTTTGTATGGATTGATTTAAAATCTTTTTGAATAGCCAGCAAAGGCAACTTCTCCTAAACTAACATTCAAGAATGTGAAGTAGATGGCAAGAAAAGTTTTATCATAGCTTAGATCCTGAACTATGCTAAGTAGCTTTTTCATGGTCTTTGACATGTTAACTGTATATAAATTATACTAATTACAAAGGAACCTTACCTCTTCATTGAAGAGATTATCAGTTTAATGGAGTGAAATCTAAATGTGTGAGTGTGAACATACAGAGTTGTGCTTTCACTTCTTTTGTTCGAAATATTAAATGTTAGCTTGTAGTCCTTCAGGACTAATCTCCCCATTCCAGAGGTATATATACCCCATGTGTGCACACATTGCTGCACTGAGTAATGGGGAAGTTAAAATAAAAAAGATCTTTGCCTATTTCACACAGTCCATAAAACGTGTTGACAATAACCACCAGTATCCCAGGTACCCTCCGCAGTGTAGAGTCTTGAATACTTTCCCGAAAAATGTACGGTGAGGGAAGCAAAGTCTAACTATGAATAAGTCTGACAGTACCCTAACAGAGGACTTTTAGTTTTAGGCAGCTGAGTCTGTCAACTGGTCTGAAATCTTGTTATTTGTGGTTTTTTGAGAGGTTATTTGTGGTTGTCATAAAACGACTCAGAATTTCAATAAAAGCAAGGAAGCAGTTTTGAAGCAAAGAAGACTATTGCACTTTGCATAAGGGATAGAAGTGGGATTGAATATGGATGAAAGAATATAAAAACTGAATTGCCTTTTCTGAATTCCTTCCCGTGTACCCGTTTTGCTATTTCTTGGATTACCCAAACCTGACCCCCCAAAAAGATGTCTGGAGCTTGAATCCAGCAGACACTTTCATAGGGGCCTGTTACGCCACTACACCTGTTATGGTGAGTAAATAGGATGGCAGGGAATTGCTCTGTATACAAAAAGTGCAAGAGAAATAAAACTGATGCAAAGCACATTTGTCACCTTCTAAATATTTGTTCTATTTGAAAAATTCCAGCTCTGATTTCTTAGTCCAAATTTCAGTTCAGCTAATTCTATCCTACTATATAAGTTGGTTATTACTATGTGTCTCCCTTTCTTAGAATCCTTAGGAACGAACAAGAAAAAGTAATAAAAACATAATAAAAATATAAATACAGCAGTTGGATCACTGACGTCTTATGTCAACAACCTTGCTGGCAGCCCAGGAGGACCCAGGTGCACAGGGAACAGACTTATCTGGTCACAGAGCGGCAGGGCCTGAAAAATTGACAGGTTCTGAGGGAGGCTTTTGTTACCTGGCTTCTATAACAGGTTGCTGGTTCATTCTCCTGTGTGCAATAGTTGAAACTTGTTCTACTAAATAGAGGACATGGGGGGCACAGATTTTTATTTATTTATTTATTTACTTACTTACTTACTTACTTACTTACTTACTTACTTATTTATTTTGGTTTAGCAACCTAAGTTTATTAGAAAAAAAAAGCCACTACAAAATATCAGGAAAGAATAAAAAATTCTTTATGAAGAAACATAAAAAAAAAAAAACAGAGGAAAGCATATTCAGCCTCAGTCATTAAAAAGCACACTCCTGCTCCCAATCCTGCCTCTCCCCTGCCAAAATTTACTTATTTGAAGAGTTTCTTCTGTAGAACTCCACACAGGCCCCAAGTATACCAATGTCTTAACAGCTGGTTCTAGAATGAGAGGGGCTCCTATTAGAGAGAGACAATCTTCCATTTCATTTGGAGTTTTACACAACAGTTTTCTGTGTGGCTTAATTTTTGGCATCAGACTGTTTTAACAGAAGCTGTGTGGTGTTTCTTCAGCCAGATCTTTGAGTGCTGGTGTCTTCCCATGATGCCCTTGGCAGCTGATGAAAGCAGGCCCACCCTGCAGAAATACCACAAGGTACTGCCTACAATAAAATGACACACACATGCAAATGCCACTGAGAACTTGTTTGCCTCCTGAATCATATTTTATTTTCCATAATAGACTGTTTTCAAAACTGACCGTGTCTATAGCCTGGTAATGGGCAATAATGATTAATATACCAAATGGGAGTAATTATGGGGGCTTTTTGACATTGCCCTTAGAAAAATCCTTTGCTTACTCAAAAGACAAAGAACTATTTCTAAAATGACAAGTGTGTGTAAATTTTCAAAGTGGATTGTGATTTCTCTGAAAAACACAGGCAGCCAGAAGACAGTTATGCTTTACAGTCTAAGGTAATCTAATTCTTGAAATAAACTTTATTCTGAGCAGTGGCATTCATTTTCTAAATAGGAGGGGAAATTGTTATTGCTTATAATAAAGAACAGGCTATTTTTCTTATATGAGAACCTCCAGGGGACAAAACAATAGTTTTAATACTATAAAGGAGTGGGCTGTGAAACTCTGGGTTAAGTCTTATTTATTCAACATTTAATGCCCATGGTCTGTTAGGCATGAAGAGATTCACTCTGGTGCTGTTATTTAATGCTGGAACAGTAAAATAGTCCAGCTAAGATTAGATTAGGCAGTTGACTCAAAATACCTCAGGTTTAAGGCTCAAAAATGAATAAATCAACATTGTTACCATACAGAACATTTGAACATACTCATATGTATGGCTGAGGAGGTGGGGTAGTGAACCATCCTCTCTCTTTAAGTCCTTATGATGTTCAAGCCTTGAGGAAATGGCCTAACATCTCTTATTTAAAAAAACAAAACAAAACAAAACAAAACCTCTTTAATACCAGTTGTGATTTGAAGAATTTAAGACAAAATTATTTGCTCAGAACAATTTGATATTTTGTATTACTGACCCCCCTGTACACAGAAATATATTTAAGCAACATTGTGGTGAGTCAAGCCAAGGATTGTCGAGAAGCTGGGGTTGGTAGCCCAGTAAACTCTATAATAATGTGTTGATTTACGCTTGGACACTTTAGGCTGTATGTACAAATGTGCCTCAACCTGTGGCCAAGACGAATCCAGTACCAAGAGAATAGCTCTTCCATCATACTGGGTTCCTCACTTTTCAGTTTTATGACTGGCCGAGAATGTACTTTTCTTATTGGAGTCTTATGAGTTTGTATCTGTTGGTATCATGTTATCATCTTCATGAGATGCCTATGCCTGCCTCCCACGGGAGTAATCCCCAAGTGAGTCAGCCCCAGCCCAGGGGACCCGTATGCAGGAGTATAGGCTTAAACCATGGGTTTCTGGATCAAATGGATCTGGGTTCAAGTTTTGCTTCTGCTCATATTATATAAGTGACTGTGAATGAGTTGCTTCACCTTCCTAAGCCTCAGTTCTCTGATCTGTAAAATAGGAAAAATAATAATACCTACATCCTGGTGTTTCAGTGAGGAGCAGTTGCGAAAAATTAAAGGAACTAATGTACATAAAGTGTTTAATGTATTTCTTTAGCCCGTAATAGGTACTCAGTAAATACTAGCTTCCTTTTTACTTTACCTCGTGAGCAAACACCTCTATTCCCTAATTAGTGTTCTGTTCACATCAGTTGTCAAGTCAGCATGACTCCACGGAAGTCTGTTTTGTATTTCTCACATGACTCCTTCTTCACATGCTGATCTGTTTGGCTCTGAGGTCTGGGCTGCATACTGTCCTTTTCATGTCCCCTGGCTTTGGAGATCATCTGGTTCTGTGCACAACACGTGTTAACCGTCCAAAGTGGAACTCTCCCACTTACTCTGCACTGGCCGTCTCTGCACAGCCGAGCGCATAGGTCCTGGCAGATCAGCCCCTGGCCACTTGCTCTGCATTTGTGCCAGCCCTGTGCTAGTCTCTAGCAACTATAGTGCACATTCTGATGCCTTAGAGAGCCAGGCCAGACGGACACCTTCATCTCCGGATTCTTGGATTCTATCTTTGACAGGTTCCAGCATTCCTTCTACTTTGTTCTAGACACTTTCCACCTCATTTCCTCCATGTCACATCTGATTTTTCCATATCGCAGAGGGTGGGTGCAGGCCCTAAGTCATGAGTGTGGTTAGCTGACAGCTGCCCCCACCAGAGTGGTGTTGGGAGGAGGTGCAGAAAGAAATAGAGTAAGGAGTCCACATCTTTTCTTGAATATATGACAGTGCCGTTTATGGTCACCCATTTTTATTTAATGAATAATTTGTCTACTGGGAAAAAAAGTGTTTATTCTGTATATTCTTTAAAAGGAAGCACGGGTTACCATCTGGCTTTCACCATTTAAAATGGGAAATATCTGTATTTAAAATATCTGTATCATCTATATTCTAGTCATTTTGCTCTCAGGATTTTCTTAATTCTCAATTAATTTCCTTTCTTCCTTCCTTCCTTCTTCCCTTCTTTTGTTCCTTCCTTCCTTCCATCACTCATCGATTCATTAAGCTAGATGAGGGTATAAGCCCTGCTGAATTATAACAGAAGGGTGAGACTTTTATCAGAGTGCTGTGCACGGCATGTAATGGGAGTATGGGGATGGTGGTTCCTCCAGGTCTGCAGCTCACAATGTGATTTGTATAATTTCTGTGATTTCTGCAAGTAGCGGGCTGGTGGTGTTTGATTTACTGTGTCATGCTTTGTGTCTGCCTTTGTACTACTCTTCTTCCCCGCACTTTGTGTCTGTCTCAGTCCTCATTTTCCTGGGAAAGGTTGCACTGGAAATCTGAGGAAGAGTTAGAAGGTGAGGTCCTAGTGGAAATGAATAGAAAGACTTGAAAACAGGCCCTGTCCTTCACTGTGATGATGCCTGGTGACTTAACATGGATGACTCCATACATGGCCAACTTAAGCATACATTAGAAAGTAGCTCAGTTACTTCTTTACTGTTATTGAAGCCCAGCCTCTATGGTCTACCTATGCATTTTAGTGCATGTCCTAAATTAATTTTTGTCTTTTATGTGTCAGAGAATGTTCTCAACATAAAGGGGCCTAAGTCAGTGTAGTCCAGTTGAAAAGGCATGGACACAGGGATAAAAAAAATCTGGATTTATATCTAGCCTCTAGCACTTACTAGCTTTGTAACATTGTGTGAATAATCACTTACATTTTTTAACCCATTCTTTCCTTATCTGTACCTTGGGGATAATACCCACGGGTATTACAATACTCCCAGTATTATGGGATTATTGTAAAAATTAAGTGATCTAATGTCTAGCAAGAACTTAGCATAGTGTCTGGCATAGTGATAAGTACCCAGTAAATACTGCTTCCTTCTCTCCCCCAGCCTCACCTCCCAACCAATTGGCCAGCTATCTCTAACACAGCATCAGTGGGACTGTAAATACTTTCATTATTATATAATTGCCCTCCACCAATCTGCTGCTTGATCACCTTTCTGCCCTCCCTCCCGAGTTATTCCTAAACTCAATTACGACTCTCCCTCTGGTATAATCTCCCTCTCTGTAGAAAACAGTGAAAACTTGATGTTTAAAAAAATCGTTTTTCCATAAAAAACTTAAAACCCCTACAATGTTTTCGTGAATTTTTATTTTACAACAGGATTTATTGTTAACACAAAAATGAATGTATTTATGTTTGGAGCTTATTTTTCTCAATAATCTTGACAGTAATATTTTCCTGATTTTTGTGTACAGAGAATGTATTTTGTTGATTTGTCTAAGTGGATGTGAGGCTTATAATTTTTTCAATTATTTGAAAATTTCTGGAGCTCGGGTTCTCAGAACACAGTGAGTCTTTAGCAACCCTTCTGTCTCCCACTTATTTCAAGTTAGTGATGATTTTCAGGCCCAGTAGTTCAAGACTTTTGTCATTCCTGTTGCTATAAATCTGGACATTCCAGTGTTGTTCAGCTTCTAGATGCCTTATGGTCTGATTGCTTATCTCCATCAGCTTAGAAAAGGTCCTTCTTTGCATTGGTTCCAGATCTCACTGCTACTGCCCGACACATTTACTCAACCAACTGTCCATAGGCCATGTTCTTGTCACTTTGTCTCTTTGAAATTGGATAGTTTTAGATGGAATTTGAAGGTGCTAATGTGGACCTCTGAGTAATAGGGACATATACAGTAGCTTTAATCAACAAATTTCTTACTCTTTTTGTCTTTTAGATATAATTTCCATAAGTCCAAAAAGCATGACTGTCTTCTTCAACCATAAATCCTGCAGTCCCTAGACTAGGAATAGTTGTTGAATGAATGAGTCTGCTATTTCAAGTACCTCCGATTGGGACATTATCTTTAGGATTTCTGCACAGTTAGCACAAATCAGTATTTGTGATTTATATGTTCACTCCTCTTATTACAGAATTTTAGTTTCTTTTTATGGAATAGAATTCTTAAACCTATGCTTGTGTATCCAAAGATGGACAATGATGTTGTATTTTAATCAGCATTAAATGTGGCAATTGAACATAAATAAGTTACAACAGGACAGGAAATAATGTTTTTGAAATGTTAGCATTTACATAGAAGGAAAAAAATCTAGTAGGTTGATTTTAAGATTTGAGGACAGGGGTCCTGGGAAAAGTTCTGAGAATGGAGGCATCACATTCCTTCCCACACTAAGCACATAACTCTGCATGGGTTTGGTTTCATTTCAAAAGCGAAGTGTTCACAGACTCTGAACACACCCCTCTAAGTTAGACCCTAGGAGGGCAGCAGATGAACTTGGGGAGTCTTTCTAAGATGACAATCCCCTGAGGTCTGAGGTAAATTTTTACAAGCTCCTATTAACACTTTTAACAAACTATATAAAATTTCTCCCTTACCCTAACAGCTTTTATAAATAAGACGTGACATAATAATCTGAAAAAGCAAAATGTGACATAATAACCTGAAAAAGCAAAAGCTCCATAAGGTCAGATAATCCATTACCTTGGCAATGTAAGGTTTATGTATTTTGAAGCATTGAAATTATCTGGAGAATACAAATGTGTCACACACTTTCTATAATTGAAGAATGAAAATGTTTGAGATAAACAGTACTTTTCCTGGAAGGCCAAAATCTTCTTTTGAGAAAATGCCTCTTCCATATTCATATGGGTAGGGTTCAGTATTTGCAGAGTCATCAACTATAATACTGTAGATCTAACAGAGATTTGAAGATGCCAGTCTATTTCCATGTTCCCCACCTACCCAAGCCCAGCCTTATTTCCAGGCTTTATTCTCCCTTAGACAAATATAACTGATAATTGATTTCATATTTAAAAATATCTTCTGCCCAAAAGTTCTTTTTAGAAATCTATATCTGTTTTGTTGCAGCTTAAAATAATTCCTAGTCAGTGTGCTAATCCATTCATCAACAAATATGTATAGGGCTCTTTGATTTACCAGGAGCCGCATGTAGAAACCAAAAGCAGAAAGTACATTATTCATGAGTAATTACCAAATGGGTAGAACACAAAATAACATCTTTGAAGTTCAGAGGAAGGAGAGAGTGGAGCAGGAGGAATTGGAATTTGGTTTTATAAAATGGTTGGGATATGGGTAAGTCAAGAGAAAAATGAAGGGCAAGTGGTATGGCATGAATGGTGTGAGGAAAAGCACAGAGATAGAAAGAAAATGAAGAGACCAATTTACTTGGAAATGAGGCTTTGAGAAGGGGTGTAGTTGGAGGCAAGTCTGGAGGAGCAGATTGGAACCAGTCTGCAAAGGGCCTCGAATGACATACTAAGGAGGATGGACTTTATGCTATAGACCAGTGGCCTCCAAAGCCAGGCACTTAGGAACATCATTTGGATACAAGAAAATATGTATCCTTTTCAAGATTCTTTAATATATATATTATATAGATATATAATATATAAATATATATGTATAATATATATGCAACTAATATTACGTGTATTGGCAATATTATATGTATGTTATTTATACATAAATATACATATATGGTGATGCATGCACAAAATAGCTTTACTGATAGAAATGCATGTTCAATAAAGTTTGGAGGCAGATTAGTGCTATAGACAAAAAGGAGTGATTAAAGATTTTCACACAGCCAGTGACATTTTCAAAGCAGTATTTTAAGAGATGAATCTGACAACAGTTATACAGAAAGGATTGGAAGAAGCAGTTACTTGTCAACTGTAGCAGTTCAAAGGGCTTAAATTATGGTAGCCACAGTGGGAATGGAAAGGAGGGGGAAATTACCAGAGACATTTTGATGATTTTATCCTTTTCGTGATGAGATTTTCCCTTAGTAAGATCATTCAACAATTGCTGTGGAGCTGAGAATGGAGCAGTGTTCAAGAAGAGGAGTTTTTTATTCAAAACTGATGGCAAAACTTTATTGGTGCTGCCAAATGAGTCATGGTCTGAAATCCTAAACTTAAATGGAAAAAAGAATAAAAATTATGATTAATTATTGGTCAAAAACAAGTTTACATAACTTCATAACTAATTTTATACACAAGAAAAATATTTTTAAAATGTCGGTAACAGCTTCTCCATCATAACCCTAAAAGGGAGCCTTTGAAAGAGTTAATGGAGCAGTGTAATGATGCCCCCTGAATTATAACACAATTTATGCTTCGTATCTGCTTTTTGGCATTGAAAAGGGATCCCAGAAATTTTCTCCTCTCAGTTGCTTGTTGGAGATGTATTACTTTCTGATAACCATTGATTCAAGTACAAATACATTCATTCTTCCTCACACAATGTGATCGTCACAAGAAATAAAATTTAAGGAAACATATTGGTGAATGTGAATTTGTATGAGAAGCCTTGGTACTTGTACTTGATTTACCATCATTTTGTTAAAAATTGTACTGTTTAACTCTCCCCATTTAATGTTTTTGCAACTTAGAACTCATAATGAAAGTGTGATTCAGAGTTCAAATCTATCATTAACCAGGCTTCTCAATTTCCCCTTGCAGATAAAAAACACTCTAAATAATGATAGGGAAGAAGAAATAGTATGTTTTAAAATGCCAACTAGATCAAGCTTCTGATCCCTACATGAAACTAACATTATCTTCAAAATGTATTGATGAAAGAGCCCTACTATCGGGCAATTTAAATAAGAAAAACAAATTAACATATTTTAACTCTCGTCAGGCATCAAATATAAATTTAACATTTGTCTCAAGCAAGCTAAAAAAAGATTACAGATTGAGAGTGCATGTGTATGTGTGTATTTATTTTGACTGAAAATGAGTAGAATGTAGTGTAGAAAAATAGATATAGGATATTGGCACACATCAAAAAAAGGAAATAAGATTAAAAATTCCACATTAAGTAGAAGTGAATATTCTCAAAAATTGCTGTTGGGAATATAAGTTGGTAACCTTTCTTTAGGGCATAAATAACATGTTTCAAGAGCCTGAAAAATGTTTATACTATTTTTTTAAAGGACAAGTTTGTTTTTATTTTTATTATATTAGGAATTCTTTTTAATTTATATTGGAGAATATTGGGGAACAGTGTGTTTTTTCAGGACCAATCAGATCCAAGTCAACTCGTTGTTTTCAATCTAGTTGTGGAGGGTGCAGCTCACTGGCCCACATGGGGATCGAACCTGCGATCTTGGTGTTATGAGCACTACACTCTAACCAACGGAGCCAACCAGATGACCATGTTTATACTATTTAAAAATCTTAAATGTCCAATAATAAGGGAATGGCAAAAACAAAAAATCATTTTCTTGAAGATTATTGATTATAATAGATAAAGGCTATCTATACCAGGATTTTAAGTGAAAAAAAACAAAACAGTATAAAACTATACATAAAATGTCACTGTCTATATATATATACATATATATATATATGTATATATACACATATATACACACACACAAATATATGCATGCAAAAATTATAAGGAAATATAATAATATGCTTATAGGTTGTTTTTGTTTCCTAATTTTGTATAGTTTTCCTCAGTTTTCAATTTTATAATGATATATATTATTTACATAGTCAGAAAAAATATCAAAGTAAAAAATTATAGAGAGCAGTCCGAGTTTAAAATGCAAATACCTATACTTAATACAATTAGCTGATGGAAAGATTTCTGTGAGCATAATATATTTATTTAATGACTTGATCAACAAGAGTTGCTTATGTACTCAACTTTGACTAGTTCTGTCTATGCTACAAAAGTAGGTACATATAATAGCAACTGAAGCAAAATGCTGAAGTTAAAGCACATCTAATTATCTAGGCTATTGGGATGTTTTATTTGGGCTTTAGTTTCACAAAAAGAGCATATCTTGCCAACTTTCTGAACTGATAAGGCACTAATATGTTTTAGATTAAATGAAAAGGCCATAACTTTTATTTATACTTATGTGAATATATTCAGTCAGTCAGTCAGACATCAATAAACATTTACTCAGCACTTATAAAATGTCAAGTACTAGGCCAGGATTATGAAAAAGAGAAATGAGTAAGTCTCAGAAAATTAATGGTCTAGTGGGGAGATCAACATTTAAGTGTGGTTGAAAATGAAAATAGAGGTATGTATGAAGTTCTAGAGTAACACTGAGAAAAGGGTAGCCAACTTCACCATAAAGTTGGGAAAACCTTCCCAGAGAAAGTGATGTTAGAGATGGGCTTTGTTGAATGAATAAAAGTTTGCTAGGTGGAAAAGGTGAAGGGACATTCTAAATAGGAAGAAGAGCATATACAAAGGACCAAAACACTGAGGTAGCATAGCATGTTCAGGGACTGGTAGGAAATGTAATATGGCGGGAGCTTAGGATGGGAGGCAGAAGCAGGACATAAGAATAGAAAACTAGGTTAAGACCAGAAATGGCCTTCACACACTGGTAGTCACAGGGTTTCTACTTCAGCAAAGATTAATTGTGATCTGTCTGGCTAATAGAATCCTAATCATTATAATGAGGTAAGACTGTTCCCTTTGAATTATGGAAATTATAACTGTTATGACCTATTCCACAAATGCAGGCTATACATACGATCACATCTGTTTAATTACTTTATAGTTAATCATCCAAGCCTCCACTGGCCTTAGCCTTATGAACAGGATGTCTATTATCTCCTCTTGAGGTCCCTCCCACTGCCTCTGAATTGTCCAGGAATCCTGGAACTTCACTCAGGCTGAATAGGTCAGTCCTCATCCAGAAACCTGTAGCTGGATCCCTAAGTCACAGTGGTGCCCATTTGGGGCAACAAGGTCACAACTCCCTTTGTTTACTTTCCCTTCTTCAGCTATTGTTCTCTAAATCATAAACTCTGTACCAGGGTGTCTGGATCTAGAGGAGTTTCTGGAGTTGGCCACATGATATGCTGAAATTAGCCCTTCTCCTAGAACCTTAGGCCACTCTGTTGAGCTCAGGTCAATAGCCCAGACTCCCCTTCATCAAGGTCACATTATTTTTGTGGTTTCCAGTATCCTCCCTTTCTGGTATCTTAGTCATTGTCACCCTGACCCAACATTTCTCTCATTTCCAGCCCCCAATCCAAGGAAGCAAGGGGAATGCCTTACTTCCAGAAGGCACTGGACTCCTTTTACACACTGATTTGCCTCCTGCCCACTGATTCATCTTTTGTCCAGATTCTGTCTCCAGATGGCTTAAGAGGTAGCAGCTTACGAGATTGAGTTTAAAAAATGTTTGTTGCCCTGCCACAGTGACCCACAACTGTCTAATAACTTTATATGTATATAACTAAGAAAGATGCCAAAGGATCCAAGATAGTGGAGTAGATAAATGCTGTGCTTGCCTCCTTCCATGACCACCTTAAAATTACAACTAAATTATAGACAATCAACCTGGAGAACCATCTGAAGTCTAGATGAACATAAGTCCTATAAGTAAAGACATACAGAAGAAGCCACCTCAAGACTGGTAGGAGGGGCAGAGACACAAAATAGGATGTCCCCACACCTGGGTGTGGCAGTTGAGAATCAGGAGGGATGTCTCAGTCACTGAGGTTCCCCCAAAGGATCAAGGGACCCTAGCTACACACTGAACTTCCCAGTCCAGAGTACCAGTGCCAGCAAGAGGATCCTCCACAACATCTAGCTGTGGAAAACAGTGGGGATTCCGACCATCGCAGTGAGATGGAAGGCTGTAGGAAACCCAGACATCCTCTTAAAGGACCTGCACACAGACTCACCCTTAGGAACTCACTCTGGGCTCCAACGGAGGCACAGTGACTCAGGGAGCATTGAAACATACAGGGAGAGACTGAGTTGTGTTGCTCAGAGCAAGGACTTGGAGGGACAGTTGCCATTTTCCCTGTGTGGGGTCATTCTCCCTTGCAGCCAGTAGGCAGATGCCATCTTTCCTGTGGTAAAACCTCCCTCTCACTGCCAAATCTGAATCTGAATTGTCCTGGTGAACTCCCCTCACTCTACCCTGGTGACTTGCTGGGACCCTGCCCCACCCAAATCATGAAATGCCTAAGGAAATATCCCAGCCATCAGCCTGCCCTGACCACATTGCACTCTTTCTTGGATAACTCTCTGACTCTAGGGTCTAAGGTGGGTGGTCACTGGCCTCGGTGTGTTCTGAGACTTTTGCTAAGTAGCTTCAGGCTGAGCACTGACACCAAACCATAATCTACATTAACCTGGTGACCACCATTTGTCCCACCCTGCTGACTCCCAGAGACCCCTGCATGACTGACTTCACATACTGCACAAGGCTCTATCAGCAACTGAGTCTTATGGGAGTCCACAGGTGGCAGCAAGCCTCAAGGTGTCCTGAGATTTTTGCAGTTATCCCAGGCTTGGTACTTGTGGCTGCTGTCCTTGGTTCCCAGCATGGCCTCTACCACATGTCCAGATCCAGCACAGGTAATGACCAACCATGGATCGCCTTGTAGCTCCTACCAGATAGTCCCCGGCTGATTACAACAGTGGCTGATCTCAGCCTGCCCAGAGCTGCTCCGTAGAGGCCCCACAACCAACGTACCTGGAAGTCAGCTTCAGACCACAGCAGAGCACTACCCAATTAACCCCACAAGTGGCACACACAAGGGACAGTCTCAGCAGACATCAGAGCCCACAGAGTAAGCCCACAGCAAAATATCCTATAAGCTCTGCATGTGGCCAAACCCAACAGCCAGTCAGCACGAGGGCCACTCCCACCCACTGATGTGTTAGTAACAATCAAGGCTCAACTATAACAGGAGGGCATACACAGCCCACACTAGGGCCACTCCTGGAGCACCCAGCACAGGAAACCAGGGAGAGTACCCCACTGAGCCCTACAGGGGACATACTATATAAGTCCACCTGGTCAAGACTGGGAGGTGTAGCAGATCACCTATTACATAGAAACAAACACTGAGAGGCAGCCAAAATTAGGAAACAAAGAATTATTACAATAACTGAAATGAAGAATGCACTATTAGGAAAAATCAGCAGAACAGATGAAACAGAGGATCGAATCAGTGACTTGGAAGACAAGGTAGCAGGAAACACCCAATGAGAACAGCAAAAATAAAAAAAGAATCCAAAAAAATGAGGACAGTTTAACAGATCTCTTGGACAACATCTAGTGTAACAATATTCGCATCATAGCGTACCAGAAGGAGAAAAAAGAAAGCAAAGGATTGAGAACCTACTTGAAGAAATGACTGAAAACTTTCCTAATCTGGAGAAGGAAATAGACATACAAATCCAGGAAGTGCAGAGAGTCACAAAAAAGACGAAACCAAAAGGTCCCACATCAAGACACCTTATAATTAAAATGGCAAAGGTTAAGAACAAAGAGAGAATCCTGAAAGCAACAAGAGAAAGGCAACTAGTTACTTACAAGGGAGCTTTCATAAGATTGTCATCTGATTTCTCAGCAGAAACTTTGCAGGCATAAAGGGATTGGCATGAATTATTCAAAGTGATGAAAAGCAAGCACCTACAACCAATACTACTCTACCCAGCAAGGCTATCATTTAAAATTGAGAGAGAGATAAATAGCTTCCCAGATAAGAAAAAGCAAAATGATTTCATACCACCAAACAAAGAAATGTTAAAGGGACTTCTTCATACCACCAAACAAAGAAAAAACAAAATGAGTTCATACCACCAAATAAAGAAATGTTAAAGGGACTTCTTTAAGAAGAAGGGGGCAGGGGCAGAGAACATAAAGATGAATAAGAAAATGGCAATAACTATGTATCTATCAACAATTACTTTAAATGTAAATGGGTTAAATGCTGCAATCAAAAGACATAGTGTAGCTGAATGAATAAGAAAACAAAACTCATGCATATGCTGTCTACGAGAGACCCAATTCAGATAGAAAGATAAACATTGACTGAAAGTAAAGAGGTGGAAAAAGATATTTCACGTGAATGAAAATGAAAAAAAAAAAAAAACAGTAGGGTAGTAATACTTATAACAGACAAAATAGACTTTAAAACAATAGCTATAATAAGAGACAAAGAGGGATATTACACACTGATAAAGTGATCGATACAGCATGAGGATATAAACCTTGTAAACATTTATGCACCAAACATAGGAGCACCTAAATATATAAAGCAAATGTTTACCAACAAAAAGGGATAGATTGACAGTAATACAATCATAGTAGGGGACTTTAACATCTCATTGGCAGCAATAGAGCGATCTTCCAGACAGAAATCAACAAGGAAACAGTGCCCTTAAATGACACACTAGACAAGATGGACTTAATTGATATTTTTAGAGTATTTCACACCAAAGCATCAGAACATACACTCTTTCCAAGTGTACATGGGACATTTTCCAAGATACTCTACATGGTAGGCAACAAAGCAAGTCTCAATAAAATTAAGAAGATTAAAATAATATCAGGTGTCTTTTCAGACCACAGTAGTATGAAGCTAAATATCAATTACAAGAAAAAAAATTGAAAAACATACAAATTAAGCTAAATAACACACTACTATATAATTAATGGGCTAATAATGAGATCAAGGAAAAATCGAAAGGTACCTTGAGACAAATAAAAATGAAAACATTATGAGTAAAAATCTTGGGGTACAGTAAAAGTAGTCTAAGAAGGAAATTATAGCAATACAGGCCTACTTCAAGAAACAAGATGAATCCCAAATTAATAACTTTACACCTAAAGGAACTCCCTAACTTTACACCTAAAGGAACTAGAAAAAGAACAGCAAACAAAGCCCAAAGTGAGTAGAAGAAAGAAAATAATAATAAAGATCAGAGCAGAAATAAGTGAAATAGAGTCTAAGAAAACAACACAAAAGATCAATGAAACTAAGAGCTTATTATTTGAAAAGATATTTTTCAAAACATTGATATTCTTTTAACCGGACTCATCAAGAAAAAAAGAGAGAGGACCCAAATAAATAAAATCAGAAATTTAAGAGGAAAAGTGGCAACTGACACCACAGGAATACAAATGAGTATGAGAAAATATTATGAATAATTGTATGTGAAAAAGTTGGACAATCTGGAAGAAATTGATGAATTCCTAGAAACATAAAAACTTCCAAGACAGAATCAAGAAGAAACAGAAAATCTGGACAAACTGATTACTACTAATGAAATTGAATCAATAATCAAAAAACTCCCAACAAACAAATGTTCTGTACTGGATGGTTTCATAGGTGAATTTTACCAAACAGTCAAAGAAGAATTAACACCTATTCTTCTCAAACTATTCAAAATATTCAAGAGAAGGGAAAGCTCCCAAACTCATTTTACGATGCCACACTTACCCTGATTCCCAAACCATACAAAGACATTACAAAAAATGAAAATTATAGGCCAATTATAGGCCTGATGAACATAGATACAAAAATCCTCAACAAAATGTTAACAAACCATATTCAGCAATACATTAAAAAGAACATACACCATGATCAAGTGAGATTTATTCCTGGGATGAAAGAGAGGGTTGGTTCAATATCTGAAAATCAATTAACATGATACACCACGTTAAAGAAAATGAAAGATAAAAATCATATGATCATATCAATAGATGCAGAAAAAGCGTTTGACAAAATCCAGCATAGATTTATGATAGAAACTCTCAGCAAAGTCATTATAGAGGGAACATATCGCAACATAATAAAGGCCATGTATAACAAACCTACAACTAACATCACACTCAACCTGGAAAAGCTAAAAGCGTTCTCCTTAAGATCAGGAAGAAGACAAGAATGTCCACTTTCACCACTTTTATTCAACATAGTATTGGAAGCCCTAGCCACAGCAATCAGACAAGAAAAATAAAAAATAAAAAAACATTCAAATTGGAAAAGAAGTAAAACTCTCATTATTTGCAGATGACATGATACTATATATAGAGAACCCAAAAGATTCCACAAAAATCTATTAGAACTGATAAATGAATTAAGTAAAGTAGCAGGATACAAAGTTAATATTCAGAAATTGATTGAATTTTTATACACCAATAATGAATTGTCAGAAAGAGAAATTAAGAGAACAATCCCATTTACAATTGTATGGGGGAAAAAACACCCTAGGAATAAATTTAACCAAGGCGGTAAAAGACCTGTACTCAGAAAACTGTAAGACACTGAAGAAAGAAATTGAAGAAGATACAAATAAATGGAAGTATATACCACACTCATAAATAGGAAGAATTAACATCATTAAAATCTCAATACTGCCCAAAGCAATCTATAGATTCAGTGCTGCCCTATAAAAATACCAATGGAATTTATCACAGAACTAGAATAAATAATCTTTAAATTTATATGAAATCACAAAAGACCCAAATAGAAACATCCATCTTGAGAAAGAACAAAATTGGACGTATCATGCTGCTTGATATCAAACTATACTATGAGGCCATAGTAATCAGAACACCATGGTATTGGCATAAAAACTGACATATAGGCTAATGAACAGGATAGAGAACCCAGAAATAAACCCAGGCCTATATGGTCATTTAATCTTGACCAAGGAGACAAGAATATATAGTAGGGTAAAGACAGTTTATTCAAAACATGATGTTGGAAAAACTGGACAAATGCATAGAATAAAATGAAACTGAACCACCTTCTTACACCATATATAAGAATAAACTCAAAATGGATTAAAGACTTAAATATATGACCCCAAACCATAAAACTCCTAGAAGAAAACATTGGCACTAAACTCCCTGACACTGTTCTTGGTAATAATTTTTCTGATATATCTCTTTTGGAAATAAAAGAAAAAATAAACAAATGAAACTACATCAAACTGAAAAGGTTTTGCACAGCAAAGGAAACCACTAACAAAACAAAAAGACAGCGTACTGAATGGGAGAAGACATTCGCCAATGATACATCTGATAAGGAGTTAATATCCAAAATTTATAAAGAACTCACACAACTCAACACCAAAAAAACGAAAAACCCAATTTAAAAAAAAGGCAGAGGACCTGAATAGACATTTCCTCAAAAAGGACATACACAATAGACATATGAAATGATGCTCAATTTCACTAATCATCAGAGAAATGCAAATTAAAATCACTTCACACCTGTCAGGATGTCTATCATCAATAAATCAGCAAACAACAAGTGTTGGCGAGCATATGGAGAAAGGGGAATGGTTGTGGGATTTCAAATTAGTGCAGCTACTATGGAAAATGGCTTGGAGTTTCCTCAAAAAATTAAGGATTACCTTATAACCCAGCAATTCCACTTCTGGGTATTTATCTGAAGAAATCCAAAACCCTCATTCAAAAATATATATGACGTAGGACAATTAAGTTCACAAACTCGTCCTAGAAAAAGTGCTACATACCTCATTGCTGAATATCACTACGGTCAACTTCCAAGTACTCCGCTTGGGTAGCTATGCACCAACACCAGCACCTAATCCACACTTCAAAGCAATTTTGGAACTCTTTTTTCTGGAATGGCCATCAGAGCTGTCTTCATATTATCCTTGATGTCCTGAATGTCATCAAAATGTTTTCCTTTCAATATTTCCTTTATCTTTGGGTAAAGAAAGAAGTCATTGGGGGCCACATCAGGTGAGTATGGAGGGTGTCCCAATACAGATATTTGTTTACTGGCTTAAAAACTCCCTCACAGACAGTGCCATGTGAGCTGGTGCATTGTCGTGATGCAAGAGTCATGAATTGTTGGCAAAAAGTTCAGGTCATCTAACTTTTTCATGTAGCGTTTTCAGCACTTCCAAATAGTAAACTTGGTTAACCGTTTGTCCAGTTGGCACAAATTCATCATAAATAATCCCTCTGATATCAAAAAAAGTTTAGCAACATCACTGCAACAAGTTCACTAACATAACTGTTCGACCTTGTATGACCCCCTACGATTATTGTAACACTATTTACAATAGCCAAGATATGGAAGCAACCCAACTATCTATCAGTAGACAACTGGATAAAGAAGAGGCGGTACATATACACAATGGAATATTACTTGGCCGTAAAAAATAATGAAATCTTAGCATTTGCAACAGCATGGATCGGCCTAGAGGGTATTACGCTAAGTGAAATAAGTCAGACTGAGAAAGACAAATACCCTGTGATCTCACTTACATGCGAAATCTAAAGAATAAAATAAATGAACAAACAAAACAGAAACAGTCTCATAGACACAGAGAAGAAACTAATGGTTGCCTGCGGGGAGGGGTTGATTGGCTGAGTGAAGAAGTTTAATGGATATTGCTAAGTGTAGTAAGTCAGACATAGAAAGACAAATGTCACATAAGTTCAGTTATAAGTGGGATCTAAAGAACAAAATGAAGTAATGAAACAGAAAGAAACTCGTGGATGCAAAGAATATCTTGATTGTTGCCAGAAGGGATGGGGCTTGGGAAGTGGGTGAAAAAGGGGAAGGGATTAAGAAGTACAAATTGGTTGTTATACAGTAGTGATGGGGATGTGGGGTACACTATAAGGAATATAGTCAATAATATTGTAATAACTACGTATGGTGGCAGATGGTACTGGATTTATCAGGGTGATAGATGGAAGGGGAGTTGGAAACGGTGAAAAAGGTGAACAGATTGAGAAATACAAATTGGTAGTTACAAAATAGTGATGGGGATGTAAAGTAAAGCATAGGGAATATAGTCAGTGATATGGTAATAACTATACATACAGTACAAGGTGGGTACTAGACTACTCAGGCGGATCACTTCTTAAATAATATTCTTGTCTAACCACTATGCTGTACACCTGAAATTAATATAAAACAGTATCAAACGTCAACTGTAATTGAAAAGTTAAAAGTGGGGAGGAGAAGTGATGAGCAATAAGAGGTTCAATTTTCCAGGTATAAAACAATTAAGTCTGGGGGATGTAATACAGAACATAAGGAATACAGTCAATAATATTGTGATAGCCTGGTATCATGTCAGATGGTTGCTGGACTTATCATGGTGATCACATGTTTAGGTATATAAATTATAAGTGTTGATTGACTATGGTGTACACTGGAGACTAATATAATATTGTATGTTAGCTATATTTTAATAAAAATCTATAAAAAAACACAAATTGGTAGTTAAAAATACTCATGGGATTTAAAGTACAGCATAGAGAATACATTCAATAACATATATATAAAAAATAAAAAAGAAAGCTACTAGGTGATTCTTCTAAGGACAATTTTCTTCAAAGTAATTTTCTGTTTCTGCCTATAAAAAGAAGTAGCAATTACTTCTGTAAAATAATTAACATTTGTGTAACCATGCCCCCTATTTTTAAAAAGTATGGAAATGTGCTTATATATTAAGTGAGAAATTATGTAACTTGACCAAGGTGGAAATAGTTCTCAACGCCCAAATCCATGTGTTAACCACTATGCTTACTGCCTCGTCTCATTCAGTTTATATGCTAATATGTTATTATTTATTCTATAACTCAACTACTACACTTATATTCATCAAATTTATTGCAGGAATAGAAATCTCTAAGTATAGGCACTCTCTTCTGAACTGTTGATAAAAGAGAGCTGGGCAATAAGTGGATTTATGAACTATTGCATTTATATGGAAAATGAATATATTTACTTGAAAACCTTTGGAAAAACTTCCTCTCTGAGTACTCAGATGCCCCTTCTCTCTAGGAGTAAAAGTGTGTGCTCTATGCCTCGATGTTTATTATGTCGTTGTATAGTTCATTCATCAAATGTCTATTACATGCCAGGCACAGGATTGTCTTGCATACATTATCACATCTCATTTAATCCTCACAGCCACCCTGTGAAATAGTTATGGAATAGGCATAGCATATTCTTTCCACTTTTCAGAATTGGAGACTGAAGTTCAGGTAGATCAGTTTACCAGTGGTTACACAGCAGGTGCCTGAAGAAAGCAGGGCTCGCCAGATCTGTCTGCCTTTTTCAACTTAGAACAGCTTGCCTGGGAGTGAACTATCTGAAGAGTTTTAGGAGGTGAGACTAGGAAAGTCGTGGGGAGCTTTCAATTTTATTCTAAGTGAGAGACCAAGCTTTGGATTTATTTATTCATTCATTACCTATTGATTGGGCACCTAATGTATGCTGAACAGTCTAGGCACTGGGAGCACCACAGCAAATCAAAAAGCACAGACCCCCTGCCTTCCAGAAGCTTACATTCTGGCTATTGAAGGTTTTGAGCAGAGAAATGACATGGTTTAAATTCAACTAGGGTCCTACTGGCTACAGTGTGGAGCATCACCTGCAGAGGGGTGAGGACTGTGGCAGGGAGAGCAATTAGGAGGACTGCAACAATCCAGACCAAAGAGTGTCGGGGCTTGGACCAGAGTCACAGCCAGGAGAAGCCGGATTCTAGATAGACTTAGAAGAAAACACCAACGGAATTTACTGAGCAACTGGATGTGGAAATGGCTCATCCAGCTTTAATTGGAATTCAGGTCAGCCTGCATCCTAAACCTGTGCCTTTTTAATTATGTTAAAATGCTCAAATATAAAGTGGCTTCACAACAATATCCAATTTAGTGGATAACAGATCCTTTTCAGCTCCTTAGCACTAGGCTAATGAAATGAAAATACTTGTTGGTGCCAAAGGAGGCAAGATAGAACTCCATTTTCCAGGAGCATTTAGTCGATCAGCCTGCTCCCTCGAAGGCCACTTGCTTGCGTGGCAGCACCTGTGTGATTATACTTGCGATTTGCAGTGTGTCCATCTCAGAGCTACTCAAAGCCTTTCCCTATAGCTCCCCCGGGGTGAGGTAGGAGGATGGATCCTCTTAATAAGATTTAAGCCCAACTTTATGTTTTTCTGCCTGTGTTATTTCTTTGAAACAACATTATGAGATCCAAATCAGAACAGGTTTTAATTCTTGGTCACGAAGTGGGACTTTTCGTGTATTGTGGTCCCATTTTTTAAAGTTTGGGAAACACAGCTTCCTTGTAGTTACTTTTACCAAGCAGACATTGTCACTCAAAAATGGTTCTACATATGTCATCTCTACCAGTAACTTTAATAACTCCATGATAGAAATCTGTACTTCCCAAGTCAATAAAATTGCCACCAAGCTGTTTATACAGCAATAAGGTGAATAAAATGTCATCTTCTTTCCATTAATTTTCATTGACCTTAAGCGTCTGACCTTGTATTTCTATGTAGGAGAAGACATTGACCATGAGTAAACATAAATGTTGCATCTGCTTCTCAGTCTTTATTCTACTGAGAATAGCATAGGCAGCTGGCTATACTTG
This sequence comes from Rhinolophus ferrumequinum, assembly GCF_004115265.2. NCBI lineage: Eukaryota > Metazoa > Chordata > Mammalia > Chiroptera > Rhinolophidae > Rhinolophus > Rhinolophus ferrumequinum. The sequence continues at coordinate 38,996,789 of NC_046297.1, forward strand.
TGGATTTAGAGTAAGAAGCAATGTCCTATGCATCTTATCTTAAAGTAAAGCCAAATGATTTGGTTTCAGTTAATCACTGGAAGGCCCCGTGAACCGCCTAGGTTCCACCTAACTGCATCTTCTGTACATGATCTAACATCCCACTGAACTTGGCCATCCATTGGGTCTTGTGGGGCAGGTGGTCTAGTTAGAGCTATGATTAGAGGCTCTCACTTCCTGGCCTGCAGGCAGCATTTGTACAACCACATTAACCTGCCCTGGAGATCAGGTCTGAGGGTGTTCCTTTGCTGTGTCAGCCACACTCTGAATCAGGCAGCCACACCAGCAAGAGATGAATATGTATTTCTCTGGTTCCCTCCTGCCTCCAAAATGCAGATGAGGGGCCTTGCCATTTTTAAAAAAATTAAAATCAACTGAAGAATTACTTATTTTATTTTATTATTTTTCTCAGGGCTGCGTCCAAAGAGGACTCTACGTTTGGTGCTCTGGACTGCAGAGGAACAAGGTGGAATCGGTGCTTTCCAGTATTATCAGTTACACAAGGTGAGAAAACAGCCATGGATTGCTGGGCATTTGCACATGTGCTGTCAGTGTAAATTCTGTCTTTTGTCCTGAAGACACTCAATAATGGTTTGTGGTAGGCTGACCCCAGCAAACGCCCCTTGGAAAAGTCTTCTTCATCCAGCCCCATAGAGGAGAATGCACTGGTGAGCTGACAGTGCTGTGGTGTGGAGCCACGGGCTTCTCTCTTTCTACATTCATCTGTGGCCTTAGAAAAAGCCCCACTGCCACACTGCCACTTTCTTAAAGGCTCTCTCATTCTGGTACACTCATGTATGCTAGAAAAGTAGTAATAGGTACACATTCCCTCTCCCCGCGGAGTCTACTTACATACTTCGATGCCTTGAGCCCTCCTGGGAGCACTAGTGTTTAAGAGCCAAGGCCTGAGACCTTGAGTCAGCCAGGAGCATTGATTGATAATAGTGGCCGGAATGACAGCAGCCAGAGGTCTCAGAGCCTCTGGGTATGTGGAGGATTGCTTGGTTTGACAATGACTATAATAAGACAAAAGTGAAGCTTGAAGCAAGAAGGTGATAGTAGAAGATCATGATTAGAAATATGAGACCACATTTAAGATGGGGACAGGGATATTAATGTCAACAACAACCTTTCAGAGAGGAGAAAGTATACAAGCTCAAAATCACTCTGGATCAAATCCAATGTTAGTTCAAGGAGGATTCCCAAGTCAGTGGGTGTGCTGCGGAGCAGCAGTAGTTGGGCCGAGGAGTGGGGTCTCATCAGCTGCTGCGACTGCTGCATCTCCAGATTAGAAGGAAAAGATCTTGCAAGCTTAAATTATTAAAATCTGCCTGATCACTGCACTCTATACCTGAAGCTGAAGCTGAGCAATAATGAATGTCAACTATAATTTTATATATACATATATATGTATATATATGTATGTACATACTTACACAAGAAGCGGAGTACAGCATTAGGAATAGAGACAGTGGAAATGTAATGGCTCTGTGCGATGTCAGAGGGATAGTGGATGGAGGGAGGAGGGTTCACACAGTGTGAGGGATATAAATGATAAACGTCTAAGTGTTACTTTGTCTTGTGCACCTGAAACTAATAAAATAAATAAATAAATAATAAGTAAAATTTAAAAAAGTTATTAAAATCAAACAGGTTTATTTGTTTTCTGAATTGTATTTATATCTTTTTGGATCATTTTTCAGTGAGTCTCTACTACCCAGTTTCAGTTAGAGCTTAAGAGTAATGAGTTCAGGGTCAGGAATTTGGTCACTAAATATAGTTGTTTACTGTACAAAGGAAAACCACACTTTATGTCCAATTCTTTCACCATTTCAGTTCTTTTGGTCTCACCAGATCCTGGGAAATAAGATAATTCCAGATAAATGTCCTTTGATTGGTGGGTCACTAACATCAGCTTCTATATGTTGTGGTGGGCTAGAACATCAGATAAGAGTTATTCTAGATTCAGCAACATTCAATTAATATTTCTGCCCACCTACTATATCTCATGCACAGTATTAGGCATTAGGTTTAGTGTCATTAACATGATTAACACTGACTTCTTGGAAACTGCAACCTAAAGAAGGACACCAATGACTGAACTTCGATTATAAAGTGTTCTGATAAAGACTAAAGTATGATGGCAGAGACAGGAACCTCCCCTAACCTGACTTTGGGGAGCCATCATCATAGGCTACATGGAAGAAATGACATCTAAGTGGAGACCTAAAGACTGAATACAAGTAAGCTAAGGAAGAGGATTTGGCAGGGAGGTGGTAAGTACTTCATAGCAAGAACTGTATTTGCAAAGGCTGGAGGTGAAGAGAGCACAGAACACTGAAGACACTGGAGTGACTGGTGCATAAACTATAAGACACATCATGGTAGGAGCATAGAGTAGAGAGGTGAACAAGAACATATAAATCATGTTTACAAGTTTGTACTTCATCCTGATGCAAGAAGAATAACTGAATTATTTTTAAGGAGGAACTTTTAGATTCTATACATCTTGGACCCTATAAAAAACAAAATACCCAAATAACTGTTTTGCAGCATGTTTATTCTCAATAATCTACTGTACTCCAAGAAAAAATACATTGCAATTAAACTGCAATGGATCAGGCTTGAAATTTAGTCAACAACTGAATTTTTATAGATCTGAAGAAAGAATGTTTATTTCTCTATAAGTTTTTGAAATTCACAGCAGCCTACCAAAATATATGAGTGAAATCTGAGATGACTTGATTTTAAAATTCCCAGAGATTGGACAGTTTTAAAGGACTTATTCTGTATTTTTATGATTAGCATATTGATAGAAAGCATTGTCATGAGCATAATTATTTCTGCACTGGCTGAGTTTAACTTTAAGTGAATATAACAAGCAAGTCACAAACCAGGGAGGACAAATCAGATTGTCTTAGACTTCTCTATAGATTTATTTAAAGTTAGAAAATAGTCAATGTCCAATTTACTACAGTCACAACACAGAGAGCCTCTGTTCTAAATAAGGTATGATAACGGCTGAAACAAATAAGCCTTAAAATTTCAGTGGTTTAACATAATAGAAATTTTTTTTTGCCCACTTAACATCTAGTCTGTAGGAGGGCTTTGCTCCACATAGTCATTCAGAGATCCAGGTTGATAGACTCTTCAGCATCATGGCTTTTAATATGGCCTTGAGCATCAATACGCAGCTGGCAGTCAGGGAGAGATTGGGAGGTTTTCATGGGACACTTCTGGAGGTGGACATGGAGAGACAAAGAGAGAGTTTATGTTTGCTGAACTGAAGTCTGAAAGGAACTTCATCTACCATTAACCATGGTTATCTCTAAGAGAAAACTAGGATTAGGTGGATACAGTGAGTTATATAACTGTATTGTATTAATTTTCATGAAATAAAAATATTTTTATAATGAAAAGAAAAATTGAAAGAACAGGGACATCAGTAAACATTTACTTGACAAAAGTTTTTGTTTCGTTTTAAAGAGAATGTTCTATCTTATAAATCACAAATGGCAGGCAAAGGAATATATCCTTCCCTCTTCAACAAATATTCACCAAAACACTTAAAGAACAAGCATAGAATTGTTACCACATCTGAGTTTTTCAGGCCTTCATTTTGCCTTCTCTCTTCAAATAAGAAACTAGGACTGGCCCTAGTTTGGGTGATTGGAGCGCCGTGCTCCTAACGCGGATGTCACCGATTCGATTCCCACATGAGCCAGTGAGCTGCGCCCTCTACAGCTAAGATTGTGAAAAACAGTTCTCCCTGGAGCTGGGCTGCCGTGAGCAGCCAGAAGTTGGTGTGTGCTGCCGTGGGCTGCCACGGGCTGTTGTGTGCTGTTGTGTGCCGCTGTGGGCTGCTGTGTGCTGTCATGAGCAGCCAGTGGCCAACATGAGTGGGCAGCAGCCAGTGTGAGTGGCCGGCAGCCATCGTGAGCGGCCGGCAGCCAAGAGCTGCTGTCAGCTGCTGTGAGCAGCGGATGGTTGACTGGCGACCTACCGAGGCAGGGGAGCACAAGACTCACAATACCAGCATGGGCCAGGGAGCTGTGTCCTACACTAGACTGAGAAACAACGGCTTGAATCAGAGTGAGGGCCGGGAGGCAGAAAAAAGGGGGTAAAAAGAAAAAGAAAAGAAACTAAACACACAACTGGCCATCAGGAGAACTGGTTCTAGTCTTCATTCTGCCACCAACTTGATATTAGGCATCAACAGTGAGGTACCTCAGCCTCTCAAAGACTCATATTTCTCATCTCAACTTACTAAAGTTTGTGTCCCCCTCTCAACCCTCACAATGCAGAGAGAATCCCAGGTAATCATTATGCTTTACTCTATTGAAAACATAAGTTGTAATGTTATTTACAATTAAAATGTGCAGTTAAACATACTATTCTAAGTTCTAGTATGATTGTCTGTGAGAAAACAAAGGCAGTATTATCTTCAGCAGTACAGCTATAGATCAGTAAACTACTATTATCGAAAACTTACTCTATAATAGCCACTCCAGCCTGAAAAAAGTTCAATCCATGATCTCTGTCACATTTGTTCCTCCTTCTCTAGTCATTATTTCTATTAATAACATCATCATCCTCCCCACCGCCATATATCAAAATGTTGCTGACATTTTCCCTTCATTCTCTTCTTTGTGCCCCACATCTAATAAACAGTAAAGTGCTATTGATTCTATATTCTATCACTTTAGATGCATCCTTCATTTCAAGGCTCGCTGTTGTTTCTCTAGTTCAGGCTTTGCATGATACCCATCATATCAAGTTAATCTTCTTGAAGCCCAGCTCAAATCCAATACACTCTTTGCCCCCAAGCGCATTCAGTTGTTTTCCAGCACTAATACAATCTAGTTCAAACTCCTTAGCTTCTTGGCCCTTGTGGTCCCCCATACCATGATTTCTCACTATTCTCCTCCATGTCCTCGAGTCTGACAAAAATGAAGAGCTCTTTATACATCACACACTAGCCATTTTTGTGTGTCATTAATCATACAGTTTCTTTTCCTTGAATTACCTTTCTTCCCATCTCTTCATGTTCTTCAAGGATGAAATCAAATGCCTTCTTTCCCATAGAGCATTCTCTGACTAACTCTCCAAACCCTGATTAAACATAATCTCCCTATCCTTGAAACTAATGTAATAACTTATCTAGGCATTTCTAAGGATGTGGAATACTTTCTGATTTTTAGGAAGGAAGGAAAGAAGGAAGGAAGAAAGGAAGAAAGGAAGGAAAGAAGGAAGGAAGTGAGGAAGGGATGGAAGTAAAGGAGGTATGGAGGGGAAGAAGGGAGGGAGTGAAGGGAAGGGAAGACAGGCAGAGGAAAGAAGGAAGGAAAGATGAAAAAAAAAATTACAGTATTTGGCCATAAGGACCTTGCATTCTACTTAAAATTTAACTTTAAACACACACATAAGAAATTTAGTATAGCAAGCAATATATAATGAGGTTCTAAATTATTTCCTAAAAGTATCTTGCTTTTGTGAAAGACTCTATCATTGACAGGATAAGAGTAGGGCAAATGCTTAATACAGTAAATGTAAAGGAGTTAGAAAAGGGATAAATGCCTATGACATGTTAGTCACAAGGAAAGCTCAGGATCTAATCCTTGAGGGATAAGTGGACTTCAGAGAGTAATCAGGAAGGGAGAAAAGGGAAAGATACTCCCCTTCATATTGATGAGAACTGAGTCCCAAGGTATGCCTTTTGCATCAACATGGGTGATACCAAACAGGAAAAGAACTTCTACTTGGGGTGGACTTATTTTTGTGATTTTAAAAATAAAATATTTGAACTTTTAAAATAAAAGTGAAAGGCGTGGATGGGAGTCATTGTATGGTGACGGATGGTAACTAGACTGGGGATGATCACTTTGTAGTGTATACAGATGTCAAATTATGTTGTACACCTGAAATTAATATAATAAGAAATATATAAATAAGAAAACTCTGCTAGTATTTTTATGGTACTGTTGTGGTTATTAGTTATCTATACCAGGGATAATTAAGTTATAGCCTGTGTACCAAATCCAGCTGGCTACCTGTTTATGTATAAACCTCAAGCTAAGAATGATTTTTACATTTTTAACTGACTTTGAGACAAAGATTGTATGTCACCTGCAAAACCTAAAATATTAGATATCAGACCCTTTACAGAAAAAATTTGCTGATCCTTAATGTATATGGTAAAAATCATAAAATATTTTTATTGTTATTTTAATACAATAATTTCTTTGTTGATGAGATCATATGGTATTTGTTTTTCTCAGTCTGACTTACTTTACTCAGCATAATACCTTCTAGGTCCATCCATTTTGTTGCAGATGGCAAGATTTCATTCTTTTTTTATGTCCGAGTAATGTTTCATTGTATGTATGTACCAACTTCTTTTAATCTGTTCATCTATTGATGGACATTTATGTTGCTTCCATATCTTGGCTACAGTAAATAATGCTATAATGAACATATAGATACATATGTTTGAATTAGTGTTTAAGGTTTCTTCGGGTAAATACCCAGAAGTGGGATTACTGGGTCTTTCTTTGTCTCTTGCTATATAGCCTTTGTTTTAAAGTCTATTTTGTCCGGTATAAGTATTGCTACTCCAGATTTTTTTAAAATTTCCTTTTTTCATGAAATATCTTTTTCTATCTCTTTACTTTCAGTCTGTGTGTCTTTTGATCTGAAGTGAGTTTGTTGTCGACAGCATATGTAAGGGTATTCTTTATCTCTTACCTTATGTCCTGTGATTGGAGCGTTCAGTCCATTTACATTTGAAGTAATTGTTGATAGATATGAAGTTATTGCCATTTTATCATTCATATTTCTTATCTTTTTTTTTCTTCTTAAAGAAGTCCCTTTAACAGTTCTTGTAATACTGGTTTGGTGGTGATGAACTTCTTTAGCTTTTCCCTGTTTGAGAGGCTCTTTATATGTCCTTTGATTCTAAATGACAGCTTTGCTGGGTGGAGTAATCTTGGTTGTAGGTCTTGCTTTTTATTACTGTGTATATTCCATGCCAATCCCTTCTGGTCTGCAATGTTTCTGTTGAGAAATCAGCTGACTGTATTATGGGAGCTCCATTGTAGGAAACTAACTAACTGCTTTTCTCTTGCTATTTTTAAGATTCTCTCTTTGTCTTTAATTATGGCATATTAATTATGATGTGTCCTGATGTGGGCTTCTTTGGGTTAGTCTTGTTTGGGACTCTCTGCACTTCCTGGACTTCTATGTCTATTTTCTTTGCCAGGTGGGGGAAGTTTTCTGTCATATTTTCTTCAAATAGGTTTGCAATTCCTTGCTCTCTCTTCTCCTTCTCTACTCCTATGATGCAAGTGTTGTTACATTTGATGTTCCAGAAGCCCCTTAAACTATCCTCATTTTTTTTTAAATCTTCTTTTTTTGTTGTTTGTTTTTTTTTGTTTTTTTTTTGATGTTCTGGTTGGGTATTTTCTGCTACCTGTCTTCCAAATTACTGAGTGAATCCTCTGCTTGATCTATTGATTTCTTCTAGCATATTCTTCATTTCAGTTATTGTATTCTTCATTTCTGACTGGTTCTTTTTTATGTTTTCTGTTCCATTGTTATGTTTCCTATCTCTTTGTTGAAATTCTCACTGAGATCACTGAACATCAGTGTTTTGAACTCTGCATCTGGTAGATTGCTTATCTCCATTTTGTTTAGTTCCTTTTCTGTAGCTTTGTTCTTATCTCTCATTTGGGACTTTTTTTTTTTTTGTCTCCTCATTTTGGCTGCTTCTCTATGTTTATTTCTATATATTAGATAGACTATGTCTCCTGGTTTTGACAGAGTGGACTTATGTGGCAGGTATCCTGCGAGGCCATGGCACAGTCTCCCTGGTCACCTGAGATGGGGGCTCCAGGTGTGTCCCTGTGTGCGTTGTGTGCCTTCCTGTTGTAGTTGACCCTTGGTTGCTGTTTGCATGTCAATGGGAGGGATTGACCAATTGGTTGTAAGGACTGGCTGTGACTACAGTGGAGGAGCTGTTGTGCAGGGGCAGACCCTACAGAGCAGGATGCACTTGAGTGTCTCTGGTGCCTGCCCAGTCTGCCCTCTGGATATGTTGTTTGTGGAGGTGGTTTGGTGGTGCTCTGATGTGGTCTGCAGTTGGCTACTGGTTATGTTGCTTCTGGGTTTGGAAGTGTCTCTGGTGCAGACAAAGGTCAGCCATTGCCTATGCCCTGCCAGGGGCCACTTTCTGTGAGGTACAACATGACCTGCAGATGGTTGCCACCTGTACTAGGCTTGGAAGTGCTGGGAGAGGCTGAGTTGTGAACTGAAGCTGGATGCCCCCAGTGCCAGGCTTGGGGTTCCTTGGGGTTCCTTAGCAAGAGATGCAGGCACACTGAGGTAGAGGCTGCTGGTTTGGGATTACTGAATCTTTGAGAGGTTTTAAGAAAGTCTGTAGCATGAGCCAAGACAGGCCATTTGTATCAAAAAGCCATTGGAAGCAGCTTGGGAGGGCCCACAAGTTGGTTGAGGCAGGGTCTCAGGGAATCATCAGGGAGATGCGAACAGTATTAGCCAGGTTGATGCAGACTTAGATATGGTAGCTGCCTGTGAATGCTCACTGGGTTGGGGGAGGGCTCAATGCAAGGACAGTGGCTTCTGTCAGCATTTCTGTCTGGAAGAAAGGTGTCCCTCCAGCCCTCTAACTGAAGCCAGACAATTCAGTTCAGTTCATCCCTGTATATCCCTGGCACCTTTCCAACTGCTGCCCTAGCACTGGAGCTCAGAGTGAGTGAGTCCATCATCCTGTAACTCCATACATGGCTTTTTTAAGAAGGATGCCTGGGACGCCAGCGGGCCTCCATCTCACTCAGCCACCACAATCTCCGCTGATTTTCACAGACATAAGTTGTGGGGACTTCTCTTCCAGGCACTGGAATCCTGCCATGGGGAGTCTGGTGTTGGATTGGGACTCCTTGCTCCTCAAAGGGATATCCTTCTGATTTTTTAACCATCACATGTAGGTGTGGGACTAGCCCTTTCTGTGTCTCTGCCCGCCCTACCAGCCTTGATATGGCCTCTTCCGTATATCCTTAGTTATAGGAGTTCTGTTCACCTAATTTTCAGATGATTCTTCTACAATTTAGAGGAAATTGTAGGTTGATTGTTCTACAATTTAGTTGAAATTTTGATGTGATCCTGGGAGGCAGCAGACAAAGCATTTATCTAATCTGCCATCTTGGACCTTCCTTAACTCCAGTACATTCTTATTTAGTAGAGTTTAATAGCAAAGTTGGTTATACTTATATAGCTTAAGTTATGGAGAAAAACATTATGTAGAAAATTATTATTCCTTCTTTTTGTTGTGCTGAGTGTATTCTTTCTTCCCTTTAAGAATCTATTCAACAGTGAATGTTCTATAAAGGCTATTTTGATGGACTCAGATAGCTAAACTTTTGTGGAAATAAAATTAACATTAGCATTTATTATCCTTTTCTTAGTAAATATATCTTTACTTACAGTTTCCTTTTATTAATATATTCATAGAAGTAAAGTGATTAAAAATTATACAGTAAAACTTATTCCCAACTAATTTTCAAAATTTTATTTAGATTACTATCAACCCTGACTTTGTAATTATGAAATGTTATTACAATAATTGTTCGCCTTCCTTAATTGTTGTGAAATATGAGGCTATTTGTGGTTTTTGTATAAGTTTTGCAACTTGTGTGCATCTTTATTATGTCTAAAACACTCTTTCCAAGAAAACAAACTTTTTCTTAAAAAGGTCTATAAGTATTTTGGTTGCAGTTACAAAGTAAAATAATTCAAACAGGGAATACTGAGTTTTTCACTATATTTTGGAATCAACTAGAATAGAAGTCATTCCTGGGGTTGTTCGATCATGTCCTTAACAATTCATACAGGAAGTCCCATAAAGGAAGTGTATTCATTTTTCTCATATTTAAAAATATACTACTTCACATATTTTGACAAGTTGTAAAACTTTCCTAGTTATAAAATTCTTTCCACTGATTCTTTTTCTTCACATTGGCACATGAACTTGAGAATTATTTATATGTATATTGTTTGTGCTTATTGTTTGTTAGAAACTACCAAAGAAGTAGGAGACTATCACCAATGCTTATGGGGTCAGGGACCCCAAAATAAGGTCCTTTTTGCCCAGTGTTGTTCACACCAATAGAATAAGACTATATTTGGTAAAGCAAAGCAGAAACTTAATTCTTTGATCAAAGAATGGAGAAGGACTAACTTCCACTCTAAAGATACTTTATCTCTGATTTGAGGAAATTAAGAGAGTCTTAAAGGATTGGTGGAAGGTAGGTAGGTTCAGGAGTGGGGATTTCCAAGAAAAAGGTAGAGAGTTCTGCGAGTTGTGATAGAACATGGACAGTTTCTAAACTTGGAACATGTTCTACTTGGAATATGCCTGGCTATACATTGCATGACTCATTTTAGTGTTAAGTTTCCACCCCTGGACGTGATTTTTAGTATGCTAATGGAGGAAAGTTCATCAAAAGGTCACTTGGGAAGGGGATTAGGGCACCATCTTGGATCTTCCAGTGCAAAGTGGTTTCTTAGCTGTGGTCCTTGAGTGTCTTATCTGATCCTTGCTGGCAGGATTAGCTCACTATGGAATTTCTGCCATTTCCTGACAAGTTCATCCTCTTTCGTCAGGGGATGCAGTGGAGACTGAGAGAAGACAAAAAAGTTTATAGAAGTTTAAGGATTAGCTAGTAATATGGTGGCACAACCCAGTGATAAGATTGTACCAATTTACATTCCCACTAGCAACATATCAGAGTCCTCATCGCTCCCCATCCTTCCCAATACATTGTATTGTTAGACTTTTTATTTCTGGCCATTCTTGTGGGAGCAATATTTCATATTTTTCAAGGTACTGTCTTGAAGTCTCACAAAAATTATGCCTCCACTTCTAATGGTCATCATTCTTTTCTCTTTCTTGCTTTATTGCCTTAAAACTACCACCTTCATTCTGTGTTCTGCTTTATAATTTAAGGAAGACTGAAGGCTATTTTACCCTGCATGAGGGTGGGGCTGTTAATGGTTAGATTGACCTTATTTCAATTTGGAGGAACATCTTGGAAGAGCAGGATATAGAAATGCCATCCTGCTCATAACCACAGCTGACTTCCTGGAGCAGACTTTACATGGAGGCCGGGGTCTATTGGAACTTAGCCTAAGTAGAGAGTGATCCCCAAAAGCATTTGGAGGAGATTTCTCTTATGACCAGAGAAGAGATTATTCTAGAAAGGGGGGTGGTGGGAAGGTGACAGAAAATGCCTTTGTGTTATTCTTTATTGATGAAATTATCTTATAAAAATATGAGTTCTTGAATTCAATTTACATTCACTAACAAGGAAATGTCACCACATATAGGAGGATATTATTGTGCTCTAGTGATTTTTAAGATTTTACTTATCTGAGTGGAATTTAACTTTGGAATTAAAAAAATACTATAAATGATTTTATTGAATTTTCAAATCAGTGAATAAAATGAGTGTTGTCCAGATGCCATTTGTCTAATCTGCTTTTCATGGGAACGATGCTACTTTCTTCTCTACTCTTGGAAAGAGAGCAGGATGTCATTTCAAATGTCCTGAAATGTACAATGGAGGAAAAACAACCTAGAATATTTTCAACTGGATTGCTAGCATTTTTCCATCTTTTCCATTTTAAGCAAAAATATGATCTGGCATAATTATAATAAGTAAGGTAATCTGGCCTGGAGAAAGCCTCATTACACAAGGTAATCAAATAAAATAGATTGATATGTTCTATCTGGCATGAAAAATATTTTAACCTTTTCCTGATTTATTGAACAAACTACTGGCAATTGAATTACAGGGATTATGAACACTGCTGTGTTCTGGTAGCCATTAATAAAGGCAATATTTTAAATAGGCTTTATTAAATGAAGGATGGAATGTATGATCACTCTAAATACATCCGTTTATCCTAACTCTAGCCAACTCTAAAACAGAAAAATGTTAAATGAATATGTACTATATTTTGTCAGAATTTCTTGTGTTGTCATGCCGAGGAACAAAATTTCTCTTTACTTACGTAAATATAAAAAAATTCTAGCTTCTTTTAGTAGTGAAGTTCTTGCCAACTCCCCAACCCGCATTAGGTTCATGTTTCACTCTGGAAAAAAAAAAAAAAAGAAAAAAAAAGGAGTATTTTAGAAATGTTGTGAGAGAGACTTCTTTATGTTATCGGGGTAAATGGTTTTCTTAGGCATTTTTATTTCACCAACCCATTGCCTCTTCATAATGTTAATCTAGCTATGGTGACACTGCTAGAGTGAGAACAGTTTTGTACTCATCTGCAGCTCTAGTTATAAAAATAATAGCCCTGAAATATTCATTCAGCATAATCGTGTCTGGACTATGTCTCCAGAGCGGCCTTATTTCGTTAATGTTCCTTGCAGTATAGATGTACTAATCAGAGGTTATTGTCTCAGTCATCACTGCTGGGCTTTTATGCATCCTGTGTTTTTCTGTCAGTGCCTTCATATTTGCATTAGTCTGTCAAGCACATCACAAAATTTGTTTAAATTTTATTTATCTCAGTGTATTCTTGGTCTGGAGCCCCTTGTAGTTCCACCATTCACATAATTTCTACAGCACATCTGGGAGCTCTTTGGGGTTTTATTAGAATTTGTGGGTTTATTGGGGTTTTTGTTTTGTGGTGTTTTTTTTTGGTTTTTTTTTAAGAAAGGGCTGTCTTTTACATTTGTTTGCTTTCTCCTGTGTAGAATTCCATTATGAATATCAGACTTCAGAATCATCTGTATGTAGGGAATACATTATATATATGAGCCTAGGCAGAGATAGCCCTTGGATATTAGGATAATCACATCATGCCACCTTGTGAATGAACATGAGTAGGCTCTGACTCACCTCTTTCCTTTATCTCTCTTTAGAAGGGGTCCTTCTTAACTTGTTTTATTATTATTTTTCCACATAAGAGAAAGTAAATCGTTTAAAAGAAAAAGACTGGCTGTAACAAGTAGAATGGAATATTCCATGTTCCTAAGATGGCGAGACCTTGCCTACAGTTGTGGGGCAATCTTTATCATATAATGACTTATGGTTTCAGATCACAGTGATGTTTGGCTTGAGTGTTGGTTGTAGTCCAATACATGTACAGTACAATGTCCCAACTGCTATTCTACTATTACTAATCCAAATAAGCCAACTGCCTTTCAAGGTTGGATCTGAGAACATTGTGCCAAAGCACTGAGGTTTATTGGGGATTATTGTAGTTAGCATCTTGTCTCATTTATTCTCTATTCCTGAACCCATGAAGAAGGACTTCAGTTTATATACAGCCTGTTTTACCACCTTACTACAGGGTACCTATGAGGCACACATAACTTCTGTCTCAGCGCCTCCCTGTTATTAACCAGGTCGTGATCTGGCATGGAAGGACCCATAGCATATTTAGTGCATGAACTTTTTAAGGAAATCAGGTTGGCACACCAAGATACACAAATCTGAATTGAGGTGTCACAGCTTAGGCTTACAAGTGACCTACGTGGGTAAGAGCCATTGGGGCAAAATTGTCCCATCACGTGCATTTGGGCCTTACTAAATTACAGAATCAGCAAACCATTTTTGAATCACCAGCACTATTTTTATTTGCCTAAGACTGGATTTTTTCCTCCATCTTCTAAATGAGGGATTGGAAAACTTTTTTTTTTAAGTTCAAAATAATAAATATTTTAGGCCTTCAGGCCATATGGTCTTCCTTCTCAACTCTGTCATTGTAGTGCAAAAGTAGAGACAATACTAGACAGATTTTTCACTCTGGCCATAGTTTGCTGACTCCTGTTTCAAATCCTTATTGGGAAGAAGTTTAGAGAACTGTCTTCTGAAGTCTTCTCCAATCTCACAGTCACACCTTTTGGTAGGAGAGGTTGGTAGCACATAGTGGAATTCTATCATTTAGAGTGTCTTGTATCAAACATTTAGCTGTGTCTCGGTAGGTTTTAATACGACTGTTGTTAATAAACTCAGCACTCGAGAGATTATAGTTGTTTCGTCTTATCTGTTGGCCAACAGAACACACTATCTCCAGGTAGGTCTGTTGCCTTAATTTTAGCCCAGTCATAGCCAGAGGCTCACAGGGATGTCCAACAGAAGACTCAACCCAGAGCAGTGGTGACCAAGTTCTTGTCTCCCTATGAGAAAGAATTCAAGAGCAAGACAGATGCAAGAAAGCACAAGAAGTTTACTGAAACAAACATAGTACACACTTAAAGGGGAATGTGGGTGAACTCAGAGAGTAAGTCATGCTGAGAAAGTCCTAACATAGGTATTTATCCCCTTAGGGGCTGGAATTGGTGACATCCTATTGATGTGCCTCATCAGTTTCGTCCCAGTAGGTATGATCCTCAGCTTCCCTCTTTTTGTTCCTTATGTAGTTCCTCCAGAACTCTCATGGCTCCTGATGCATGATGGAAGTTGTAGTAACTGCAATGTAAATGACATTATAATTAAAAGTCAGGTCCTGATCATAAGGATTAGCTGACCTGTATGATGCTGGTTTGTTTTTCTCCAGCTGCAGGTATTGGATACAGTCACTTGTACTTGTATAACCAGTGAGGCACCTCAGGTTGTATCCTGGAGGGGGTGTTCAATTTCCTAGGCCACTTATCCTGCCTCACAGTGAGCTACAAAAACAGGCATAGTTTTGTATGCTTGGAGGAAGGGGTTCCTCCCTGCTTGGAGGAAGGAGTTAACATCCTTTCCCAATATTTCTTAAAGCAGTAATAATATTCAAAAATATATTTTAAAGAGCATATATATTTTTAAAGTCTATACATATAGAAGGGTCTTTTAAAGAAATGTACACTCCAATACAACTTGGCAACTTTCATACTAATTCTTAATAATTGTCATTCACCGTTTAACCATATTCTAGTTTTATTCATAGATTTGCCTACAGTATTTATTTTTTAGACCTGAATTATTTTCTGGGAGAGAGGCTTTTCTCAGGAGACCCCAAGAACATCATGTCCTTTGATAATCGGTAGCCCTGCTGGAAGATCGTTTCCTACTTCTGACTGCTGTGGTTTTTGAGTATTTCTGCTAGACTAATACATAACCATCAAAGAAAGAATGGTCTGTTGAAGATGGCTTGAGAAATGAGGGGGCAGAATAAAACTAGCCAGGCTTCTAACAAGGTCAATGCTAGAAAGCAGCTACTGGGTGGTGAGCTTGCTTTGTGCTCTGAGAAGCAGTGTCCAGAAGCCAGAATAGGTAGTACTAAAACTATATTACTTTTAGGGCAGAAGATCAAACAAGGAACTGAAAAGCACAATTGTGGGACTCATTTGTGAGTACAACTTGAGTACATTTCAGTCTTTCTCTCTGGAACTCGTCCTAACAGGCAATTCCTGAAAGTATTAACTCAAATCCTGTAGTGTCTTAAATGTGCCACTTGTTTCCGGATAAAGTTGATCTTGGTCTGGCTTTCTAACTTCCTTATCAATTAGGACACATTCCTTTTGACTCATCTACTTGTGTGAAAAACATAAAGGCATATTTTTTTCTTAACCAAAAAATTAGAACTTTTACTCTTTATTTTCTATCAGAAAATCTCACTCTTATATGCTCTTATCAAATGCTTGTCCTACATTTACAATTATTCATTCTAGAAGCTGAGGTAACCCGTAGTAACCAGCAGTTCCTCTAAACTTTCAGAATTCTCTTAATGGAGAGTTCTCAGAATCAATTTCCAAAGAGGTTTTATACCCCACAGAGTAAAACATATAAACAACAATTCAAAGTTTAAAAGCTTAAGAAGGCTTTCAACAAAGGTTTAAACTGGTTTTATAATGTGAGTTATTTTGAGATTATACAGAATTTCCATTATTAGTTAAAATAGGAGTATAATTTGCTTTTACAGATTTCTATAGCTTCATTTAATAAAACTCATCCAATGAGAGGCACCATTCCATGAAAACAGAGGCAATACTATGTAAATACGTATGTGTTTCAGGAAGCTCTCCAGGTATTAACAAAGGGCTGGGAGAATGTATGGCATGCATCCTTCCCCACTCACTGACATAACTAGATGATATTTTCCCCACCAAAACTCTGGAAAATAGTTTGTTATGCCCCACAGAGCCAAATGGGAGGCAATCAAACTATTTCGTCATTTGAATTAAGAAAGGTCAAACGGAAGAAAATATAATAGGAAATAGAGGGAAAAGTGCTTTGTAAAAATTGTCCATTTTTCCATGTAAGGGAAAATAACTTGTTCTTTTTAATAGATGTGAAAATCCAGTACTAGAAATATTTTGTATACAATTATAAAGGGAAAAGAAACCATCAAGAATTAGATGAAATATTGCCATTTGTGACAACATGAATGGATCTTGAGATTATAATGCTAAGTAAAGTAAGTCAAACAGAAAAAGTCGAGAACAATATGACTTCACTCATATGTGGGATATAAAACTGAAAGCAACAAAGGAACAAGACAAACAAATAAAGAAACAAAAACTCATAGACACAGACAACAATTTACTGGTTACCAGATGGAAAGGGAAGAGGGGGTGGTAGAAGAGGGTAAAGGAAGCCAAATATATGGTAATGGAAGAACTGACTCTGGGTGGTGAGCACAGAATGAGATACATAGATGATGTATTATAAAATTACCTATGTAGTTTTGTTGACTATTGTAACCCCAATAAATTTTAATAAAAAGAGGAAAAAAAATTTGAAAGTTCCCATTTCTAAAAACAAATACGTAACAAGTTCTTACTATTTATAGGATGTCATTGTAATCTCTTGCATCTATGTGATCATTTACAAATAAGAGTACTCTTTCATAGACATTGATAATAGTAATGGCCCTGGTCATTGTCAGGCCACATATTGTTTTCCTTATTTCATATATATATATAAAAAAGAGGCTCAGAGAAGTAAAGAATGCACCCAAGGTTGCACAGCATAGCTAAGAGGTACAGAGGCTGAACTTGAACCTAGCTTTTCTGTCTCCGACTTCAGCCATAATGAAGTCTATGATCATGTACTTCTCTGCCACTCATCTTAAATACAGAATTTACCTGTATTTGTACAGTTGACCCTTGAACCATATAGGGGTTAAAGGCACTGACCCCAACGCAGTCAAAAATCTACATATACCTTTGACTCTGCCAAAACTTATCTACTAATAGTCTGCTGTTGGCTGGAAGCCTTACCAATAACATAAACAGTCAATTAACACATATTTTATATGTTACATGTATTATATATTCTATTCCTACAATAAAGTGAGCTAGAGAATAGAAAATGTTATTAAGAAAATTATACGGAATAGAAAATACATTTAAAGTATTTATTGAAAAAAAATTATATATACGTGGACCTACACAGCTCAAAGCATGTTAAGGGTTGACTGGGTACACATCTATCCACTGGTCATAGTCTGAAGTACATGCACACCAATATATGCAGTAACACATGAAAGGATGAATGGAGAAGTCACTTCAAGTGCTTAGTTTAAAACACATATAGCACAGAATCATATTCTACAACATTTTGGAGGATAGGGACAAGGGATAATGTATAATCATGTAGACATCAGCTGTCACCAATAATTCTTGGTGTTTTATATATGCATTTTTCTCTAGCGAGTATAAATATGTGTGTGTGTGTGTGTGTGTGTGTATACACACATATATATATTTTTATTCATGAAGTTAACTCTCTAAATTCTGCTACAGTAATAAAAAAATTTAAAATCTTTTTAAATTTTAAATCTTTAAAAATTTTTAATAAAAAAATTTTAAATCTTCACTGTAATTTTCTCTTAGTTTGAGGCATTTTCTAAGTAAAGTTTTAGCTGGACAGTAGATAAAATCAGAAAACATTCAAAGAGAACTTTTAGTGATATGAAACTCCTTCTCACACGAATAAATGTATTTAAAAGATTGTCTTCA
Source organism: Rhinolophus ferrumequinum (assembly GCF_004115265.2). Classification (NCBI taxonomy): domain Eukaryota; kingdom Metazoa; phylum Chordata; class Mammalia; order Chiroptera; family Rhinolophidae; genus Rhinolophus; species Rhinolophus ferrumequinum. The sequence continues at coordinate 39,014,808 of NC_046297.1, forward strand.
GACCAGAGGCTTCCCAGATAGCACTTTAGGGCATACCCCCCTGCCTCTAATCTTAAAAGAAAAATGAGAACAAAACTCGAGTCTCTGAGATATGGGAATAGTATATGTATTTATCTGTTTACATTTTTTCTACATATGTGGAGCTTAGACACCTAGGAAAATATATCAAAATCAGCCACAAATCGAGTCCAGCTTCCCTCTTCTAGGGTAACTCTGCCTGATATACCAAGGAGAGGGATACGCCAGCATGGAGCCTGCTTTTGCTATTTTTAAAGATTTCCAAGGACAGAGATTTCACCTGTGTCAATTTTTTTTTAACAATATCAGACAATGGCATATCCCAGGCCATGTCCACTTAGCAATGTCTTACTTTAAGCATGCAACTTTGAATACTGAAGGAACAATTATAAAAGGTGAGGTTTCCAAACATTAGTGTACCTTAATCCTACCTGCCTTAGTATTTTCTGTGTGAGCAGGTAGGTGAACTGTGAATTGCAAAAGAGATATTTAAACATTATTTGCAATCTAAACTCAAAGAAAAAATGATTCAACACTTGTTCTTTTCCTTTTTTGTTTGTTTTTAAGAAAGTGGACTCTAATTTAGTCATTCCTTGGTGGGATGATAAAACAATTTATAACCTTTAACATGTTCTTTTCTTCATAATTGAGAGCTCAGTTTGTAAGTTTGTAAGTACTTTAATTGGTAAACTGTTTTCTGAATGTTGGAAAATTGTGCCTACCAAAATGGATTGGTGTTTGCTTGTTACAGTGAACAGTGACTGTGATCAAGAGCTGCCCCTCTTGGGTAGTTCAGCCTGCCAAAGTCTAATACAACAGAAATGGAAAGGAAAATGAACACGAAAGGCATATTCAAGAGTGTAACAAATAGTTGGAACATAAAGCACTAAGCCCATTGGCTTCCATAAGAGCTTGGCAGGAAGGCTTTGGCCACACATGTGATTTTTATCTTCTCATCCTTTAAGCAATTACCTTAAATGGCACACTATATTGATGTTTCCATTGGAAGGTTCGATTTAAACATCTTTTTCTGAATCGTCAAGAAAAAGATGGAGCCAACGAAGAGGGGAAAAAATATTGACTTGTACTGTAGTTAATGCCTAATTATGCTGACACTCCCATTGTACAAAAATATTGAGAATGCAAATATAATTTCCCAGCCACTTATTTTCATTATATGGAAGTGACACATGTGAAGTAATAAATTAGCATCGTCTTCATAAGAGCCAGCAATTCTGGACTTTCACATTGAAATTTTCAAGTGGAAGGAAGTACACTTTTCTTTTGACTACTATGATTAAGTGAAGAATGCCTTCTATATTTATGTGTAAAATACCACCTGCTTTTAGCAGATATTTACCATTAAAGTAGGGTGGTGAGCTTCGTGTGACTAAGTTATTACTGACAGGGAAACCCAAGGATGGCAAGGGGCATGGCTGCCAGCAGCCCCAGCAGTCTAAACTATACCTCTTTTCTGAAACATGGTTCAAGCAGTTGATGGGTTAGTAGTGGTGAAAGAAACTTCCTTTTACTTCTAAAAAACACAACCATTCACACTTTTTCAGCTGGAACAACAGAATGTCAAATACTGTAATCTCAAATTTAAACTAGAAAATAATGGTGAAGCCCGAGGGAGGGGAGAGGAAACTAAAGAATGACTTCGTGAGATTGGTTGGAAGAGATTCAATCTCTATTTTTTTGGTTTAAGGATTATTAAATATAAGGAGTATGATTAGAATTAATAAAGCTTTTCAGGAAAAATAAAACTACATTAAATGTACAGCTTTTTTAACTGACACTAAGCATACAACACCTCACGGTTTGGTCGTTTGAATGAAAGTCCATCCGAGTCTAAAGATCACTCTGAATGCCTTCTGGTCATTAGTAGTGAGGCCTCAGCGAAAGGGTGAAAGGCACATTGTGTAACCCGTGCTCTTTGTTTTGACAAGGGGCTAAAGATGCATCATTAGTGTTGACAGCCTGAATATGAGGCATATTGAATACAGGTTCTCCTCTCCATTGCGACTTGGCTAAGTTTCTTTTTGTCATTTTATTTTTAATTTACTTTTTCTAAAAGCCATATAGCTTCTCCTCCTACAAGTCTAAGGAGGCTTTTGACAAATGTTCAGTACCCAATGGAGACCTCCGTGATGCATGTTTGGTTACAGTAGTCTTTGCTAAACTTGAACACTCTGGGATCTATTATGAAGATCTGGCTAATTTTGCTGCCTTTAATTGTTTTGCCTCACATGTGGAAATCCACCTTCTGTGTGCAACAAAACTTTATGAAGAATTTTAATCAATAATTAGGGACTCCAATTTAAAAGTTAGTGGTCTGTGTTGATATTAATGCAAATAACTGAGATCTAAAATGTTTTACCAGAGGCGCTTTCTGTGTGATGAAGTTTGCACATGGACAAGCAGTGACAACTGATACAAGGTGTGATCAAAAGATACGGCAAATGTTTAAATTAAAAAAAGTTATTACAGTAAAAGATACATTGTCATTAATCACCCTCAAAATACTCCTCCTCGCTTCGAACACACTTACCCCATCATTCTTGCCACTTTCTGAAGCAGTTCTGGAAGTCCTCTTTCATGAGTGTCTTTACTTCATCCTCGTTCATGACAACACTCCATGTCACACATCGCTTCTGGTACACAGCAATTTCTGTCAAATTATAACATTACAGTGTGTCCTCACACACCTTATTCACCGGATCTGGCACCATATGACTTCTGGCTCTTCCCCAAAGTACAAATGACCATGAAAGGAAAACGTTTTGAATCAATTCAGGACATCAAGGCAGCCACAACAGTGCAACTAAAGACACTCACTCATGAAAGAGGACTTCCAGAACTGCTTCAGGAAGTGGCAAGAATGATGGGATAAGTGTGTTTGAAGCAAGGGAGTATTTTGAGGGGGATTAATGACAATGTGTCTTTCACTGTAATAATTTTTTTTTAATTTAAACATTCACCATAATTTTTTATCTCACCTCATATATGGCACAATTTGTTTCTTTGCCTGCTATTTGACAAGTATCTTATGGAATATATCAATAGCAAGATGCATTCTGATTTCCAAAATGCTAAAGTAGGAGAAAAATATGATTCTTATAATCAGGGAAATTTGGTGTTTTGAATTTTATAGTGGCAGAAATAGGAGATATTAATAAAAAAAATCAGAAGAGTAGTATTTAAGTAGCTTATTGGTTCCTGATTTATCCTGCAGTAGCTCAGTTTCTGTACATTGTTCTGCCATAATTATTGATCTTTCACTCTCAAAAGTGTCCTGGCTTGGGTGATAATTTATATGGCCATTCTACTTGTTAGGCACTCTTGTTGGTGATAATAACATTAAGTCACAGGAGAACTGAATAGTTTGATATATAATGTAACTTTGAATACGTATAATAATTTCATATAATCCTCAGAAAACCCCTACTAATAAGTCTTTCCTTTGGGCCTGAAACTCAATAAGATTAAATGTTCTGCTAAGGTCATGTAGCTATTATGTGACAGAATCAGGACTCCAATCCAAATTTCCAGAGGATACTTATTCTAGTGGGTTTAGTAATAATAACAATAGGATGATTATCATGATCATCGCCATTATCACCATAATAATGAAGCTACCACTTACCCAGGAGGGGTTTGTAACCATTATCTGTGCCATGGACCACTTTTGCAGTCTGGTGAAGCCTATGGACATCTTCTCAAATAATATTTCTGAATGCATAAAATAAAATGCATAGTATTATGAGAATATGAATTTTATTAAAATATAGTTTCAAAATTTTAAAACTAAATATGTGATATAATCGTATGCTTTTAAAAAATTCATAAAATAATAAGACCCTGTAGTATTATCTAATTACTACTGTAATTTCAAAATAGTAATTAACATAAAGGTTATTTTGAGATTTCTACAACAAATCTAATGTGACATGAAAATATCTGTGATTTCTATTGGCAACGAAGCGACAGGTTCTGCTAATGTTACAGTGGTTCGTTACTTCCATTCATAACTGAAGGCAATTCTAAATTTCATTTAGAGGTTAATGAAAATAAAGACATATTTTTTTCCAATTCAAGTTCACAGACCACCTCCAAATCTATGAACCTCTAAGGGATGCCAGATTAAGAACTCCTGCCTTAGAGTAAATCTGAAAAATAACTATTATCATCCCTATATTACAAATGAGTAACTGAAGCCCAGAGTAATTAAGTAACTTTCCTAAGATTTTTTACGTAATAGCCAAGAAGTGTGTCAAATGACACACTTCTGTACATCACCTCCTCTAACTCTCCAGTGGCAGTCACTATTAAAGTGGGAATTGCAGTATCCACTGCATTCTGAGACTGACAACCCCCTTAGAATTGTTAACCTGAATCACCTGTATGTCCTTCACACACCAATGAAACCCTTGATGAAGAATGCAGATATCCAGAGAGAAATGTGGGGAAAGGTCTGTGTGCCTGACTGTGTTGAGCCTTTCTAGTGTTCATTCTCTCCTAAGTGGGCCTCAGGTGGCTTCCCAGAATGACCATCATTTCCAACATTTTTGCTGTTTTCTACAGTAGCTATTTTCTTCTTCTACCTTTCAGTGATTACTGCTGCTTATTATTATTCTCAGATGAGGGAAATTGTTTTTCTACACATCCCTTAGCTCAATACAGGTACCTGTTTGTATTTTTTTTCTGTAATCGCCAAATTCCTTAGCCTTCTTTTATCTAAACTATACCTATTAAGTTATCTTAACTTGTCTCAAAGCTAAATTGCCTCCTCTGTTTATTATTGTCCTTCATTTTGTCTTATTACTTTAAAATTTACAAAGTGTGGGAAGCAGTTATTAAAACTCTCAATAGTCCCAGGATGAATTTATTAGTTTCTGTAATTGAGTCTTACTGATTACACCATGTATTATTAGCCTTGTATACTAATTATTGCATAACAAACCTTAAGGTTTATTTTGAAAAAAACCTGAAACCTATCTAACTTTGCTAACAATTGTCACCCCAATAAACTTTAATTTAAAAAATTAAAAATAAAAATAAATTTAAAAAATAATAAATTTTATACTTCTTTTAAAATGCCCACTTGGCAGTTCAGTTGTTATTGTTCACCCCTTCCCCTATGAATGATGGCCATTTTATTTTGGCAAGTCTCACATGTTGAGGGTTCTCATATTTGATGGCAAAATAATGACAATGGGCTCTGCCAAGGATGCATTCAGCTCTGTTTTGACCTAAGGAGACAACTTTGCTGTAGCTTCCAGAATAAGAGTATCTTATTATCCCATTATTGAAGGAACCTTGTAAGTTTTACTTATATTTAGATAATCAAAGGCCATTTTTATTGCTATCATTCTATATAGCCTTCTTGGAAGTATTTGTTTTTAGCATTTATAATGGGTGTTGTAAAAATGTGTATATTTTTAAGAGCTTTATAAAATATGCACTAAAATTTCAGTTTATGTAGTTGTTGAACCCTATGCTTTCTTGAGAAGATTAAAAAAAGATTGTGAAAAATTGATGTTGTCTTATCACCAACACCAGCTACCACATCATCAGCATCGTTATCTTCACCACTATCACTGTCATCTCAAATAGCACCTAGTTACATCCTTGCAGATGGATATATATATATATATATATATATATATATATATATATATATTCACTCCACATATGTTCTTTGAGAGTCTTCTAAATTCTAGGCACTCTTCTAAACTCTGCCCTCATCTTTCATTCTAGTGCATCAAGACTGGTAACAAATTAGATAAATAAGTAAAATGGTATATTGAATGAAGAGATTATCTGAGGAGAAAAATAAGACAGGGAACAGAGATGGGGTATGCGGGGAGGGAGTGGTTTGAATTTTTGTTGGGTGTGGGGCAAATAAGACTTCACTGGGGTGATAAGGTTTGAGTAAAGACCTGAAGAAGATAATTACATGGATGTCTGGAGAGAGCATTCTAGACAAAGTCGAGCTGTTGCGAAGGTGCTGAAGGTGAGTGTGCTTGGCATTCAGGAAATAGCAAGGGAGCCAATGTGCTTGAAGTGCGGTAGTGAAGGAAAAGTAGTAGGACAAGAGGTCATCAATATAAAAGAGCCCAGATCAAGTCAGGCCTCATGGACCATTTTCTCTGAGTGAGACTGGAACTATTGGAACTATTGGAAGCATTTGAGCAGACAACTAACATGATCTGAATTAACCATCTAAAATTGGAAGTTGGTTTGAGCATAGGGGACTAGAACTGGCAATAACTCAAGTGAAAGATGAGGCCACAGGCCTCCTCCATCCCAACCTCGTGTGCCTCACTGAAAGTCCTTATCTCTGAGCTGTTTTCTCCCTGCTCCTGGTGTCTCTCTCTGACCTTTCTCTCCCCTATGGCTATTGTAGCCATCAGGCGCTAAATGTCATTGAATGCATCACTAATCCATTCAACAAATCAATTGATTTTATTTGATGGGATGGTTTTGTAGCTAACTTGTTCAGCCTTCTTTTAGATTCAATTCAATATTCTACAGACAACTTGAGGTTTCTTTAATCATAAAACCAAATAATTAGTAACTCCTGACCCCAGATTCTTCCTGGCCAACAATATCCTTTTCCATTCTTTTGGTAAAGAATTCAACTGAGCAAATATGTCATTTTAGCAGATACTAAGGTGCTTGTTGAAAACAGTTTTGGCTTTACTCATGCATGTGCTTCTGAACCCACTTCAGCAGAGGAGAGATGACAAATCAGACTCTATAACTTTTTTAATGATAAAATTCCAACTTTCCCACATACCCAGGTTATATATAAACACATAAATTTCCTCTGAATCAATCTTATAGAATGTTTACTCATTCAACAAATATTTAGTGAGTGCTTGTTACATATTCTCAGTGGTGTTCCAGGCACCCTGTCATTAGGGAGGTCCCTGTTATTAGGGAGTCTACATGCTTTTAAATATCACATAGGATATTCTTATGCTAAAAAAAAAGTATTGATCTAAACTTCAAATTGAACTAGGCATCCTGCATGTTATCTAATCACTGAGTCTGTGGTCATCTAGCAGTTTGGCTGGGCTGGATGGTCAAAGATGGTTGCACTTATATGTATGGAATTTGGGGCTGGCAGTCAGCTGGGCCGCTCTGCCCATGTGGTACTCCAACTTCAAGGAGGCTAGCGCAGGCTTCTTTACATATCAGTCTTAGAGCAGTAAAAGATCAAGGTGGACATTTCTAGGGCTTCTTGTGGCCCATGCTCTGATATCACATGTGTTCACTTTTTCCGGGGTCTCTTGGTTAAAGAAAGTCACAGGGCCAAATTCCGAGGTGGGAAAAGAGATTGCACCTTGTGGTGAAAGGATTGGCAAATTCACATTGCAAAGGGGCATACATACAGGGAAGGGAGGGCTTATAGCTATTAAATTATCTATGACAAGTAATAAACACAACAGAAAAGTCCCTACAGTCAGGAACAATATATTCTCCCAGGGGAGACACACAATAAAAATAAACACTTGTTTTTGATACTCAGGAGAAAAATAAAACAGAATACGGGGCTTAGGGAGTACTATTCGGAGTTTTGGGAGAAGTCTTCTTTTATTTAAGATGATCAGGAAGAATACCCTAAGAAGAGGACATTTCAGCAGAGCCCTGAGGAAGTGAGAGATATCCAGAGAAAGACTGTAACAGAGGAAGTAGCAAGTGCAAAACCTCCAGGACCCAAGCATTACTGAGGAATTGAAGGTAGTCGGAACAGTGAAAGTGAAGTTGATATTAGTAAGAAATGAGGTCAGAGAAGCTATGGAAGGTCAGGCCCTATATCTACAGCCTCACAGGTGAATATAAGGACTTTGCTTTTTAGCCTGAATGAGATGAAAGCAATGTAGAGGGTTAAAAAAGAGGAGCAGCATTATTTGACTTAGATTTTTGAACAGGATTCCTATGGCCTCTGTGTAGAGAATAGGCTGAAGTATGGCAAGGGTTGAAATGGAGACAATTAGGAAGCTATTGCAGTACTGCAGGCAAGGGATGCCAGTGGCTTGGACCAGGTGAGAACATGAGCTCCTGAGAAGTTGTTGGAGAGTAAGTCTATTTGAAAATCAAGCCAACAGGATTTGCTGAAAGATTGCATTGTGGTTGTAAAAACAAGAAAGGAGTCAAGAATTTTGGGTTCCCAAAATGTTTAGACTCAGCAACTATAAGGATGGATTTGCTATTTTCTGAATAAGACCCTCAGGTAGAAGAAGACAATGTGATGACAGAAGCAGGAGGAGAAAAGGGACTGTGATGAAGAGCCATGAGCCAAAGAATGGGGGAAGCTTCTAGAAACCAGGAAAGGCAAGGAAACCGATTCTCTCTCAGAACCTCCAGAGGGAACTTGCTCTGCCAACACCTTGATTTTAGTCCTGTAAGACTCATTTCAGTCGTCCGACCTCCAGAACTATAAGAATACATTTGTGTTGTTTTAAGCCACTAAATTTGTGGTAATTTGTCACAGCAATAGGAAACTAATACATTATAAGATATTTAAGTGGAAATGCTGAGTAGCTGTTGGATATGAGTCTGTAGATCAAGAGAGGGGCATGGAAATATGGATGGGAACTCATAGATTTATTCAAAACCATAAGCTAGATGAGAGCACCAATAAAGAGTGAGGATAGAGAAAAGAGGAGGCCTTAGATTGTTTTGACCACCCCAACATCAGGTATATAAGAACACTAACCAAGGAAAATGAGAAGGAGTATCCAGTGAGGCATGAGGAGAACCAACAGTGTGAGGTCCCATAAGCCAAGGGAAGAAAGTGTAGAATGCAGCTCCATCAAATATTTGCCATTTAATGCTCATTAGTGATCTCAGTCTTGAAATTTTGCCAACTCTTACAAAAATCTGAGAGGGACAATTGATATTTAAGAGTGGAATACTCTATAGATCGTGTTTATTTTTATTCTTTTAGAGATTGCCTAAGCTCTGGTCCTATCTTAGAAAGCTACATATCTGGACAACATTATTTGGATGCTTAGAATAGTATCATTTATTCATTTGACAAGTATGAGCAAATGCTTCTTGGCTAGGCCCTGGGGATACACTAATGAACTAACAAGATCTCTGTTCTCATTGGAGAACTTCCGATGGAGGACATTCACTCAGGCAAAACATTACCTCTCTATCAATCTCTCCCCACTTTTCCAGTAGTTGCCCCCGCCCCTTCTTTTCATAAAATGCATCACATTTAATATAACAGCCAGTTACTACCTCTGCTGTTAAACTCTGCCCTTTCACAAGGAACCAGTCCTATGTTCATCCTCTTTATGTACAAATTCCATCACAGGTAGGTTGGCAGTATGGTTTATTCTTTTTTTTTTGAAGACTATGTAGTTTATTTTTTTAGTTTTCAACCACAGTTGACATTTAATATTATTTTATATTAGTTCAGGTATACATCATACTGGTTACACATTTATATAATTTATGAAGTGATTCCCCCTGATTAGTCTAGTACCCACCTGGTGCCATATGTGGACCTGAATAGACATCTCCAAAGAGGACATATAGATGGCCAACAGTATGGTTTATTATTAAAACCAAGAAACATTTATGAGAGAAGGAGGCATTCTTAATGGCCATACCAAGACAAAGGATATAAACCAGCACTGCCCAGGATAAACAGGGATAAATCGTCACCCTATTCCTCTGTTTCTATCTCAATAACTGTTGAATAAATATAGTTTACTCCCTGAAGAAACAAATACATTTACTGAAATATGACCTAATATTTCGCTTTTTGCTTTAATTGAGGATCAATATGTAGAAAATAGTATTAGGAAAAGTAGGTGTTTCTGCTTCTTTTGTTATTGGAGACTCTGTCCATTATTTTGTTCAATGTTCCTCATATAAAGAACCACATAGTAATTCCTCTTCAAATTGAATGCTGGGAGACTTGTTGCTTTTTTTCAAGAAGCTGGTCATATGGTATGCTTTCTATTCCTTGGTATTGAGAGCTTTGTGATACATCAATCTTTCCTCTTACCTGACAGCTTGTGCTGGAGCTAACTTATATCCTCAAGTTGCTGTTGGGGTATCATGTCAAATTTCCTGTTGTGCCTTTCTTTTTCTTCAAACATTTATTGATCACCTGCTATGTGCTAAGCTCTGTTATTTAAGCTGGCGATATGACAGAGAGCCACACAGATTTGACGACTGCCTTCACAGCATTTTCTTGGTTCTTGAGAGTTTATACACTTTTAAAATATGATATGAAAGATCTTTTCTTACAGGAAGGCTTGAATCTTTCAAGAGCAAGCTAGGGATAAAAAAACAGATTGAGTAAAGTGCAACAATCTAGCATATTAAATAAGGGTGTGGCATGTTAGTCGGGATGCTAGGGGAGAGATAGAGCATGAAATCACTTGAGTAGACCAAGACCCTTGAAACTTATACATGTGTATTATTGTTTTTCATGATGTTTCAGACTCACTATTGTTTTGGAGAGAGAAGAAGGAAAGGCATGCTGAAGAAAATAAAATCACTTCTAAAACTGTGCTTAGAATCTTTACTAATATCAGTAAAGAGTGCTTGATCAAGTAAAGCAAATGAGTATATTGCCATAATCTAAAAATGTTGTAAGTACTTGTCTGTAAGCAAGCTATAAAGAAAAGGTATTAATTATTGTATTTTAATAGGATATGCCCTAGGATTGAGTGAATATTTCAGTTTTCAACTATAGAGTAGCCTATTTTTGCAGGACAAGAAAATAAGTACTGTAATTTTAAAAGAAATAACGTGACCACTGTAATTATAAGATGAACTCAGCCATCTGTTATAACATTAGAAAGGGACTTAAAGAAGTTGCTGTAGTCTTCCTAGACAGGAGAATGGGATTAGAAGTAAGCTACTGTCTTGGCTGGTAAAACAGCCCCACCAAAAACAAGAAACATGTCTTTATGCTTATTTAGCATGTAACAGTGGCAAAGAAGATAGACTGGCATGAGGGGGAGAGGGTTCAGATGATAAAGAATGAAAATGGCAGAGAAGGCTGCTTTCACAAAGCTAGCTGTGCTGCAGATTTCTACAACTGCAATATTGAAATGCATATGAAACTAGTAACATGAAAATTTGACCAATGAATTATATTGAAGGAAGCAACATTTAACTGTGGAACCCTTGAGTCTCACTGATTCTAACTATTGATTATGTTACTTCAATATGCGAGCATAAAATGAAAACAGACATTAACTTGTCACGTAAACCTTTTTAAAGTTTATCTGCCAAATACCTTTGATAGAGTGTTCCTTTTTTTCCTAAAAGAAATGTGATTGCAGTCATATTTCTTAGATAATATAAATAAAATTCTTATTTCTTTTTTTTAAATTTATTGCGGTGACAATTCTTAGCAAAATTACATAGATTTCAGGTGTACAATTCTGTATTACATCATCTATAAATCCTATTGTGTGTTCACCACCCAGAGTCAGTTCTCCTTCCCTCACCATATAGTTGATCCCCCTTACATTCATCTCCCAACCCCCACCCGCCTTACCCTCTGGTAACCACTAAACTACTGTCTGTGTCTATGAGTTTCTGTTTTTCATTTGTTTGTCTTGTTCTTTTGTTGTTTTTGGTTTATATACCACATATCAGTGAAATCATATGGTTCTCTCCTTTTCCTGTCTGACTTATTTCGCTTAGCATTATACTCTCAAGATCCATCCATGTTGTCACAAATGGTCCTATTTCATCTTTTCTTACTGCCGAATAGTATTCCATTGTGTATTTATACCACAACTTCTTTATCCATTCCTCTATCGAAGGACATTTTGGTTGTTTCCATGTCTTGGCCACCATAAACAAAGCTACAATGAACATTGGAGCACACGTGTCTTTATGTATAAATGTTTTCAGATTTTATGCGTAGATACCCAGGAGAGGGATTGCTGGGTCATATGGTAATTCTATTCGTAATTTTTTGAGGAACCTCCACACTGCCTTCCATAACGGCTGCACCAGTCTGCATTCCCACCAACAGTGTATGAGGGTTCCTTTTTCTCCACAGCCTCTCCAACACTTGTTACTATTTGTCTTGTTGATGATAGCCATTCTGACTAGGGTGAGGTGATATCTCATTGTGGTTTTTATTTGCATTTCTCTGATGATTAGTAATGTTGAGCATTTTTTCATATGTCTTTTTGCCATTTGTATGTCCTCTTTGGAGAAATGTCTCTTCAGGTCCTCTGCCCATTTTTCAATTGGATTGTTTGTTTTTTGTTGTTGAGTTTCATGAGTTCCTGTGTATATTTTGGATATTGGCCCCTTATCAGAGGCAATGTTTGCAAAAATCTTCTCCCATTCACTAGGTTGCCTCTTTATTTTGTCGATGGTTTCTTTTGCTGTGAAGAAGCTTTTAAGTTTCATATAGTCCCATTCGTTTATTTTAGCTTTTACTTCCATTGCCTTTGGAGTCAAATTCATAAAATGTTCTTTGAACCCAAGGTCCATAAGTTTAGTACCTATGTTTTCTTCTATGCAGTTTATTGTGTCAGGTCTTATGCTTAAGTCTTTGATCCATTTTGAATTCATTTTGGTACCTGGTGACAGATAGCAGTCCAGTTTCATTCTTTTGCACGTGGCTATCCAATTCTCCCAGCACCATTTATTGAAGAGGCCGTCTTTTCTCCCTTGTATGTTTTTAGCTTCTTTGTCAAAAATTATCTGTCCATATTTATGTGGTTTTATTTCTGGGTTCTCAATTCTATTCCATTGGTCTATATGTCTGTTTTTCTGCCAATACCATGCTGTTTTGATTACTGTAGCCTTGTAGTACAAGCTAAAGTCAGGGAGTGTGATACCTCCAGTATTGTTCTTTTTTCTTAAGATTGCTTTGACTATTCGGGGTCTTTTGTGGTTCCAAACAAATCTGATGATTTTTTGTTCTCTTTCTTTAAAAAATGCCATTGGGATTTTGATGGGGATTGCATTAAATCTGTATATTGCTTTGAGTAATATGGCCATTTTAACTATGCTGATTCTTCCAAACCATGAGCATGGAATGTCTGTCCATTTCTTTGTGTCTTCTTCAATGTATTTCAAAAATGTCTTATAGTTTTCAGCATATAGGTCCTTCACATCCTTGGTTAAATTTATTCCTAGGTATTTTATTCATTTTGCTGCAATTGCAAAAGGAATTGTTTTTTGTATTTCTTTTTCTGAGAGTTCATTGTTAATATATAGGAATGCAATGGACTTTTGTACGTTGATTTTGTAGTCAGCAAATTTACTGGATTCGTTGATTGTTTCTAATAGCTTTTTGGTGGAGTCTTAGGTTTTCTATATGTAGCATCATGTCATCTGCAAAGAGCGACAATTTAACTTCTTCATTCCCAATTTGGATGCCTTTTATGTCTTTCTCTTGCCTGATTGCTCTGGCAAAGACTTCCAACACTATGTTGAAAAGCAGAGGTGATAGGCGACAGCGCTGTCGTGTTCCTAAACGTAGAGCAAAGGGCTTCAGTTTTTCACCATTAATTATGAGATTAGCTGAGGGTTTCTCATACATGGCCTTTATTATATTAAGGTGTTTTCCTTCTATAACTATTTTATTAAGTGTTTTAATCATAAATCGATGTTGTATCCTGTCAAATGCTTTTTCTGCATCAATTGATATAATCATGTGATTTTTGTCCTTTATTTTGTTTATGTGATGTATCACATTGATGGATTTGTGGATGTTGAATCATCCTTGTGCCCCGAGGATGAACCCCACTTGGTCGTGATGAACAATCTTTTTAAAGCATTGTTGTATTCGATTTTCTAGAATTTTGTTTAGGATTTTTGCATCTGTATTCATCAGAGATATTGGTCTGTAGTTTTTTTTTGTGTGTGTTGTCCTTACCAGGTTTCGGTATCAGGGTAATGTTGGCCTCATAAAATGAGTTGGGGAGTATTGTCTCTTCTTCAATTTTTTGGAAGAGTTTGAGCAGGATTGGTATTAGATCCTCTTTGAAGGTTTGGTAGAATTCACTAGTGAAGCCAACTGGTCCCGGACTTTTGCTTTCGGGAAAGTTTTGGATGACTGATTCAATTTCATTACTGGTGATGGGTCTATTTAGATTTTACAGTTCATTGTTCAGCCTAGAAGGACCATATGTTTCTAAGAACTTGTCCATTTCTTCTAGGTTATTGAAATTGGTGGCATATAGTCCTTCATAGTACTCTTGGATGATCCTTTGTATTTCTGTGGTGTCCGTGATAACTTCTCCTTTTTCATTTCTGATTCTGTTAATTAGTGTCTTCTCTCTTTTTATCTTAGTGAGTCTAGCCAAGGGTTTGTCAATTTTGTTAATCTTTTCAAAGAACCAGCTCTTTGTCACATTAATTTTTTCTATTGTCTTTTTGTTCTCTATTTCATTTAGTTCTGCTCCGATTTTTGTTATTTCCTTTCTTCTGCTGACCTTGGGTTTCATTTGTTCTTCTTTTTGTAGTTCTTTAAGGTGTAACATGAGGTGATTTATTTGGAATTTTTCTTGTTTCTTGAGATAGGCTTGTAGTGACATAAATTTCCCTCTTAAAACTGCTGTGGGGACAGAGCCCCAGAGAGTAGTTTCCAGGCTCTCGGCCTCATGTGGAAAGGTGCTGGCTCGGGTAGTAGATAGTCATCAGCTGTGACTAGTTGGCCATCAGCTGTAACCATTGAGCCATTGGCCACTAATATAAGTGTCGTGGCTATGTTGGGGAGTCGAGGAGAGTCGGTCAGTTGGCAGCAAAGCGGACAGCAGGTCGCACGTCTTGTGAACCCAGCCTCCAGTGGTATGACCCCAGTCATAGTGGTATGACTCCCCTACCTATGGCTCTGTGGGTGTTCCTTTTTGGCCTCACCACATCCTGCGTTCTTATGTGGGGCATGGGAGTAGAGACCCTGCAGGCCTCCCCGCAGGACAACTGCTTTCGCTGCATCCAAAAAAGTTTGATAGGATGTATTTTCATTGTCATTTGTTTCTATGTATCTTTTGATCTCTCCTCTAATTTCTTCCTTGATCCGGTCATTCTTTAAAAGTATGTTGTTTAATCTCCATGTATTTGTGTTTTTTCCCGCTTTCTTTTTGCAGTTGATATCCAATTGCAAAGCCTTGTGATCAGAGAATATGCTTGGTGTGATTTCAATCTTCTTAAATTTGCTGAGGCTGATTTTATGTCCCAATATATGGTCTATCCTTGAGAATGTTCCATGTACACTAGAAAAGAATGTATATATAGTCTGATGTTTTAGGATGAAGTGCTCGATATATGTCAATTATGTCCATTTCATCTAATGTGTCATTTAGGGCTGCTATTTCATTATTTATTTTCTGTTTGGATGATCTATCCATAGCTGTCAATGATGTATTTAAGTCCCCTAGTATAATTGTGTTTTGGTCAATTTCTCCCTTTAGTTCTGTTAGTTCCTTGGTATATTTCGGTGCTCCCTGATTGGGGCCATAAATATTGATGACTGTTATGTCTTCTTGTTGTATAGTCCCCTTTACCATTATGAAATGTCCATCTTTGTCTCTTGTTACCTTTTTCACCCTGAAGTCTGTTTCATGTGATATCAGTATGGTACACCTGATTTTCTCTGGATACCATTTGCTTGGAGTGTCAATTTCCACCCTTTCACTTTGAGTCTATGCTTGTCCTTGTAGCTGAGATGTGTCTCTTGGAGACAGCATATGGTTTGGTTTAGTTTTTTGATCCAATCTGCTACTCTGTGTCTTTTTATGGGTGAGTTCAATCCATTTACATTTAGGGTGATTATTGATATGTGAGGATTTCCTGTCATTCTATCTTTAGTTTTCTGGGAAGGCTGTGTCTCCATTGTTTCTTTGCCTTTTTGTTGTTGTCTATTATTTCTGTGTGGTGGTAATTCTATGATGTTTTCCTCTGTTTCTTCTTTTATTACAGCATGTATTTCAGTTCTGTTTTTTTTTTTTTTTTTTTTTGAGTGGTTACCCTTAAGTTTATGTAAAAGAAAGTTTGATATTTAGAGTATTCCATTTTCTTCAGCATGCTTATTTTCTCCATTCCCATATTCTGGTTCAGGCCTTTACTCTCCCCTTTTTTATGTTTTGGTTGCCACAAATTTTCTCTGTTGATGGTGGTCGAATAGCCTCCTTTAGTATTTTTTGTAGTGCAGGTCGTGTATTAGAAAATTCCCTCAGCTTCTGTATGTCTGGAAAGGTCTTTATTCCTCCTTCATATCTAAAGGATATCTTTGCTGGATATATTATTCTTGGTTCACAATTTCTCTCTTTCAATAGTTTGAATATTTGGTTCCACTCCCTCCTGGCTTGTAGAGTTTCTGCTGAAAAATCTGATGATAATCTGATGGGCTTTCCTTTGTAAATTACCGTCTTTTCCCTGGCTGCCTTGAGGGTTCTTTCTTTGTCATTGATTTTAGACAGCTTCAATACTATGTGCCTTGGAGAAGGCCTGTTGGGATTAAGGTAATTAGGTGTTCTATTTGCTTCTTGGATTCAAGAATCCAGTTCTGTCCACAAGTTTGGGAATTTCTCATCGACAATTTGTTTGAATATATTCTCTGTTCCCTTCTCTCTTTCTTCTTCTTCTGGTATACCCATTATTCTTATATTGCTCTTTCTGATGGAGTCAGAAAGTTCTTGTAGAGTTCTTTCATTTCTTTTAAGTCTCAAGTCTCTTTCTTCTTCCATCTGTGTAATTTCCAGGTTTCTATCTTCGATGTCACTGATTCTTTCCTCCATCTTATCAACTCTGGTTACTTCATTCTTAATTTCTTCTACTGAGTTCTTAATCTCCAGAAATTCTATTTGGTTCTTTTTTAAAATTTCAATCTCTTTCGTAAAATGCTCAGGTTGTTCTTTGATTGTGTTTCTGAGTTCATTAAACTTCCTTTCTGTGTTTTCTTATATCTCGTTGAGTTTTTTCAGAACTGCAATCTTGAATTCTCTGTCATTTAAGTCACATACTTCCACATCTTTAAGTTCCTTTTCTGGAGAATTCACTTTCTCTCTGAGTGGTCTTGTTGCCTTGGTGATTCATGGCAATTAATGATTTATTATTTCTTTTCCTAGACATCTACAGGAGTGGCTTCTGCAACAGGTTGATAGGAAGAGGTCTTTCTTTTGTTTTCCAGTACTTGTTTGTAAAATATTTTATTTTCTCTCCGACTGCAGCATTTTTTTTCTGTCTCACACAGTAGTGCTATGTTTTCTCTACACTATTCCACCTTCTCACACAATGAGGGGATTCCCTGGGAGATGGGCTTCTCCTCTGTTAATAGTTCGCCTGGGTCACAGGGCGCTGTGTCCGTGTGGGTATGCGGAGAGCGTTTGAAGTTCCAAAGCTCTTCCTGCACCAGATTCAGAGCCCGTGTGTTTCAGCAGTTCTGTTTACTCCTGCAGGGATCTGCCCAGATAGGTGGGGACAGGGGCGGGGTGAGTTGTGAGAGGTGGCCCAGAGCAGTGGCGGCGACCACCATCACACCCGGTCCCGTTTCCACAGCTCCCTCCCCTTTGCCGGAACTAGTTGGGCTGCGAATCTGTGTCTGCGGTCCACAGTTCTCAGAACAGCAAATATTCTGTTCTTTTGATCTGACACTGCTACTGTCCGCTTCTGGCACCAGACAGGTGGGAGCAGTGTGAGCTCTGGGAGGGTAGGGAGGGAGTGGCTAGTCTCAGTGTCTAAGGCTTCCGTTCTCTGTGGCAGTGAGGGCTTAAACCACTGTTTTCAGTCTTCTTCCCTCAGTCTTTTCTCCAAGGTCTCTGCTGTGAGTGTAGGGTTCAGCCGTGTTATATGCCGCCCCCTCAGCCCTGTGGGCCATAAACGGAGACCTAGCATTCCGAGTGCTTCCCTCTCCCACAGCTGCGGTAGTTCGGGATGCAGCGAGCTCGGAGCACTGAGCTAGGTATGTGTCCTGTGCCTGCTCGGCTCCGTCTCCGCCCTTCTCTCTTCACTCCTCCCCCACCCGTGCAATTCGCCCACCTTTAGGTGAATTCATTAGTGGGCCTCTTCGTCTTGCCTGTCTGCTGTGCATGGAGTCCTTTGTGGCGTTATAGTTGTTCGATTAGTTGTAAATTCTAGGGGAGATTTACAGAGGCTCACCTCACGCCGCCATTTTGATGACATCTCCCCAATTCTTACTTCTTTTAGCCTATGTTTATGCCACATTGTCAGCCTCTGGCTCACTAGCGTTTCCATAGTGACATTTATAGCGGGATCATGTGTTTTCAGTAAGTTTAAGAGCTATCTATGTACTTTAATGGGCTCAATGGGAGAATTCACTGAGATTCAGAGTTCTTTGGATAACATTGTAAAAATTGGATTGCCTGAAAACACAGGTTCATCTAACAACAGAATCCTTCTGTACACACACAGAGAATGATAGGCCTGGTAGGAGATCTCCAGAAGTCATTTATTCTGTTCCCATCTCCAGGCAGAATGGTGGCTACACCACAATAAGTGTCTGCAATTTTAGTACTAAAGTAACTTATCCAAGACTGCCCATTTCTTCAAGCTGCAGCCAGTTTAGCTGTCAAATAAAAATAACTTATGGCTCTCTACTTTGTCATCATCCCTTTCCTGGCTTTCCCTTGGGGACCCAATGCTGTTCAAAACTGAAGGAGGGAGACTTTTAGAAATAAAAGTCTGAGCTACAGGGTAGACATGACCAGAAACTAAATCATATTCTTAGCTTTGCACAGCATGGAGATACCTCTTCACCTATCACCTAATCGTGATAGCTGTTTGCACTGAAGCTCTGTGAAGCTCTGCCCAACTTTACTCCTTGAACTACGAAATCCAGGGTCATTGGCACAGCTGGAGGAAATAACTGCAACTACTCAGCCCATGGTACCCTTAGATGATTTGCTTCTGAGAACTTGTTTTGAGTCCACCACCTGACCAAACAGCATCACCACCATCATCTGTAAAATATTAACATTTACTGGGGTGGGACAGTGTTCCCGAGACTGATTGCCCAGTGTCAGGCGGAGTTTACTTCTTTGAAGGTTGAATTGAGGAGGCTACATGATTAATTCAAATACTTTGGAGTCTCTTTTTCTCTTCCTTTGATTTTGGGACTGCAATGTCATTTAGATCAAAACCAAAGACCTGTCACCTAGGTTATGAGAAAATAAAACTTTAAAACAAAGAGGAAGCCAAATTTGGAGGAAGAGGAAATGTTCAATTTGGGTCTATATTTCTGAAGAAGAATTGCCTGGAATTTTATAAAAGCAAACAACACAAACATCATCTTTGTGTTTATACTAGGGAATAAGCATTTTAAAACATGCAGTATGTATTTTAAACACTTTGCTTCTTTTTAATCTTGCCCAAAGAATGCTAATGGTTAACAAATTTGTCTTTGGCAAAGTGAACTGACCTTTAAAAAAAGAAAAGAAGTATAATAGGATGTGATTCTAGCACAAAACAGTATGAATGCTCAACTCTGAGCAGATATTAACTAATCCAGTGATCCCAACGGAGGAGGTTACCTGGGAGCATTTCTCTACAATGCATTATGTACATGACTTGGCAATGAAAGATAGTTCCCATGGCTCCTAATAAAGCCATGTGTCTCTTTATTGAGAGAGCAAAGTGGGGGTTCTTTGAGCTGCTCAGCCTCCTCATCTATATGCCTCAGCTTGTCTCAACCGGTGCTGCTTATTTCGGCAATAAAGCATTCACTCTCTAGAAGGAGGTTTCTTCCTACACCCTGTAAACAGGAGGACGAATGTCTTGTTATATGCTAAAATGGGTTGAGTGAAACAACTATAGATCTGCTCCACAGTCACTAGCTATAATCAACTTTTCAAGTCTACACTGAGTGTGCCCTCAACAACTCATGGCATAGTAAGGAACATGGATGTTTATGACAACACGTTTCTGAGAAGCAGCTGTGGGGACAGAGCCCCAGAGAGCAGTTTCCAGGCTCTCGGCCTCACATGGAAAGGTGCTGGCTCGGGTAGTAGATGGTCATCAGCTGTGACTAGTTGGCCATCAGCTGTTACCGGTTAGCCATTAGCCACTGATATAACTGCCATGGCTAAGCTAGCAAGGGGCGGAGTGTGGATTGCGGATTGCAGAGGCGGATTGCAGTTAGTAAGTGAAGTTGGTTGGCAGAGACAACTGGATGGCGGGTTGCGGAACATGTGACTCCTGCTTCCTGTATTTCCAACCAAGCTGCTAACGAGAATATAGTGGTATGACTCCCCTATCTGTGGCTCCGTGGGTGTTCCTTTTTGGCCTCACCCTATCCTGCGTTCTTATGCAGGGAACTGGACTAGAGACCCCACATGCCACCCTGTATGACACAGCAGGTCCAGGAGCCCAGTGACCCAGCTTATTTATTCCAGTTTCTTTGTTCAGGGACATTTTATTTTCCCAACTCCTTTGCCATGTGGTAATAATTAAACAATGACTACCCATAAAAGAGGAGGAAAAAGCAGTGTCATGGATGGTGGGTGGTTTGTTTTCTTAGTTCTTTATTGAAAACATACGGAGATGTTTATATACAAACAGAAAATAATAGAATGCTGCCATCACATTAGCAGTAGCTAATAAAATTCTACATGAATAGAAATCAAACATGTCTCTACCTACACCAGAATTCTGGTTTACTGACATCTGCACATCCTGTCTAATTCGGCTTGAAAAGATGTTTTATTATTTCAGGCTTCTTATTCCTAGTTGGAAGGAAATTATAGAGCAATAGTTTTTTGTTTTTGTTTTTAAGTTTTCTCTTTGCTTAATTAAATTACTTTATTCGTGTGGGGACAGAGCCAGGAGAGCAGTTTTCAGGCTCTCAGCCTCATGTGGAAAGCTGCTGGCTCAGTTATTAGATGGCTATCAATTGTAATCAGATGGCCATCCACTGTGGCTGGTTGGCCATCAGCTGTTACCTGTTAACCATTAGCCACTACTATAACTGCCATGACTACGCTAGGGGTTGGTTGTTGGTTGGCAGAGAAGGGAACAGCGGATTGCGCATCGTGTGGCTCCTGCTTCCTGTATCTCCAACGCAGCCACCAGCGAGACTATAGTGGTATGAACCCCCTATCCATGGCTCTGTAGATGTTCCTTTTTTTTTTGTAGGTGTTCCTTTTTGGCCTCACCATATCCTGTATTCTTTTGTGGGGAGTGGGACCAGAGACCCCGCATGACAATTAGCAAAGGTAATAAATTCTGTCCAAGTAGACCTTGTGTTATGATCATAAAAAAGCTTCAACTCTATATATTTGTGTAACTGCAGTCTCTGTGTTTTACATTAAAAGTGAGGACATGTGGTCTGACACATGAAAGTAAGCTTCCAGAGACAGGGCAGTGGTGGGGAGGGGTGCAGAGCACAGGCAGGTGGGGCCAGACCTCTGCATTTGAGTTCTGGCTGCCCCATTTACTAACTAGGTAACCCTGGGAAAGCTAGTTAATCTGACTAAACCTCAGTTGCTTCACCCATAAAATGATAAATATAATAGCACTTACAGAATGTGAGCATATTTGGGGTAAGCTATAAAGCATTTCACACAGCATCTGGTGTGCAGGAAGCACCACAAAAATGCTGCCTATCATCATTACAAGCAACTAACAGAATGGTTTAAATGGAGACCAGCCTTGAAAATTTGAGAGGTACAGATACTTGGTGGTAAGACCCCAAACAACAACTGTTTATCAAGTGCTAATTATGTGCCAGGCTTTACAATGCATTCTTTCTTACCACTCCATGAACTGGCTACCATTATCATGACCACTTCATGGAGGAAGAACTGAGAGCTTACACAGACTGGCCAAAGTCACAAAGCCAATGACTGGTAAATCTGAGGGTCAAATGCAGTCTGAATAATTCCAAACCTCAAACTTTTCATCTCTCTGCTAAACTGGCTGCCGCATACGAGTATATAGCGTACAGCACTTTTCAAAGCTCCTTTATCTATGTTATTCTATGTTCCTATCACCATCCTGTGACATTGCACGGGGCATTCACAAACTGTGGAGTCCCCTGTCCCTAGGACATCCATTCATTTGCAGTTGAAGAGGGCCAAGAAGCCCTTAATGCACATTTTATTAGGCACACTGGCAAGTTCAACTCACACAATCACTTTCATTTTGGCCTACAAAAGTCTTTTCTTTGAAGGCGCTCAAAGTTCCATATGCGCAGGCTCATTATTCAAGCTTTGGAAAAGAGCATTTGTCCCAACTTACAGATGAAGAAGCTAATGGCCAAGGTGACATGACATGGGGACACAGGGACAAAGCCAGTCATCCTCCTCAGGAGCCAGCATGTCAGTTGCTGTGTCCGCAATAGAATAGAGCTAGCCACCTCACTAGGCTGCTCATTAGTGTTGGGTCACTGAACAGCCAAACTGCTACCTTGCTCCACTTTCAATAGTACATAACAAGGAGCACTTTGCTTAATTTTCTTGTTGGAAGGATGGGCTCTGCCTGCAGTATAGGCACTCTCACATATAAGATTACCTAATTCTGTTTTCATTTGTCTATAGGTTGTGTCATGCAGGAGACCCTGCTTGCTGCGCCATGTGTCTTGCGGGGTGGCCTGCAGTGCCTCAGCTCCCGCTCCCCTCATAAGAAGGCAGGATGTGGCTGAGTCCACTACATAATCATACGTTCCCAGGCAGACAGTCAGACGATCCATCAAATCGTGAATTGAAGGCACTGAAGCGTGCAAAGGTGGCGTCACCTTATTTAACTCCCTATAGTCCACAGTCATTCCCCAGGTCCCATCTGGCTTCTTGACATCCCATACTGGGGAGTTAAAGGGACTGTGCGTTGGCCTCACAATATGTGCCTTCTCCAATTCCAATATTGTACAACCAATCTCCTCCTGCCCTCCTGGCAGGCAGTACTGTCGCACTGTAACCACGCGCCAGGGCTGTGGCAACACTTGAGGAGGGTGGTGAGCATGCCCGCGTGTCACCGCTTTCACCACCCGGATCCGGAGATGGAAATCTCCTGCCCACGTCTATAAGCTGAGGCCATGTAGCACGTCCACTCCTAGAATATACTCCGGAACGGGGGAGACATAAACCTTGTAGGTACGACGGGGAAGCCTTCCTATACCCAGTGGTAAGGAAACAGCTTTCACAGTCACAGTCTTTCCCCCATAGCCATCAAAGCAGATTGCTGGTCTGGGGAACAGTTCTGGGTTCCCATAAACAAGACTGCAGTCTGTGTCAGTGTCAACTAGGGCCAAAACCCTCTGCACATTAGAAGGGGACCAATATATGGACAGTTCCACGTGGGGCCTCCGGTCCCTGCTCGTTCCCTCTGACCGGGTACCTTTGCCCCACCCCTAATCAAGCTGAAAGGAGTCGGCCTCAAGTGGCTGCACGAAGTCCTGGAGGGACACGGTCGCGCTTTCCCAGACTTCTCCTTTAGGCTTGTCCGGAATTGCTGTTCCGGACGCAACTGTTTCCAAAGTTCCAGCAGGAGTGCATTGGGTTGTCGGTCTATTTTCTTTCGATCGACCCCTGCTGCCACAAGATCACGCCACATATGTGCGCATGTTACTCTCTGGGGCCCGCGACCTCACCCCTTTACTTTTGATTTTGGCTTCCGGGTTTCAACTGCTCGGACCTCCTGTCTTAACTTCCTTAGCCTCCAGCTTTCAACATCCCCTAGGGTGGCCATGGCAGTTGTAACTTCATGGATCCGTCGCCCCACATAGAGTGTAAGAATGGCAACCAAGGATCCAAAAGCTCTCACAGGTGCAGTATCCAAAACCAGATCTCTCATGCTGGCTGTAAAAAGCTCGTCATCCGGCTCCTGCATATTAGGGTTGAAAATAGCATGTCTCATACCCATTTCACGGATGATTTGAGTAAGTTCTGTATATGACTGCCATTTATTCACAGTGTCTGGCAGCTTGCCAGCCTGTCCCCATACTGTGCGTACTGCAGCAGTGAGCCACTCCATTAGAGTGTGGTTGCCTTAGTTTTGGGCCAACCTATGGCCGTTCTGTAACCTTTGTCGCAGGGACGGATGCACTGTCACAAAGGCTAGCTTTTCGATCTCACCTGAGGAACAGAGAATGTTGTCTGCTTCCTCATCCCATAAACGTAATAGCCAAGCTGAGACTGACTCTCCAGGGCGCTGTGGGTACCGCCTCCCCAGCTCCTGCAACTCAGTGGGAGTGTAAGGGGGTAGGTTGTGAACTCAGTCACAGCTGGGTTGCCGGCAGCAATGCCCCCCGGGCCCAAAGGTTGCTCACATTTTACCCTTTGCTTCAAGATTGGCCGGACTTGGGGGTTGGGAGCTACATTGTCTCCACTTGCTTCCTCCGCCTCTGCCTCAGAGTCTCCACCTTGGGGCCCCTCTTCTAACAGGCGGATCCAAGCTTCCAGCGCGTCCAACCAGGACACCTGGTCCGGCACCTGCGCCATTTCATTAAGCACACTTTCCGTGTTGAGACTCAAGGCCATGAGGAACATCCAGCCCACGCGGCCAGCTGTAGCCTTCACCTCCTCCGGCAACCTCTCAGCCAGAGTCTGCAGGGTCCTCTCCACGCTGGCCTGAAAGCCATCCATGTGCTCCCACCCCTCCTTGGGTGTCCAACTCCTGAGAACAGTGGCCAACGAACACCACACACTGTGTGGGGGCCACACATATTCCTGCCCAGAGTCAGACTCCATTCCTACCTGATCAGAATCTTGCTCGCCGTGCCAGTTGTCTGAGTGGGTGGAGGCCTCTGTGTAAGAGCCCATGGCAGCAGCAGACCACCAAAAGGAAGACGACACTTGCTCTGGCCAACAGGGCGACGT
Organism: Rhinolophus ferrumequinum; assembly: GCF_004115265.2. Classification (NCBI taxonomy): domain Eukaryota; kingdom Metazoa; phylum Chordata; class Mammalia; order Chiroptera; family Rhinolophidae; genus Rhinolophus; species Rhinolophus ferrumequinum. Next base: position 39,039,611 of record NC_046297.1, read on the forward strand.
GCCATCCGGAGGTTTGAGTCTCCCAGGCAGACCACGCCTCCCGTTCCTGGTGTCGCCCCTCACAGGCCTCCTGAAGCTGAGCTTTTACACGCACAAACTGTTCCACCATCCTTCGGTAGGCCTTGGCCAGCACCACACCCTGCTTGCTGCGCCATTTGTCATGCAGGGGACCCTGCTCGCTGCGCCATGTGTCATGCAAGGTGTCATGCAGGGTCTCTAGTCCCGCTCTTCACATAAGAATGCAGGATATGGTGAGGCCAAAAAGGAACATCCAGGGAGCCGTAGATAGGGGAGTCATACCACTATATTCTTGCTGGCTGCTGGATTGGAGACACAAGAAGCAGGAGCCACATGATCCGCAACCTGCCGTCCACTTCTCTCTGCCAACCAACCTCACTTGCTAGCTGCAATCCGCCTCTGCAATCCGCAATCCACACTCCGCCGCTTGCTAGCTCAGCCACCATCTTCTTGCTAGCCCCCATTTTTCTGCTAGTGTAGCCACGGCAGTTATATTAGTGGCTAATGGCTCACTGATTACAGCTGATGGCCAACTAGCCACAGCTGATGGCCATCCAATCACAGTCAATGGCCATTTACTACCTGAGCCAGCACTTTTCCATGTGAGGCCGAGAGCCTGGAAACTGCACTCTTGGCTCTGTCCCCACAGTTGTGATGTTTCTATTCTCCTCTTTACAGGGGACAGAGAGAGCTTGGGGTCAGGAAAGGGTTAGGACATGTCAACCTGCTGACCTGGCATCAAGGTGCTAGTTAAATGAGCCCTGGATATAAGGCATTAATGCAACTTTTTTTTTTTTTAATTTTATTGGGTAACAGTGTGTTTTTTCAAGGACCCATTAGTTCCAAGTCAAGTCGTTGTCCTTCAGTCTAGTTGTGGTGGGCACAGCTCAGCTCCAAGTCCTGTCACCATTTTCAGTCTAGTTGCAGGGGGCACAGCCCACCATCCCATGGGGAAATAGAACCAGCAACCTTGTTAAGAGCTCACGCTCTAACCAACTGTGCCATCCAGCTGTGCAATTTTGCATATTATTAATGATGCTTCCATTGTGGAGTGGCCACAGTGGCAAACTGAAGTGGCACTTTTTATTATAAATGCCTTGGGTCTTTCTCTGAAAATCACCATGAAGACAGAAAGTCCTTAAATGTGAAAGTGGAAATGTAAGCAAACTTCTGCTTTGTTAACTTCCTCATCATTAACAGTAGCAAAATATTGGTATTCCAGGGCCATCCTGTTCAGTGCTGTTAATGCTGACAACATCCTGCTCTGAAACTCAGCACTGCTTTTGCCCTTGTGACAACAGTACACTCCATGGGAATAGTTAGGAAATCATTGTATTAGAATCTGTTTTAGAAAAAAAATTATGCAACCCTCAAATTGTTATGTAACTGAAAAAGTCATTCTAATTTAGAACAAGTGTTACTTATCACTCTACCTCATTCTAGTAATGGCAGTGTGGAGTTTTGGAAAGCATGGGATTTCAAACCCAGTTCTGCCATTTGCCAACTGTGTGACTTTGAGCAAATCACTTGACCTCTCTGATCCTCAGTTCCTTTTCTATAAAATAGCATCAACCATAAAGCTGCTTTGTGTATTTTATGGGCTATGGAAGAAGATCAAAGGAGATTACGAATGTGGAAGCTCTCTGGAAACACTGTACAAATGTTATTATTGATTTTTGCTAAGTAAATAATGAGGAACAAATACAGTACCATCCAAGAAGCTTGGGAATAACTTAACCGAGTAGTTGTTGATAGTAGTTGGTCAGTCTTGAAGAAGTGAATGGCTCCTTAGAAGCAGATGGCCAAGCCAGTTCAAAGGACCTTAGACTTTCAAGTCTTAGGTCAGTGTGGCAATTTAGCTGTACAACCTGGTGAGAGTTTCTTATATTCTAAGCTCTTACAGTGATGATATTGGCTACATGAAATCACTGTGTGCTTTTTTACCAGACTTTAGTTGGAAAGAATTTGCAAACTAGCAGTCTGGCAGAGTTGCCAGGGTTTGGAGTGCTAGTGTTGCACACCAGAAAGAGCACTGTTTCATGTGTTATTCTGTTACCTCCCTCCCTGGAGATGGAACAATAACAACATCAGAAACCCAGGACAAACCTGTCAGTTTGACACCTTTAAGATTGAGCAGAACTCACAATTAAAGTAAGATAGAATATCTGTTCAGAGGAAAGATGTACAGAGAAATCAGTCCACAAAGCATACCTTCTTTTTTTTTTTTTAACATCTGGATATACTATCTGGATATCCCCCACTGTACAGAAGGATTTGCATCCTGGTACGCAGTAGGCACTTAAGAAAATTTGTTCAAAGACTATTAATGGCTAGTAGCAATAATTGAATACTTTCAATATGGGTCTTTGTATTTCTTTCCATTACATTTTTTAATCCTCCCAAGTCAACTCGAATTTGGCAAATCCCAGGATGAAAAATTGTGCATCTCAGAACAATTAGGTAATAGGCAGACCAGACCCTAAGTCAGTCAGAGCAACATGTGTTTTGGCAAGAACTGGTGAAGAGATGAAGTATTTGATTATTGTTGTTGATAGTTTCCAAGGAGAAAGCAAAGAAGCAACAGAAATAAAACAAACACTTTTCTCTTTTGTTTAGGCAAATACTTCCAAATATAGCCTGGTGATGGAATCTGACTCGGGAACCTTCTTACCCTCTGGGCTGCAATTCACTGGCAGTGAAAAGGCCAGAGCCATCATGAAGGAGGTCATGAACCTGCTGCAGCCCATCAACATCACACAGGTCTTTAGTGATGGAGAAGGGACAGACATCAACTTCTGGATCCAAGCTGGAGTGCCTGGTAAGACCAAAAGATAAAATTTGGGTTCCTTATATGTCGCTACTAATTTAAAACAAAATTTCTATTCTTGCATGCCACAGTGAATACTGATAGGCCAATCAATGCATGGAAACCCTAAGCTTTTGTCTATAAGGTATACTCTGATGATTTCCAAACTTGGGATAATAACACTCATTTGTATTTGATTACCCATTTGTCTTCTCTTTCTAAATTCTAAGGTCTCATTCCCAGAGATTCTGATTTAATGATTCTGGGACTGGGCCTAGAAACCTCTGTCTCTCTGTCTCTGTCTCTGTCTCTCTCTCTCTCTCTCTCTCTCTCTCTCTTTCTCTCTCTTTGTTACTGGGTATCTTTGATGATTGTAGTACAAGTGAATTCACGATCAAAATTTGAGAAATAAATTAGAAGGCAATTATTACTACTGATATAATTCCAGTTCTAGTCCTGTGCTAGGAAATCTTTTCTGACTCAAAGAATCCCCTATCTAAATACGACGATGTCTGAAATTTTACCATTAGAGATTTGTTCTTTGAGGGTAGGATACTTCCAGATAATCATTTTTTTTAATGCAAAGACTCATGTAAGAGTTTGGACATAAACTAATTTACCCTGATCAGTGATTTATAAGGTTGGTATTTTTAAGACAATGGATGAAAACATGTAATAGGAGTAGGCCTGGGGAGGTTACAGGTTAGAAAGTGGAACAATCTTAAAGACAAACTATACTTCTTCACAAACTTCTCCTAGACTGACCATGTGAAAGGGTTGTTGGTGGTATTCAGCATCTATGACCTGAGGTTGTTCCCTCAACACCATTATATCCATAATCAAAAACATTGTTAAAGGATCCATTTGCAAATTGTTCTGTATTTGTGTTATGCAAATAGGATATTCAGCTTTCAAAAAGTTTTAATATTACTGTTTACAGAACCATTTCTGTGGCTACAAAACATTTCACAGGTATAAAAAGAAGTCTCTAGTTGTTTCAATGTAGTTGTGGAGGGCACCGTCGCCCAGGCGGGGATCGAACCGGCAACTGTGTTGTTACCAGCATCGTGCTCTAACCAAGTAAGCTAACCGGCCACCCCCAATTCTAGCTTTTCTATCTTCAGCCTGCAAAGTAGATTTCACCAATAGCATTCTACATGGATTTGAGATTTTTTTAAAATCTTACTCTTGATATAGCGTACATTTTTTAAACATTTTAGATTTTAAGATTTATAATAATTTTATTTAACTAAAAACTAGAAGGAGCTTTCCTTTATTCTAATACAAAGAACCAAACTCTCCAGTGGTTTGTGTATATTTTAACCATATTTTGAAATATCTTAAAACAACATTTCCATTTACAGTGCTGTGCAGCATGTGGACAGATCTGAGACTTTCTACATATGTCATGGTCAAGGTATAGGGGGAGAGATTTTACCCCTTATGTTTTATCGAATGATTTATTTGAATTTTAGATTTTTCCTGATCCTTACATTTTTTCATTTAATGTTTTCTGACCACAGTTGACCTCGGGTAACTCAAACCATAGAAAGTAAAACTGTGGATAAAAGGGGACTACTGTATGTCTTGCTTTTGTTGCATTGGATAATTGAGCATTGGCTCTAGCTTTATTCTTTCCATGTAGCTACTCCATAAGAATGGTTCTGTTTGGAATGAACAAGTTGGTTTGATTGTCTTCACTAAGGTAAGGCCTTTTCCTCTTGCCACAATGAAGAGGGGGAATTTGAACCCCATTATGGTCTTTTAAGAATTAATACAAATTACCATTTATTGAGCTCCTATTTACTAGACTCGCAGGCTTTTTGCAGACACTGTCTTTTTTTATCAGTACAACCATCCTAAGAGGTAGGTAGGATTATCCCTATTTTGCAGATGAAGAAACAGACTCAGAAGGACTAAATGACTTGCCCTGGGCTATCCTACTCTTAAATGCAGATGTCACCCTGAGAACAGACCCCTTTAGTTTCAAGGCTGGTGGCCCTTTTCCCACAATATACAACAAAGGAAAGTCTGGAATGCTGAGATAGTCTCCAAATCTATGACAGTGTCTGAAATGTTTATCTTACTCAGTTCTTGCTTATGCAAAGGATTTCGGTTCATTCCTTCTCCAGAATAACTTACCCCTGGGGAAAGGAGTTTGTTACTGTAAATAACTACTTATTTCTTCTCACATTCTTTGGTCTACTCCCCCCTCTACCTCTGTCGCTCAGGAAGGTTTATATAAATAAAGTCGGTAGTTCATTTATACTGCAACTAGTTTCCTGGAATTCTTTTTTAATTTTCTTTAAAGTATTGTAAGATTGAACCAAATTATTCCTGTTTTCCCTATTACTCTTGAGCTGTCTTTTGATATTTCAAGTTTGGGCTATTCCTGAAGAAATAATGGAACTGCTTATGTTATAATTCTTGTTACTTATTGAAAATTTCAGGAACATTAGAAAAATATGAAGAACCGTAGTTAATCTGAAAAAAGAAAATACACATATACCAATATGTACCCTGTATTCTTGAAGATATGGCAAATTATAATGAATTAAACCTAAAGATAGGATTCAAAATACTAATTAAGTTATGATTTAAATAATTGCTCACTTAACTTTTGAAAAATTCAAGAGAAATATTTCCAAACTCCATCTTTCCTTTCTTGTTTCTCTTTTCCTTTCCTTTTTTTCCATTGATTAAATAAATATTAAACCCCTACCATGTACTTGGCCTATCAAATTTCTGCAGTCTGATGACTAGGCCCCAATTATTTTAATGTTCCATGTATACTCAATATTGAAATGCTAATTAAGAGTACAGATAGAATTAAAAGTCAACATAATTTTTATTCATTATCGAAGCTAAATACATTAATTTATGAAAGGATCATCTTTGAGGAGAAAATACAATGCCCTTTATATATATATTAATAGATGATGTCCATAATGGACAGGATGACTATCAACATAAATATAAGGCTTTATGGGAGGAATATTTTTTAAAAATAGGTATCTTAGATGTATTTTCCACATAAACCCTCTGTTCCAGATGTCTTTATACTCCAGCTTCCTCTCCTTTTTACCTCCTTTCATATTCCTTCCTGTTCTTCACATCTAAATGCTAGATGCTCTTTAAGTCTCACTCTATGTTTATTAGTGTCCATGAATTCTTTCTTAACAGCCCCTGATATTCTATTGCTTTTCTAAATGTCTAAAACACTTCTATAGTGTGCAATCTGGCCCTTGTAATTATACACTAACATTTTTCTTGGATTACTAGGAGTTTATGTGCATCCTGCTTCCAATACCCAGTGATCAATTTTTTTTTTCTTTTTCCTTTTTACATTTTTATTAAATTTATTGGGATGACATTGGTAAGTAAAATCATATAGGCTTCAAGTGTACAATTCTATTATACATCATCTATACATTGCATTGTGTGGTCACCACCCCTAGTCAGTTCTCCTTCCATCACCATATATTTGACCCCTTTACCCTCTTCTACCACCTCCCTCCCTCTTTACCCTCTGGTAACCACTAACCTGTTGCCTGTGAATATGATTTTTTGTTTGTTTGTATATTTGTTTGTGTTGTTCATTGGTTGCTTTCAGTTTTATATCCCACATATCAGTGAAGTCATATGGTTCTTGACTTTTTCTGTTTAACTCACCTAGCATGATAATCTCAAGATTTATCCATGTTGTCGCAAATGGCACTATTTCATCTTTTCTTCTGGCCGACAAACATTCCGTTGTATATATGTACCACGTCTTCTTTTTCCAGTCATCTGTGGAAGGACATTTGAGTTGTTTCCAGGTCTTGGACACTGTGAATAATGTTGTGATGAATATAGGGATGCATATATCTTTATGGATAATATTTTTTCAGATTTTTTTGGTAGATACACAAAAGAGGAATTGCTGTGTCATATGGTAATTCTATTCTTAATATTTGAGGAACTTCCATACTGTTTTCCATAGTGGTTGTACTAATTTACATTTCCACCAGCAGTGATCAATTCTTTAAGATTAAGGTCAATGGTTTCTACTTCTTTCCCTCATCTGTATCTCTTAGTTTGATTTTGGAAAACATTTACATTCTTTTAAATCTGACATAAGAGAAGAAACAAAAATATAGAAACAATTATTTTCTCAAAAAGCTTTGGGTCCCTCAGCTTAAGAATATAGAGAAAATAAAGGATGCTGAGAAAAGAGACATAAAGATAGAAAAAATATTGAAAGAATGATACAAATTAGGGAGGCTAGAGCAATTAGCATTATTTCTCTTAACGGAGTAAAGACCAAGAGATATTAAATAATATCTTCTAGTACTTTAATGAGTCTTATAGATAAAATGGTAAACAGTTGTTCCTTGCCTCTTTCAAAGACAATACAAGAGCATGCTTAAAGTAGTCTCAGAGTGATTTGGGTTAGTTTCTATTCACTCAGATAGTGGAGAGGCTTTAAGTCTTAAATTTTTGCCTAATTTTCCAATTATGAGCTCCAGGTTAGAATGAGAGGAGTCTATTTCATTCTGAGTATGTCAGTAATGAGATAAAATCCATGGTTCTCAGAGGTCCTTAAATACAACTTTCTTGAACATCTTTAAGAAACTCTTCTATAAAATATACATTAATGGAAAAAAATTAGATCCTCTCTTAATGTGACCTAATCCCTATAGGGATGGGGTCCATCCCTATTCATATCTACCAATAAGAGTTACCTCTTCTGCTTCAGAATCTGAGAGCCCACCTTTTCCTGATATTGTTGGCATATGGTAGACAGTGTGCTGGAAAGAATTAAGAGGTCTTGAGTGTGTGTTCTAGCTTCACAACTTCTAACTTCTAACTTCTAACTATCTTTTTTTAGGCCTCAATCATTTATTACTGTGTTTCCCCGAAAATAAGACCTAGCCAGACAATCAGCTCTAATGTGTCTTTTGAAGCAAAAATTAATAAAAGACCCAGTATGTTATGTTATGTTATGTTATGTTATGTTATGTTATGTTATGTTATGTTATATAAGACCCGGTCTTATATTACAGTAAAATAAGACCGGGTCTTATATTAATTTTTGCTCCAAAATATGCATTAGAGCTGATTGTCCGGCTAGGTCTTATTTTCGGGGAAACAGGGTATTAAGCATCCTTATTAATCATCTACTGTAGGGCAAAAGGGAATCAGTAGTACAGAGAATAGACAGTATCCATATCTTCATAGACTATACAGTTTAGTGAGCGACACTTGGTTATTTCATCTGCAAAATGGATATGGTAGCCTATATGGCATCATTTCCATAAAGTCCCCACTTGTGTTCCTCCTGTTCTGTCCCTTTTCTCATTGACTGCCACCACCATCCAGAAACAGCATAACCATCTACAAAAACATACAACAAGATTGTCTCCAAATCTGGTTTATTCAAAATCGCTTCTATTTCTTAAACCTATCCCGACCTCCCACACCTCACCCCTGGTACCCCTGACTTTGTCTTCTTAGACTCACTGATTCCTACAGCAGCCTCCTACTAACATCCCTGTTAGTATGTTTAGGCCAGGAGCAGAAACCTTATCTTAAAAGCCATGTTGTCTTGATCCTGTCTTGTTTTATCTCCTAGGGGCCTGGATGGTCCAGAAGGCGACCTGGGGCCAGGGTGTGGAGCTGGAGGGCTTGGTCATGCTCTAAAACCCTTTGTCAATGAAAAACCCCTGAAGCATTGAAGGGGGAGCAGCCTCCTTTACCCCTTCCTATAAAACTCCATACCCTTCTTTGCTCAGGCAGGTTATGGTCTTTTCTAGCCTGACCTCCCGCAGCTCAAATACGCCAAATAAATTCTAATAGACCAATCTTGGTCTCCCACAACTCATTCCTTTGGCCGTGCCTAACAATCCCGACCTACATTCTTAGTCCCCTTTCACCTAACTGGCTCACTGCTACCACACTGAACTTTCCAAAATGAAAATCAGTCTATCAATTGGGATGCTTTGGGCTGCAAAATAAAACAGTAGAACCAACTCAGAATGGAAGTAAGGGGATTTTTTTTAAAAAAAGAACTCCGGAGTGGGTGGTTACAGAATGCTTAATTTAGTCATCCACCACATCAAGGCCCTTGGTTCTTTACATCTTTCCACTTTTCTATCCTCAGCATGTTGACTTTCGTCTTCAGGCTTTTTTCTTCATGATCCCAAGATGGCTGCAGTTGTTCTAAGCAACAGATTTTCACACATTGCTCAATAGCAGAAGAAAGAATGTCCATAATAGGCATCCCTTTTAAGAGTGAGAGAATCTCTTCCAGAAGCCCATCAGTCTCACTGGCCAGAATTGTGACACATGCCCGTGGCTAAATCAGGCAGTGACAATGCAGTGGAATTACCAAGATTGGGTTATACTGGTCAAATTGTACTTCCTTGCCCTAGTGTAGGGCTGTCTCCATTGAAAAATGTAGCCTCCTGATGTATGAGCAAAAATTGGGATTCTTTAGGAAAAGGAGGAGGATTTTCACTGGGAAAGCAACTAAGAGTAGCTGCAATTACTGATCATCTTCCTCATTTGAAATCCTTCATTTTCTCCCCATTGTCTTCCGAGTGTCATGCCTTTACTTAGCATGGATTCAAGTCTTTTCTTGTTCTACCCTCTGGCTAGTATGCAGCCCCTTCTCTCATGGCTCCTCCACTCCTTTCTATCCATTTCTCATTCATACAGGTCTAGTTGAAGTCCCTGGTACACCCTGTGTTCTCACACTTCCTTGCCATCAGACCTGCCTTATTCTGTGCTCTTCACCAGGTAATTCCTACTTATCCATGATTCAGCTTTTTGTTTTTCTCCTCTCACAAATCTTCTTTGATCTCTGACAGTGTGGGTAAGAGAAGTATCCGGTGCCTATGCCCACAACGCCCAGTGCTCTCCTCTTCTGCTCACCACTTACCCTTTTCTTATAATTGTGATTCATTGTGAATTCCTTAGTATTCCCAGTGCCTGAGAAGTGCCTGGCCCTTGACAAAATGCCCATGAACCAAATTGAATAAATAAGAAAGATCTAGGTTTGTAAGAAGAGTAAGATAATGTGAGAGTGGTGAGCACACAATGTGACGTATAGATGATGTATTTATACAAATGTACACTTGAAACCTATGGAATTTTACTAACCATTGTCACCCCAATAAGTTTAATTTAAAAAAAAAATAATGTAAGAGAGGTTTGTAAGCAGTAATGCCATAACTATAGTTATGATTACTTTAGTAGTAACTGCTTCATTGAACTCTCCTCTTTCCTTACATATTGAATTGTTTTTAAAATCACATGTTAATTCCTTTCATCTTTTCTATAATAGTTCAGACTCTATATTAAAAGTACCAAATATACAAATTACTCAGAATTTCACATACTTTCTTTCTTGCTTATTTCTGTCCAATACCTCATGGCATTAAGCAGAACTAAATCAAAACTTTCCATTTGTATATTTCCAAAGACCTTCTAAAATATTCCAAAAAGAAAACATCAGGACACAAGTAGGAATGGAAATATAAAGTAAATTGAATGTTCAGCCTCTGGACCCAGGACTCATACGTTTTCCAATCACGAGATGGAATAGTGCAGCCCAGCAGTTCTATGTTCTCTGTTGTCCCTAATAAAAAGGTGACTCCTTTATGGTGAAAGCACTCTGTGCCAGTGATGTTTGGAGAGATCGATGCTGCATAGTGAGCAGACCTCACTCCACTGGAAACATGGAAAAGGCACTCTCTGGTTTGTGACCATAGCCCTCATTTAAATAGGCAGACAGTTTCATTCAGCTAACAAGCATATCTTGAGTGCCTACTATAAACCAGGCACTCTAGACCGGGAAAATAGAATATGAGAAAGACTTGCCATGTCTCGGCTCAGGTGGAGTTTACAGTGTAGTGGTGGAGGGAAAGAGGGCAGTAGGAGGAGACAGACTGTAACAAAGAAATCAAGAATGGAGAAAAACATTGGAGAGTAATAAAGTCTATCCCGGAAGTTATAGCGGATGGCTGCCTCTTACCTCTTTAACTCGAGTAAGTCAGCAATCTTGCTTTAATATTCCTTGACTGCTTTGTGCTAGATAAACATGTATAACACCCACATCAATATCACACTACTGAAAATTGCTCATCAGAACAGCCAATAAGCTGCTTCTGCTCTTTCCCCTTGCAGTAGACCTGCTTCAGCTGGATGGAAGCCATTAAGTATCTTTAGCAAAGCATCCCTGGCTCAGGTCCTATAGTATAACTATAGCCCAGAAGGAAAGGGCATTGCTTATGCCATTGAGCAGTTAAGTCTTGCACTGTCTTATGAAGTCTCTTTAATTGTTTCCTTGAACTGTGATTTAAAGCACACACTTTTAAAGTTAATGTACTTTGTATTTTATCTTCTTAATTGGATCGAGGACAAAGAGAGTTATTTTATTCATGTTTATATACCCACAACACTCATTATTACCTGGCACACAATAGGTATCCAGTAAATATTTGCTGATTACAACAAGTATTGATTTGAAGATGAACACAAAAAAAGTTAAGTAACAATATAAAGGAAGTTTCCGGTATAATACCAGGATAAACAACACATGCAGAATAACTGCTGGAGCTCATAGGATGGAAGACAGAAGAGATGGAAGACATGAACCTGAGCTGGGATTTAGTGATATTGTATCAGAATGGAGAAAAGGGGTAGAGAAGGGCATTCTTGGTGACAGAAATAATATAAACAAAGGCAGGTGTCCCCATTGGGGATGGTTAGGAGAGTAACTTCACTGGGTTGAGGGCTCATCTTGGAGAATAGCGGGTGGGACGAATAGTTGAGTTTCTTTCAGCCAGATGAAGAAGAGCCATAAATTTCAGGTAGAAAACTCTTGTAGTTAATGCAAAGTCACCCGAAGTCTTCAGCAGAAGAACTTGATCAGAGCAGTGTTTTAGGGAGGGAGTCCATGAAACTCCTGCCAAGGGATATCCCATTACACTTAAGGACGAGGTTCACAGTAAGAGGACCTAGAGTGAAAAGGGAGCTTGAGGAAGTGGCACAGCGTTAGAAACAATTATTTCAGAAAATCAGAGGGTAACACTAAATTATTGCTCTGTTTTCTGCACTTATAAGGACCCCCAAAAATCTATGACTTAATATCTCTACTATTTCCCATGCCCTCTAACAATGTAGCCTAGAAAAGTTTCACTTCTCTAACTGCCCCTTTCAGGATCTCAAGGTTAGTTCCCCTTTCTCCGCATTTGACTTTCCATCAGTTTCACTTAATATTTTACAAATATATATACATTATGGAGGATACAGAAATAAGATATGGCCTCTTTCCCCTAGGAGCTCACAGTCTAAGACAGTAATTTGGTTTACTTACTAATAAGGAAAAAAAGAAGAAAATCTTCATCATGGAAAACTAAATAGAGCTATATTGAAAATTTTTAAGAAAGAAATCTAAAAATTACTTGAAAGCCAGTAGAGTGCATGGAAGCAGGATTTCAAACTATGTTTCTTCATGTCAGCTATGTGAACTTTGTCCATACTTACTTTAAGAGATTAGAGAATGTAAATTCAATATAGTGTGTTATATTATATGATTTTAGAGTACAGTTTAAGAAATTATTACAGAAAATTTCAAACCTATACAAAAGTAGAGAGAATAGTTTAATGAACTCTCTTGTACTCATCACTGAGCCTCAGGAATTTTTCATTTGTGGGCAGTCTTTTTCCATCCATAGCCAATCACTCTCCTACACTAAGGTTATTTTGAAGCAAATGCCCAGCTTTATATAATTTCCTAGTAAATATTTTAATTTGTGTCTCTAAAAGGTAAAGACTCTTTTTTAATATAAATAACTATAATACTGTAATTCCTGCTAAAATATATTACAATAATGTCTTACTATCATATCCAATATATGGCCAGTTCTCAAATGTTTCCAATTGTCTCCAAATTTTCCCCACCCCTTTTTGTTGTTGTTTAAACCAGCATTCCAATTAAGTTCAAACAATGCAATTGGTTGATGCCTAAGTCTCTTTTAATCCTTAGGTTCTCCTCTCATCTTTCTTCTCTCTTGCCACTTATTTGTTACAGACCAAGTAAATTGTCCCGTGGAATTTCCTACATTCTAGATTTAGGTAATTCCATTCCCATGGCATCATTTTAACATGTTCCTGCTCTCACTTATATTTTCTGTGAATTAATAGTTAAATCTAGAGGCTTCGTGTGATTCCAGTTTGATTTTTCTTTTCTTTCTCTTTTTTGTTTTTTGTAAAAGTACTTCTTAAGTGTCACTGTTTATTACCGTTAGGAGTAATATCTAATTGTCTCTCTATTTATGTTAGCAATCATTGAAAATTATTGCCTGGATCCATCATTTCATTAGAGATTGCAAAATGGTATCCTTGCTTATTAGTTGAAATAATTCTATAAAACAGAACTTTCTCTTCATTGACTATTTGGTTATCATGGGGTACTTTTGTGGAAGAAAAGCAGAAGGAATGTTTCATTCTTTCCCTTTGTTTACCTATTTTGAGACTTATTAGTTGGTTCCCAGTACCCTCCAAACTGACTAATTGGCTTGCTTATTTTTTACTATCATTATTTACTGATGGACTTAAAAATATTTGATGTGCTTCATTCTGTTGCAGTAATTATTCTTATTAATGCTCAAATTGTCCCATGATTAGCTAGTGAGAGCCCCTTTAAGCTGGTTCCTAAGTCCTTTTGATATGACTCTCATAATCATTGATAGTGTCCTTGCTTTCTGATGTGACAAAATGTCCAAGTCATCTTATACATTTACTGTCCCAGATATGGAATCAGCTATTTCTCTAAAGAGCCAAGTTTCGTCTACTAGGTCATGGTATAACGAGGCCACAGTCTGAATATTAAGTATGCTCATTGCTACTGGGTTGGTCTTGTTTCTAGGTCTTTTCAGTGGATAGAAGTAGGAAATGGTAATTTTTTTCCTGTAAAGAAGAATTTAATTAATAAGTATGGGATTATGGAAACTGCAGGAAAAAAATCACAATTCAGGAGATTTTGGTAAAATTGAGTTCGGATGGGGTAAGGACTTTTTAACAATAGAAATGAGTTATAACTCAACTGTATACAATAGACTGCTTAGTTTGGGTAATTTCATTGGCTTAAGAGCCTCCCTTTGCTCAGGATTAAAATTCAAAAATGACCACTTAACCTGATCATCTTGGACATTCCCCTCATGGGGATTTCTAACACAGTAAATTAAGTCTCCCTATTATCCCATTTTCATAAGAAAGTGTGAGATTACATAACTCATGGTAACTAAAGTTTCCTTTATAATATGACATTTGCTGTCTTAATTGTCCTTCCAATTTATAATGCATGAATCAAATATGGTAGAGCTCTATGAAACCTATTAGTTACGGTAGTTATGGCTCTTTCAAAATCTGAGGGAGCTGTTGCCTATAATAGGAATAGTTATTGAGTGCTTTCTCAGTATTCTTTCTTTCCTTTATTTCTTTATTTTTCATGGTAATGGCTGAAATAGTATCCTCCCAGGTGAGAAAACAGAATCTTACATAGAGATAAGGCGTGGCCTTCATCAACACCCCCAACTATCCAGTTATGGAAGGTTTAAACCTAGATGAAAATGTTTGCTGGACACATCATCATCACAAAAGTCTCATTGTTTGCAGAAATAGTTCATTAATTATTGTTGATGTCCTATTTAAAGAATTAAGGCACTCATGGATATCATTTTAATATCTTTAATCAGTGCTATAGTGCAAAGTGAAGTACAGAAATAGAGCCATTGTCTAGAGGGGCCAGTGATTCCACACTCACTATTCCTGACAGCAGATTTTATCTGAAATACCATGATAATTGTAGTCACTTGGCATGTTAGTTAGCTTCAATTGTCCCACTTTAAGTTTTAATTTTTCATTTTATGCTAGTGTAGACCCAGTCAAAGCCCATATAAACCCAAGATATGTGTTTAGATTACAGTTGTGGTTCACACCCTTGATTGCACTTTAAAATCACCTGGGGAGGTTTTGAAAATGTATCCACACTGGGGCCCCATTCTCAAATATTCAGATTTAATTGGTCTGGCTATAGGGCCACAACAGTTGCACCGTCCAGCGAGCGTTATTTACAGAGTACCCCAACCTCCTGGAACGCAAGTCCATTGTATCCTATGTGAATGATGCCTGCTGTACTTGTGCAAATTTAGAGGCCTAGAGAGAGGACCTAAGCACACCTGTTTTCAGAAGCTCCCCAAGTGATTCCAGTATGCAGCCATTTTAAGGCAAAGTCACACTTTGGAGATACTGCGGGTTCAGTTCCAGACCACCACAATACAGCAGTGATCACAATAAAGTGAGTTGTAATCTTTTTGCTGGGGGAGGGTCTTACCTCTCCTAGGGTGTGAAACACCCAACATCTGTGAAGCACAATAAAGCAAAGTGCAATGAAACAAAGTATGCCTGTATAAAATAACTTAGACATTAAGAGTATAGATTTAGGAACCATGGAGAAATGGATTCAAAGTCTCACTCTACTACTCTCTAGCTGTGTGACCTTAGGAAAGTCATTTAACTTCTTGGATCCTCAAGTTATTCATAAAATAATAACTTGGATAAATAAAAGGATAACACCTACCTCATGTGATTATATTGAAGACAAAATAATAATATGTGAAATGCTTGGCACAAAGTTAATGCTCAAGAAGCCATTATATTATTTCAGATATTAAAGCAAGATTTCTGTATTAGTCCAGACTCCTTCAGTACTGACAGAAATCCAACTTAGATGACCTGAAGAAAAAATGGGGAATTTAAGCAAGCCATAAGAAGGTAGGGTTGGATTTAGTCTCACAGATTCTGGCATTTGAATGCTATTATGACACATATTCTATCTCTCTGGTGCTTATTCCAACTTCCTTCATGGTGCCTTCATTCTCTCAAGCCAGCTGTCTCCTTAGATGCTAAACTATGACCATAGGCAGCTCAAGACTTACATCTTTACAGCCTCCTAAACACAGAAGAGCCAAGTATTCATCATATCCAACTCAGTTGGGAAAATCACAGCCTCCATGTCCATCCCTGTGGTCAAGATGTGTAGTCCTTAAATAGGGAAGAAAGAATAATGTGCAGATGAACATAGTAACCACCTTTATTTTCACTTTTGAGACCTGATTCATATAAAATACATAAAACCCCTTCTATAATAGGATCTATTAGCAGATATAGAAGAATAATGGTAATGTCCTGGAAGCAATAAAGGAATACCCTGAATTTAGAACACCTAGTTTCTCTGTTCTTCATGACCTGTATATGTGGTCTGACAATTAAGTTCATGAACACATCCTAAAAGAAGTGCTACATACTTCATGGCTGAATATCACTATAGTCACCTTCGAAGTATTCCCCTTGGGAAGCTATGCACTGATGCCAGTGCCTAGTCCACCCTTCAAAGCAATTTTGGAACTCTTTTTCTGGAATGGCCATTAGAGCTGTCGTCGTATTACCCTTGATGTCCTGAATGTCATAAAAATGTCTTCCTTTCAATGTTTCCTTTATTTTTGGATAAAGAAAGAAGTTATTGGGGGCCAGATTAGGTGAGTAGGAAGGGTGTTCCAATACAGTTATTTGTTTACTGGCTAAAAACTCCCTTACAGACAGCGCCATGTGAGCTGATGCATTGTCATGATGCAAGAGCCACGGATTATTAGCGAAAATTTCAGGTTGTTTTTGTCTAATTTTTTCACACAGCCTTTTCAGCACTTCCAAATAGCAAACTTGGTTAACTGTCTAGTTGGTAGAAATTCATAATGAATAATTCCTCTGATATCAAGAAAGGTTAGCAATATTGTTTTGACTTTTGACTTGGACTGATGTAACTTTTTTGGTCATGGAGAATTGGCTGACTTCCATTGTGCACTGCAACGCTTTGTTTCAGAGTCGTATTGGTAAACCCATGTTTCATCAACAGTGATAACACGCCCAAAACATCATCTTGCCTCTCCAAAAGGTCTTGACAAACTTCGGCTCTTCTTTGCTTTTGTTCATCGGTGAGCTCCTTTGGGACCAATTTTACACACACCTTTCTCATGCCAAGATTTTCAGTTAAGATTTTCCTAACTGTCTCTCGATGTTTACTTGGTTTGCTATGCTTCTCACAGTCAGCTGATGATTTTGACGCACAATTTGACGAATGTTTGCAATATTTTCATCAGTTTTGCTTGTTATTGGACACCCTGACCTCTCTTCATCAGTAACGTGTTCTCTCCCCTCAGAAAAATGTTTAATCCATTTGTACACTGCCATTTTCTTCATGGCATTATCCCCATAAACTTGGACTAACATGTACCTGATTTCACTTCCACTCTTGCCAGTTTAACAAGAAATTTAATGTTTGTTCTAATTCAGGCTCAGACAGTCTCACGATGGCACACAAAAACATACAACAACAATAATGAACACCACTCAGCAAGACTCCACCACACGTTAACACGAACACAGCTGTGAGACACAGATATACCAACATTATGAAACCTTACTGAGCTGTTTGTACAGTGCTGCCAATGTAAGCTCACGGTGGCAAGTTCACAAACTTAATTGGCAGACCTCATATAATAATCACCCCTAAGAGGAGTTTAGGACAACAAAAACATTCCTTGCCCACTCTGGTCCAGTTTACCTGAGACACTCAGGTGGACAGGCAGATGAGGAGTTGGATGAGGTCACACTTCCAGCAACTGGCATTATCTAATCTGCTTAATGTAATATCACCCACTGCCACCCCACAGTCTCTCTGTATCTATACCAGTGGGAAAGCTTAGCAGAGTTATTTATGGGAACACACTCTACAGCATCTCTACTACGTATGCAGAGGAGATGCATACTATCTACATTTTTTATGCATACTATTTTAATATCACTGTCTGGAATGAGGCTTCATGCCAACAGAGAATACCTGGTCAGTCCATAGTACATAATAGAATAAGGCAATGAGGAAAAACAATCACAAAAGGCCCAGACACCCTTTAACAGCCACTTACCTAACACTTGTGGTGGAGAGGCAGCAGTGTCGTGAAAGAGGAACAGGATTTATTGCTTTATAGAAATGTGCTTTAGACAAGCCATTTAACTTTTGGAGCTTCAGTGTCCTGATCTGTAAAATGAGGGCAATAATATTTCACAGGAGTATTGTGGAAATTGAATATATTTGATAAGTGATAATGTATTCAAAAGTCAATTACACTCTACACATGTGTTAAGTGGAAGCTGTGTTTCTAATCTGTCAGCATTGACCTTCAATAAGTGCTTGCAAGGTTTTAAGAATAGTTCTGTATTTAAAAAATTACTGAAGAGGACTTTGCTATAATATGCACTCATGTATTTAGATCCAGTAGAGAGGATGACTGGGCATGTACTTGAATATACTAGGAAATGCTGCAAAAGTATTATTGGTATTCACTGACCTTTGGGTCTTAACACACGCACTTTATGGTTACATAAATGCGTGATGAAGCTGCTGCCATTCACTTCACGTCACCCTGCTACTTTAATAGTTTAGTGGCATTATTTAGGAAAGCACCTGATTCACTTCACCATACCAGAGTGCAACACTTCAGAGAAGGAAGCAAAGAAGAAAAAAGTCAAATATGAATAGCCTTACTAGCACTTCTATGTCAAATGATGATTTTGGAGATTTTGAGGCCTCTTTGCATTTTTTATTCACCCACAGTAAATTGATTATGGCTTGGTAAGAGTTGGTGGGAGGATTGTATGAGTGAATGTGTAAAAGTTAACTGGCTTATGGCCAAGAACACAGGTGGCACTCTAGTTGACTCCCATGGGCAACATCAAGTTCTAGATTATATATTATGGACTGACCAGGTATTCTTTCTTGGCATGGAGCCTCATCCCAGACAGTGATATTAAGATAGTATGCTTTAAAAATATAGATAGTATGCATCTCCTCTGACCTGAAAATGAGGAATTACCTTTGTAAGCCTCTTCTGGTGTTAAGACTCTACAACCAAAAGCCCATCTTTTTCCAGAAGTGAAAATTTCTTTTTATATAAAATGGGTGTTTTGAATGAAGAAGCAGTCTACTCATGAACCTTTTAGGAGCAAGAGATGAAATAGCATAGAATTGTCTATATCAAATGAACATGAATAAAGGTCAACTATGGATTTTAAATTGTTTAAAAGATTGGTACTTAAACATCACTAAAATATAGGAAGCAAATTGATGAGACTATCTTGGCATTGAAATAGTATATTTTCTTATTTCTCTTTAATATCTGATCTTGGTACCAATTTTATTTCAATTTCTGATAATACTACCATATAGCTGCCTGATTTATACAGTTTAAGTATCCCATGACAACATGATCTTATGCTTCTCTCTTTCATTTCTTTTCTACCCCTCTCCTATTTTTTTTCTTGAGAGAATCAGGAAAAGGTTTTCTATTTCTCAACTGTTGAATCTATTTATTAAAATTTGAACTAAACAATTTAGCACAATTAAGCAGGGTGCCTCATTCATCAAACCTTTAGTTTTCTAAGACTCCCATCCTGTCAGTCACCAAAAGCATGTGTTAAGTGGAAGCTGTGTTTCTAATCTGACAGCATGCCACATCTGTTGACAATTACAGAGGCACATCAGATGCCATTCATATCATGGCATGTGCTTCCCTGTGCCTTGGCTCACAAGCCCCCAGAGACATTTACAAAATGTATGCTTTTTAACTGTCCTGGAACTAAAGAGTCTAATTTTTCCTGAGAATGTGTTTATGTACCTTATAAAGGACCTAGTCATTCCCTTTGCTTTCCCTTATTATGTGGTGCGCGCGCGTGTGTTTCCACCAAAGAAGAACCATGCCAGGTAAAGAGCATAAAGACTTTCTTTTAAATATCCATCAACTTTGTAAATTGCTGCTTTTAGTTTTTATTCACTCTTCTTGTAAATTACGGCTTTTATTTTTATTCATTCTTTTGTTAATAGCATATTTCTTGGCTTCTCATGGATTTTGTGTTTTTTCAATACTACTTAATTCTAATTTCATTTCCTCATGTTCTTAGTCACGATTTGGGTCAGATTTTTTTTTAATATGATGTATGTAATTATAAGTCACTGGGACCTTCTCTGGAGTTACGTCCTCTTTATTTTGGATCTCTTCCTAACCTGTAAGCATATAGTGTTTTTCATTCTATAAACCATATTATTCAGAAAGTACCCAGAACCTAGAAAAGCACAGCTGAATCTAAAAGTCATCTATGCAGATATTTTGTCTCTCTAATCTTAACACCTGGAATTTTTGGCAATATCCAAAATATTGACCTTTTTTCGTGCTCTCATTCTAACATTTAGAATGAGAGGTTGGGTATCCATAACCCTAGTAACAATTTGTTTTTCATTTAAAAGAGAGGTAGTGCTTTTGGACATTGTGAGTATCTCTTACTAATGTTACAAACAATCAATGAATTCTAGTAGAAGAGCAACCTGAAGGAGTTATTTAATGGCCAAAAGAAGAACTAGGAGGGAAAGAAGTTGAGACCGAGGTTAAATTCAATGGTACTTTCATACGTGGTGGTTAATGGTGTTTCAATTGTTAAAATATCTGAATGAATTACCACCATATAAGAGAAAAGGGGAAGTGACCAACAAATTCTTTAGTGTTTATTGAAGAGGAGAAGCTTGAGGAGTTTTGAGAATTAATTCTACAGAAGAGAGGAAGCTGTTAGGTGCTAGGCTACCACGCCCTTCAAACAGGGAAAACAGGATTCATGAGCGTGCCTCTTCTCTGCATTGAATTTTGCACCAATTTGATGTTAAACTCAAGGATATGTGAAGGAAGCAATTTTAATTGCTTGGCACTTTAAAAAAAAAAAAGCCTGCTTCACTGTTCAATGGGTTGGAAATATTTTGAAAATCTAATTACATTTTGAGCGATGCAAATTTACCTGTAATATCTTTTTGCTGTACATCCAAATAATTTGTCATTTAAATGCAACTATAGAATGCTCAGAGGGGAAAGGGAAGCTAATGTTTATTGAAGACCTACATTGTGCCAAATGTACTACATTCATTCTTTCATCTATTCCTCTTAATATCCATTGTGAGTAGATATTGCTGTTTCTGCTATACACATGAGGAAACTGAGGCTAACACCTGCTAGGAGCACTTACCAAACTGGTATGAGGTGCAGTGCCATTGAAAGGCAGCTCTGATTGCAAAGCCTGTTCTCCTTCTCTGCTGTCTTTACAGCCCCAAGATTATGTTGAAAACAGTGAAGAGTGGCAGCTTCTTAGTTCATATAGGCTCTGCAATCAGTGCAGTCTGATCCACCAAAGACACACACTCAGCCTGACACACACAAATCCACTTGAGGCTTGATTTATCTGGATTTGTGTCTAAATTATCCCATATATCAAATAATGCTTGATCCTCTCTTTAGTTTCTGCTTTGTAGCCAGCTTAAAATGTCTCAAAATTCAAGTTGTCCCAGAGGAATACTAAGAATGTTGTCTTATGTTAGTCAAATATATGCTGTGCTATCTCGTATTAATTAAATTTATGCTACTTAAATCAAGAATACTTTAGATGGGCTTTTGAAGTGTGCTCTGCCTCTGCCCTGGGAAGAGCCCATTTGGAAATTCTCCTACACAAATGGAAAGAAAGTTATCAGCAGGTATTGTTCAGAGCCCTTTCAACTAATCCCCAAACATAAGAGGAATCTAGCTTCTATGGAAATTTTTAATAAACCTCATTATTTGACAATTAGTCAAATGTCTAGAATCCAGCATTCCTTTATTATTTATTTTTCCACTTATGGTTATGTTTTAAAGCTCTTTTGATGTTGTTCACCCCCCAGGTGGTTGTAAACGACCATAACTGCTAATAGGCTGGCTTCCACAGGCTCCTGCTAACAATGGACTCATAAATATTCAACAGGGGCATTCTGTGCGAAGGGCTGGGGAATTAGGTGACCTGCCAAGTCTCTCCACATCTAATATCTATGATAATGGCTGCAAATTACACAGGACAGAAGAAATGGCCTTGCACTGTGAAAAAAAAAATGAAGGAGAAACAAGACAGCCTGTGGCTCCTGGCTGGGCAGGCAGCTGCCTCGCTGAGTACTCCTCTCCCAGGTCCTGGCCACTGAGGTCATGTTCTTTCACCCCTTCCCAAGGAGCAGTCCTTCCTCAGAAAGTCCCCACCACCCCAAAGAGTACTGGGATCTTCTCTTTATTTTAATCTTTTGTTATAATGGTATTAGCATTACATCTTGAATAGTAAATTAAGAAATCCAAAACAGAATTTTAAATTTAAAAAGCTTTTTCCACTAGGAATCCAGCTGCGTTAATTTTGTGGACTGAAGGTAAGCTAAATTAGCCACATTTGTGTATTCATTATTACCTCATTCTAATCCCCACCATCACAAATGCAAAAGGCTGTCATTAATTTGAGAAATGACAAGAACTGGGATTTCTCAATATGAGTGTTGAAAGATTAATTTGAAAAGATCTCACTAAAAACACAAAAGGTTATTGCTAACATGGGATAGTTTATATTCATAGTCTGTACCGGGTTTTAAAAATGCCTTTTTGCAGTACCTGGTTTAAGAAGAAGTTATACAATTAGAGAACTTGATCAAATTTTAAACTGTTAGTATTTTAAACAGTTATTATTTTGTTCTGGTGATATACAAGCACAGTTTATAAAACATTGAAAACTTCTTTTGTCATCAAAGAATATTTGACTTCTAGTTATTAAGCATTTTACATCCAAGAAGAATTTAAAAGCAAAGAGGAAGAAGAGAGAAAATGAGTTATTTTTGTACCCATTTCCTCATAATATGATTTCAAAACAGGATGTACTGGGCCGGCCCAGGGGTCCGGTGGCTCAGGTGGTTGGAGTGCTGTGCTCCTAATGCCAAGGGTCGCCGGTTCAATTCCCATATGGGCCAGTGAGCTGTGCCCTCTACAGCTAAGATTGTGAACAATGGCTGGATCTAGAGCTGGGCGGCCGCCCACGACTGACTGCCTCAGCCAGGTGGAGCACAAGGCTCATAATAACACGGGCCAGAGACCTGTGTCCTACACTACTAGACTGAGAAAAAATGGCTTGAATGGGAGTTGGGGGTTGGGAATTAAAAAAAAAAACACACAGGAAGTACTTACTTCGCTGGCAATATTTCACAAGTTGTGTTTGCCCTAAAAATAATTGGTGATTAAGGAAAAATGGTTAAGAAAAAATGGTAATGATGAAAGCAGTGGTAATAAATTTCATCAGTGGTAATAAATTTCATGGAAGTATAGTTAATTTTCACCAAACTAGTTGCCAAGCTGGGGTAAAAATGTAAATATTGTATCTTTGATCACTAGACTTTTAATTTTATAAACAGCTATGTACCTTGATTTATACGTCTGTAGCACATTTTAAACATCTGTGTTCAAGATGATCATTTGGAAACAAAGAAGCTAAAAGGTTCATGGCTTCTTTTAATACCCATTGTTTAATTCTATACACTGCATTCAAGTCCCAAATGAGACTTTTATAAAGAGAAATTTTACACAATTTGCTTACCTTATTATAAACTGTATAACCTAGAATGGCTTCCTAAAGACCAAAATGTGATTTTACTGTGAGTTTTCAGATGTTATACAATTGCTGAAGAACTAAAACTTATCAGTTTCAAGTTAAATGTGAATAATTGAAGTTAAATGCTAGAGGCTGAGTACTTCTCTTAGTCCGGTTACCAGAGAACCCCGTTACTCCCTTGTGTTGTCTTTATCAGTCAGAGATTTTTG
Source organism: Rhinolophus ferrumequinum (assembly GCF_004115265.2). Taxonomy (NCBI): domain Eukaryota; kingdom Metazoa; phylum Chordata; class Mammalia; order Chiroptera; family Rhinolophidae; genus Rhinolophus; species Rhinolophus ferrumequinum. The sequence continues at coordinate 39,063,227 of NC_046297.1, forward strand.
CATTCAGAACATAGGGCCTAGTTAAACAAAAAAAAAATGCTACTTTAGGGTAACAAACTGATTTGTAACATTATGTTTTTATCAAACTTGATTAATTTTAGCTATGAATAGCTTAAAAGAACAGCTTGATTTAAACTACTACAAATAGGAAGAAAAGAAATAAATTGCCTATAGTTCAGCTATAATATAAAATATAAAGTCCAAGCTATGCTTGAAATAACTTTTATAGGTGACACTTCTATTTAAAAATTAATAATAATTTATAATACCACTACCCAAATACCTCGGCAGCCATTTTTATTAAGAAAATTGCTTCTATCTCCCCCGCTGTGTGTTTCCTTTTTCCCTAAAAGCAGAGGTCTAGAAACTATTCTAATGCTCTAGAATATAGTCCACAGTCTCCACTTCAATCAAGACCAGACCCAAGGCCACAGATTCTGCCAGCATAAGAATAGTCTGCTAGTTCCTTTTCATCTGCTACTAGTACAGGATTCTCGCCTTTTTATGAGCATCAGAACAGCAGCTTTGTTATAAGATGATCTAAAAAAAACTCTGAACCCTTTTCTTATGGAGATCTGTTTATTTTGTGGTCAATACAAACTAAAAGGGCCCCTTCTGAAATGTTTGCTTGGTGATCCTAAATAGAACATTTGCCACTTTTTCCTTCTCAACGCTATCCCTTATGTGTATTGAACTCAACTTAGGGTGGGGGTTAGGGGGTTGATCCCTTCTTTAACTTTGAGTGGCCTTTTGGAAACACTTAACTTACTCTGGACCAGTAGTATTCAAACAATGTAATTAAGAATCTCTTGTAAAACTTGTTAAACGTGCAGATTCCTGAGGCCCATACCCAGAAACACTAATGAAGTAAGTCTGGGGTGGGACCCAGAATCTTCATTTTTCTTAAGTTTCCCTGGTGGTTAAGATATGGGTTGTCTGGGAACGATCTTTGAGGGACAGGATGAGTTCTGAGTCCTTGCTCTTGTGCTCACACAGCAATTGTAACCACCGAAGAACTGCATGATCTCTAGGCAGTGTTTTCCCAGGTTTATCCCTGGTATCAGCTTCAGAACCAAAGGGATCACAACTAGGCTACTTGGCATGAACAGCAGTTTGGTGGGTACTGAAAGTGCTCTGGCGTGGGAAGACCTGGGTGAGTTCCAGGCCCCTGCTGATGAAGCTTTGGCAATGCTGAGTGAATTACCACAGCTCAGTTTCCTAGTGTATGAGTGGAGATAATCATGTTTGCCTTCTACCCACATAATACCAATGCTCTGACAAATGGTGAGGCACAACTTGTAAAAATAAACTAATTTCTACATTGTAGTGTAGTTACATAAGTAACAGATTTCCAGAAACCAAACACCCAGAGAAAACCCAGCATTTTCCTTACGTTTTATAATAATTTTCCTCAGTTTTAGATGATGGTTTGTAAAACCACTTTCTCAGAGACTTTCTCCATAATGTTCTACTTTACCTTCATCCTGTCTCAATTCATTTCCATAAAGATATTGAGATCCCACGTTACATGTCACATTTCTAAACTCGCTTCTAAGTGCTGCCCTTGGAAATCTTACAGTTCCCACACTCAGAACCTAGGAGGTCAACCATATTTGACTCACCGAAAATAACAAACAGCTGCTGAACTAGCCTGGGATATTGTATGGGATAAAAGTCAGGTTCAACCACAAAAGCCTTCCAATCATGAGTCAGTGTGTGGGTGCCTCTATATAAGACTACTTGCAAGAGAGAAGTTGCTGAGTGGGGGAAAGCTCTCAAGTGGTTCTTTGGAATTGGAATTGTTGAAAGGATGCATCCTTGCCCACCCTCATTAGAGAAAGCTCTCTCGTTGTGTTACCCACCTCATCCTTTCCAAACACTAGGTGGACTTCCCATCAGAGCAGTATGGCAAGAGTCCCTGTAACCTCTGCTTTATCGAAGACCAGGAAGATGCCTGTGGTTGAACAAGGCAGGTTGACTACGCACTGCAGTGAGGGAGGACACACACCAGGAGGAATCATGAGGCATCTCAGTCAAAGGATGTTAGAAAGGACCTGGAAGATTTGGGTTTTGGTTAGGAGAGGGTTTGGGGAAGGCCTAAGGAAGCAGAAGTTTACTCTAGATTTAGTGCTTTCTGGAAGGGGGACAATTCTATGACTGGGTGTCCTAATACATCTTATCTGCAGGGAGGGCAGACCAGATGAAGGCTAAAGCTGTGATGGGTAAAGAAGCAGCAGCCACTCCTGTTACTCAGAAAAGGGGGAGGTTTAGCATTTTATGGTTTGCACAGTGACTTTGTTTTAGTCTGGGCTTCCACAAAATTATGAAATGGCTTGTTTTGGCTCACTTCATCACAGTCACAGAATGCCCTTGTCTGATGCTAGTGTTCTCTGAGATTCATTATGTGTCAGCAGGAGAAAAAGATGGCCTGACTTCTTTAACATACCTGACACCTATCTATAAGTGTCAGGGGCTGCCTTCTTTTTCAGATCGATGTCCTTGTACTATAGTATCTGTTTTGGAGCAGTATGATTTGTGTGTGTGTCATGAACATTTCAGATTCTGTTTGTAGATGCTGTTATTTTAATCTTCAGCTTTGCCATTGTTTGTCTATGATCAGTTTATTTGATCTCAAGTTGCATTTTCCTAGCATTTAGAAACTTATGCATTAGGGACACGTAGGAATTGTAAGAAAAGTGAAGAGAGGCTCCTCCACATGAAGCAGTGGGCCAGCAGGGAAATTACCAGGCAGAGCAAGGTGAATGAAATGGTTACCAAAGTCTACTCAAGTGAGGGATGGATGAATGGATGGATGGATATAAAATATCAGGCCCATCTGAACTTCTTACCACCCCAGATAAGCTGCAATGATCCTGAATAACTCTAGTACCAATAAGCAACAAAGCACATGATTTCTACTATTTTATTATATATGTATGTATATATTCATGTATGTACATACTCATACATATGTATGTATTGCACCTGATATTGACGCATAATACTGCAATTATTGGCTGCTAAAATTATGGGGGGAAACAGCAAATATTCCAGGAAGTTTTCTTCATAACTAAGGGGAAAATAGGTAGGATGAAAACTCGGTAGAAAACTATATGCAACATTTAGTTTTAAACCCATTACCCTTGAAATCTGTCAGAAATCTCTTGTCAACTGTGGTTATTCTTAGAATCATAAGGTTTAAAGCCTATGAAATATTCATTTTCATGTAAACATAGAATAGAATCAGAAGGGTTGGGGACATGCCTTCCTTTTTCAACAGGTACTTCTGCAGAAACAGTAGTGAGAGATCCTTCCTTAAGAGGTGTGGGAAAGAACCCAGCTGTGCCACATGAGTGGCACAGATAACTGTAGAGATTGGATTCATACTTGAGGTTTCTTAACCTGGGCAGAGAGGATGGCGGCCCCTCTTTCTTTCTGTATTCTTTGCAAGGACTAAGCCTACTGAGAGGTTAAACCACCAATTAGAATATGAAGTCTTTAAAGGAAACCATTTACCTGCTATCTCTTTGCCTTAAAGTCTTGTCATAGCCAGTACCAGAGTGTCTGCCACCATAAGGTATGAGGCTTCACACACAAAGGTAGGGAATGCCCTTGGTAAGCCCCTCCTTTTCCTGTTAGGGGTATGTGAAAGCTTCCTTGCTCCTTTTTCTGTTTTCTTTTCTTTTTTTTTTTTCCCCCAGAATGAGAATTCTGAGAAGAACAAAACTCTTCTGTGATAACTTTCACAAAATACTCTTTCGCTTGGCTCTCTAAAGGATTAAGAATTGGACACGTAGTTTTCCATTCATTTCTCAAGTGTCAAGAGAGAATTGAGTTTAAAGGCTCTAATTCCCTTGCAGGTTACACTGTCTATCTAGGTGAATTAATATTCAACACAGCTTTGGGAAAATCTCAGATGATTTGCAGGTTTGCAAATTGTTCAGACTCATAATGAAATCTCAGGCTGAGGAAATCGCTAAACAGTTCATGAACATGAGCTTTTTTCCCAGATGTCTATACATCTTGGATCAATTCATTCATCTGCCTTCTTTGCCTCATCTATACTGGACAATCAAGAGCTACTTGAGAAAATCACATCTACACTAACTTGGTGACACTGCAAACTCATGGCTTCCAACCATAGCTAGAACCTCGGTGATGCCTCATACTCCTGCTATATGTCTTCAGTCTGTTATTCTGCCAAACTGTCACCACTGACCTCCTTCTCCTATTCTCCATTTCCTCCCTCACCCAGCAAAGGGCAGTCCATTATCCATCCATTCCCACTTGTTCTTTTGTATACAATAGGATTTGCATCCCTTTTCTTATCCAAGGCTGTGTTTTGGATCTTTTACACTTCTACCCCTCAGGCACTTCGAACTGATGATTATTTCTGTCCTATAGCTTCAATTTTCTCTCTTTTCCAATGTTTTCCCTTCAGAATATAAAATATTCTCAAGTCTTTTCCATTTTTTTTTTAACATAAACAACTTCACACAACTCCATGGCCCTCCAGCTCTTTCTTTTTCTTCTCCTTCGTTCTCCTCCTCCTCTTCTTCTTCTTCTCTTCCTCCTCCTACTCCTCTTCTTCTTCCTCCTTCTCTCCCTCCTCCTCCTCCTCTTCATCCCCCTCCTGCATCCATTCTTGTCTCTTCCCATTTTTCACACTGCAGTCTGAATTTCACCTGAAGCAATCCACTAAGACTACACTTCCAAGGACTCAGTCGTCCTCCTTTTAGCCAAATTGAATGGGCCTATTCTAGTCCTTTCCTTACTTGATTTGTCTGAAACATTGGCACAGTTGACCACCACCCCCATCTTCAAACTCTTTACTTCCTTAGCTTCTGTGCACTTCTCTTCCCTGGTTTTGCACCTCCCCCTTCCCCATTCTTTTTCAGGTTCCTCTGCTTATACTGCTCTCTTAAGAGTTAGTATGTGCTACAGTCTCATCCTTGGACTCTTCTTATTCATTTCACTGTTTCTAGAAGATAACTACAGATTCCTAAATCTAATCCCCACGTGTTGAAATCCATGTAGCCAACATTACTACTGTACTTGGATGCCCTATAGGTACTTAAACTCGACATGCCTGAATTTTTATTTCATTCTCTCTTCAACCCATCTGTGGGAACAGCAAATTATCATTCTGGTCATTCAAACCTGAAAGCTTTGCATTGACTTAGACCTCTCTTCCTCATTCAGCCTTCTCCATTCAATCAAGTCCAAAGATATGCCAATTCTACCTGCTAAATGAAGTCTCTCTATTCATTATGTTGTTGCTTTAGTTAAGGCACTCAAAATTTCTCATTACTACATTGTTTCTAGTTACCTTTCTAAAATGTAGCTTCCCATTTCTTTCTAGGCAAACTCTTGAGCAGCATATAAGGTACTTCATGACCTAACACCTGCCAAACTCTCCAGCCTGGTCTCTTAACCAGTTTTCTACATGAATCTTCACTCTGCTCATAACATCCCACTAGAAGTTCCTTTAAAACACCAAATTCCTCTTTTTCTATGTTTTCCTTATGCTTCTTCTATTCTAATCCTCCTACTTATCTTTTAAGGCTCATCTGTTATAATAACATCTTCAAACACTTACTAAAGAAGTGTTAGTAATCATTATTATTTCTGTTTTTGTTATTATGCCTCTTTTAGTGTGTAAGGCTGTTTGGTATCTCTCCTCTGCTGTCTCATAGTAAACCTCCAGCATAGCTTTGATCATACTATTACATACATATCGTAATTGACTCCTTGTTTTTATCATCACCTAGTTCTGAACTTCAATTATTTTACTTTAATCACTTGCATTACTTGCTTGGACCCCAAAGCTGTTTGGGTTTGTTATCCCTGTTTAAAATACAGTGGTATCTCGGTTTTCGAAGGTCTCCGTTGATGAACATTTCAGTTTATGAACGCTGTAAATTTTATGGATCTGTGGTATCATTAGATGGTAAAATTCATGCTAAATTTGCAGTTTTGGGGGTGATTTTAAAGGTCTGGAACAGATTAATCCATTTTGCATTACTTTCTATGGGGAAGCCAAGCCTCAGTTTTCGAACATTTCAGAATTCAAACGGTTTTCTGGAACGAATTACGTTCGAAAACCAAGGTACCACTGTAACAAAGATCATCAACAATTTTCTAATGAAATTGTATTGCGGTGGTCTTGGTAATGATGGTAATTACATTTATTGAGTTCTTACTATATGCTAGGCAATTTCTAAATGTTTTACATATATAATCTTCTTATAAATTTCATGTAATGGGTGAGAAAACCAAAGGTAAGAGTGGTAAATATCTTAGCCACGTCATGCAGCTTATAAGTAGTGGAGTCCGGATCTGACCACATGCAGTAGTTGTCCAGAGCACAGAAAGGACAGGGAAAATGTTTTCCATACCCTGATACTAATCTTAGTGCATCCTATAACTCTAACAGAGAGAGAGAGCCCAGAAAGTCAATTCAAAATATTTATCATATACCTACTTTGTGATTGAATTGGGCTTTTGAAAAAAATACAGTTCTTCCCTAAAGTTTACCACCTAAAAAGGGAAATAAGATAGGAACATACCTCAATAACTAGGCAAAATATTATAAATAGCACCTGTAGATCTTACAAGAGCTATTGAATTTGAAAAGAAAGAAAGTTAAGGGCCGGCCCAGTGGCTCAGGTGGTCGATGGCCAGCGTGAGCGGCCGGCAGCCAGCCAGCTGACCGGCAACCGACTGCCTCAGCTGGGGGGAGCGCAAGGCTCCTAATACCAGCGTAGGCCAGGGAGCTGTGTCCTACACAACTAGACTGAGAAACAACGGCTTCAACCAGAGGGGTCGGGGGTGGGGAGAGGCAGAAGAGGGGCGGAAAAAGAAAAGAAAGAAAGTTAAATCTGGTTGAGACTCCAGCATTAGCCAGCTGTCTGGACAGAACCATTCCTGCGATGGTGTTACACTGCTGGGAGAGTAATGTCCTGTCTTCTTCCTCCAGTTGCCTCCATCACTGTTCTGGTGGTGTCTGGCACTGGTGACGGCAGAACTGTGCTTCCTTGAGAGTGTGCTAAGCGTTCGCTTTGGCTGCTTACTTCTAGTCTGGAAGCAGACACACAGTAAAGAAAAAATATGTTTTAGAAAAACTCAAAAAGTCTTTTTGGAGGAGGTGTCATTTGATATGTACCTGAGTAGTTGAGCCTAATGGGTGAAGATGGCCACGGGATGAAGAGTGGATGGGATTTAAAGGGCAGTTGTAGGGAATACAACAACAACCTTTTATTACCTTGCTGTATGGCAAAAATATAAAAGAGGCAGAATAGAGGATTGTACTCACTCATACCTCAGAATCCCTTGACTGCTGCCATGCCGGCATGATGGGAGTTCACCATAGGCTTCCCTCCTAAAACTCAGTCAATTCCCCTATTAGTTAGTGCCTTTTATCTGTACCTACTTCACTGGGCAGAGTTGAGGGTTTTTTTTAATGGTAGCTTAATATCCCAGGAGAGAATTGAGTTATCCTGAAGCTCATATTTGAACAGCTTTGTTCTAGCCTGGAGAAAGTTCTATTGACTTATGTTGCTCCTGCCCAGAAAGCAGCTCAGTAAGCTGGACTCTTCTACTCTGTATATTTGTAAGGAAACTGCAAATACTTTTATTCAATGAGTTTGTTATCTTTTTTTAGTAGAGAACTATTTTTTGGATGCATTTTCTTAGGGAAAATAGCTAATGATCATAGGCAAAATGAAGTTGGTGAGGGCCAATTCTGACGTGACTACTTGATGAATATGTCAACCTTAGACTCTATTCTTTTAATTTATGAGTACACAAAGAATCATTTTGAAATGCGTGGCTTACTATTTATTTGATGACTTGCCTATGGAAAATGCTTCATAAATCGTTTTATGATTCAGTGTTCAAATGTAGAAATATATTCTCATATACATGATTGTAACACCCATTTTCTAGTCCTACTCTCTGTCAGGAATGAGAGGACTCAAGGTTCCAATGACTGACACATAATTCAATGGCCTCTGTATTAGTCAGAATAAGTAATGTTGGCAGCTGCAATAAACAACCCCCTCTCGGTGGATTAACAAATAAACATTTAGTTATATCATCATCTAGTGGGGATCACTGTTTGGGAAGGGATGTTGTGCACCACAGTTATTCAGGTACCCAGACTCCTTCCTTCTATTGGCCTTGCTGTGTTCTAAGGCCTCAGATCCTTGAAGTCTTCTGCTGAAATCTCTGCATCTTGTCAAACAGACAAAGAGAGAGGGAGAGAGGAAAGGAGATAGAAGGAGGGAAGAAGGGAAGCGGGGGGAGGGCAGATTGAGAGAGAGAAATGGGAACATGAGAGATTACAAGAGAGTTTTTTGGAGCCAGACCTGGACATAACAAACCTGACCTCTGCCCAAATCCCATTGGCCATAACAAGTTCCATAGCCCCATCTAGGTACAAAGAAGTTATGAAATATAGCCTTCCTGTGTATCTAGGGGGAAAAGAAATGGATGGTAAAAAAGAAATGATTTGGTAAACACATAGCATTGTCTATATCATAGCCTTTATCTTCTTCATTATGCCAATTATTCTGAGTATTTGAAAGTTTCAAAGCTCCCCCAACCCCACTCCTATCTCTCAGATATCAATGGAGTTTCGTAATAGGTTGGTGGAGAGAGCTGGGAATACACAAATGATACAGTCTTCCCAACAGTGCACTACCCACTTTTTCCTTGATCATGGCTTTCTGCAGCTGCTTCCTAATTAGTTCAGTTAAAAAGCATAATTGAGGACCTACCATGAGCCAATCACTATCCTACATCCTGGGGAATTAAGAACAAACAAGACAGTCTCTGCTCTCAAAATGTTCAGTCTAGTGGGGGCCAGCCCTACTGTATGTAGTATGTCCTAACGTCAATTCTAGAAGGCTTTCTCCAATGTCTTTCTCCTTCTCAAACTGCTTGTAGGTCCTTCAGAAAGAAGGCATATTGCTCTCTCCACACCAGCTCTAGACAACAGCTCTCTACAGAAGCCTGACTTGTTCCTCCAGGGACACTCTGTGTCTACAAAACCTTCTACAAACATCCCTAGAATTAATTTTGAGAGATAAGTCTATATAGCATAATTCAGTGTCATACCCCTGCTGATTACTAAGATTCTCTAGATTATGTCCTAAGACATGACACATATTGACTATGTTCCCTGATCCAAGGTGAGCTCTCATACTATGTGAGTGACCGAGCTGTCCTAGGTGTTGCATCACGTGCCTCTCAAGGACATTGGATCTTAGGTGGCTAGAAGAATTGGAGATAGTTCCAAGTTCCCCTTCACATGTCTTCCCATAAGGAAAAGGGGGTATTTATGCAAAGCAGGTCTCAGAAACAGCTACTGTTATGCCATGATTTCTCAAGGGAGACATACATGTTAATTAAATTATATAAAGTGTGTGTGTGTGTGTGTGTGTGTGTGTGTGTGTGTGTGTGTGTGTGTGTGTGTACGAAATTCAGGGAGAAATTTTGTGGGGAAAACTGGCTTAGGCCTGTTTAATTTAAGTTTAATTTAACATAGCAACCAAGTATTTTTTAACATTTAAGATGCCAAATTTCCCAAGATGAATTCTCTGGAAGAAGTCCTAAACTCCCTCTCTGATCACTTCCTATCAAACTTGGGAGGAAGAGTGTTTGGTTTGGGTGGGTTCAACTCCACTGTTGTTCATTTTGGTTATAGTAAAAAGTCTTAAAATGTGTTTTTCTGAGCAAGTGGTTTCTCCCCTTAGTGCTAAATTCTCACCATTCCTGAAGTATTATAAGAGCAACTTTAGTTGTCCTCAAGGAAAACATCAAAGGAGGGAAAAACATATTAATGAGCACAATAATTCAAAACCTCTTAAATTGTTCCCAAGTGTGATGAGACTTTCTGGTCCTATCTCTGAGAAATCAATATTTTGCATTTTGTTTCAGCATGCACAGGAAACCAGTCTCCAGGTAGTTCCTCCTTATAATTCCTTTACAGAGAACTCCTAAAGTATCTTACTCAACAGTAATGTAGATTCCTAGAGTTAGAAAATTATGGGTGAATGGAGTAAGCTGGTATATCAAGTAACTTTACTTGCCTTGTCCCCTGACATTAGCTAGCTATACTGAACCAGCAGGACAACCACTTTATTAATTTAGTGTTAAGGTATACAGCAGTGAAATTACATTGCTCCTTCATAAACAGAGAATATACAAGCATGGTTACTATTATAAAGGAGCTTAAAATCCAGATGTGGACACTTGAAGCAGGAGCCCCAGCTGTAATGTAAACTCCATGAGAGACAGCTGTATTCACTGCTGTATCCCCAGTGCCTGAATAGCTCTTGGCATATGACAGACCCTCAAGAATTATTTGTTGAATGAATGGAGATCAAACAGCATAAAGGAATATATCATCAGGTACTAAAAATGTAAGAGTGGAAGGCGTTCAGCAATAATAGTGAAGATGGATGAAGATGGTAGAGTAGAGTAGAGCAGAGCCATGAAGAGTTACAGACTTCAGAGAAGTAGAGGAGAGAGAAGTGGGCAGACCAAACAGGGAAAAGAGAGACAAAATAAAGGAGGGAATTGCCACGGCGCAGTGAGGAAATGGGCTTCACTCGAGTCAGAGGAGTCACATGGGGATGTAATAGAAACCAGGTAGATCAGCATGGGAGTATGGACTTAGGCATAACATCTGGGTTTGTGTCCTAGCTCTGCCACATATTCATGACCTATTTTAGCCTCATTTAGTATCTATATGGGAATAACACTATAGGACATTTATTAAATAGAAATCAAGAAGATATGAGTGATGAAAAAGTTGTAATCTTTAGCTGCTTAGAAGATGGTATTAGTATTGCTATTATTGATGAAAACAGTGTTCTGGGTGGCCTTTTGCTTCTACTGGTTTTCTCAGAGTGGGAAAATGGTTCATAGAATGACCCTAGGATGTATGTCTGGGAAAAAATAGTTAAAAAATGAAATCTAATGATTGCTTATTGAATAATTTCAAAACAGGATAAGCGAGAAAATTCTTTTAAGATTCCTAAGTGTTATAAGTGATATTGAAGTTAAATTTGTGTAATTAATTTAATTTATTATGAATTGAATACACATTCATTTCACAAAGTTATTATGTGTAAAGATTCGTTCATTCAGTGAGTAAGTTAAAGAACTTGATTAAAATAATACCGAGCCACATTTGTATTGTTTAAGAATGTTGGACAAAGCTTTATTGTTTTTAATGATTCTCGGCCAGTATAATATTTCTTATCTTCAGAGAACTTGACAAACATTGATTTAAACTTCTTTTCAAATATATTCTCAAATTAAAGTCATTATTTCTAAGTATGCCTAGAAACAAAAGGTAAGATTTGCTGGGTATCAGTTAAAGAAACTATTGAAGAAGCAGAAGTGAAAACTGCATATTCATGGAGTAGAGATAGTTTCAGTGATGATGGCATTGTCTTAAAACAAATTTAGACAGTATGTTCTACTCATAGTTGATCAAACTGTATAGATGGTTTCAGCAAATGAACAGAACTCCTACCAACTCCCCTATTCTGAGCCCAAAACAGACATTACGAATCAATCACACGTTCATTTAGCTAGTCATTCTCTTTGCCATATAGAGTTCTAGAAGCCAGTACCAGTAGGTCAGAGTTGGCATAGGCAAAATAAAATCTGCCTACTATCCTAAAGGATGTCTCTACAAAGTTCAAACAAGAAAACCCTTTGTCACTGTTTATGGCCTGCAATGTGTAAGTGCATATAATTCAATACATAGATACAGGACTTATATGAAAGTAACGTCTCAATCCCCCTTCCCAAACACCTAATTACTAAATTACTCCCATCCAACCCGCAGTACTGTTTGGATTAAGCCTCCCTTTTCCAGAAACATAGAGGGGAACTGGAGAAGAGGTTCTGTGACAGGAAAATCAAGTTAGTACCAGAGTGATTTGGGTTCAGCACGGATGAATTCACAGTTCTACTCTGTAATCCGGTGGCTGGCTGGGTTACGTTGGGAAAATTACACGCTTGCCTTAGGTTATATTCCCCCCAAAGCATTCCCTGAAACAAGGATTTAAGGCAGGGAGTTTATTTGAAAAGTGATCCCAGGAAGCACAGATGGGGAGTGAGGAAATGAGTCAGAGAATGGAAGGAGGCTAAGAAGCACTATATAATTGAGCAGGTTACTCCTGTGGGCCACTGAGTGACCTCTGGAATCTGGAAGACAGTGTAGAACACACCTCAGGTACCTAACCTGAGGAGAGGAAGCTTTCATCATTGGCCAAGGGCTGATCCCATGGACATTATTTCCAGCATTTTCAGCCTGCTCTGCTCTCTGGGAGAGTGCAGTAGGATGCCCATGTCTAGTGAGGAAGTTGAGAGCCATGGTGCTGGCTGTAAGTGGGGCACTGACAGCATCTGCTGGCATGACCTCTCTGAACTTCAGTCCTTCTGAAAACCAAGGACAATAGTATTCATTTTGCAGGGACTTTGTGAAAAGTCGTGATCACATATTAAAGCACCTAGTAAAAAGCAAATAATAACTGGCTTGATAACTGGTAGCTCTTAAATAATGATATCAAAGATTTCCCTTTAGTTTCTGCTTATGAAGTTTGTTTACACTTGGGAAGGTCACTTGACATTTCTGAGCCCCCATTTTTTTAACTGTAAAATCAGTGATGAGGGCAAACCAAACCATCTCATTGTGTATTGCATATTCCCAGGACTAATAATCTGATTCTTCATAGTTTGTTTTCCCATGTCCTTTGGCACTAGAAATCCCTCTGGTCTCTATGCAGGTGACTGTGAACTTACTTGGGCTGATACGATCATGTGTGTCTCCTAGGTTATTTTTGATAAATCATGGTAGTTCCTGAAGAAGTTTGGAGGTAAGGGTTTCCTACTTACCTGACAACTTCATTATTAAGTTATAATGAACAAAAATCTCAAGCCAGTACTGTCACATATAAAGCATTCTTTCAGTAGACATGTTATTAGCAAGTAGACACACACATGCCATTCATGTTACCTGTTCTATCAACTTAATCACGTTCCAGCTCTCTTATTTTTAGGTGCTGTAACCCCCATCTTGCACAAAACATTCACTGAATGTCATCATACAGATCCCAGAGGCAGGATTTCATGACCCTTGTGGCTAGCATCAGGGATCCAGGATCATCCAGTGATCCTGTCTGGGCATGGGACTACTTAGGGATTTAGCCTAGCTTTAGCATCATGAATGAGGCTAAGGGCCATAGGCCTAATTGGATTTCTATGCCCTTGTGGAACAAGCATGAGGAGTGTCTCTGAACTATTTCTGCTAATCCACATATAAATGTAATGAATACCTCCAATTTCACTAATGAGAGCCCATTTCTAACATTCACCATGCTGCAAAACAGACTACTACTTACATCAATAAAAAAAGAAAACATTTCTGACTTTCAGTATGTTAATTGGCAAAGCATAGCTTGTGAATTAAGATACAGAAAACAGAAACCTGTGGTAGCTAGTTGTAAAGACCACCCCTGCATTGTGCTTTCTTGATTAGCATGCAGACAGCACCCAGGTTTATAGCTTAACCTAAGTAACGGCCTCATCGTATCATGCTGCACACGCGGATGAATTTTTTTAAATTGTCGTAAATTATACATTACATAAAACTTATCCTTTTAACCAATTTTTACTGTTCTGTGGCATTAAGTACATTCACATTGTTGTCTGTTACCACCATCCATCTCCAGAACTTGTTTAGCTCCCCAAACTGAAACTCTGAACTCTGTACCAATAAAACAATAATAATAATTTCCCTTCTCCCCTCTCCCCAGCCATTCTTTCTGTCTCTATGAATTTGACTTCTCTAGGTCCCTCATGTGAGTGGAATCATACAATATTTTTCCTTTTGTGACTGACTTATTTTACTTAGTGTAATGTCTTCAAAGTTCATTCATGTTGTAGCATGTGTCAGAATTTCATTTCTTTTTAAGGCTGAATTATATTCCATTGTGTGTATAAAACATATTTTGTTTATCCATCAGTGGGCATTTGAGTTGGTTCCATGTTTTGGCTACTGTTAATAATGCTGCTATGAACATTGGTGCATGAATATATGCTGAAGTATTTTTAAGTAAATTACAGACATAGCCATCTTGTAGTTTTAGTAGGAATCTAAGGAACTCAGCAGATAATACAAGCAGAATATTGCCTAATCCTTAGTGTAACTACAGTGTAGAAAAGCACTTGTAACTTCTTTGATACCTCAATACAATTGAAAACACTGCTTTTACAGATCGTCAAAATAAGATTTTGGAAGGAGACAGTTTAAAACTCTTGATTTGTTATCATAAGATTGATTTTATATTTTATCTCCAAAATAGCTTTTCAAAAATCACTCAACCTGTAGTTTTTTAATTTCCTACATAGTACTTTCATTCTAAAATGACATAAATTTACATAGCTCTTTGGTAATTCTGTGTGGTTTCCAGAGGCAGTAGTATAAAATATTATATTCTGTGACCTCCACCTTTTGATCAGTGAATTCTGAAATGTGCCCTCACCTTCCACACCATTGGGTTGGTGCAATAATACTTCATAGATTTATATTAACCTCCCTCTGCAAGACCACGATTATACAGAGTGTCTGCCCTGAATTCTGATGATGGCCACAAATGAACATAGTGCTCACATATTGGCAGAGATGCGAGGGTTTGGATTCTGTGCAGGAGGGATTGTTTGTGTGAGCATATAGATTTGAAAATCAGGAAAATTCAAGGACCAGGTACTGTACTTACTTATACGAGATGCCTGCCAGAAAACATCTGACTAGACTTCTGGACCTGTTATCCATTAATCTGTTTATCCCTGATATGCTGGGAAAGAGGTGGGTTTCCTAAGTGTTGAGTTCCTGCGTCCTGTCCCTGTTGCTTCCAGTGATAGACTGCAAGGCCCTGGAAAAGTCAGGTTTGGACTTTGATGGTACATTTATTAACACATTTTTTTTGAGCACCTACTCTGTCAGGCACTCTGCCAGAGACTTAGGAGACTTGGTGAGTGAATCAAAGTTCCTTGCTCTCGTGGAGCTCAGATTCTAGAGCTGTTCCTGATACGGTAGCTCCTAGCCGCCTGTGGCTATTCAAATTAAAATGTAAATTTAAATTAATTAAAATTAAAATTAAAAATTCAATTCTTCAGTTGCACTAGCCACATTTGAAGTACTTAATAGCCACCTGTGGCTCGTGACTACTATACTGGACAACGAAGATATAGAGCAATTCCATCATCACAGAAAGTTCTATTGGATGATGATATAGGAAATACATAATAAATAAGTAAACTATAGAGTGATAGAAGGTAGTAAGTGCTATGGAAAAGAGAAAAGTAGAGGTGTGTAAGGGGAATTAGGAGAGCTGGAAGTGGTTGGAGAGGGCCTTGTAGTATTAACATGGTGGTCAGGGTAACTGTTTCTGAGAGGTGAGATTTAAATAAACTTGAAGGAAATGAGGATGTTAGCTAAGCAGATACATTCTATGGTAACAGGTGGGAAGGCAGAGTATGTGGGTGCTGATGTTGGTGAGGAAGACATGGTGATCGGATGGTGTGGAAGTTCTCATCTCATTTATCAGACTCATTTCCAGAGGATCCCTGAATACAAATGCCTTGCCAAAGTGCTCTTTCAGGTCAAGTTTGACTTTTTTGATTAATGTAATTTCTATTTAAGGATACATTGATGATTCAGTTTTTAAAGTCTATTGAACACTCATATTCCACATTGTATAGCTCTTTCACTTTCACAATTTCTCCATGAAGAAATCAAGGCACAGAGAGGCAATATATTGTCAAGAGATGCACAATCAGTAAGTGATAGAAACAATTCTGTTGCCATTTCCTTCTGACTCATGATACCAAGAAACTCCCACTGGATGTTTGAATATACACGGACTGACAATTAAGTTCATGAACTTGTTGCAACATGTTGCTAACCATTTTTGATGTCAGAGTGATTATTCATTATGAATTTGTACCAACTGGACAAATAAACAGTTAGCCAAGCTTGCTATTTGGAAGTGCTGAAAAGGCTTCATGAAAAAGTTTGACGACCTGAACTTTTCACCAACAATTCAGGGCTCTTGCATCGCGACAATGCACCAGCTCACACAGCACTGTCTATGAGGGAGTTTTTAGCCAGTAAACAAATAACTGTATTGGAACACCCTCCCTACTTATCTGATCTGGCCCCCAGTGACTTCTTTCTTTACCTGAAGATAAAGGAAATATTGAAAGGAAGACATTTTGATAACATTCAGGACATCAAGGGTAATACGACGACAGCTCTGATGGCCATTCCAGAAAAAGAGTTCCAAAATTGCTTTGAAGGGTGGACTAGGTGATGGCATCAGTGCATAGCTTCCCAAGGGGAGTACTTCAAAGGTGACCGTAGTGATATTCAGCAATGAGGTATGTAGCACTTTTTCTAGGATGAGTTTGGAAATTTAATTGTTCGACCTTGTATTTCTTTTTTTTCCACATTTTCTTTTCTATTAGTTTCAGGTGTACAAAACAATGTAATAGTTAGACATTTACACCCTCACAAAGTAATAACCCCACTCCCCCTCTTGTTAGGGAGTCTACTTCCTGGGCGGTGTAGATGCCCAACTTCATATTTCTTGATATAGGAGTCTGGGAGTTCTCTAATAAGCATTCTGATTTTAAAAGCTTAAAGCAATTATTTAAACAAAGAAATCAATAAAAAAAACTAAAAAGTAAAAACAAGCTACTTTCTTTTCATAAATTTTATTTTTTGAGTGTCAAAACGTGACTTCTTTTTAGATACTGAAACCTATGACCTTTTATGCCCTTTGTCTAATGCAATAACTTTCTGAATAGTCAAGTGATTTTAGCAATATCTTCTATGCCACCCCAGTTTTACCCCAATTGGAAGGAAGGATTTGGGGAGGGGTAGTAGAATGAAGAACTGAAGTAAGGCTCCTCATTTGTAAAATGAGAATAAAATCCACTTTTGTGTTACTCATAGATAATTGATTAAGATCAACTTTAAAACATACCCTGAAGCATTTTCAGCTTAATAGACTAAAAGAAGTTACATATAGCTAATAACAAAGTATTTAAAATAGTATTTTGTAACCAAAGTTCAGGTCAACTTCTAGTTCACCTAGGGAAAGAGTAAAACTTTTAAGTGGTGACACTCCACCACATTTTCTCAAGGACTTCAGCCCTTGCCTCATCCTCTCTCCCTACACATCTTCTGCCTTCATCCTTAGTGACTCCAACTTCCAATGCTGAATGTCATCACCATTCAACCAACCCATCCATCAGCATGCCTTGGAACTCATCATTCAAGAACTGCTCTCCTTCAAACATCTTGATCCATAAAACCACTTTCACTGATCAACACTGCCTTATACGTATCACATTTCTTATGCCTCCTGAACCTGCCCCTTTTCCTCCTGACTCCCAAATTCTTCACCCTTTCACAATCTCCATTGGTTCTGCCCTTTTACATCCCCACATCTAGCCATGACCCATTTCAAGTGCATTCTCAGTAGCTACTGTACGTTTTTATTCTCCATACCTTGCCAGTCCCCAGCCTAGGCAATTAATTCCATTATAAATTCATGCTATTTCACTCTCAGAATTTTTCCATCCATCTCAGGAAAACCCTCTTTCAGATTCTCTATAGCACCCTGTTCCGAACCTTTTGCAATTCCTCTAGTCTCAGCCTGACTTCTTTGTCATTTTCATTGAAGACCTGTCCTCTCTCTGTATTCAGATGTTAGAGGACATCCATCATGAGCTCTCATGATTTTCTTTCCCCCCACCATTCACAGTTTCACTCAGTTATCCATCTTCTCTTCTCACAGAGAGGACACATGTTCCTCCTCATTTCTAAGGGTGAACCATCCATGTCTACCAGAACCTTCTTCTGTGAATGATCGCCTCTCTTCAATGATTCTGCCTTTTGACCTACAAACATGCTACAAACAAACAAAACTTCCATAGGCTTTTTAATTCCTATTAATGAATTTTCTATTTCCATTCTCTTTCTTGGTGAATTTTATGGGATATATAATCAGTGGTTTTGCTCCTGCCACCCCATCCACTGTGATGACCTGGACTACCTTTCTGGCCTCAACTCCCACGCCCGAAATAGCCCTTCCTGAGACCCACAGTCACTTTCCCAACCCCCTACCTTTTATCTTCCTGTTTCATTCCCCTGAATTGCCTTTCCCCCACCATTCATTAAAGGTCACTTTGAAGTCTGCTCAAGACAGCATTTCCATGAAGCCATGCTGTCCTTTACCCAATTTCTTTTTTTTCCAGTTCTTTACTGAGATGTAATTGACATAGAGTAAAATGCACCCAGCTTGATAAGCTTTGATAATCATCTACACCTGTGTCACCACCACCCAAATTAAGATATAACATTTCCATCTCAGACAAGTGTCCTCATCCTCCTTTCGAGTCAACCCCCAACCTTCCCTCATCTCCAAAGGGGATGATTTCTATCACCAGAGTTTAGTGTTGCCCATGCTTGAACTTCATATAAATGGAATAACACACAGAGTACTGTGTCATATTTCTTTAGCACTACATCCTGTTATTGAGATTCATCCATGTTGTTGCATTTGTCAATAGTTTATTCTTTTTGATTGCTGAGTACATTCCATTATATGAATATGCCACAATTTCTTTATTCATTTTCTTTTTAAATTTACATTTAGCTTTTGTTCAGTTCTTTGGGCATTGATGCATAAAGTTACTATGTACATTCTTATTCCAATTTTATGTGGATATATGTTTTATTTCTTTTCTTGGGAAAACATCTAGGAGTGGAATCACTGGGTCGGAGGTAGATGTATGTTTAACTTTGTAAGAAGCTGCCAAACTGTTTTCCAAACTGGCTTTACATTCCCACCAGCAGTGTACGAGAGCTCCAGTTGCTCCGCGTCAGTTTGTGTCCTTACTTTTGTGTCCTTATTCATGCTTTCCTTTGACGTGTTGCCCTGCATTGTTAGAGCATCTTATCTCTACTAGAGCAAGATTTCAATTGTGCCTCAGTCATCTTTGCACAGCCACAGTCTAGCCTTCTTCAGAGCTGGCTCTCTCTAAATCTATACAAAACAGAACAAAATGGAGCCCAGTGAAGGAGCTAGGGACTCTGAGAATTTTGTACAGACAGCCCAGTGGCCCAACAAAATCAATATGATCTAACTCTCCCAGCAGTGTATTACAATATTGCAGCCTGGATGCAGGGCTCATATGGCCATTTGTTACAGTCTTTAGGAAAGGCTTTTTACCAGATTCATAGCAGCAAGTGATACCAATTATTGGATTTCTTTCCCAACATAAAAAAAAAATAGCTATTTGTAGCCTTTTGAAGCTGGGTAAATGAGCCATTGATCTTACCTGTAGAACACTACAGGGTATTTTTGTTCTGTCTTAACTTTCAATATTCTCTTACGGAAGTGCACCTCTCCAGCCCAGCTGGTCTAATCATTATTCCCTGGGCATACCCTGTTTATATCCTCTTCTGTGCCTTTGCCCACAGTATGGGGAAAACTCTTACTTGGCTTGCCCTCCCTTTTTTCATCTTAGAAACTAGATCTTCAAGGTCTGGCACAAATGCCAATATCTCTATGAAACTTTCCCAGCTGCTTCATCCTTCAGTAATTATTCTCTCCTATGAATAATTTTAACCTTCCCAGGATAGCATGATGGCCCCCATCCTAGTTTCCAGGGCTTCTGGGTTAATAAAGGCATCCCAGGGCAAAAGCAAGCTCCCTAAATGGTAAGTGTACCCCAGATGTCTGTGGTCATATTCCAAAGGGCCAGCTGCTATGCAGAACCTCTCCTTTGACATCCCTTGCTCAAAAAGCCACTCTACTTCTAGCCAGCACTGTCTGCCTCCTGCCATCATCTTGAACTAATAAATTGCTTCAGACTATGTTTCATCACTCACCAGTCAGTGGAGAGCTTGAGTTGCATTCAAGATCACATAATAAAGTATTCGGTCCTCTGGGTATGTGGGAAAGCACTGACTAATATGGCTCTGCCTCAGGTTGCCAATACAGGCTGCCTATTTTCCAAGGGAGACATAAAAATAGTCAGTTTAAATTTGGCAAATATCTTGAACAAGGCAAGAGAGAGGGCCTAACAACCCTGTAAGTTTTCTTTGCTCTGTTCTCTGTTGCTCTCTCTCAAAACAAACAACCACCTTGTCTGTTCCCTCACACACTCCAGGCATTTAGTTATTCCAGATGTCCTCCTGAAAGGCAGCCTGGAAAGCAGAGTCTTCTCCTTCAATTCACATTGGCTACACTGGACTCCAAAGAAATCCTTCATACTTATTACTGGGAAATGGGAGCTGGAGTATGTAGTGATGTTACCTTCCCATGCTTCCTTATTTGCCCTTTTGGTCATGTCTTCACCAGGTTATAGTACTCCATTTTTCTCCTCACCTCTTAGTCCCTATAAAATATGTTTATTCATTCAAAAATATTTAATTCCTTTTTTGAATTTTTGAATTTTTTCACTAGACACTATGGTAGAAGTTAGAAGTCCAGCAATAGTCAAGATGGAAACTGTGCTTACTTCTGGAGCTTACGTTTACTAGGAGATATAGATACACTAGTAGACAACCACAGAACTGTGTCCTGACTGCCGTACATATTATTACAAGTACAGGGGTCTGTAGGGACACATGGGAGGAGCGCTGAGTCTGGTCTCAGGAAGTCTGGGAAGGCTTCAAAGAAGAGGTGGCATTTAAGCTAGTAAGAGTTATCCAGAAGTCAGTGCAAATATTTGAGGGTGGGCGCTTCACATAAAGGACATGTGTGAGAACACCTGGAAACTGGAAGTGTGGCACAATAAGGTACAGAAAGAAGTATGGTGTGTTTGGAAAGCAGAATGCAAGAGAGAGTGATGAAAAATTAAGCTGAAAGATAAGCAAGGGCAGTATTATAATGTGCCTTTCATGTAAATTCTAATAAGCAGAAGGGACTTCTTGTAGCAAAGGGGAGCCATTCCAAAACTTAGGTAAGAAAGTGAGAGGACATCTTTTGTGTTTGGAAAGGTCACTCTGGGAGTAGCTTTGATAGCACGGATTGGAAGGGCAAAGATGGAACAGGGAGGAAGACCAGACAAGAGATGATGACAGCCTCAAGAAGGGGCGTGGCAGGATGGATGGAGAAGATGGAGAAGACTAATGATGGCATGGCCTGGTGAAAAGAGGTGAGAGTTGAGGAAGAGGGAAAGGTAAAGGATGAGGCCAAGTTTCAGGCTTGGATTATAGTGGTGCATTCACAGAAGCAGAGAACACAAGAGTTTCAGGTTAGGGTTCAGAGACAAGACATCCTTTAGGTAGTTTGGTATGCATCTGGGCCTCAGAAGTGGCCTGGGCTAGAGGGGCTATAAATCATCAGAACTCAATGGTCATGCTCACACAAGAGTCGGTTAGACAGCCTAGAAGAAGTGGAGGACTGAGGATACTAAGAGAAACATATAGAGAAGACTGAAAGGGGGCCGCCAGGGAATGGGGCACACCAGGAGAAGGGAATCACCGTGACAGGTGCCAAGGTTAGTCTTTCATGAACAGATGATCAACCAGGTCCAATGTCCCAGAAAGTCACTATATATTCATTGGATATTACAACCAGAAATGTTAGCTGGGCAAGTGCAATTTCAGGGGAAGAATGGAGGTGACATAGATTGAAAGGTGAGTGGGAAATGAGGAAATAAAGATGGCAAGAAAAGGAACTCACTCAAGAGATTTGGCTTTAAAGGAAAGAGACAGAACAGTAGCTAGAGAAGAGTATAGGGTAAAGAATGTTTTAATATATTTTAGAATGAGGTAGAGAGGTGAATAAATGAAATCTGTGGTGAGAAGCAGTTGCAGGAAATAAAACAAATAACAGGTGGGAGAACATAAGTACTATATTTTCTTGATAACAAAAAAGTTCTCTGATGGTGGGCTGAATCCCCAATTTGCAAAAGGGTTAGCAAATTGAGTTCCTTGTGGTAGAAGCAGGTCCGTTCCCAGCTGAGGGTGGCCTTGGACAAGTAACCTCATTTCTCTACCCGAAGTGAACATAATCACACCTACCTCTAGATTATTCTGCAATTTAATAAGCCTTACGAAGGTCAAACAATTAAATTCACAAACTCATCGTAGAAAAAGTGCTACATACCTTATTGCTGAATATCACTACAGTCACCTTTGAAGTACTGCCCTTGGGAAACTATGCACCAACGCCAGCACCTAGTCCACCCTTCAAAGCAATTTTGGAACTCTTTTTCTGGAATGGCCATCAGAGCTGTCCTCGTATTACTCTTGATGTCCTGAATGTCATCAAAATGTCTTCCTTTCAATATTTCCTTTATCTTTGGGGAAAGAAAGAAGTCACTGGGGACCAGATCAGGTGAGTAAGGAGGGTGTTCCAATACAGTTATTTGTTTACTGGCTAAAAACTCCCTCACAGACAGTGCCGTGTGAGCTGGTGCATTGTCGTGATGCAAGAGTCATGAATTGTTGGCGAAAAGTTCAGGTCATCTAACTTTTTCATGCATCTTTTCAGCACTTCCAAATAGCAAACTTGGTTAACTGTTTGTCCAGTTGGTACAAATTCATAATTAATCATCCCTCTGATATCAAAAAAGGTTAGCAAACGTTGCATCAAAGTTCACGAACTTAATTGTCAGACCAGTGCCTGGCACACAGTAGCAAGTGCTTAATAGATGTTAGCTATAATTATCTGCTGAAGTTGAAAGTTCCAAGAAAATAACTTATCTTGTCGCTTCCCACCCAGGCTGCTAAATATACTGAAAAACATGTCATTTTACCCTTGTTTTCTAAATTGTTGAAAATCAGACCCGTTGTCTAGAGCTAGACCCATTCTGTCTGCAGAAACGCTTAAAGTTTGTATTGGTTGGCTGCTGCGGAGGTAACAGAAGTGTCTATCACAAAATCAGTGAGCACATAGCTGAGAGAAGTCTCTTTTGGGTTCCTACTCTGTTTGTTTCCAAAGCCTTTCCTCTGGTTTTCTAGTTAAATTTCTCCATTTTCAGGAAGGGTGCCACATGATGGGGATTTCATAATACTCCCAACCCCAGGCACCAGATTTGTGTAATTGCAGTGGTGGGGGTTTGAATTGTCTTTTGAAGAGGCCCCATACTGTTTGTCTGTCAAATCATCTGCATGTTTGTGGAACTGATATTGTAGGAAATGAAGAATGAGAGAGTATGTTTCAAAGTACCTGGTCGTTGATCCATAAGTGTTGGAAGGTAGCTTTCTGGAAGATACGGAGACTAGATTGTGTTCTCCTAAGGCAGCATGACAGGGTGGAAGCCCTACAGGATTTGCCCTCAAATTTTGGCTCTCTTGTTTAGCAGCTGTAGGAACTTGGGCTAATTTACATATCTAATTTTTTTTTTTTACAATTTGATTTTTTTTTTATTACTAGTTTCAGGTGTACAAAACAACATAATGGTTACACATTTACATACCTAACAAAGTGACAACCCTAAATCTACTTCCCATCTCACACCATACATAGCTATTACGTATCATTGACTATATTTCCTATGCTGTACTTTATATCCTGTGACTATATATATATATATATATAATAGTTGACATTCAGTATTATTTTATATTAGTTTCATGTGTACAGCACAATGGTTAGGCATATATATAATTTATAAACTGATCCCCCTGATAAGTCTGGTACCCATCTGATACCAACATAGTTTTTTCACATTATTGACTATATTCCCCATACTTTATTTCACATCCCCATGACTATTTTGTGACTACAAATTTGTACTTCCTAATCCCTTCACCTTTCTCACCCATTCCTCCAACCTCCCTCCCATCTAGCAACCATCAATTTGTTCTCTGTATGTATGAGTCTAGTTCTGTTTTGTTTGTTTATTCTGTTCTTTAGATTCCACATATAAGTGAGATCATACGGTATTTGTCTTTCTCAGTCTGACTTATTTAACTTAGCATAACATCCTCTACTCCATCCCTGTTGTTGCAAATGGTAAGATTTCATTCATTTTTATGGCAGAGTAATACTCCAGTATATAAATGTACCATAATTTCTTTATCCAATCGTCTATGTATGGGCATCTCGGTTTTGTCCATACCTTGGCTATTGTGAGTAGCTCTGCAATAAAAAAAAAGGGTGCACAAATTTTTTTGAATTAGTGTTTTGGATTTCTTTGGATAAATACCCAGAAATGGAATTGCTGGGTCATAAAGTAGTTCTATTTTTAATTTCTTGAGGAACCTCCATACTGTTTTTCATAGTGGCTGCACCAATTTGCAATCCAATACATATCTTCTTGAGCCTTTTTTTCTCATCTGTAAATGAAGCCTGATAATACCCAGGGATTAAATGACCCTGTTTTAGGGATTAAATGACAACATATGTGGTAGTGCTTAGCACACAGTAGGCATTCAGTGTTTTTTCTTCTCCTTTCTCTGTGTCCCTGATTTTTACTACTAGGTAACCATGTTTACTCTCACAGATCTGATATTCTTTTTTCACATCAAGTCAACATACCAAGTATTTAGTCACACCTCCTCTTGATGCATTAAACTCACTCATGGAAGTCACACCGTTATTTACTTTCTCTCCACTGTCTTGATAGACACCAGCAGATGTTTGTGTGGCTGCAATAGAAATGTTATTAACAGTCGTCAGTACTGAAATGATGTACTCCTTTATTCTTCAATGAAATGTCTGCAGGTATTTTCTTTCCCTGGTTGAACATTTTGCAGTCTCCTTTAAAAGCAATGCCCTCATCTTGTTTCCTCTCTCTGACCTGCCTCTTCTCCTCCTTCCCAGCCTCCCAAACACCATCTTGCTTCCCTGTATTGTTTGCTTAATGGACACTTTAATGAGTGTAGCATTTCCATTTTGAAATGCACAGAGCACAAGACACAAACGGGATTTCTTCCTGGGCAGTTTCCATCCCCCCTCCTCGTTGACAGCTTTCTCCCTCTTTCCCATCCTGCAACACAACTGAAGTTTGCTGAACCAGAAAGTAGAGAAAGAAAGTATGAAAGGAGAAGCAATCTGCTTTCTCATTGTTTTAGGAAGAGCTTATTAGCGACCTGTTCACTAGAAGAGACCAAGTGTTCTAAAGATATTCCGGTGATCTTCTGTTTCCACTAAAGCCCAAGGCCCTGAGGATACAATGCATGACAGAATCTAATTACCAAGATAATTATTGTTACCTACACTGCCCAACTGTTGTGTTTTGTAATCAAAAGCTATATTGGCAGGTGTGAGTCTGTGCCTGCTGATAACTCAGAGAAGCAACTGAAGGCTTTCAACCTGAAGCAAATTTACTCTAGCTAGTGGGCCTGTGTTGCTCTGATTTTATGTTAGAATGTTTGGGGATCTGGAGAGTATACCAGAACACTCTGACCAATGCGCAGACATCAGTCACCCTATAGGAATATCCTTACCTAACTCAGGTATTCATGTTTTGAAACTGGACTTCATAGCTCTTTCAAAAAGCTCTGTGCCGTTTTTGAATTTGTTCTCTTTAAATAGTTGATCAGTACCTGACTTCCACAGCCGTCATTTGGCACTCAATGAGGAGAAATTGATTTTTCTTTGGCATGCATAGGCTGTATACATTTGGTGAGTACAGTGTGTTCTAAACTGGATATAGGTACATATCCATACCCCGCGCCACCTACTTCATATTCATTCTGGCATAGAGCTACAGACTAGCTTTCTTGTCCCCATTACAGTCAGCTCTGGTTAATTTATGTCTTTACCTCTCTGCCATAGCACATAAGAAAATGGAATTTCCATTTTAAAATTCAGGTTTATTAAAATTTAAGCAACATGGTGATAATTGGCTTTTTAAAATGTTTAAAGAAATTCCAAGTGGAAAACAAGGAACACGTTGCAAAACAGGAAGAGAAGTTAGGTAATAAAGACATAGACAACTAAAAGAAGAGAGTAAAATAGTAAAGAAAAGTAAATGAGGTTGACAGGAAATAAATTGGAAAGGGAGAAAGGGTCAAGGAAGAAGCAGAAGGGGAAAAAGGAGACAGGAAAAGAAATGATACAGATTTGAGTAATGGACTCAATGAAGGAAATAGAAAAAGTGAAAGCCAAAGTAAGAATCATGGAGGAAAAAAATCAGAGACATCCAGGTGTGGGGACAGAGTCCCAGAGAGCAGTTTCCAGGCTCTCAGCCTCATGTGTAAAGGTGCTGGCTCGGGTAGTAGATGGCCATCAGCTGTTACTGGTTAGCCACTGGCCACTAGTGTAACTGCCGTGGCTATGCTAGCGTGTTGGTTAGTTGGTTGACAGAGAAGTGGACTGCGGATTGCGGCTAGCAAGTGTGGTTAGCAAGTGTGGATGGTAGACTGCGGATCATGTTGATCCTACTTCCTGTGTCTCACCGGGCCACCAGCGAGATGGTGGTGCAGGAAGACTCCTCATTGGGGTACTGGTGGATGTTTGCTTTTGTGTCTCGACCAGCCGCCAGTGAGAATATAGTGGTACGACTCCCCTATCTATGGCTCCGTTGGTGTTCCTTTTTGGCCTCACCATGTCCTGCATTCTTTTTTTTTAAACAAGCTAATGCTATCCTTTTTTTTTTATTATTGAGGAAGGGGAACAGGACTTTATTGGGGAACAGTGTGTACTTCCAGAACTTTTTTTTTCCAAGTTGTTGTCCTTTCAATCTTAGTTGTGGAGGGTGCCGTTCAGCTTCAGGTTGTCCTTTCAGCTTTAGTTGTGGAGGGCACAGCTCAGCTGCAGGTCCAGTTGTCATTGCTAGTTGCAGGGGGCACAGCCCACCATCCCTTGCAGGAGTCAAATCGGCAACCTTGTGGTTGAGAGGACACGCTCCAACCAACTGAGCCATCCGGGAGCTCAGCGACAGCTCAGCAGAAGGCGCCATGTTCAATCTTAGTTGCAGGGGGCGCTGCCCACCATCCCTTGTGGGACTCAAGTTATTGAACTGGCAGCCTTGTGGTTGAGAGCCCACTGGCCCATGTGGGAATCGAACCAGCAGCCTTCGGAGTTAGGAGCATGCAGCTCTAACCGCCTGATCCACTGGGCCGGCCCCATATCCTGCATTCTTATGCGGGAAGCAGGAACAGAGACCCTGCATGACAACAGGGCTCAAGAATTGCAGGTTACTTGTGGCCTGGGAGGACATAGAGAGGGGCTAGCTCCGTCCCTAATGAAGTTACAATCTGAATTCCTTAGGACAGTCTGACAGTCAGGGAGAGCTACTGTCCCTGCATATCCTAATTAAGACTGAAATAAGAGCCAGCCAGACATATTACTGGGTCTGGCTAGCCTGCAATGGCAACAGATTCACTGATGCATATGTAAAGTGAATTTTCTAACCGAGGTCTTAAATAAACAGTCACCAGATGGAACTGAAAATTAGAATAAGGCTTTCAGTGGTGTTTCTATAGGAAAAGTCTGAAAACCGTTCACGTTGCTTTTTCCAAAGGTTTTAGTCATTTGTGGTTTTTAACCCTGGTTCGTGTGTTCACAGTGTTCCATAGCTGGACAGTGTGAATCCTTCTGGTATTTACTTTTGACATTCTGCAGGGCAGGGAGAATGGCTGACACCTGTGGTGGAGACAAAGCCCCTTGGAGGAACGTTAACTCTATTAGTAACAAAAGAAACTTTAAGGTGCTTGGGTGCTAATGGGACCACCAGAAGCTCCTTTCCCCAAAGCTGGGAAACCCAAAGCAGGTCTTAGCCAACCAAACTTGGAAAACCAGAGTTGTCAGAGGAAGGTAGAAATGGCAGGAGGCCTAAAAGAAATCTCAGGAAGGTGTCATTTGGCCTATATCCTCAGATCCAGAGTCTGGAAACTTGGCACCACCTCCTGGGCTTGGTGTGGATCCTGTGCTGGCAACTGGATGCTCTGTTGAGTCTAGGAATTGATAATCACCAGTAGCTTGTGGAGAGTTTTCCATGTTGAGCAGATGGCTTTTGTTATAGTTGGAGCTAAAAGCCCTCTTTGTTTACATGTTTCTTAGGGGAAGTGACAGATTACACTATTTTTACCAATGAGTGGGAAGTACAGCAATAATAATCCAGACAGATTTATGTTTGTCAATGAGCTGTTCTTTCATATGTACACTATGATATTTTGACATAGTTAGGTTTGATTTTCTACAAAACCATAAGGCCCTACCATCCTCAAGTGTTGCTAAGAAGCTGGCCAGCCCTCCTGTTCTTGTCCACAGGCCCCAGTACCTGCTGCAGATAAGGATCACCACCTCCAGGCATGCAGAGTTATGGTTATTGGCCAATTCATTCAACACATATTTTGCAGCACTCAGGTGATCGACTCATCCTGGTTTTCCTGGGCCTTTTCTGGTCTCAGCACTGAAAGGCCTATATGCCAGAAATTCCCTGAGTCTCAGGCAAACCAGGACAATTGGTGACCCTGACATCTATCATGTTCTCATAGAACTAGAACAGACCCTTAAAATCAGGATGATTCCTACCAGTTCATTTTAAAGTGCTAATTAACACCAAGGAATCCTCTTTATCAATTTATTTTCCTTCTGATGCACATATTCCCTGGTTGGAGGATATCTCCTCCTCCAATTAAGTACTATGATGAAAGATATAATCATCAGACTGCATTAAAGAACAAAATTAAACAAAAGGCACTGCAATGTACCAATAAGAGTTGCATAATCCAGACTTGGATTTGAAAATTATGTAGTCAAAACATAAAGTGAATAAAAAAAATCATTCTGCATCTGAATACTATTTGGTACAATAAAGAGATCATTTATAAAATGGTATCATTTCAGGAGGTTTAAGGAATTAAATACAGTGGACATACTATCTAGTTATATTATTCTATCTAGTTACACCTTTTTTTCTGGAAAGTGTTCACAATAATGTGAAGAGATAGACGGCCAGCCTGCAAGTCAACAGATGGTGGTTCTAGTCCCGGCTCAGTCACTAACATACCATTGACCCCAGACAAGTAATTCAACTTCTCCAGGTCCTAACATTTCCTCATCTGAAAATGAAAGTGTGGGTAAGAATTTCTGACACGACAATTAGCAGAGGAGAAATATTAGAAGTCAAGAGCCTCATGCTGCAGTCTTCACACTTCATTTACAACCATGTGGCCTTGGATAAGTGAGTTAGCCTCTCAGTTTCCTCATGTAGACTGTAAAGTCAGAGAGAGAGAGAGAAAATCATCATAACCAGCTGTGCTCACTCATTTACATTTACACACTATGATTGCTTTCATGCTACAACAGCGAAGTTGAAGAATTGTGTTGCAACAGAGATTGTATTGCCCACCAAATCTAAGATATTTAGTCTCTAGAGCCCCTTACAAAATACTCCGCTGACCCTGATCTACAGAAAGTTGTAAGATTGGTGTTCTAAGGTGCACGATTCTCTTAGGTTCTGTGTCACTGTATGGTCTCAAATAAATGATTTACTCTGTCTGGTTCTCTGGTTCTTATACTCTAATAAGAGGGGAATACAAATACAGCTTCTGTGGGCACAGAGTCAGGAGTGCAGTTTCCAGGCTCTCGGCCTCACGTGGAAAGGTGCTGGCTCAGATAGTAAATGGCCAGCAACTGTGACTGGATGGCCATCAGCTGTGGCTCGTTGGCCGTCAGCTGTAACCAGTGAGCCATTGGCCACTAATATAACTGCCATGGCTACGCTAGCAGCAAAATGGGGGCTAGCAAGGGTGGATTGTGGATTGCAGATTGCAGAGAGGCGGATGCTGCCAGCAAGAATATAGTGGTATGACTCCCCTATCTATGGTTCCATGGGTGTTCCTTTTTGGCCTCACCATGTCCTGCGTTCTTATGTGGGGAGCGGTACTAGAGGCCCCGCAGACTGACCAACCAACGCAGCCGCAGCAGTTATATCAGGGGCTAATTGGCTAACTAGTAACAGCTGATGGTCAATTAGCCACAGCTGACGGCCACCTTTCCACGTGAGGCCAAGAGCCTGGAAACTGCTCTCTGGGACTCTGTCCCACAACACCCTGCATGACAGCTTCTTTCCTCACAGAAATTGTGTTAAAATACTTAAGAAAACAAAAGTATTGACCTTTTCTGAAGGAAAGATGACTTAAATTCAAAGAATTACTCATAGGTGGACTCCATTAGATGATTAAGAAATGATAGCTGGTGTGTTATTACTGTGATGTTAGCTCTCTCATGTACGTCAGTGGAGGGTTACTTACATCAATCAGTAATAGCATATAGACCCCTGCACCATGGTACTACATCAAAAGTTAAAGTAATACACCAGAATCGAATTTAACTACAGTATCCAGTCAGGAGAGTGAGTTTTAGTTGTTTCTTTATCCCTTTATCCTCTAAAAATTATCATTAAACATTTCTAAGACATGAACTTCAGATCATGCCAACAACTCTGCTGGGGTCACCTGACAGCTGACCATTTTAATTCAGGACCAAGAGAGAGGGACCCTAAGGACCACAAGGGAGGACTACTCCCAATACAGAAGAACAGTGGTGGTGGAAGCACATGGGGTCGTTTGCAGAGCAAATGCCAAAGATATTTGTTTATGTTAAAACTTTCATTGTTATTTGTTTCTTAGACAAGTCACTGATATCCAGGCTGGTTACACACATATACAAGTGATTAACAAACCTTTGCCTAACATATGTAAATGTTGGAACCTCCTGGTTCCCCAGAACTCCCTCAAAGGAACATCCTTCCTAAAGGAACATCTCTTTAATGTTTGAAAGCAGCCATCTAAGGCGACAAAGACAGGGCTTTGAAAGTAACATTGGCCTAGGTGCAGCCCATTTACAGACCCTACATATGAAACTCCAGATTTACGGCATAGATAAATTGGTGAGCAATCATTTGTTCTATAAAAGGAATCTTTACTTTATAAGCAGATTCATTGCCATGTTCCTTTACTGATCTATTGCCACTAGTGCAGTTCCAATAAAATCTCATTGTTAGAAATGCAGTACACATGTGCTTTTTCATTGCTAACCTGGACAGAAAAATGAAGAGCAGGATGCACTTATGCTCCCCTTAGATCTTAAGATGTGGCTTTTGTCAAGCTTTTTTGTTCTCAGGCTTGGTGCCTAATGTTACTTGTTACTTATGATTGACTGGGAGAGATGGGATATATCTTTAATATAACAACAATGAAACACTATTATGTGATTTCGTTGACTAACTCAGTCTGATTATCTGCATGAGACTTCAAAAAAATGAAAGATCAGTTATACAGGAATAAGCTAACTGGCCTTTTGATGATGAGTCATAATAATATTAACAATAACTACCATACTGAGCATTATCAGATACCAAGAGTATTCTAACTCAGCTCATTGAAGCTCAAACAAACCTAAAAGCTAGGTACAATTATGATCGTTCCTATATTATATTATAAATGGGAAAATTAAGGCACAAAGTAGTAAAATTCCTTCCCCACATCACAAGCTGGCACATGCTCGGTCAGGATTCAAACTTAGTGAGGCTGGTTCTATAAGTTGTACTATTAACCACTGGGCTATATTGAAAGGTAAAGCAACTGTCAATTGATGAAATGTAGTACCAAGACTACCATATGACTTATTTTCTACCTTGTAGAAGCTAATAATATCTGCTTCAGGCCATAAGAAAGAAACTGGTGTGAGACTTGTCTTTTCCTACGAAAAAAGAAAAGAGAAGAGAAGAGAAGATAAAAGAAACCTAGACAAGATATATCAAGCAACTAATTCATCTATTGGGCAACAGGAAGGTGAGGACTGTGATCCCTGAGGTAAAAAAAACAAAAGATGACCCCAATGATTGCCCCAGTTTTCTGCCTAGAGGCATATTTCAGGCCATGGCATAGCATAGTAGTCTCACCCAATTGCAGAGACAGAGATTAGAGTTCAGGGATTTTGGTGCAGCTATGTTTTGAAAGACAAAGTAACAGAGAGGAGGGAGCCACACAGAAAAATAGCTCCAGACCTCTGCATAAGGGTACCCTCAAGTCTTTTGCTGCATACTAAGCTGAGCATGTATAGGGTAAAATTCCACAAGACTCAGCAAAGAACAGCTATCAGGGAGCTGGAGGCTGAACAATTCCCAGAGTCCACACGTTTAGGAAAATTTTGAATTCTGATGAGCCAAAATGGAACAAACTTGTTGAGTATGTGGTACATTCATGGAAACCACAGAAGGGTCTCATTTTAAACATGGGGCTAAACTAGCCCTAGAATCAAAAAAACTAGACTCATCTGAGCAAACTTAAAAACAAGCCTTGAAAGGATCAAGCACATTTCTAACTGTGAAAACAATATTCAACATTCTTTAAAGGAAGACAAGAAAATCTAGACAACAGTGTAAAATTTACAAGGCCTACCAACCAATCAAAGATTTATTAGACGTATAAAGAAGCAAGAAAATGTGACCCATAACAAGGAGAATATTCAGTCAAGAGAAACAGGCCCAGGAATGAGAATGATGATGAAATTGGCAGACAAGAAATATAAACAGCTATTATAAATATATTCAAGAATTTAAAGGAAATCAAAAACATAATGAGAGGTGAAATAGAAACTACGAAAAAAATTGAATTCTAAACCTGAAAAGTACAATATATGAAATAAAAAATTCACAAAACAGCTCCACAGCAAATTGGATAC
Source organism: Rhinolophus ferrumequinum (assembly GCF_004115265.2). NCBI lineage: Eukaryota > Metazoa > Chordata > Mammalia > Chiroptera > Rhinolophidae > Rhinolophus > Rhinolophus ferrumequinum. The sequence goes on from NC_046297.1 coordinate 39,095,923, forward strand.
TGCCAAATAAAAAAAACAGTGAATTTGAAAACATAGTGATAGAGCCCATCCAAACTGAAGACAGGAAAAAAAAAAAAGATTGATAAAAATGAACAGCGTCTCAGTGACAGTGACCTATGGGATAATATCAAGTAGACTAACATGTATAAATGAAGTCCCAGAAAATGGCAGAGTAATGGCTGAAGAAAACAATCGAAGAATTAATGGCTAAAGTTTTTCAAAATGCAATAACTACAAACTCATATGTCCAAAAGTTCAATAAAACCCAAGCAGGATAAATAACAACAAAATCATTATAATCAACTTGCTGAAAACCAGCAATAAAAAAAAAAAAATCTTAAAAGTTTCTGAGAGAAGAAACACATTACATGAAAGGGAAAATATTAGGAATAATCACTGATTTTGGGGGTAAATTTATTTTCTCAGAGAAGACAATGGATAACATCTTTAAAGTGCTCAAACAAAAGCCTGCCAACCTAGAACTCTATAATAAGAAAAAAATCCTTCAAAAATGAGGATGGAATTAATAAATTTTCAGAAAAAAATTGGTGAGCAAATTCTTTCCCAGGAGACCTGTGCTACAAGAAATGTTAAAGGAAGTTTATCAAACTGAAATAAAATGATGCCAGATGGAAATTCAGATTTGCACAAAAGAGAAGAGTGTGTAAATAGTAAATATATGAGTGAATAGAAAAGTCTTTTCTGTTTTAAAATTATCTTTACAAGATAATTGACTGTTTAAAGCAAAACTAATAATGCTATATTGTGGGGTTTATCAATATGAGGAAGTAAAATGTATGAAAGCAATAGCACAAAGGACAGGAAAGAAGAAATATAGGTATCCTGTTATAAGATTCTTGAATATATGAAGTACTCTCTGAATGAATACTGTAATAAGTTAAAATGCATGTTGTAAATTCTACAGCAAACATTAAAAAATAAAAAGGAGGTATAACTAATAAGCCATAGAGGAGATAAAGTTGACTTTTTAAAAAATGTATTGGGCTGACATTGGTTAGTAAAATTATATGTTTTTCTGCTTGAAAACTCATCGGAGATCCTAACTTGGAGTTTGTTGCCATGCCTGCCCTTGCTCCACCAAAGGTCATGGATCCCGCATTGGCAGCACAGTAGGAGCATGATCTAGAGGTTGCTCAGACAACTGCTCTCCCGGATGAGGATGACGACCTGTGAAAGTGAAGCTGGGGCCCAGCATCAGAAGTCTAGTTGTATAGGCAACTATCCTGTAATGTCAATGGTGCAGCGTGTTTGCCACTTTATTACATAGCGAAGCAGAACATGTGCTTAATCTTTGGGATGCTGAAGGAGATTTTGGGCTTCAGAATGAGTGTGGCAGTTAAAAATACCTTCCTTTTTTGGACCTGCATATTTAGCTGTTTTGGAACACAGTTGGTTCCTATTGAGTTTCAAATATAAGACTGCTACAGTCACATCACAATATTCAGTGGGGAGATCTTATTTGTTACTGTCATTCCCATTCCTTTTTGTTTAGAGTCAGAATAAAGTTGTATTTCAAATATCTAAAAAAAAAATATATATATAGGTTTCAAATGTACAATTCTATAATATATTCTCTATATATTGCATTGTATGTTCACCACCATACTCAGTTCTCCTTCCATCACCATATATTTGACACACTTTACCCTCTTCTACTACTCCCCGCTTCCCCTTTGGTAACCATTAAACTGTTGTCTGTGTCTATGAGTTTTTGTTTCTTTCTTTGTCTTCTTCATTTGTTGCTTTCAATTTTATATCCCACATATGAGTGAAGACATACAGTTCTTGACTTTTTCTGTCTGGTTTATTTCACTTAGTATGATAATCTCAAGATCCATCCATGTTGTCACAAATGTCAGTATTTCATCTTTTCTTATGGTCAAGTAATATTCCATTGTGTATATGTACCACATCTTCTTTATCCAATCATTTATCAAAGGACACTTTGGGTGTTTCCATGTCTTGGCCACCATGAATAATACTGCAGTGAACATAGGGGTACATATATCTTTATGGATAAATGTTTTCAGATTTTTGGGATAGATACCTAGAAGAGGGATTGTTGGGTTGGATGGTACTTCTGTTCTTAATTTTTTGTGGAACTTATACGCTGTTTTCCATAGTGTTTGTACCAATTTACATTCCCACCAGCAGTGTATGAGGGTTTCTTTTTCCCCACAGCCTCTCTAACACTTGTTACTATTTGTCTTGTTGATGTATCATCATTCTAACAGGTGTGAGGTGGTATCTTATTGTGGTTTTGATTTGAATTTCCCTAACAGCTAGTGACGTTGAGCACTTTTTCATATATCTGTTGGCTGTTTGTATGTCTTCTTGGGAGAAGTGTCTATTTAGGTGTTCTGCCCATTTTTTAATTGGATTGTTTGTTTTTTTTGTTGTTGAGTTGTATCAGTTCTTTATATATTTTGGATATTAGCTCCTTATCAGAAGTGTTGTTTGCAAATACCTTCTCTTACTCAGTTGGTTGACTCTTTGTTTTGTTGATGGTTTCTTTTGCTGTGCAGAAGCTTTTTAGTTTGCTATAGTCCCATTCATTTATTTATGCTTTTACTTTTCTTGCCTTTGAAATCAAATTCATAAAATCTTCTCTGAACCTATGGTCACTGAGTTTAGTACCTATGCTTATGTCTAAGCACTTCATTGTTTCAAATCTAATGTTTTGGACTTTGATCCATTTTAAGTTTATTTTGATATACAGTGACAGCAGTATAGCTTCATATTTTTTTGCACATGGCTTTCCAATTTTCCCAGCACCATTTATTGAAGAGGCTTTCTTTTCGCCACTGTATGGTTTTAGCTCCTTTGTCGAAGTTATTTGCCCATATATATGTGGGTTTATTTCTGGGTTCTCAATTCTATTCCATTGGTCTGTATGTCTTTTTTATTGTTGATACCATGCTATTTTGATTATTGTCACTTTGTAGTATAAATTGAAGTCAGGGAGTGTGACACCTCCAGCCTTGTTCTTTTTTCTTAAGATTGCATTGGCTATTCAGGGTCTTTTGTGATTCCATACAAATCTTTGATGTTTATTTCTTCAGAAAATGCCATTGGGATAAAATGGACTTTTAAAAAAATTCAATTATATAAGAGGAAGGACAGAAAGGAGGAACAGAACAAAACAATAAATGAAACAAATAGCAAAACAGTAGACTGAAACTCAAGCATCTTAATAGTTACCTTAAGCATAAATGGACTAAACCCTCCATTAAAAGACAGAGATTATCAAACTGAATAAAAAAGTGAGACTCACTTACATGTTATTTACCAAAACACACTTTAACTATAAAGACAAAAGTAGGTTAGAATACATGGATAAAAGATATACAGCAAGTTATGAACTTGTGAAAACTACAATAATTGTACTATCTATAAAAGTAGGCATCAAAATGAAGAATATTATTATAGAGGAGAAGGGACATTTTATAATGATAAAATAGTCTATTCATAAGTAAGACATAGAAATCTTAAATATGAATGCACTCAATTACAGAGCTTCAAAAATACTTGAAGAAAAACTGACATAATCGAAAGAATAGACAAATACATAGTTGTGGTTGGAGATTTTAACATTCATTTCCAGTAATTGGTAAAACAAGTAAATAGGAAGTCAGTATGGATATGGAAGACTCAGACTACACAATCAACCCATTTGTCAAGTTGATATTATAGAATACTGTGTTCAACAATAGCAGAATGTACATTATTTTTTTAAGTGCATGTTATAGCATATGCTTGGTCATAAAAACACTCTCAATGAATTTAAAAGGATTCAAATCATATGAAGTATGTTTGCTGACCACCATGGAGTTAACTAAGCCAAAAGTAGTAAGATATCTAGAAAATTGCCAAATATGTGAAAATTAAACAGCACATATAGGTCAAAGAAGAAATTGCAAAGAAAATTAGAAATTATTTTGAATCTTCTTGATAATAAAAACGCAACATGTCAGAATGTATGGGATGAAGCTAAAGTCATGCTTAGATGAAAATTTAGAGTTTCAAATGCTTATATGAGAAAAAAAGGAAGTTCTAAAATCAATGATCTACTGGTAGCTTTCACATTAAGAAGCTAAAAAATAAAAGAAAAGGAATAAATTAACCAAGTAAGTAGAAGGAAGGAAATAAGAAAGAGTAGAAACAACAAACCATAGAGAAAACCAATGAATTTTAAAACTGGCATTATGAAAACAATTATAAAATTGATAAACTTCTACCATATTGATCAAGAAAAAAGAGATGATGCAAATTGTCAATATCAGGAGTAAATAGGGCACATCACTACAGATTATGTCATTGAAAAGATAATAAGGGACTATTATGAACAAACATATGCCAATACATTTGACAACTTAGATGACAGAGACATTCCTTGAAAGACACAAATTACCAAAATTTATTCAAGAAGAAATTAAAAGACCTAAATAGCTCTATAAATCAAATGAATTGAATTCGTAAATTAAAACCTTTACTCAATGTAAACTCCAAGCCCAGGTGGTTTCCTAGGCTTCTTTTAAGGGATAAATAATATAAATATTATACCAACTTTAACAAAACAGAGGAGGGGGGACTACTCCCAGTTTATTTTATGTGGCCAATATAACACTAAAACAAAAACGAGATAAAGATATTGTAAGAAAACTACAAATCGAAATCCTTAATGAGCATAGATACAAAATGTTTAACAAAACATTAGCAAATTTAATTCAGCAATATGTAAACAGCATAATACACTATGTCTAAGTGGTATTTATTGTAGGAATTTAAGGTTGGTTTGATATTTAAAAGTCAATCAATACAATTTACTACATTAACAGAATAGAAAAGAAAAATATAATAATTTCAGGAGATGCACGAAGAGCATTGAACAAAATTCAATACCCATTCATGATTTTAAAAAATAAATAAAAATCTCTTGGCAAATTAAGAATAGTAGGGAATTTCCTCAATTTGATCAAAGGCAGATATGAAAAACCTACAGCCAACATAATATTTAATAATGAAAGTGAATGCTTTCCTCCTAAGATAAGGAGTAAGGCAAGGATTCCCATTCTCACTACTTCTGTTCAACATCATACTACAAGTTCCACCTACTACAGCTAGGCAAGAAAAAGAAATAAAAAGCTACAGATTAGAAAGGAAGAAGCAAAATTATTGTTATGAATAAATAACATGATTTATGTACAAAGAAAATCCTAAGAATGTTACAAAAATATCAGTAAATTTAGCAAGGTTACGATATACAAAAATCAATTGTATTTCTATATACTAACAACAACTAGAAAATAAAATGTAAAAGAATAGCAACAAAGAGCATGAAATACTCAGGAATAGATTTAACAAAATACATGTAAGATATATGTGCTGAAAGTTACAAAACATTTATCAGAGACTTTAAAAGAAGCCTAGATAAATGGAGAGATATACTGGTTATGAATAAAAGACTCAATATTCTTAAGATGTTAATTCTTCCCCAAATTGCTCACGTTAACAGCACATAATGCTAAAATTCTCCCCCAAGTGGATACAGAGTATCTATGCAATTGCAATAAAAAAGTCCATGAAACTTTACAAAATGATAAACTAATTCTAAAATCTATTTGGAAACGTGATGGGCCTAGAATATTCAGAACAATTTTGAAAATACTTAACCATGTGATTTTAAAACATCTACAGTCAAAGCAGTGCGGTATATTGGCATAACAATAGACAAATAGATCAATAGAACAGAGTAGGGAATCAAAAATAGATCTATACATATATGGATATGGTCACATAATTTTTACAAAAGTGCGAGGTTATTTAATGAAGAAAGGATAGTGTTTAAGACAAATAGTAATGAAACGAAAAAGTATCCTTAAGGGGAAAAAATAAATCTTAACCCTTACCTCCCACCATACATAAAAATTAACTAAAAATGGATCATACACCTAAATGTAAAATCTAAAACTACAGTAATTCTAGAAGAAAATACAGGAGAAAAATCTTTGACCTCAGGTTAGGCAAAGATTTCTTAGATTACAGAAAAATTAACCCTAAACAAAATATTGATAAATTGGACTTCATCAAAATTAAAAATGTCTGTCTTTGGAAGACATCATTAAGAAAAGGAAGAAGGTAAGCCATAGATGAGAAAATGCTCTTAATACACATATCTGACAAAGGAATTGTAATTCAATAAAAATGTAATTCAAAATATTCTAACACTGCATTCACAAAGATACATGAATGTCCAATAATTACATGAAAAGATGCTTGACATTATTAGTCATAATGGAAATGCAAATTAAAACCAAGATGAGACATTGTCACACACTCACTAAAATGGCAACAACAAAAAAAGAACAACCTATACAGCAGTATGAATGAGTTCCAGAATCATTATGCTAAGTGAAAGAAGCTAAACACAAAACATTACATACTGTATAATTCCATTCATGTGAAAGTCTAGGAAAGGCAAATCTAATCTACAGCGACAAGAAGCAAATCAGTGGTTGCCTAAGGCTGAGGGTGGGAAGGAATGGACTGAAATGGGGCACAAGGGAACTTTTTTAGGAATGATGAAAATGTTCTACATCTTGATTGCTGTAGTTACACATGTGTACATTTGTCAAAACTTGATTGATGTACACTTAAAATGGGCATGTTTTATAATATGTGAATTATGTATAAAAGGTAATGGTTTTTTACATAAGCAATATTTGCACTTACTGTTATCTGGCTCTTTCCCATGGCTATACAATACTATGAATTCCTTTAGTTAATCTAAGAATTAGAGACTAACATGGGTGGTCTAATTGAGCATCACAATTGCAATTGACCTTTCTGTCCCCTGAGCTCTTATAGAATTTTGGACCTCATGTTCTATCTCTTGTTGTGCACATCCTAGTGCCCCTAGTTGGGCCTCCTCAAGGGCAGGAGCTTGGTACAATTGTCACAGTTCTTTACTTAAAACTTACCTGTCAGCTCATGTTAAATGATGCATTACTGGAGAGCAATTGGGATGGGAAGTCCTGAGTTTCCTGTCAATAGAGATGTTCAAGAGAAGACTGAACAGCCCTATATTAGGAATGTTATAAAGTGATTCAAACATTAGATAATGGTTGGACTAGAGAAGTTCTTTCCCAACTCTGATTTCTGTGAAAGGAAAGCTTCCAAGGGAATAAGACATTTTTCCCCAAAGAGAAATGACCCAAAAAGTTAGGAGGGACAGTAGCCATTCTGATAATCCACTGACTACAGACAGAGTGGGGTTCACCAGCAGAGTGGGATTAGATGTCTATTACCAAGCATGTGAGGTTGAATTAGAAGCAAGGGAAGAATATAATTTTAAAAATATACAAGTCAGACATTCTATTATAAAATCTAATAGAAGGAATTTCAAAAAGCAAAGGTTCATGTAAGAAGTCCCCTCGAAAGAAAAGATGGGTGGTGATGTGGGCATGGGTCACCTGAGGATGGCAGATTCATAGAATTGCCCTTTCACTCCATTCTGTGAGGCCAAGACTCCCCACTCCTGTGGCCTTCATCGTTAAGATGAAGAGAGGAATTTAGTACAAGGTCAAAAGGTCTACAGGTCCTCCCACCAGACTCTTTTGCATATAATCATCATCATGACCTTTAAGCCTAAATTCACTCATCTGTAAAATGAGGGTGGTGATAATTATAGAGTCACTGTAAGGATTTGATAAGACATTGCATGTCAAATGTTTAGTTAAGGCCATGGTACATAGAAAGTGCTTAGTAAATCCCAACTATGATCATGATTATAATTTTTTTACCTTTTTCATCATTAAACGATATGTCCTTGTACATAACCAATACTCCAGAGGCAGTAAGTAGGAGTGAAATTTCGCAGTCTCAGTACCATGCCGTGTCCAACAACCTGTGCCGTTCTCTAACATGTTCATATAAACGATCTTTACTGCATTAAAATCAGAAACTTGAGGAGAATGGGGCTTTTCCTTTTTAAGCTTCATCTGTGCAGTCCAAGAAGTTTTGTATGTGATTTTTTTATTTTCCAGTCAACCTCATTTCCACAGAAATGTACTCTAGATTGAAAGTTCCATGAAATTCCATGAGAGCAGACACCTGTAAGTTAGGCCCAAGGCCTAGCTAGGTACTTAGCATTTAGTAGGAGCTCAATAGATTTTACGTGAATGAATATGATCTCTTTTCCAAAAGTCTTATATACAGATCATGTTTGACAGAATCTCTAGTGGCTGCGTTGCTATGCAGCAATGAGTGCAAGGTTAATACATTGCAAACATAGCTGTGATCATCCTAAGTAATCATTTAACCTATTTACAGCAACTGGAAGATTATTTCTCAGCTGTATGAAAATAAATAAGAAATAATTCATGCTTCATGTTCCATGTCCTTCATATCGAGGTCTTCTTACTGGTTTAATTAGTTAGTAAAGGGCAGTTTACTTTCCTTTCCACCTTTTGCAAAAATTCTAAAGGCTTTAAGAAAAATGACTCAGGAAGTGAAACAGCAGAGCTCCTGATGTTATTTATAAACTCTGTGCTGGAAACTATTTCAGGGTATGTAGCAGCAAATCTCAAGCACCATTTACTTTACCCCATAATTCTGTAGTTTGAGTATAAATGATGGAACAGCTAATGACATGTTACCCCACAAAGTAGCATTAGCTCTTTTATCATCATCAGGCATTTTTTTTTTTTAAAGAACACACAGCAATGTGTAAATTGCAGTGTATCTCACCACAAAAGCATTTAATCAAATGTACTGTAATTATATTTTGGGTGACGACTGAGAATAATCACTGTTTCTTCATTACAAGGATTGTCCAAAAAATTACATTAATGAGGGTCAACCATAATAGCATTGGGAATTTAGCTATATTTAAACGTTAAATTTGCATCTCAGCCTTGTCCATTCCCTATAAATGGATTGCCGTGGGCCAGGATCTTTTCACGAGGGTTGGCATTTAGTGGATATTTCTTGAACTGATGTTTTAGTTTAAGTGAAATGTGTTTGCATTAAAAGCATATTTATTTCCCAGGCTCTTTCTTATACATTAGTTTCCTTTGTTTGGGAATTCACAAAGCCTTTCGTGTTTAGCTTATTTTTCTCTTGCTGCATAATGATTTTTAGAAGGTCATATTTTAGGAAATTTGTGTAAAAACAAAACAAAACAAAACAAAAAAACACATCCCTTTAGCAGATAGTCAATTAAAGGGGCTGCATTTAGCTGCCAAGTGGGAACGTGCCAGGTGACTAAGAAAGAAAAAGGCTATTTGCATAAATAAAATGAAAGCATATTAGAATAATTGAGCCAACATTCACTAAATTTTTCACCATTGTCAACGTCTAACTTTGCTCCATCTTCAATTGGGTGCACCCTCTCAAAATAGTCTCATTTCTCTTTGTAACCCAGTGTGGCTGAATCAGCTGTGAATTATACTAGATCCCTTCAGATGGACAATTTTTAACCTGTCCAACTTATGGAGGGAGTGGGGGGATAATGGAGTTCCCTCGTGAAACTGGGAGAGCCTTTGCAGGTTCTTAAGATTATCCAAATGATACCAGACGTCAGGTGGACCTCCTGATAGAGAAATAGTTATTGTTTCTGTTCTTTGTCTCATATCCAGTTAGTTCCCTCCTCTTCAGTCCTACAGCAACTCAACCTTTTTGACTGTCAGTATAGTTTAATCAAAGTTTCTTTGAATAGGTAAAACCCCTCCCTTCTTTTTGTTTACAACATTCTTTAATCTTTTTAAAGATTGTGAAAACAAGCCAAGGCTTCCTCTTACAAAAGCCATGATCTCTTTTCCCTTATTAACCATGTGTTTAAGTGCTTAATAACCGACCTTAGATTTTATAACCCATTAATGCCTGGCCATGTGGAAGCAAGAATGGAAGGAAGTCAGAGGTTCATAGAGTCTGCCTTGTGACCTTTCTCATGAATGAACATATTCCTATCACCAGTTGGCTTCCACTACCAGAATCATTTAACAGTGGGTGACAAAATTGGGACTCCAGTTCTACCATGTCACCCTGGCATTCCTGCAATACTTCTGCTAAACAGCCTTGCAGAATTATCACTACTTAGTATGGGAAGTAGGTCTAGAATAACATGTCCATGTAATACATCCAATTGGTCCAATCCTTTGTATTTGCTTGCCAAAAGAATGGGAGATGGCAAACAGATACGAAGGTTTATATCTGCTAACACGTGCCTTCTACTGCACAACAGTTTTATAACTTTTTTTGTATCTGTAGGCAGAAATCAAAATCTGTCAATTTGAACACAATTATAGAAAAACCATGGTGACTTTAAGGCTTTCCACACTGAAAACAACCTTCCCACTCTTTTCAAGTCAAAGACCCATATGCATTGAATATTCTCACAGCGTGCTGTGTCAGAAACAATTTTTACTGATGTTTTCTTAGTGAGCATCATCTCCCAGGTGTGGTGAGAACTGCAAAAAGGCATTTACAAGGAGTCACACTGGCTCAGATAGGTGGGAACTTTATTGACATCAGGCCATAAAAGAAGAATAGGCAATTAGTTCTGTATGGACAAAGGGAGAGTAATAAATTGAGGCTGATATATAAACGTGAGTAAGATTCAAAATTCCCCTCTCGGAAAAAGTGTCAATATCAGTTTGTGTTGCAAAACCAGGTGGAAGGAGACAGTGGTGTGGGTGGTTCTCTATAACTCTATATGAAGCTATGAATACACATGTACACACATGAAATTATGAATTCAAGGATAAGGGGCATACTGCATATGAATGTGATTGTTCTTTTAAGGTTTGTAGCTGGATGGTAGTAAATTACAATTTTCTAAAATGTAAAATCATGACTCTCATGTGAAAGGTGTGAGTCAGGTCAGGAGAGAAATAAGACATTCAGGGGCAGGTAGGTGTTGACAACAAGCCCAATATTATACATACATATTTATATATTTACATATGTGTCTCTATGTAAATTTTATATAAGTATAAAATTTATACTTATCCTCCTCCCAATCCTTCTCATACTTGGAGAATATGCACTCCCATATAGGGAGAAGGCAGAAGGCAGAAGGCCAGCCCTCTGTTGGTGGCCAGTTTTTTCAGTGTTCTTGTTTATTTGTGTAATCCTGGATAAAATCATAGAGTGTGGCTTTGTGAATCACTTAACTTTTGAGAGGAAACATAAATGTGATTGTTCTTTAAAGTTTGTAGGTGAGAGGTATTAAATTATAATTTTCTAGAAGGTAAAATCATGATTTTCATGCAAATATAAAATGAACACATTGCATAATTTATTCAATTAATTACTTAATGACAGAATCAGTAAGACATTAACACCAATTTACAGAGCATTTGAGAAACTAAGTTTAATAAAGAAATATTAGGATAAGATTGCTAGGTTAGATAGAAACTAGTTAATGTCTTAGAGGCCAACTAACCTTTGGGATTATCTATTCTATAGGACAGAAATCACTTTCATCTCTACTAAACAAAAATCTATGGACTGACATGTTACATCACTAAGTCTGGGACCTTTAATCAATAGTAAGCTGTGAGTCAATCTAAGTACATTCTCCTAGAAATCATTGAGTGGACTTTGCAACTGAATGACATTGAAAAGATGTGCTGCCGACCTTTTTGCCTTATTTCAAGCTATGGATAATTTCCATACCAGTGGTGAAAGGTGTAGGAAGTTATTGCATAGTACATAATAGAGCATTTCGATCTCAGCTTATATATGAAACATCCCGTGTTTTTGGTAAAGAGAAGCTACTTGTCATTCTCCAAGGCAGGAGCATAGAGTAGAATCCCCAAACAGTAGGATTCATTTACCAAAAGTTGCTGTAGAGAAGGAGAATGAAGCCAGTGTTCATCTTTGCTTTTGTCCCATTAGATATTTAATAATTCTTTCATTTATTCCTTCAGTGATTCCACAGATATTTATTAAGCATCTACTATGTGGCAGGCATTGGGGACTGGGGTGACAAAGACAAAGTCCTTGCCTTTATGGAGCTTACATTCTAATGGGAAAGACAGGCAGCAAACAATAAAAGCATTACAAGAATAATATAATTTTAGGTAGTAGATACTGCGAAGAAAAAAAAAGCAGTATAAGAGGGATAACAAGTGATCAGAGAAAAGGAGGCGGTTTCAGATAGAATGGCCATGAACTCCCATGAGGTTTGGCAGGCCCTGCATGTGTTGCCTAGCCAGAGCAAGGGTGGGGCTCTGCTGTTCATCTTTTGAGAGATAGCCCCAGGCTTCCTGAGCCCACTCTATGAACATAATCCAAACTTTTGCTCTGTTTCATGGCCGAAGATGCCTCCAACTCAAATTTTCATCTCCTTGTCATGAGGTAGAAAAGGGGAGAGAGGACCAGAGCAACAAATGGTTTTCCACTGAGGATAAAGTGCTTACAGATTTCCTGGGATAGGGCAGTGAGAGAAGATACAGAAAACTGGTTAGGAGTATGGTTTTTAGATCAGAGACACATGGGTTGGACTCCTGTCTCTACAACTTTAGACAAGTTAAATCTATTTTCCATTTGTTAATAACATGTGATCACTTTCCCATGGGGTCATGGGGAAAATTGAATAAAATAATCTTCAGAAAGTCATAGGCACACAGGAAGCACTCAACAAAATAGTATTCTTCTTGTTATTGTCACATTTGGATAGTCTGTAGTACCATCTTCAAGTAGCAGTGATGAATTAGTCTTACTACTGCCATACAGTTCTTCAACTTTATGGAAAGATGAATCATTACCACAGAGCTTAGGTACATGAGAACTGGAGGTCCTCCAGGTATGTTGGTGTTGACCTAAGCTATGTAGTAAAAGTTATCCCAGCAAATTATCCTACTCCAAGTTTTCCAAAGAGATAGTAGGTGCAGAGGCTTAGGGACACACCTGAAACTTTTTAACACAGGCTTGAAGATTCTTGGGTAGGTTGAGAGTTTTGAAACGAAAATTATAATACTTTTCATGGAATTTTCATCAGGGATTTTTTTTTTCATTTCCTGTCCTATCCTTTGTTTTACTATTTCTTTTCTCTCCCTCTTAAAAGTTGATTTCTCTTCTGGAGAACTATGAGTTATGAAGCTATTAATTAGCTGCTTCTCACTCTAATTTTCAATGAGATTTAATACAGTAGGGATAAAACTGCCCCTTTTGAAAAGAGAGATTAAATATCTACAAATGTCATGAATTTATTTTCTAGTTGTTTTGATAATGATGTTTTTTCATTTTATAATTTTGCTAAAAGAAATAATTTTAATTAAATTTTAAATGTATTTTTTAGATTTTATAGATTCTAGGGAGACTAAATTATCTTACAGGGTATAAGTTAAGACCATAATGTTCTTTTGTAACTCCATAATTATTATGATGAGGGGAATGTCTGTAATACATTCCATTGCAATTAAATTGCATAGCTCAGACTGTTCGAGATCTGTTTACAAAGGAGAAATGGCTTTTCCACAGCTGCTTGCCTGTGAGTGCATTCTTCATGCAACACTGCAGCAGCCAATGTATGCACTGAAATAACAGACTTCAAACTTTCAAATCTTTCAAATGTCTGCTAAAAACGTCACATAATACAAATTGCTTAATTTGTGTACAGGAAAACCCACTAATTACAAATGAATGAGAGTCAACCTACAATAATGGGGCTATGAGAATACCTATGTATGCACCCATCCATCTCTCCAGGAATTAGCAGGTATTCAGTCTTTTTCCCAGGTGCCACACCGACCATTGCCAGTACTGGGATCTGTCTGTGAAGACTAGAATCTGCTGAGAACAGCATGGGGCAGGCTGGATATCTCTTACAATGTTCATTGGACCATTGTCACCCAGTCACACAGCTGGAAGATATTTTCTGAAATGAATATTTACAAAAAAGATTTAGAGAGGAGAGGGAAGAAGGGGGAAGGAAAGGAGGAGAAGGAAAAATAATCCAAACCAGGGTCAAAACGACGTCATACAGAATAGACTTCCTGATCCAACTGTCCCATCTTTAAGAACAATCATCAGAACTTTGATTTGTTAAATTAGAATTTTAAGTCTTTCAAGTCAAAATTAATTGATCATGCTTTTATGGATATGTTGGGTCATCCTTGTAGTTATATATCCTCTATAATAAAGTATTAATTGAGCACCTGTGTATCCTCACCAGCATCTTGAATGTTGAGTAACATTATCTCTATTTCATGAGTGAGGAAAATAACTCTAAATGGCCTTCTATAATTTGCCCAAAGTCACCTAGTTATTTAGAAAGAGAGTTTGAATTTGAACCCAGTTCTATCTTCTCTTAGTTGTATTTCCCTGCCTAGGTCCAACTTCTCCTTGGTTGACATGCTAAGGATATGTCTTCACATTCTTAAATTCTAAACCTCCCTGAGAAATAATTTTCTAACAGTGAACTGCTCTAATAAAGCTGTAGCTTTGTTTCCAGGGGGTAAATTTGGGCCTTCAGAGCAAGCTTCTTCTTGCCAGCTTTCTATTTCTAAAACGCATTTGATGATTCCCTGTTCAGAGCTCATAAACCTGTCAAAAGACCCTGTTCAGTTTATCCCTAGGGATAGTTAACATTTACCCCACTCTGGATGTCAGGTACTCTCAGAAATTGAAATGCAGGCTTTCCCTCAGTGCTGGTCTTTTAGATCAGTAGCTGTCACTGCTAAAATGTCTCCTAGGAATCACAAAGAAAAAGCTGCAAAGCAGCCGGTAGGCCCACCCTTGTATCTCCTGCAGTTATCAGCATTCTCATTGGCGATGTCAAATTTTCTGGAGTTGTTTTAGTTTTGTAATATGTTAACAGGAATTTAGATGATCTCTGAGGAAATGTCTTTCTTAAGTCACTAATTCTAAGGGGAAGCAGCCAAATTCCCACCAATCTGGCAGTCAAATTCTTTTAGTCTAAGACAGAAAGGAAATTTCAGAAGCCTGGAGAGAGCATGCACAAATATTTCTTGCCTTCATTTTTTCAATATGAAATTTGGAGACTTTTCTGTCAGTCACCAGACAGTGTCTTTAGGAAGCTTGGAATGGGAGGAAAACAGCGAGCTGCATTCTGTCTGCTGGAATGAAATGTCCTTTTCTGTTTCTGACGTCCACAATTCTGATTCATCTTCCATTCTCTCTCGGTGACTTCCATTCTTTGAACTCCTTGATTTTATCCTTAATTTGTACATGAATTTGACATCCACCTGATACTCTCTGGGATCCAGAAAGCATATGCTCCCCACCAACTTCAACTAATTCTAAAATGTCATGGTTTCTGTTTGAATGCTTCCAGCCACTACCAAAAGTAAATACATAGATTTTTCTACCCTGGTTGAGTGCTGTGAGCTCATGGTATAGTCTTCCGGTTTTAAAAAGGATTTTTGGCCTTTCCATTGGGAAGTTTGGTTATAGTCATCCATATGCTTTCCAGAGAATTATAGAGGCTGGAATGTCATCATCTGGTCTTGGTCTTTATTACCTGTACCCCAGACTGTCTTCCCCAGCTGTCTCCTCATATCCATGGTCATTCACACAAATCCACTTCCACATTTTTCTGGAGCATTTCCCTAAGGAGCAGTTCCAGTCTCCCCACCTTCCTGACTACTGGCTCCCAAGAGCTCCCCATTTACATTTAGTCTGTTTTCAGTCTTATATTTAGGACCTTCCACAGTTGTTTGCCAACTTTATCTGCCAGTAATTAACCCAAGTAATCCCCTATATCACCCAAACTGGAATACTCACATACACAGTTCACCTGGAATGTCTATGCCCCATCTCGGTCTGTTGCTATCCTAAGTACTTGAGCTGGATATTTTCTTTTACCACTCCATATCATTCCTTCTCATTCGCTACCCTATACAGTGCCCCTGGAGGCTAACTGTTATAGACTGCGTTAACAAATCAGCCTTGACCTCTGGTTTATGATTGGGTTTGGCCAAGGGGAGGCCCCATAGGAGATGGGAGGCACAGCAGGGGACTGATGATTCCCTAGCTTCTTTAAACACACAGGTCCTCTGGTTGCCCTCTCCCACAGCTATAACTGCAACTATAGCTGCTTTCTTCATTGCCTTTTAGATCTACCAGTGATAATGGCTGTACTTGTTGCTTGCCCAGGAGCAGTTTAGCATCGCTTACTGCTTTTATTTAACCCTGACTACTCTTTGTAAATAATTCTCTCATTAAATTCTCGAAGTTACTTTCCTGTAGTGTTCCATCTGTTTATTACAAGTACTCTGACTGATATAGTACCCTCAAGGACCAATTTATTCATAAAATTTGCTGATTTCATTCATTCACTCAACAAATATACATTCATCTTCTATTTGGTGCTATGTTATAGGCATTGGTGACAAAACGGGGAACAAAACACCGACCTTGCCTTCAGGGAATTTACAACATAGTAGAAAAAACAGAATTGAAACAATCAATTATACCAAAGGATGGTGAAGATTATGATAAGAGAAGTATGGAGAGCACACAGTAAGGAAACCTAGTCCAGGGGTCTAACTACATGAGCTATGCACCATTTTTTTTTCGGCCTTCCCTGATAGCACTCAGTATATTCTGACTGTGGACACATTTTCTCTGCCTCTACTGCAGAATAAGCTTCTGAGAGTAGAGACTATGTCTTTTTCACCTTTATATCCACCTCAGTCCTTAGCCTACTGCCTAGAATATTGTAGGAACTCAAGTATTTATCCAACTGAATTGGATTGAACCTTCTGAACATTTGTGGACCTTGGCTCTGGCCCACACACTGAAGGTTTTATGTTATCAGGCTGAGTGATGGTGAGATCCCATCCTTTCTGAACTACCGGGCTAACAGAAAACATATTTTACTTATTTAGAAAGAAAAATCAGTGAAGAACAAGAACCCTCCTCAACATGTGTGAAGGGTTTGACAGTATTGGTAGCTTAATACACCCTGTTTTGGATATTTGCTGACAGCCATTGGAGCCATTAATTGTCACGGTTGACAGTTGAACTTTACACTTCCTTTTTGCCCCAATGGCTGTGTTATGTTTAATAGCACTATGGCTGAACTTAGTGTTAAATATGAATGAATGGAGGTAAATCCAAATTCTGCTCCAGAGCAAGGAGTTTGGGGGATAGGTAGGGGAAAACCTTGGCACAAAGTTTTTAAAACTTGGGTTGGGGTAGAGGAAATTTAGATGGCATCCTGAGGCAAAAAAGGGCTCAGGAACAGTGAAGTATCTAATGCACAGAACAGGAAGTAGAGGATTGGGAGAAGAGGGCTCTGGCAATTTGGTAGACCAGAAATTCATAGATATACTAATCCCATGGCTTAGCAGGAGGCAAAGTAAGATAATTCCTTAGAGGTGAAATATGATAACATGAGAATCTATAGGGAAAATAAAATTTTGGAGCCTAAAATTTGTCTGAGGTTCTCAGCCAGTACCTGTTTTTCTAGAGAGCGGGTTTTAATGAGCAGTGAGTTCATGTGGGACAGGAGACAAAACATGGGGCCCTAGTGTCCTTATATAAGATATTGATTAACTTTAGATTTATTAAGATAAATATATGAGCTATGATTTCTAAAGTCTCCACTGGTAGAATTAGAACAAAGTGTGTAACTTTCAAACTCATAGAGTGGGGGGAGAAAAAGAAGAAATGAGAGGAGGAAAAAAGAATCAAATAAAAAAAGGCAATAAAGACAGGAAAAAAAAACAACCTAGAAAACAAAATGAACAAATCAAAAGCAAAAACTAAAATTGTATAAATGAATCAAATTTAATAATAATCACTAGCTACATAAATTATGTATATTCTCCAGTCAAAAATCAAAGATTTTTAGACTAGATTTTTAAACTTCAATTTTAAACTATTTATAAGAGAAACCCCTAAAAACATAAGGACAGAGGAAGACTGCAACTAAAATGATGGATAAAGACATATTAGGTTAAACAAGAGTCGCTGTTTTGAATATTAGGAAAAACTGGGCTTCAAGACAAAAAGCATTACTACAAATGAAGAGGAAGACTACATATTAATAAAGATGTTCAATTTACCAGGAAGATATAATTCTAAATTTATGTGTCCCTAATAGCATAAATTTGAAATATGTAAAAAAGAAATTGTCAGAACTGTAAGAAAAATAAACACATCCAAAATCACGGAGGGACATTTTCATACACTCTTTCAAAATTAATAGATCAAACAGACAATAAATCTATGAGTTAAAAGATTTAAAGAACACAATTAACAAGCTTGATCTAATGTACATATGCAATACACTGAAAGCACATTCTTTTCAACACGTGGAACATTTATAATAATAAATCATACAAAAGGCCAAACAAAATCCCAAGAATCTATATCAGACAACCCACATTCTCTAACAGTTAAATTAGAAATCAACAATGAAAAAATAACTAGGGAAGCCCCATACCTTTGAAAATTAAAAAACACATTCTGGGCCGGCCCAGTGGCTCAGGCGGTTAGAGCTCCGTGCTCCTGACTCCGAAGGCTGCAGGTTCCATTCCCACATGGGCCAGTGGGCTCTCAACCACAAGGATGCCAGTTCGATTCCTCGACTCCCGCAAGGGATGGTGGGCAGCGCCCCCTGCAACTAAGATTGAATATGGCACCTTGAGCTGAGCTGCCACTGAGCTGTCGGATGGCTCAATTGGTTGGAGTGCATCCTCTCAACCACAAGTTTGCCAATTCGACTCCCGCAAGGGATGGTGGGCTGCGCCCCCTGCAACTAGCAACAGCAACTGGACCTGGAGCTGAGCTGCGGCGTCCACAACTAAGACAGAAAAGACAA
Organism: Rhinolophus ferrumequinum; assembly: GCF_004115265.2. Lineage (NCBI taxonomy): Eukaryota > Metazoa > Chordata > Mammalia > Chiroptera > Rhinolophidae > Rhinolophus > Rhinolophus ferrumequinum. The sequence continues at coordinate 39,114,743 of NC_046297.1, forward strand.
CAACTTGAAACTGAATGGCACCCTCCACAACTAAGATTGAAAGGCCAACAACTTGACTTGGAAAAAAGTCCTGGAAGTACACACTGTTCCCCAATAAAGAACTGTTCCCCTTCCCCAATAAAATCTTTAAAAAAAAAGAAAGAAAAGAAAGAAAAGAAAAAAAGAATTTACCTAAATGTTAATAATTTGGAAAAGTGACTTAGTCGTTAAACTCATTTTAAAAAAACACACACATTCTAACACATGAACCAAAGATAACAATCAAAGTAGGAATTAGTAAATATTTAAAACTGAATGATCGTGAAAATACTCATCAGAACTGGCAGGATATCGATAGTAAAGCTGTATCAAGGGGAAGATTGTAGCTTTATTTCTTATGCTAAAGATAAAGAAAGTCTGCAAAGTAATAGACTGAGCATTCACCTCAGAAAGTTAGAAAAGTGAATAAACCCAAAGAAAGAAAGAGGGAAATAATAGAAATACAAGTAAAAATCAATGAGAGAAAAACTACTATACAGTAGAAAGTATCAAAAACAAAAATTGACTTCTTTTTTTGTGCAAAAGACTAATACACCTGACAAACTACGGGAAGATTGATGAACAAAAAGACACTAGTAGCCAATATTGGGAATGAAAAGAGCATCCCTATAGATGCCGCAGACATTAAAAAATGATAAAAGCAAGTTATTATTTACCACTTTTTGATGACTATTTTGAATATTTGAGCAGAACACAAATTCCTAGAAATATATACTCCCAACCTTAATTCAAGAAGAGATACAAAACTTGAATAGCCCAATAACCAGGAAAGATATTGAATCATTAGTTAAAATTTTTACCATAAAGAAAGCATGAGATTTAGATGGTTTTGTAAGTTCTACAAAATAACCAGTAAATGAATCATTCTAATTTTATACAAACTATTCCAGAGTGAAGGAAAATAAATGAACACTTGGCATTTTATGAATCAGATATCTTTAGTGCTAAAAATGGATAAAATGGATGGCTACAAACAGAAAATGCTCTTTTAAAAAAAATTTATAATTTACAGTTAGCAATAAAAAGTATAAGCCATGGAGGCAAGAAAACTAACAAAAGGTATGCAAAACTATATTATAAAACTTTAAAGACATTATAGAAGATTTAAATAAATAGAAACACTTATCAACACACCATTTTCATGAATAAGAACACAATATCCTAATTAAATGTGAGTTTTCCCCAAATTGAGATTAACATAATTCCCATCAAAATCCAAAAATATTTTTTATGATATTTTAAAATTATTGTAAACTTTCTAGAAGAGCAAGTGGTCAAGAATAGTAAGGTACTTCTTCTGAAGAAGGAAGAGGAGAAAGTAAGGGAACTTGCCCTACCAGAAAACAAGGATTAGAAAGCAACAGTAATTAAAATACTGTGGTATTGCCACAGGAATAGACAAATAGACCAGTGGAACGGAATTAGAAAGCTCCAAAACACATCCACACATATAAGGAAATTTGATATATGGCAAAATTGACACTGCAGATCAGTTGAAAAGGAGGATGTACTAAGTCAATAAATTTTGCTGAGACAAATGACAAATAAAAATAAAGCCTACTGTACACAAAAATCAATTTCAATTCTAAGTGGATGAAGAATGTAAAAATGAAAGTCACAACTTTAAAAGTTTTAGTACATCAGAGAGTATTTTTATGATATTAGAGTAGGGAAGGATATCTTAAACAAGATGTAAAAAGTAAAACTCATAAAAAGTTCATAAATTCAACTGTATCAAAGTAAGAATGGCTATTCATCAAAACACATAATAAACAGAAAAGAGAGCCACAAATTTGGATATGATGTATACACACTACCAACAAAAGATTAGTATCTAAAATATATCAAGAACTACAAAACAGTAAGAAAAGACAAACAAATCAATTGAAAAATGGGCGAAAGGCACAAGTAGGCATTTCACAAAAGAGAAAACACAAATGAGAGAAAAATACATATATGAAAACATGTCCAATCCCACCAATAATTTAAAAAATTAAGATTAAAGCCATAGTGAGATGTTATTTCACACCCACCAGATTAGCAAAAATTTGCTTGACAATACCCAGTGCCAGAGAGAATGTGAAGCAAGAGAATGTCTCTTATAGTGACAGTAGAAATATAAATTGAAAAGGAAAACATTTTGGAATTGCCTAGTAAAATTAAACACACTCATACTCTATAACCCAGCAATTTCAGTCCTATATTTAGACCCTAGAGAATGCTGATAGCAGCATGTAACAGAAAACTGTTATTTACGTACAAAAAGCAAGTCACACAGAATCACAACAGGATGGTGACCCCTAAAGGGAGGAATGTATCTACAAGTGGTGGAAAGGGGGCTGGTGGGCATAGTTCATAAAATAGGTTTCAGAGGGACTGATAATCTCTTTCTTGCAATGAATTCTGGACATATGTATAGTTTTTATGTTGTCACCCTTGATAATATACATTTATATTCTCTACAATCTTATGTATGTATGGTATATTTCACAATATAACAGAAAGTATTCAAACAAATAAATAAGGCAATAGACTAAACAACTACAGTGGAATCCATAAAATGGGCCCAGTAGGTTCTGAAGGATGGATGTGACACAATGAAGAGTCCCTGAGGCTCTGATCCATTACTGAAACTATTATAGAGAAAAGCTTCACTAGAGTTTGAAGAAAGCTTTTAAGTGGACCAGAGACTCCTGCTGGTGCCCTTGGAGGTTGCCAGGGAATTTCATGGGAAGTAAATGAACAATTTGAGAGGGAAAATGAGTAAAGGAGTGTTGACCTCCCTTTGTACACAGGAAGGTACATAATTGGCACTCTTGCAGATACAAAAAAAAGATAGTCTTGTTTTATAAATATGAAGACATTTGTATCAGCTACTTAAACAAATAAAGGTTTATTTTCGCTCTCTTAGCAGGAAGTCCAGAAGTAGGAGGTGCAGAGTTTGTTCATTGGGTTAGCAATATTTTCAAAATCCAAGCTCCTTCTGTCTTTCCACTCTGCTATTTTTAGTGTGTGGGCTTTTTGTCCCATGTAGCTTCAAACTTCTCATCTATCTTTAATGTGTCATTAGGGTATTCTCCTGAGTTTTTTGTCAGTAAAGACTTACATAGAACTCTCTCATGGCCTGCCACTCACATTCTAGTAGTCAGAATGGTGTCCCATGGCCATTCCTTGTTGCAAAAGAGGCTAGGACAGTAACTATTCTGCCTTTGTGGTCTATATAGTAGGAGCAGGCAAGAATGAAGTAGAAATGAGTGGCAATGGTGTCTGAGCAACTATTCAGCAGTGTTTGTCAAAATACCTCATTAAGAATTCTTCCTCTTTTCTTCCCAGGAGCCAGTCTACTTGATGACTTATATAAGTATTTCTCCTTCCATCACTCCCGTGGAGACACCATTACTGTCATGGATCCAAAGCAGATGAATGTTGCTGCCGCTCTTTGGGCTGTTGTCTCTTATGTCGTTGCAGACTTGGAAGAAATGTTGCCCAGATCCTAGCAGGAAAAAGAAAGAAAGCACTTTTGCCATTTCTGGCCAGAAATCCTGGGTCTTCAGCTTCAGGAAACCCTTCTTCACCTAACAATTTCATCTGATGCATTTTCAAAGCACATACTTTTTCACACTATCTGTTATTATCATCTTTTTGATAGTTTCCAAATTCTTTGTAGATTAAGGAATGATTCCAATACCCACATAGAATCAATATACAGTAGGAATCATAGTGGGGGAGTTTCTTTGTACCACCTATATAAAAAATATTGTTACTATTTTGAAAGTAAATACTGGGTAAATCTTTGGAAGATCTCCAATTTTTATCTGTGTATTTATGAGCATTAAATCAAATACAGTGACACTAATTTTGGTTTTATGTTATTTATTGAAAGAGTAGAGGAATGCACAATTGTAAAACAGTCTTAGTTGAATGTACGGAGGCATTTGGCTTTATAATTTGTACTTTTATTAGGATTTTTAAACTAAGTTGGAATTTTCAATTAAAAGAAAAAAAAGGATGTCACCATTTAGGGGGAAAAAATCAAGGGTCAGCTGGTTAGCTCAGTTGATTAGAGCAGGGTGCTCTTAACAACAATGTTGCCGGTTGGATCCCCACATGGGCCACTGTGAGCCGCACCCTCCACAACTAGATTGAAACAACTACTTGACTTGGAGCTGATGGGTCCTGGAAAAACACACTTAAGTAAATAAAAGTTTTTTAAAAAATCAAGTATGTATAATCCCATTGCCATATTAAACAAGAGTACTAGAGTCTATCAGCAGATAAATGATAATACTATTTTACATTTATGTTTTGTATATTTCATATAATATTTTATAAAGTTGGGGCTTATTCACATTTTGCTGATAAAAGTATTGAGACTCAGAAAAACTAAAACTAAATAATTTTCACAAGTTCCTTTAGAGCAAAAATATTGATCTCCATCCACTCTGGTGATAATCTCTACTATTCTTCTACACTCAATGTACAGTATTCAATAAGAAATTATAAGATACACCCAAAAATGCAATAAATAAATAAATAATAAACTCATTGTCAAGAATTAAAGCAAGTAAGAGAGCTAGACTGAAAGATAACCTAGATGTTGGAACTATCAGACTGGGACTTTAACATAATTATGATTAATATGTTAAAAGACCTAGTGGGAGAAGTAGACAACATACATGAAGAGAAGGAGATTTTTAATAGAGAGATGAAAACTTTAGAGTCAAATGCAAATACTAAAATAAAAAACATCAGAGATGAGGAACATCCTTGTTGGCTTATCAGCAGAACAGAACAAAGTTGAGGAAAGAATCAGTGAACTTAGAAACAGGTCCATAAAAATTATCCAAACTAAAACACTAAGAAAAGAAAGAGCAAAGGAAAACAAACACAAAAGTGGCTCATCTAAGAGTTGTGAGCTAACATATATGTGGTCTAATATACATGTAACTAGATATCAAGTGGTCTAATATACATGTAATTGAGTTCCCAGAAGAAAAAGATAAGTATCAGTTTTATTAATGGTAATAATAAAAAGGGTTGAAGGACACAGTAAAGTTTTTCATTCCAGGCAAGGCCACAGACTAATACTGACTGATCCTTACACTGCAAACTAAAAATATTAAATAACATCTGAGAAACACTTTCTTAAACATAAGAACTAATGGGTTAAAAGGTAAAGAATATTAGACAGGAAAAAACTAAGTGGAGGCATGAAGAGAGTGCACAACATCAAACCATCTTTCTCTTTGAAAAAATTTGCAGAATGTAAATTTAAATCAAATTTTCACAGCATTTTATGGCCCAGAGGACAATAGACAAATCTCACAGCCTGCCACATTAGGGATACTACAGAACCCCAATAAAATTGGGACCCCCAAAATTATACCTCAATAAATGGTGAATGAAAAATAACTTGGAGGACCATAAGGGAAGTTACCATTATTGAATAAGTGCTGAGTGGAGGGTTCAAAGAAATTCCCACAGGTAACATTACAAGAAATATATATTCACAGTTAAAAGTGAAAACATAAAAAATAAAAACAGGACCCGTAGCATTCTGAGCTAGAGCAAACCAAAAAAGAAAATAGCAGAAAAAACCCATAATTGCCCTCTGATATTGGAATTTTTAGATCGAGAGTTTTTTAAAACAATGTCCATGATGTTTAAGAAACTAAAAGAAGGAATTTAAAATAAAATAGAGGGGCCGACCCGGTGGCTCAGGCAGTTTGAGCTCCGTGCTCCTAACTCCGAAGGCTGCAGATTCGATTCCCACATGGGCCAGTGGGCTCTCAACAATAAGGTTGCCGATTTGATTCCTTGAGTCCTGCAAGGGATGGTGGGCTGCGCCCCCTGCAACTGGCAACAGCGACTGGACCTGGAGCTAGCTGCGACCTCCACAACTAAGACTGAAAGGACAACAACTTGAAACTGAACGGCACCCTCCACAACTAAGATTGAGGGGACAACAACTTGACTTGGAAAAAAGTCCTAGAAGTACACACAGTTCCCCAATAAAGTCCTGTTTCCCTTCCCCAATAAAAAAAGAAAAAGAAATAAAAATAAATAAATAATAATAAAAAAAACTAGAGTACCAGTTTAACTGCAGATGAGAGAATCCATGAACTGAAAGATAATAGTGAAGAAATTATTGAGCATTTAGCACAGAAAGGAAAATCTGAATGAGCGGTTAAGAAATATGAAAGTTATGTCATCTAATATAGGTTTAGTCAGGATTCCAAAAAGAGAAATTGGAACAAAAAATTATCTAAAGAAATAATCAGTGAAAACTTTCCAGAAATAATAAAATATATCAATCCACAGAATCAAGAAACCCAGTGAATTCCAAACAGAATAAATAATAATCTACATCAACTTATTATAGAGAAACTACAGACCACAAAAGACAAAGAGAAGATCTTGGAAGCAAGAGAGAAGAGATGAGTTATCTTAAAAGGAGCAACAATAACAGCTAACTCTAAATAATAGCAACAGTGCAAGCCAGAAGACAGTGGAATGATAGCTTCAACACGATAAGACAATTATCAACCTAAAAATTCCATACTCAGCAAAAATGCCTTTCAAGAACAAGAAAAAAATGATATTTTCAGAAAAACAAAAACTGAGAGTTTACTACTAGCAGACCTTTACTAAGGGAAATCTGTAAATGTTAATTAAAAAATTAAATGGGACGTCATCAAAATGGGGGTGAGAAGTGAGCCTCTGTAAAGCTCCCCTGGAATTTACAACTAATCGAACAACAATAACTCCACCAAGGACTCCCTGCACATCAGACAAGCAAGACGAAGAGGCCCACTACTGAATTCACCTAAAGGTGGGCAAATCGCCAGCGGGAGAGGAGGGAAGGGAGAAGTGCGGAGACAGAACTGCGAGGGCACAGGATGCAGACCTAGCTCAGTGCTCTGAGTTCGCTGCATCCCGGAACTACCACAGCTGAGGGAGAGGAAAGAACTCGGACTGCTACGGCTCCACTTGTGGCCCACAGGGCTGAGGGGACAGCATGTGACATGGCTGAACCCAACGCTCAGGGCAGAGACCTCAGAGAAAAGACTGAGGGAAGAAGGCTCAAAATGGTGGTTTAAGCCCTCACTGCCGAGCAGAGAACGGAAGCCTTAGACACTGAGACTGACCACACCCTCCCTACCCTCCCAGAGCTTGCCCCAACCCCACCTGCCCGGTGCTAAAAGTGGAACAGTAGCAGTGTCAGATCAAAGGAACAGAATGTTTGCTGTTCTGAGAACTGTGAACCGCAGACACAGATTCGCCGCACAACTAGTTCAGGCAAAGGGGAGGGAGCTGTGGAAGCAGGACTGGCTGTGGTGGTGGTCCCCGCCATTGCTCTGGGCCACCTCTCACAACTCACCCCGCCCCTGGCCCCACCTATCTGGGCGGATCCCTGCAGGAGTAAACAGAACTGCTGAAACATACGGGCTCTGAATCTGGTGCAGGAAGAGCTTTGGAACTTCAAAAGCTCTCCGCATGCCCACACGGACACTGCGCCCTGCGACCCAGGCAAACTATTGACAGAGGAGAAGCCCGACTCCCAGGGAATCCCCACATTGTGTGAGAAGCTAGAATAGTGCAGAGAAAACATAGCACTACCGTATGAGAGAAAAAAAAGGCTGCAGTCGGAGAGAAAATAAAACATTCTACCAACAAGTACTGGAAAACAAAAGAAAGATCTCTTCCTATCAACCTGTTGCAGAAGCCACTCCTGTAGATGTCTAGGAAGAGAAATAATAAATCAGTAATTGCCATGAATAACCAAGGCAACAAGACAGCTCAGAAAGAAAGTGAAAAGTCTCCAGAAAAGGAACTTAAAGATATGGAAGTATGTGACTTAAATGACAGAGAATTCAAGATTGCAGTTCTGAAAAAGTGCAACGAGATACAAGAAAACACAGAAAGGAAGTTTAATGAACTCAAAAAAACAATCAAAGAAAAACATGAGCATTTTACCAAAGAGATTGAAATTTTAAAAAAGAACCAAATAGAATTTCTGGAGATTAAGACTTCAATAGAAGAAATTAAGAATGAAATAACCAGCTTAGGTAGTAGAGTTGACCAGATGGACGAAAGAATCGGTGACATTGAAGATAGAAACCTGGAAATGACACGGATGGAAGAAGAAAGAGACTTGAGACTTAAAAGAAATGAAAGAACTCTACAAGAACTTTCTGACTCCATCAGAAAGAACAACATAAGAATAATGGGCATACCAGAAGGAGAAGAAAGAGAGAAGGGAACAGAGAATATATTCAAAGAAATTGTTGATGAGAATTTCCCAAACTTGTGGAAAGAACTGGATCCTCGAATCCAAGAAGCAAACAGAACACCTAATTACCTGAATCCCAACAGGCCTTCTCCAAGGCACATTTTATTGAAGCTGTCAAAAATCAACGACAAAGAAAGAATCATCAAGGCAGCCAGGGAAAAGAAGATGGTAACCTACAAAGGAAAGCCCATTAGATTGTCATCAGATTTTTCAGCAGAAACTCTACAAGCAGGAGGGAGTGCAACCAAATATTCAAACTATGGAAAGAGAAAAATTATGAGCCAAGAATAATATATCCAGCAAAGATATCCTTTAGATATGAAGGAGGAATAAAACCTTTCCAGACATACAGAAGTTGAGGGAATTTTCTAATATACAACCTGCACTACAAGAAATACTAAAGGAGGCTATTCGACCACCATCAACAGGGACAATTTGTGGCAACCAAAACATAAAAAGGGGGAGAGTAAAGGCCTGAACCGGAATATGGGAATGGAGAAAGTAAGCGTGCTGAAGAAAATGGAATACTCCAAATATCAAACTTTCTTTTACATAAACTTAAGGGTAACCATTCAAAAAAAATCCAGAACTGAAATATATACTGTAATAAAAGAAGAAACAGAGGGAAACATCATAGAATTACCACCACACAGAAATAATAGACAACAACAAAAAGGCAAAGAAACAATGGAGACACAACCTTCCCAGAAAACTAAAGATGGAATGACAGGAAATCTTCACATATCAGTAATCCCCCTAAATATAAATGGACTGAACTCACCAATAAAAAGGCACAGAGTAGCAGATTGGATCAAAAGACTAAACCGAACCATATGCTGTCTCCAAGAGACGCATCTCAGCTACAAGGACAAGCATAGACTCAAAGTGAAAGGGTAGAAATTGACACTCTAAGCAAAAGGTACCCAGAGAAAATCAGGTGTAGCCATAATGATATCAGATGAAACAGACTTCAGGATGAAAAAGATAACAAGAGACAAAGATGGCCATTTCATAATGGTAAAGGGGACTATACAACAAGAAGACATAACAGTCATCAATATTTATGCCCCCAATCAGGGAGCACCGAAATATACCAAGCATCTACTAACAGAACTAAAGGGAGAAATTGACCAAAACACAATTATACTAGGGGACTTAAACACATCATTAACAGCTATGGATAGATCATCCAAACAAAATAAATAATAAAATAGCAGCCCTAAATGACATATTAGATGAAATGGACATAATTGACATATACAGAACACTTCATCCTAAAACATCAGACTATACATTCTTTTCTAGTGTACATGGAACATTCTCAAGGATAGACCATGTATTGGGATATCAAATCATTCTCAGCAAATTTAAGAAGATTGAAATCATACCAAGCATATTCTCTGATCACAAGGCTTTGAAATTGGATATCAACTTCAAAAAGAAAGCAGGAAAAAACGCAAATACATGAAGATTAAACAACATACTTTTAAAGAATGCCTGGGTCAAAGAAGAAATTAGAGGAGAGATCAAAAGATACATAGAAGCAAATGACAATGAATATACATCCTACCAAAATTATTTGGGATGCAGCGAAAGCAGTTTTAAGAGGGAAATTTATATCATTACAGGCCTATCTCAAGAAACAAGAAAAATCCCAAATAAATAACCTCATGTTACACCTTAAAGAACTAGAAAAAGAAGAACAAATGAAACCCAAGGTCAGAAGAAGAAAGGAAATAACAAAAATCAGAGCAGAACTAAATGAACTACAGAACAAAAAGACAATAGAAAACATTAATGTGACAAAGAGCTGTTTCTTTGAAAAGATTAACAAAATTGACAAATCCTTGGCTAGACTCACTAAGATAAAGAGAGAGAAGACACTAATTAACCAAATCAGAAATGAAAAAGGGGAAGTTATCACGGACACCCCAGAAATACAAAGGATCATCCAAGAATACTATGAAGGACTATATGCCACCAAATTCAATAACCTAGAAGAAATGGACAAGTTCTTAGAAACGTATAGCCTTCCAACGCTGAACCATGAAGAACTGAAAAATCTAAACAGACCGAACACCAGTAACGAAATTGAATCAGTCATCCAAAACCTTCCCAAAAGAAAAAGTCTGGGACCAGATGGCTTCATTAGTGAATTCTACCAAACCTTCAAAGAGGATCTAATACCAATCTTGCTCAAACTCTTCCAAAAAATTGAAGAAGAGACAGTACTCCCTAATTCACTTTATGAGGCCAACATTACCCTGATACCAAAACCTGGTAAGGACAGACAACACAAAAAAAGAAAACTATAGGCCAATATCTCTGATGAATACAGATGCAAAAATCCTAAACAAAATTCTAGCAAATCGAATACAACAACGCATTAAAAAGATTATTCATCACAACCAAGTGGGGTTCATCCCCGGGGCCCAAGGGTGGTTCAACATCCTCAAATCCATCAATGTGACACATCACATAAACAAAATAAAGGACAAAAATCATATGATTATATCAATTGATGCAGAAAAAGCATTTGACAAGATACAACATCCATTTATGATTAAAACACTTAATAAAATAGGTATAGAAGGAAAATACCTTAACATAATAAAGGCCATATATGACAAGCCCTCAGCTAATCTCATAATGGCGAAAAACTGAAGCCCTTTTCTCTACATTCAGGAACACGGCAGGGCTGTCCCCTATCACCTCTGCTTTTCAACATAGTGTTGGAAATCCTTGTCAGAGCAATCAGGCAAGAGAAAGAAATAAAAGGCATCCACAGTGGGAATGAAGAAGTTAAATTATCATTCTTTGCAGATGACATGATGCTATATATAGGAAACCCTAAAGACTCCACCAAAAAGCTATTAGAAACAATCAACGAATCCAGTAAATTTGCTGACTACAAAATCAACGTACAAAAGTCCATTGCATTCCTATATATTAACAATGAAATCTCAGAAAAAGAAATGCAAAAATCAATTCCTTTTGCAATTGCAGCAAAATGAATAAAATACCTAGGAATAAATTTAATCAAGGATGTGAAGGACCTATATGCTGAAAACTATAAGACATTTTTGAAATATATTGAAGAAGACACAAAGAAATGGACAGACATTCCATGCTCATGGATTGGAAGAATCAACATAGTTAAAATGGCCATATCACCCAAAGCAATATACAGATTTAATGCAATCCCCATCAAAATCCCAATGGCATTTTTTAAAGAAATAGAACAAAAAAATCATCAGATTTGTTTGGAACCACAAAAGACCCCGAATAGCCAAAGCAATCTTAAGAAAAAAGAACAATACTGGAGGTAACACACTCCTTGACTTTAGCTTGCACTACAGGGCTAAAATAATCAAAACAACATGGTATTGGCAGAAAAACAGACACAAAGACCAATGGAATAGAATTGAGAACCCAGAAATAAAACTACATAAACATGGATGGATAATTTTTGACAAAGAAGCTAAAAACATACAATGGAGAAAAAACAGCCTCTTCAATAAATGGTGCTGGGAGAATTGGATAGCCACATGCCAAGGAATGAAACTGTACTGCTATCTGTCACCATGTACCAAAATTAATTCAAAATGGATCAAAGACTTAAGTATAAGACCTGACGCAATAAACTGCATAGAAGAAAACATAGGTACTAAACTTATGGACCTTGGGTTCAAAGAGCATTTTATGAATTTGACTCCAAAGGCAATGGAAGTAAAAGCTAAAATAAACGAATGGGACTATATGAAACTTAAAAGCTTCTGCACAGCAAAAGAAACCATCGACAAAGAAAGAGGCAACCAACTGAATGGGAGAAGATTTTTGCAAACAGTGCCTTCGATAAGGGGCTAATATCCAAATATACACAGGAACTCATGAAACTCAACAACAAAAAACAAACAATCCAATTGAAAAATGGGCAGAGGACCTGAAGAGACATTTCTCCAAAGAGGACATACAAATGGCAAATAGACATATGAAAAAATGCTCAGCCTCACTAATCATCAGAGAAATGCAAATAAAAACCACAATGAGATATCACTTCACCCAAGTCAGAGTGGCTATCATCAACAAGACAAATAGTAACAAGTGTTGGAGAGGCTGTGGAGAAAAAGGAACCCTCATACACTGTTGGTGGGAATGCAGTCTGGTGCAGCCGCTATGGAAGGCATTGTGGAGGTTCCTCAAAAAATTACGAATAGAATTACCATATGACCCAGCAATCCCTCTCCTGGGTATCTATCCAAAAAATCTGAAAACATTTATGCATAAAGACACGGGTGCTCCAATGTTCATTGTAGTTATGTTTACGGTGGCCAAGACATGGAAACAACCAAAATGTCCTTTGATAGATGAATGGATAAAGAAGTTGTGGTATATATACACAATGGAATACTATTTGGCAGTAAGAAAAGATGAAATAGGAACATTTGTGACAACATGGATGGATCTTGAGAGTATGATGCTAAGCAATATAAGTCAGACAGAAAAAGCAGAGAACCATATGATTTCACTGATACATTGTATATAAACCAAAAACAACAAAAGAACAAGACAAACAAATGAGAAACAAAAACTCATAGACACAGACAATAGTTTAGTGGTTACCAGAGGTTAAGGGGGGGTGAGGGGTGGGAGATGAGGGTAAGGGGGATCAAATATATGGTGATGGAAGGAGAACTGACTCTGAGTGGTGAACACACAATGGGATTTATAGATGATATAATACAGAGTTGTACACCTGAAATCTATGTAGTCTTACTAACAATTGTCACCCCAATAAATTAAAAAAAAAAAAGAATTAAATGATCCTAGAGTGAAGACTGATAGACAAGAAGAAATGAAGAGTCTGGCTTTAGGAGAAATCTGTGTTTGACCTTTCAGGCCCAGCTACAGGCAATTACAAAGGTTTTGCCTGGCAGGCCTCATGAGGGAAAGCGCTCCTCCCCACACCAGGCTTGCTGAGCAGCCAGTACAATATAGTTTTCCAGAGGCAGTTGCAGTCAAAGACTCAGGCCCTCTGGGTCAACTAGTCATACACCTATCTGCATTCCATCACTGTATACTTGATCCCATTTACCCTCATCTACCACTCCCTCTCCCCCCTCACCCTCTGGTAACCACAAAACTATTGTCTGTGTCTAAGAGTTTTTGTGTCTGCATTTGTTTGTCTTGTTCCTTTGTTGTTTTCAGTTTTATTGCTAACTTTAGGCTTTGCTAAGTTAAATATGAATGTTAAATTTTCTAAGGTAGCCTTAAAAAATAGAAGCTGAGTATGACAATAAAACACCCCCCCCAAAAAAAAAATAATAGAATGAGAAAAAATGCTCAACAAATTCTATACTATATTCAGTGACCACAATGGCAAAAATAACTTTTTAAAAACTCTCATAAGTTTGGAAAATAAGAAATGACTTGATAAAATGAAGTAATGACCACTACATAACCCATGAATTGCAGAAGAAATTATAATTGAAATTAAAACATTTCTACAACTGAATAATAATACTTTAAAAAAAAACCCACAATGAACAAAGACCACATCTATATCAAGACTTGCAGAATGAAGATAAGCAATTCTTCAGGAGGGAAGTTTAAAGTTCAAAATGCTAAAAATAAAGAGGCAAAATAATTAATTAACTAATAAAGAATAGCAGAATAAACCCAAAGAAAAAATTAGGAAATAAATAATAAATGTGAGTACAAATCAGTGAAATAGACAATAAGTTTTATTAGGATAACAAAGCCAAGAGTTGGTTCTTTGAAAATGCTAATAAAAGTACGTATGAAAAACTTTACACCAATAATTTGGAACCTTGAACAAATGGACCAATTTCTAGAAAAATGTAAATTACCTAAGTTAGCTGATGAATAAACTGCATGTTTTAATAACCCTAGAAACATTAAGTAAATTGAATCACTAGTTTAAAATGTCCTTTTCTCCCCAATTCTTTGGCCCAGACAGTTTTATAAGCAAGTTCTACCAAACTTTGCATAAACAAACAATTTCAATTTTACAAAATTATTCCAGAGTATAGAAGAAGGCTTAATTCTCAACTCATTTTATGAGACTAGTATAATCTTGACTCTAAAAATCTGATTAAAGACAGTATGGGAAAAAAAAACCATAGGCCACTTTCACTCAGGATCGTAGATGAAAATAACTTAAATAAAATATTAACGACTGTATTACTGAATAAAAGAAGAATACATGATGACAAATTTGAATTTATGCCAGATATGCAAGATTGGCTTGTCATTACATGTCAACTAATAAAATTCACCACATTAACAAATGAAAGGGGGAAAATTATCATCATCTCTAATGCAGAAAAAGTGTCATATAAAATCCAAAATCCATTTAAGTTAAAAACTGAAGAGGACATCTTTAACCTGATTTTTAAAATGTACAAAAAAAGTAATGTCATACATGAAATACTAAAAATGTTTCCTTTAAAATAAGGAATAAGATAAGAGTAGTCACTGGAACTACTTTTATTCAATAGTGCCTTGATGTCTTAGCCACTAAGAAAGGTGGGAGTGGGAGAAGCATAAGAAGTGAAAAGGAAAAAAGAAAACTTTTTATTTGTAGATAAATATGATTGCCTATGTAGAAAATTCAAAAGAATCTACAAAAATAATCAGAATTAAAAACAGTTTAGCACGGTTGCTTAAGAAATCAATAAATATAGTGAGAAGCATTTCTATACAAATACTTAGAAAATACAACCAAAAAGATAACATTTACATTAACATCAAATAATATAAAATGTCTAAAAATAAATTTTACAATAAGATGTGCAAGATTCTTTTAGGGAGAAAATTATAAAACTTTATTGAACTATATTAAGGTAGAACTAAATAATTGGAGAAATATGTCATGTTCATGGCTTGGAAGACTCAATAATAAAGATGTCCATTCTCCCCAAATTTATCTGTAGCGTCAATACAATCTCAATTAAAATTTCACAATGGGATTTTTGGTGTTTGCATGCTCAATTTTAGTTTGTTTCATATGTCAAACTGATTCTAAAATGTAGTTGAATGAAAGAACTAACAACACTAGCCAACTATTTCTAAAAAGAGAAATTAAGGTGGGGATCATACTAACCAGTAATATGATTGCCAAATATTTTCTATTTTCTTTCCGGGCAAGATTGCACTTGATACTTTGTATTTGGTAATACTATGTGTTTTTGCCAAAGAAATATGAGCATAAGTGGTTACTTCTGGGTAGAAACTTTAAGGCCCAGTGTATGATATGCCACATTCTCTCTTTTTCCCTATCATGGCAAATGACAGTGTTCCAGATACTGCTTGTTCCAGGAGTCTACATCCAGAGTGATAACCAGGCATGGCAAAACTTCCAGTCCACCCATAGTACACACAAGGCATGAACAAGAAATAAATTAGTATTAAGCCATTGATAATTCTGTGGGAGATTTGTTGGCACAGCCGATTCTGACTGATTTTATCTTACCTTGCCAAATACTGAATTATTATCAACCTGTAGTATTTAAAATAGCACGGCTTTAGTACAAGGATAGATAAATAGACCAGTGGAACACAGTAGAATCCAGATCCAGACCTGCACACACACGAAGACTTAATTTATGACCAGGTTGGTATAGAAGATCAGCGAAAAAAAAGCAGACATTTCAATAAACACTAGAACAATTATCTGTAAGTAAACAATGATATCGGACTCATAGGTCCTCTATAGTAAAGTCTTTTGTTGGAAACAGTTTGAAAACAAGTAATTGAATTACTTCCCTAATTTAAGGGCACATGTCACGCAGGGCGTCCGGCGGGGTCTCTGGTCCCGCTCCCCACACAAGAACGCAGGATATGGCTAGGCCAAAAAGGAACACCCACGGAGCCATAGGTAGGGAAGTCATACCACTACAGTCTCACTGGAGGCTGGGTTTACACGACGTGAGACCTGCTGTCCGCTTTGCTGCCAACCGACCGACTCTCCTCCACTCCTCCACTCTCCTTCAGTCTCCTCCTCTCTCCTCTCTCTCCTCGACTTCCCTCCGTAGCCGTGGCAGTTATATTAGTGGCCAATGGCTCAATGGTTACAGCTGACGGCCAACCAGCCACAGCTCATGGCCATCTACTACCTGAGCCAGCACCTTTCCACATGAGGCCGAGAGCCTGGAAACTGCTTTCTGGGGCTCTGTCCCCACAGCACAGTTCCCTGAAACCTATCTGAAAGCACCAAGAACAATGCCCAATACTTAGTAGGTTCATCATAAATGTCCCCTGATTGGAGAATGTAAGCTATTTCTCTTTCAGCAAATCCGTTGCTCAGTTTCCATTTATCCCTTCTTCTCTTCCTTGACGTAATGATAGAAACACGATGAAAATTCCCAGCATGGAGCCCTGTCAGGAGAGCGTTAACCTGAGTGCCAGCAGGAAAGTCCTGGAATTCTCTCAAGAGAGGATAACAGGCTTAAGCAGGAAAAATGGACACTGCCAAAAATGGAGGTCTTCATCAAAGTTGTGCTTTAGGTGGTACCATTTGTATCCTATCGTCACAAAAGGAGACAAGTAGCCTAAATGGAGGCTTGAATTGGAAGGCACCACACAGCAACCCACATAGGCAACAATTCCTACTACAGTGGCCCTGGAGAGACTGAGTAATGTTGGCCATGCTGCCAACATTACTGATGTCTTCCAACTCTATCCAAAATCCAGTCACTACCAAGTTCATGCTGGATTGAGAAACATAGCCCATTCAGATTCTTTAAACAAGCTCTGTGAGGTAGAACTACAGCAGCATTTACTCTAGGGTTCATTTTGCCCACCTCCTGAAGCTAAACCCTCTGAGTACTTGATAATCCATGAATGATAAAGTCTTCCTCTCTGACTGGGGGCAAACTATTTCTTTTCTTGTTTGAGCTCTTAGTACTGTTTCTCCTAGTCTTTTCAGCTGGTTCTTTTCCCGCCCTCTGACAGTTTCTTCCAACACATACATTGATCAGGATTCAGCTGAAGACTTAGGGGTGAAGGGAGCCTCTACAGATCTCCGGCATTTTTGCCCTGTGAAGCTCTCTCCTCTCTAAGACTGTGTCCCGTGAATTCTAGCTGCCTTGGCTTCCCTGGGCATTAAGATTCTTCTCTTCAACTCATGGTGGTTACTGCGTTCTGTCTAGGTTTCCCTTCCCTGAACTGCAACTGGAAACTCTCTCAAGGAAGCAAGCTAAGGCCATCAAAGGGCTTACTTCCTTTGTTTTCTGTCTCTTGGGCACCATTGTCCTTTATTTCTTGAAACTTGTTTCATACATTTTATTTGGATTTTTAAGTGTTTCATATATAAAGACAAGTCTGACCCCTGTTACTCCTACTTGGTCAGAAATGTATGTCATCACTAATTTTTGTCCAAAGTATACACCCATATTCTTTTAACATTTTGTACACTTTGAATCATTCTTTTCACACTACCTGATTCCAACTGGGACTGTAGATTCTAAGGGATTTTATGAACTGTCCAAAGACTAAGCTAAAATTGATGGTATCTGTGGGGACAGAACCCCAGAAAGCAGTTTCCAGGCTCTCAGCCTCATGTGGAAAGGTGCTGGCTCAGGTAGTAGATAGCCATCAGCTGTGGCTGGTTGGCTGTCAGCTGTAACCATTGAGCCATTGGCCACTAATATAACTGCCGCGGCTACGGAGGGAAGTCAAGGAGAGAGGAGGAGAGAGGAGGAGACTGAAGGAGAGTGGAGGAGAGTAGGTCGGTTGGTCGCAAAGCGGACAGCAGGTCGCACGTCGTGTAAACCCAGCCTCCAGTGAGACCATAGTGGTATGACTTCCCTACCTATGGCTCCGTGGGTGTTCCTTTTTGGCCTAGCCATATCCTGCGTTCTTGTGTGGGGAGTGGGACCAGAGACCCCGCCTGACACCCCGCATGACACTTGGCGTAGTCGGCAGGATCCCCTGCATGACAAATGGCGCAGCGAGCAGGGTAACCATTCTCTAATGGAGTGGCTCACTGCTGCAGTACGCACAGTATGGGGACAGGCTGGCGAGCTGCCAGACACTGTGAGTCAATGGCAGTCATATACGGAACTTACACAGATCATCCGTGAAATGGGTATGAGACATGCTATTTTTAACCTTAACATGTAGGGGCCGGATGACGAGCTTTTTACAGCCAGCATGAGAGATCTGGTTTTGGATACTGCACCTGCAAGTGCTTTTGGATCCTTGGTTGCTATTCTTACACCTTATGTAGGGCGACGGATCCATGAAGTTACAACTGCCATGGCCACCCTAGGGGATGTTGAAAGCCGGAGGCAAAGGAAATTAAGACAGGAGGTTCGCACAGTTGAGACCTGGAAGCCCAAACCAAAGGTAAAGGGGCGAGGTCGCGGACCTCAGAGAGTAACACGCGCACAGATGTGGCGTGATCTTGTGGCAGCAGGGGTCGATCAGGAGAAAATAGACGGAAAACCCAATGCACTCCTGCTGGAACTTTGGAAACAGTTGCGTCCGGAACAACAATTCCGGAGAAGCATAAAGGAGATGTCTGGGCAAGCGCGACCCGTGTCCCTCCAGGACTTCATGCAGCCGCTTGAGGACAACTCCTTTCAGCTTGATTAGAGGTGGGGCCAAGGTACCCGGTCAGAGGGGATGAGCAGGGACCGGAGGCCCCATGTGGAACTATCCATACATTGGTCCCCTTCTAATGTGCAGAGGGTTTTGGCCCTAGTGGACACTGGCGCAGACTGCAGTCTTGTTTATGGGAACCCAGAACTGTTCCCTGAACCAGCAATCTGCATTGATGGCTACGGGGGAAAGACTGTGACTGTGAAAGCTGTTTCCTTACCACTGGGTATAGGAAGGCTTCCCCCTCGAACCTACAAGGTTTATGTCTCCCCTGTTCCGGAGTATATTCTAAGGGTGGACGTGCTACATGGCCTCAGCTTACAGACATCGGTAGGAGAGTTCCGTCTCCAGATTCGGGTGGTGAAAGCGATGACATGCAGGCATGCTCACCACCCTCCTCAAGTGTTGCCACAGCCCTGGCGCGTGGTTACAGTGCAACAATACCACCTGCCAGGAGGATAGGAGGAGATTGGTCGTACAATATTGGAATTGGAGAAGGCACATATTGTGAGGCCAACGCACAGTCCCTTTAACTCCCCAGTATGGCCTGTCAAGAAGCCAGATGGGACCTGGCGAATGACTGTGGACTGTAGGGAGTTAAATAAGGTGACACCACCCTTGCACGCTGCAGTGCCTTCAGTACATGATTTAATGGATCGTCTGACTGTCCGCCTGGGGACATATCACTATGTAATGGAGTTGGCCAATGCTTTTTTCTCCATTGACATTGCACCCGAGTGTCAAGAGCAGTTTGCTTTTACTTGGGATGGGCGGCAGTGGACTTTTCAAGTCCTTCCGCAAGGATACTTGCACAGCCCCACTATCTGCCACGGGCTCGTGGCCCAGGATTTGGCACAGTGGGATCACCCGTCCTCTGTGGCCTTGTTTCATTATGTCGATGATATTCTGTTAACATCAGATTCTCTTTCTGATTTAGAGCAAGCAGCTCCCTCTCTTCTCCGCCACCTGAAGTCACGCGGCTGGGCGGTTAATGAGGAAAAGTCCAAGGCCCTGGCTTATCCGTCAAGTTTTTGGGTGTTGTGTGGTCGGGTAAGACAAAGGTTATACCTGAGGCAATCATTGATAAGATACAAGCCTTTCCCCGGCCGACCAAGGTCTCCCAATTGCAGACATATTTGGGTCTGCTAGGATATTGGCGGGCGTTTGTACCCCATCTAGCACAAAAGGCCCTTGTACAATATGATAAAAAAGGGGGCCTCATGGGATTGGACAGAGGCTGTAGAGCAAGCCTTCGTTGCCACAAAACGGGCAGTGCAGCAGGCACAGGCTCTGCAAGTAGTGGACCCCGGCCGCCCATTTGAACTTGATGTTCACGTAACCCAAGAGGGGTACGGATGGGGCCTCTGGCAATGGCAGGAGCGTCTCCGGTTGCCAGTGGGATTTTGGTCCCAATTATGGAAAGGAGCAGAGGTCCGCTACTCACTAATAGAGAAACAGCTGGCTGCTGTGTACACAGCCCTAGTGGCCACAGAAGCCATCACAGGAACGGCATGGGTGTTGGTTCGAACAACCTATCCTGTCCAGGGGTGGGTCCATACGTGGACCCAGGGACCCAAAACGGGGGTGGCACAGACCACCACCCTCGCCAAGTGGGGTGCCTACTTGGAGCAACGTAGCACCCTTAGTTCAAGCCCTTTGAGGACAGAGCTACAACAGGTCCTGGGGCCTGTGGAGCTTGTAGCCCAGTCTGAGCCAAGCGCTCTGCCTAGAAGGGAGGACTTGGAGCCCTCGCCCTATAAAGAAGGACAGTCCCCAGTACCTGAGGATGCCTGGTTTACTGATGGTTCTAGCCGAGGGGCTGCAGCTGTTTGGACGGCTATTGGTGTGCCGCCCAAAACAGACACCATTTGGTTTGATACTGGGGTGGGCCAGAGTAGCCAGTGGGCTGAGCTATGGGCTGTGTGGATGGTAATCAGCCACGAGCCCAGGCCCCTAGTTATTTGTACTGACAGCTGGGCGGTGTTCCGGGGCCTAACGCTATGGCTCCCTACGTGGAAACACCAAAACTGGTTGGTAGGACACCGTCCACTGTGGGGTCAAGCCATGTGGCAGGACCTTTGGGACCTAGGGCAGAGAAAGGAGGTGACCCTAATGCATGTCACAGGTCACTCCCCCTTAGTGTCCCCAGGTAATGATGAAGCAGATGCCCTAGCACGGGTCCGATGGTTAGAACGGGCTTCTGCCACTGATGTGGCCCATTGGCTGCATAGGAAATTGCAGCATGCCAGAAGCCGAACCATGTGGCAGGTGAGCAGACGCTGGGGTCTGCCTTTGAAATGGCAGGAGATAGCAGATGCCTGTTATGACTGTGCCGTCTGTGCCCAGGACAACTCCCAAAGGCGGAGGCTCCCCTGGGAGACACAGCAGATTACGCGAGGGAGGGTGCCCCTCACTCGCTGGCAAGTGGATTACATTGGACCCCTGCTTAAGGCCCGCAATGCGATATACGCATTTACAGCAGTGGACACTGCTACGGGATTGATGTTTGCTTGGCCGTGTCCAGCTGCGGATCAGCGGCATACAGTGGTCGCTCTTACACGGCTGTGCACCCTCTATGGGCGCCCCCAAGTCATTGAAAGTGACAGGGGTACCCATTTTACGGGGCAAGAAGTGCAGCGCTGGGCTGCCAGGATGGACGTGCAATGGTTGTTTCATGCTCCATATAACCCACAAGCAGCTGGCATGATTGAACGCTATAACGGCCTTTTGAAGGAAGGTCTCCGGGTGTCAAAACACCCTCCCACGATGCGTGACTGGGCCTCACGTCTATGGGACATCTTGAGAATCCTGAATGAGAGACCATGGAAGGGAGGGCCCCACCAGTAGAAGCTCTGCTACATCGAACGGCCGCTCCCACTCAATTACAAGTTACCACCAGTGAGACTTTGTTAAAGCCAGGCTACGGCAGGAATGGAAACATTTTGCTGCCAGCACCCACATGCTTGAAAGCAGGGGAACAGCAGCAATGGACTTGGCCCTGGCAGGTCAAAAGCCCCCACTGTCGATGGTTGGGCCTGATAGCCCCATGGGGGGCCGGTTTGACTCATGATTTGCAAGTGACGCCAGGGGTGGTGGCTGAGTGGCCACCACAAGTGACTGTAGTATACGAAGGTCCCGATACTGGGATGATTTTGCGGGGAGACTATGTGCTCTCACTATGGCCTATTATGGGGTCCCCTGTTCTGTTACATGTTGAAACTATGCAAGGGACCCCAAGCACTGCCATAAGGTTTGGTACCATAAACCGGGAAAGGTGCCAGTGGCAGCAACCCTCCTTTCCTAGGACAAAAAGCTGGCGTGTATCCTCCCAGATGGAAGGGATTTGCCACTGTTGGTTCCTAAGACTACCGTTTCTTTTCGTCCGTAGGTGTCAATAGGCTAATATGGCACAGGGACCCTCGCGGAAGACTCTTGTCGCGTAGATTAATGAGGCGAGAACCTGTAGGGGTGGAGTGTGGGGACAGAACCCCAGAAAGCAGTTTCCAGGCTCTCGGCCTCATGTGGAAAGGTGCTGGCTCAGGTAGTAGATAGCCATCAGCTGTGGCTGGTTGGCTGTCAGCTGTAACCATTGAGCCATTGGCCACTAATATAACTGCCGCGGCTACGGAGGGAAGTCAAGGAGAGAGGAGGAGAGAGGAGGAGAGAGGAGGAGAGAGGAGGAGAGAGGAAGAGACTGATGGAGAGTGGAGGAGAGTAGGTCGGTTGGTAGCAAAGCGGACAGCAGGTCGCATGTCGTGTAAACCCAGCCTCCAGTGAGACCATAGTGGTATGACTTCCCTACCTATGGCTCCGTGGGTGTTCCTTTTTGGCCTAGCCATATCCTGCGTTCTTGTGTGGGGAGCGGGACCAGAGACCCCGCCTGACACCCCACATGACACTAGGCGTAGTCGGCAGGATCCCCTGCACGATAGTATCTATGAATCATCAGAGTCCAAGGATAATCCATTGTTTATCAGGTAATCATTCTTATTTTCAACAAAGGATATATGTTTTATATTTAGCTCTAAAAACTCATGGGTGGGCTGGTTACATCTTTGTTTTTTCCTAAAATGGGACATTTATGTCCTATTGGACCAGTTTCTTCCATTTCCTTTAAGATCCGTGCAGAGGGCTTCCTCAATAGGACCACAGCCACACTCAGGACCTCTGCCTGCCTTCGTCTTGGAGCTATGATGCTTTCTGCTTGTCAGCCCTCAGCAACATCTTTAGATCATCCCTACAGATCGTGGAGCCCAAAGTAAGTTCCATTTTGTATTCTCCACTCATTGCCACCAGTACCCTCCCCACTTACTCCAGTTTTAAACTTCAAAGCAATTTTGAAAGAGAAAATCTGTCACAAGGTTGTGTTCTAGATTCTAATTCCCACCACCTGGCAGTCATTTTTTTCTCCCATCAACTGCCTTCTAAGTCACTGCACCTGCCTATTCCTCCCAGGAAACTAAATCTTACCTCCATCCCCACCTTCTGCACAGGGTTTGGGATTGTACCCCCTTTGCCTATATCCTAGAAGGGGTTCTAAGGAAATGGATCTTATTTCATCTATTTGACTTTCCCCATAAGATTGTCTATTTCCCTGAAAAAAAAAAATACAGAGTGGGGTTGTCAAATCAGAGTAGAAAGCGCCCTTTTCTTAACTGGGCCTTTTAATGCTGCCTTACTGGAGGAGTATGGAGGAGCTGAGTCAGGAGACAATGTGAATATGTACAAGTCAGGGAGTGTGTTGGTGAGCATGCGTATCAGTAGCACTAAGAGTAGGGGACATATGGAGAAGTGCATGGGAGTTGGGAAAATAGAAGGGTAGAAGGAGGAATATGAAGAAAGAGGGATCTATAGAGTTTTTCTCATGACAACTCTATGTGCACATCATAATTGCTTAAGTCTACCAGCCACCTCTGGAGCCTCACACATGCTATAGCTATAGGCATTTTTAAGCACAATTCTCTTATTTTCCACAAATCGTTGTAAAAGGAACTGTTTGTCTGCTAAGAAATGATGTATCACTTGAGTGGTGGCCTATTTCCTGTGCATGCAGTAGCTTTCCAATTTGACTGTAAGGTCAAGTTCCTTTTCTGATTAATTTGCCTGAGTAGATTACGTGCAAATTGAGAAGAGAAACCCATTAAATATTGTATAATGTGTAAAGGGTAAATTTTGTAACAAGGAGGGGATTCGTGGGAAAAGAGGTTGATTATTGATTTTGCCCTTCACGTTGTTAAGATGTGGTTTTGAAGGTTCTGGTGTGTGTGTGAATGATCTGGAGTTTTAAGTTTCCTGAGTGTTCTACCTTCTTCACAATAATTACACAAATGACACCAAGAGTGTTTTGACAATCCTCACACCTCTATACTGCATGCATTTGTGGCCAAGCAGTCCTGTTTGCTCAGTATGCTCCCTTCATAATAATTTGAGATGCTTCCCATTTATCTTGAGTAAATATCAAACAGATCTTGATATCTATATCTGTCTCATGAAATATACATCCTCTCTAACTGTGCCCAAATGATTAATTTACTGCTATTTGATGATTAGCATAAAAATCTCATCACAACATGAGACAGAAATGTTATCACTAATTGCCATTTGAAGTGAAGAATGTTTTTTGCATAGAAATTAATGATACATACTTACTTCTCAATTCTCTGTTAAACCAGAAAACCCAAGACTGTTTTTGGAACAGAGAAATTACCTTTGAAGTTTTCTTTTCTTTTCTCTACCTTAAATGATTCACAATTCAACAAAGGAATGGTGTAATGGAGCTTCGTACACAAAATGACATAGGTGAACTCAGCTCTCCTCTGATCAAGTCTTCCAATAAATCAATTATTCAACTTCAGACAAGGACCTTTTCCCTGGTCATTAGGGCTTCCTTGTGGCCCTGAAACTTGACAAATAAACATTCTTGTATATTGCAGCATATCCTAAGAGTGCTCAAGTCCTTAATATCATTGGTGGCCATTATAGGTTCCTCAAGCAAATATACAACTACATATGAGCTTGATGGTACCTCAGAAATAGGGTTTCCGATACTACCAACCAACGGGCGAGAATTCCCGCCTGTTCTCAGGAATGTTTTTAGCTTTCCCATTCCCGAATCCTGAGAAAAGATGGTCGGGAACTCGGGAAAATCGGCTCCTTGAACCCAGGTAGTTGGTAGTATCAGCCGTCACTTTGTGGAAATGATTCATTGTGGAGAACAGAAAACAGTTTATATCTCAGGATTTGGGGACGGAAAACAAAAACATTTCCTGAGAACGGGCGGGAATTCCCACCTGGAAACACTATTCAGAAAGACTTGTTCTGTTTTCCAGGTTTAAAGAACATTTACCTGTGCCTTAGATCTTGATTTTAAAGTCACTTCCTAGTCCAATTATTAATAGTTATCTTAATTATAAGTACCAACCAGTCAATCCAGAGAAACAGCTCTTTGTCACATAGTAATGGACCGTGAATTATCCCGAGCTCTGAGTGGCCATCTAAAGCATCATCACCATTATCACTAACACCCATCCTGGACCAATTATGCTGCTACGAATTTTATCCTATGCATTTTTTCATTTAATCCTCACCTGATGCAATAAGTCCTATTTTAATCCCCATTTTAGAGATGAAAAAACCTGATATACAGCTCATAAACAACTTTTCCAAGGTCAAAGAGCTGATAAAATGTGACTGGAATCTAGAAAATTCAAACCCAAACGTCCCGCTGAGACAAACATAAAGTCTCTGACTAGCCTTCACCATGTGGATAGATCCAGTCTAACTGGTGCATTTTTATTTCAAGGAATAGAAAGTGGAGTTTGAACAGTGCCATGCTTTGGCCCAAGGAAGAGGGGCCTTGTGCTCTTGGAGGTTCCCACATATCACACACTCCAAAAATACATTTATTAAGGGATATATGGATGCTTCTGTCACCAGGAATCTGGTGTTCAGGACTTGCACAGATGCCTCAAGACTCAAAGCATGCACGATCAGGCTAATGCTATTTAGGCTCCAAAGAAACACTCCTCAGGTCCTGCCTTTGAGAGAAGACTGCCTTGGAGCACAAAGAAGATCTGAGGAGTAAAACTACTCAAAGAAATGAAAAATTCATTAACTTGTCAAGTCTTTCCTTTCAGAGAACATGAATGCAATAGATTCTTGCATAAAGAGGTATTGTTTCCCAGAATTGTTGAGCATCTATTTTCGTAATTCTCATCAAGTTCCACTTTGTGGTTCTGAAGATACTTATGAATAGGCATGGTATTCACAACAGCTGTATGCATACATGGTGGCATATTGCATTATTTAATATTTGTGATATTAAACAATTTGTATTCCTCATGGATTTAAGTATCTGTTGGTCTAGGCATAGCAGCTTTGAAATTTAATATCCATAGCTTAAAT
The DNA here is from genome assembly GCF_004115265.2 of Rhinolophus ferrumequinum. Classification (NCBI taxonomy): domain Eukaryota; kingdom Metazoa; phylum Chordata; class Mammalia; order Chiroptera; family Rhinolophidae; genus Rhinolophus; species Rhinolophus ferrumequinum. The sequence goes on from NC_046297.1 coordinate 39,141,105, forward strand.
TGGCAACTAGATGGGCATTTCATGCTAGAATTGCAAATAGTTTTATCTTTATAAAATTAATAATATTTAACAAACATTTTAAAATTTAAATACAAAATGTTCACTTTGGTTAAATATTTTATTTAAAAATTGTATATTCATTAATTCTGTTATATTTCTCTTTAAGTCAACAGTTAATTGTTAATTATTTTTAATTGTAAAATGCACATAACATAAAATTTACCATCTTAATCATTTTTAAGTGTAGAACAGTTCAGTGACATTAAGTACATCCACATTTTTGTGCAACCATCACCACCATCCATCTCCAGAACTCTTTTCATCTTGCAAAACCAAAACTCTAATTAATTAGTAAACCCTAATTAAGCAACAACACCGCGTTACGTTCTGCCCCCAGCCTTTGCAACCATCCTTCTACTTTCTGTCTCTGTGAATCTGACTACTCTAAGCACTTTATATGAGTGAAATCATACAGTATTTGTCCCGTGACTGGCATTTCACTTAGTATAATGGTCTCAAGGTTTGTCTGTGCTGTAGGATATCAGAATTTCCTTCCTTTTTAAAACTCAATAATACTTCATTGTATATTTTTACATTTTGTTTATCCGTTCATCCATCGATGTTGATGGACACTTGGGTTGTTTCCACCTCTTCACTATTGTGAATAATGCTGCTGTGAACATGGAAATACAAATATCTCTTCCAAACACTGCTTATACCCAGAAGTGGGATTGCTGGATGATATGGTAATTCTATTTTTAATTTTCTTGAGAAACTGCTATACTGTATTCCACAGTGGCTGCAACATTTTACGTTTCCACCAACAGGGCACAAGGGTTTTGATTCTCCACATCCTCACCAACACTTGTTATTTGCTGTTTTTTTTTTTCCAGTAGCTATCTTATTGTGATTTTAATTGGCATTTCCTTAATTATTAGTGATGCTGAGCATCTTTTCACATGTTTATTTGTCATTTGTATATCTTCTTTGGAGAAATATCTATTCAAGCTTTTTGCCCATTTTTGAATTGGGCTGTTTGATTTTGTTGTTTAGTTGTAAGAATTCTTTTTGATATATTCTGGATATCAGCCCCATATCAGAGGCATGATTTGTAAATACTTTCTCCCATTCCATGACTTACCTTTTTGCTCTATTGATTATGTCCTTTGATGCAGATACTTTTTATATTTTGATGTAGTCCAGTTTATGTTTTCTTTTGTTACCTGTTCCTCTCATTTCTTATTCAAGAAATCATTGCCAAATCCAATCATTAAGCTTTCCCCCTATGTTTTCTTTAAAGAGTTTAGCTCTTACACGTAGGTCTTTTATATCATTAATTTTTATATAATAGTATGAGGTAAGGATCCAACTTCATTCTTTTAAGTGTGGATATACAATTTTTCTAATTACATTTGTTGAATCGACGATTTTCCTTCCATTGCATAGTGTTGGCATCTGTTGTCCCGCAGCAGCCTGCCCATTTGTCCCCTCGTACCTACTCCTAAAGAAAAGAGAATCTGTGAGACTGAACCTTTCAGGGACTTTGCTTCACCTTTGTGCTTACACCCTATGACTCCCTGTTTGGCCCCAAAGGATGGCTGGTTAGTCAATGACAGGTAAGATTCTTCAAGGGAGGAAAAACCTAAGACAGGCACAGTCGCATAGGGGCCATTCTGCCTCTGTGGCTATATTCCTTCCCACAACCTGCTTGTGAAGAGATTCAATGATGTGATAACATCAGTTCTCCATCTATTCATACCAGTAAGTTTCAGCATAAAGGTTTTGTCCCTTGGGGAGGTACATACAACAATTACTAAGACATCCTGGGACTTTCAGTTCCGGCTGCTTGCAGGCAAGGGTGGTTGGTTCGAATCAGTTTCCTAGTATAATGTATGAAATTCAAAGACCGTTTGGAGAAAACAATGTTACTTCCTTGTGGGTACATCAATAAAAACCACAAGGTGGCCCGATTCAGGGCTCTCAGTCCTTTGAGGCTGTGAGATCCTTAGCCCCTAGTGCATAAATCTCTTGACTTCTGTTTCTTTCTTAACCCTTCGCCATCCCTTCTCGCTCTCTCTCTGCCCATGTTGTGCTGGACGCGACAAACATCCTTGTCAAAAATCATTTGAACATATATAATGGAGGTTTATTCTAGCTTCTTTATTCCATTAAGCTATATATCTATCTTTATGATAGTACCATAAAGATGTTTTGTTTATGATAATATTATAATAATTTTTGAAATCAGTAAGTATAAGATCTTTAACTTTTTTCTTTTTCAAGATTGTTTTGACTATTTTGGGTTCCTTGAGATTACATATGAATTTTAGGGTGAATTTTTCTATTTATGTGAAAAACACTACTGGAATTTTGAGAGAGATTATATTGACTCTGTAGGTCACTTTCCATAGTGTTGACATTTTCGCAATATTAAGTCTTCCAGTCCACAAATAAGGGATGTTATCTTAGGTCAGCCTGCTATAACAAAATAACATAGACTAGCTAGTTTAAACAGGCATTTATTTCTCACAGTTTTGGGTCCTGGGAAGTCTAAGATCAAGGTGATGGCAGATGCAGATTCGGTTCTTGGTGAGGATCCTCTTATTGTCTTGTATACAGATGCCTTTGTGATGTGTGCTCGCATGGTCTTTCCTTAATGTGTGTCCATGAAGAGATATTATGTCTCTTCCTCTTTTTATAGGACTACTAATTTCATTTTGAGGCCCTCACCCTCATGACCTAGCCTAACCATATTTATTTCCCAAAGGCCCCACCTCCAAATACCATCACGTTGGAGATTAGGGCTTCAATATATAAATTGGGGGAACACAAACATTCAGTCCATAACAGATAGGTTTATATTTATTTATGTCTTCAATTTCTTTCAGCAACAGTTTGTAGTTTTCAGTATACAAGTCTTTCGCCTCCTTGATTAAATGTATTCCTTAGTATTGTATTATTTTTGATGCTATTGTAAATGGAATTGTTTTCTTAATGTCCTTTTCAAATTGTTCATTCTTAGTGTACAGAAATGCAGCTGACTTTTATGTGTTGATTTTGTATCCTGCAAATTTGTTGAATTCCTTTATTAGTTCTAACAGTTTATTTGTGAAATCTTTAGAGTTTTCTACATATAAGATCATGTCATCTGTAAACAGATAATTTTACTTCTTCTTTTCCAATTTGGATGGATTTTTTTTTTCTTGGCTCGTTGCTCTGGCTTCAACAGTTAATTCTGAATATTTTAGAAGAAAAATAACTTCTTTTTAAAACACAAAATATTTTCAATTGTTTACATTTAGTTTAATTTACACTTGTACTAAATATATTCAAATTTTCAATACTTTGAATACAAATGCATTTTTTAGTCCTTTAGAAGATTAGTATCAGCAGAAGACAAATTATGTGGAAATCTGGACTATAAGAACACCATTTATGATTTTGCTGAATTGAAGACAAAAAAAATAAAGTTTATAGAGTACATATATAGTAAATTATGAATTACATATGTCTTTATAATGCTTCCAAACATTACTGCCCCAATGCAGAACACCTAGGCATGGTCAATAATAATTAAATTCAACTATCTTTGATATTTTTTCTGACTTTTCGTCATTATGCATGTGTATATTTGTCAAAGCAGGATGCTAGTACACATTTAGTTTAACATTCTGTTAGTTTTTCCTTATAAATTAAATATTTAGGTATATTTCAAGGTTCTCTCTGACAATCAAGAAGCCCACAATAGCCAACTCAGGCTGGCCTGCAGCTCTATGCGCTCCCTGCCCAGAATTATACAAACATTAGGGAGAGATTGGTTTTAAAGTGCAAATCCAGTAGACTTCTCATCTACAGATGTTACTCTAATGAGATAATCCCCTTCCTACTCTGCGGCCAGGATGATATTTACACATTATAAATCTGATCATGTATTCCCCTACCTGGAGCCCTTCGGTAGCCTCTCTTTGCACTTGGGATGAAGTTCATAATATAGAAAGCTCTGCATGTTCTAGGCCTGTCTTCTTTTCTAGTCTTTGTTTATATACATTCCTCCTCTCTTCATTCTAGCCACATTGGCTATTGTTCTAGTTCTTCCAACATATTCCTCCCTCCACCCCCACCACCCTGTCCTAAGACCTATGCACATGTGGTTCCTCCTCCTTACAATGTTCTTTCCTTACCCTTTTCTTTGTCTCGTTAACTTCTGCCTATCCGTTTGTACCATCCCCTAAATCCATTCCTCCAGGAAGCCTCCTTTGAATCTTTGGACTAGATAGATCCCAATAATAACAAACATAATCATTATTTTGATGGTCATGAATAAATACTAGCATCTATTGTTTGCTCTCCAACAGGTAGAGAGGTAAGTACATGTATTAACTCTTTTCATTCTCTCAAAAGCCCTCCTTCCATTTTTACAAATAAAGAAGTCAAGATTTAGATAAGTTAATTCACTTGCCCATAAACACGTTATTAGTAAGAGGTGGAGCCAAGATTTTAATTAAGTCTACCTAACTCCAGAAGCTATGTATTTAGCCTCAATGACACATTGGTTTTCTCTGTTAAGGGCCCTCATTCATAATTTGTTCATTCATTCCACATGTTTATTAAATTTCTACCATGTGCTAGGCACTGCAAGGCACTAGGGGTATAATGGTAAGCAGTGAGACAGATAACGTCCTTATACTCTAGGAAATTTGTTCTAGTGGAGGAACAAGACCATAAAAAGTAACAAAAAAACAAACTAACAAGATAATTCCTATGGTAGAACTGAACAGGTTCTGTGATACAGAGTGGTAGTGGAGGCTTCCTATTGACAGGATGGGCTCAGATGGTCTCTCTAAAGAGGGAACATTTGAGCTGAGTCCTGAGGGATGATGGTGCAGAGATAGATTGTCCTTCAAAATCCATTCTACCTTTTTAAAGGTAACAGAGCCCCTAAATTTTAGCTGGATTATGTTCTCCCATCCATCTTGTAATTAGGTATAGCCATGTGACTAAGTTCTGGCTAGCAGGTTATAATTGGAAGTAGGATGAGAAACTCCCAGGATATCTCCTTAAGGGGAACTAGGGGAATGGGCGCGCTCTACTCCTCCTATCTTCTTTCCCATTGGAAAGTTGAAGCAGCCACAGCTGACTTGGACCATGAAGTCAACTTGGGAATGGAACTCACACACAGTAGAGAAGCAAACAGGAAGGAGTATGGGTTCCTGTTACTGTGGAGTACCATATCAGTCTGAACTGACTCCCTTGGATAAACTGTATTGAAGTCATTCTTTCTACTGAAGAGCAACTGGACTTCTTTATGATTCTGAAGATTTAATACTACTACTTGTAGTGTGCAGACCACAAGCTTCATGCACAAAATTTCAGCCACAGTAGTGATTGACTAAACATCCTCAGGAAGTCATTATAGACCCCTTTGGCTGCCTCTGATTCCACCTAATCACAGGAAATGGCTGTTTTCCCTTTCTCTCTCGATGCCTTTAAAAGGCGTTTGGAAGGTGTTGGCATGCAGGAAAGGACACTCACTTGATCAGATGGCAAATGCCAAACTGACAGATAAAAACCACTAAAATGCAGATCTCTGAGAAATTTCTCTATAACATATTAGCAATTTCACAAACACATTCAAAAGCTCAGATAAAGCTTTTGATGTTCCTGATCTTTGCACTTCCAAATGGTGGCTGAGCAAACAGAAATTATCAGTCTTCTTTGAAACCCTTCAAAGTGGTTTGTTGACTATTCTCTGACTTCCAAAGGTCAGGGAAGGTTTTCTGTTTGTTCATCCTTCCAGAGATGCTTTCACATTCTCTTCTAGGTTCTTTGCTCTAAGAAATTTAAATCCATCATTTATTGGTTTGATATGCAAGTTTGAATCCCAATAGAGATTTGGACAACTTTTTTAAAGACTGAAAATGATTATTTTTGAAATAGTTATATAAACATTCTATTAAGAAATGGTAAATAGAACTTACGAGTATGGAGGTAACTATGAGTAAGGGCAGGAACTGATTCTCTTAACAACATATGTAAGGCTCATGAAATCCCAAATGTGCTATTACACCAGAAAATTCTGTGTAAAATCCAGGGTGCTGAGGTTGATACATTATCATTTGTGTGAAACGGAGGTTGATCATAACTGTAGGAGATACATGACTTTGTACTTGTTTTTCAACAATTTCTAACTCAGTAATCAGGACTGAGGTTGAATGTCACTCTTCATGGTGTGGAAGATACTGTGGGAGTTACCACGTGTGGAGATGAGCTAAAAGGATGAACTTTGGGGACTTCCCTGTCATTATGACCGTCTTAATCAAGATTCTATAGGTAAGTGAAAGAAATACATTTAAACTGATTTCAGTTAAAAAAAAAAAAGGGGGATGGAATGGAAAAATACTGAGGTATCATGTGAACTCAAGGTCTCTGGTATAGCAAGTCTTCTGGAATTGAACCAGAGACTGATTTTTGCTCAGCAGTGCTTCCCAACCTTTTAACCTCACAAAAGTTATAATATTTCTATGGCCCATGGGGATAAAATAATGAAGCTGCTCCATGAAATTGAAAGTGACTTACTCCTTGGCATACTGATCAGCCACCCATATACAGCCTTTTGGTTTCCCAATTCCCAAGTTCTTAGGAAACAATCATGGTCAATATTTATTGAACCCCTGTTGTGTGGCAGGCACTGTTCTGAACACTATACACGCATTTCATTCACTCATTAAATCTTCACATTAAATCTACACTATAAGGCAGGTATTATATTTTCCCATTTTACAGACAAGAAAACCTAGGTGTTAATACTTAGAAGCTAAACCATGTGACTAAGATGATGTAGATGGTGGTGGAGACAAGGTTTGAATCTATTTTGCTTCCAGTTTTCCCTTACCCCTCAGCTATAGTGCCTCTATTGGACACTAAAGCTCTCTGTGAAAGGAAGTGAACTGCTTGGCCAGGCTTGAGTTAGGTGCCCAATCCTGAACCAATTAACAATAAGAAGGGTGTGGGATCACACTGTGGAAAACAACTTGATCCTCCGGCAACCCCCTGTGGAAGGAGGGAGGAAGGGGCAAATCTTAGCAAAGAAGCACTTGGCAGACACTCATAAAAGTCATCTTCCTCTTCCCACTCCTCCTTTCCCAGGGTCCAAGGTTGACTTCATTATTCTCTGCATTTCACAGCACGCTATCACCATTATGCATCTCTTGCTTTATGTTATCTTATTCCTCTTTTCCATTCCCATTCTCCTCCCCATCCCCAAAGCCAACCATTCTACTTTGTTTGATAGGAATCATTTTATTTTCTTTATATGTGTCTTTATATAATGTATATTGTTTTGTGTTCATGCATTTTTAATTTACATGTATGACATTGGACTACAGGTCCCCTCTGTCTTCCTTTTGCCACTCAGTCTTATATTCATAAGATCTCTCCATGTTGTCATGTTGCTAGCCCATTACTTCTGACCACAGCATATAATCCATGATGTGCCTGCACCACATTTTACTTTTCCCCCAACCCATGTCTTGTCCAATCATGGACTAGTGGGTTCTACGAATCACCTCACACAACTTGGGAGCCTCCTCATCAGGAAAGGCCCTTCCGTGCCTGGTGGAGTGTGCTCCCACAGTCTTCTGGGTTTGCCTCCATCAGGACAGAGGCCACAGCGCAGCTTGGTTAAAAGTGCAGGGCACGGCCAGGCTGCCTAGACTCAGAATCCTATCTGTTCTACTTGCAGCTAAACCATATAGCCTCTGGGTGCCTCCACTTCCTTGTCTGCAAAATGTTAACCGCAACTACTCAAGGGATTGTAATGAAGATTAAATGAGAAAAATCTATGAAAAGTGCTAAAAACATTGTCTGGTAAAAATTAAGTGTTATTTGTACCTATTATAATCGCATTTGTTACATGCATTGGAAGGGTCTGTTTACCTATCTCCACCACCAGATCATGACATCTTTGAATCCAAGGACTTTGACTTTTCCATCTGTGTGTTTCAGAGCCCCACACATTATAAGAATCCAGTGTATGCTTGTTGAGTGGTGCTCTCTTACTCACTCTGGTTTCACATGGCTGCAGGATTTGTATCTAGAAACTGGGTTGAGGAGAGGCTCTGATAGAATAGCCTAGAGATGTAGCCTTAGAAGGGAGAACTTTCCTGGAGCTATAATGCTGTGCAATAGAAAATGCAACATCAGCTACCACATATAGCCAGGAAGGTCAACAGCTCACCTCCAGAGGACATCCTTACACAGGCAGCTGTATGATCTTGCCTGGACCATGGCCAGGAGCCAGCTCATGGCTATATGCCAACAGTTTCTGGCTTCATGTGTGTTCGCCTCCATGTCCTCCTCAGTTAAACAGGATTAATAGCATCTACGTCACAGGGTTGTCCTGAGGATTATGTGAGGGGATAATTATCAACTACTTAGGATGGTGGCTGGCATGGCCTCAACTGACATGAACTGACAACCTTCTTATTATGAACTGACAACTCTTCTTATTATGATGATCACCAAACTGATTACTCTTACAAATAGAGTTGGAAGACGTCACACTCATTTTCTTTCTATTTTCTTTCTTGTTTCAGGACCTTTGAATTTTTATTTGTTCATTTGTAAGTTTGTTTTTGTTTTTATTTATTTATTTGGCATTGTTATGGAAATTATTTCTCAGCAGGTTTTCTGTTAGAAGGTTCTAATCCTTTTACCTTAGCCTCAATATATGTGCCCCTGAATTCACAGGTGGGCAGTATAGCTTCTCTATCTTTGAAAGCTTCCGAAGGACAATACCACTCTCAGGTTGGAAGTTCTCTGAAATCCCAGCTTCCAGCAACCTGTAGTCAGATATTCCCAGGAATACAAGAGAGCACAATTACAGAATACACTTAAATGGGAATAAACTTGATTCTTTTGGTTTAAAATAAATAAAGGGGAAGAAAATGAGGAAATCGAACACAAGTCCAGTGGGACTACCCTCAGAGTAATAAGGCCTTTCCCATTAGCTTTCTAAGCAACTTTCAGACTGCTGCTGTGCCACAGAAAGACTCTTTAAAAACTGCTTTGGTTTCATACGTGGAAAGAAGCCCTCAGGATGAATTACTGGCTGCCCTACATTAGAGACCTAGCTGTAAGAACCATTAGCTATAAAAAGAGAGGTTAATTATGAGGAGAAATCCACGGCCTAAGCTGAGGAAGTTGTAGTGACTCACCATGAGGGGGCTAATCAGAAGGCCACGTTTGGTGGCCACAGCCCCCTCCCGGGCAGCCCCTCCTCTTACTGCGGAGTCTGATACCATGTGCAGTGTTTGGGCTGGTGTGGGGAGGCCTATTTTTGTTTGAGTTCATTGCCCATGGGGACCATTAACTAGTGACAGGGGAAAGAAGCAGGAGCAAGATGAGCTGGTGAGAGTCAGCAAAATTTCTCATTCTATAAAACTAGGATCTTGGTGAAACCTCAAATAGACTTTGCCCAGGGCCAGTTTCCTGGTCCATTGGGATTAGAAAGTAGGTGTAGACAGCATTTTATCAGATCTTATTCCCTACTCTCATCCATTTCTGATGATTCTGCATTTAGTTGTGCCTTAAAACACACTCACGTAAGAAGCACTTATTTCCAAGACACTGCATGAGTCTTTCTGGAATAGCTTGCCTAATAGTGTATTTAGAGGCTACCATTTCATGTACATGGAGACAATGTTCCACCCGACATGTCCTGCCTTCATCATTTGTAGTGCTGGGTAGAGAGAGGTGACACATTTGTCAGCTTCCACAGAGATATGCCACAGGAGCAAACAATACCAATGCTTACAACCACCCTGGTTTGTTCTGAATTAGGAACAATAATACATTGTATATGAGTGTCATAGGGAGGCGGAGAAAGAATACAGTAGGATAGAGAGGAGAGGAAACATAAGAAAGCGGATTCCTAAGTCCCAGCAAACGAGGAAGGAGGTACTATGTATATCTTCACCATTTTTCAGAGGAGTAAATGGAGGCACAAAGGAACTTGTGTGGGGTCAGGCACTTTGCCAGTGGTGGAGCCAGAATTCAAGAGCAGGTGGCAGAGCTCACAGTCTTAACCACTCTACTAGGCTGCTTGGGCTCTGAAATTGGTTTGTTTTGGTCTCAGGGCCTGGCACAGAGTAGACAGAATTATTTCATTTGCAAGTGAAAGAAATCCAGCTCAAAATGTCTTATGTTAAGAGGGAAATTTATATACTCACACACCTGGAAATTTCAGAGGATAGAATTTGAAACAGCTGGACTCAGGGGCTCAACCAAGCTGCCAGTATTTGGCTGCCCCCTCATCACCTCTCAGTTCCATGTCTTCTCTACTGACCTCACGCTTCCATCATGGCTGTGGACAACTCCAAGGTGACATTCCTATAGCTTGGCAATATCAGCTACGTGAGAGATTCCCTGTCCCAAGAGTTCTAACCACAGACCAAGTAGTTAGACTAACTCTGATTTGCCCAATTAATCCAGTCACTGAGGCAGTGACCAGACCTAGATCACGTACCCATCCCTGCTGCTGGGGTCAAGTCTCACTTGAACTAAATGGATTAAAAATGAATGAAGGGCTTTTCCCCCAAAAGAAAAAAGGGATTATTGCCAAAACAGGAGGGAACAACTCTGAGAACAACCAATATTCTCACAGGTTTTAGCAAATGCATGAATATTGGATAGATAGTTGGATGAGTGGATGGCTGGGTGGGTGAATGGATGTAAAAATGCAATACCCAAGGCAAGGGGCTCTATGATGAGAAACGTAAAAGAAAATACTTTCTTACATATCCGAGCAGTAAGAGAACTTAGAAATACCTTTGGTTCTTTTCCACAAAAGAGACACCAAGAAATTTGAGGGAAGTAGGTGGAGGAAAACTATTGAAAAATAGGTACATGAAAGAGAATGGGAACATAGGGAGGAATTTCTCTAACAAAGACAATTACAGTTTTAATAAGACATTTGCCTCAAATCATGTGGTTGTCTGGTTGCTGCTTTTATTGGAATATCTCCTTTTCTTGAGGCAGTAAGAAGACTGCAATTGTCATGGTCAATTACAGTCCAGTGCACAGAGTCGCATGTCCCATCTGGAGAGACAGGTCATCTCAACTGGAACAAGCCAGCAGGATCCTCAGGAAATATGAGCTCACTCCACAGGGCTTCTCAGATGCTCTTTAACTTCCAAACTCAAGCCTTTCCTTTAGGTTGCACCCTAGTTTTCAGCCTTATTCATGTCCTCTTAAAACTGCCCTTTCATAAGTTGATTTTCAGAATGGGATTTGGCAGGGCAAATGGAACCCCAGTTGGGAGAGTACATCTACCCTGCAGAGAAGGTTATGAAAAAGGACAGGATGATGGATTTCAGCAGCAGTTTCAGAGAGAGGAAAAAAAGAACCATGCACACACTCACGTAAGCACCTTGAACTGCTTTCATGCACAGCTTGAGTTCAGCGAGCCCTCAGCATATTTCAGCCCAAAACTACTGTCTTATTTTATTTTTCACTGTGGGCTCCATTTCAGGGAAAATGTAATCTGCATTTTTCTAATTTGCCTGCACTTCAATTTTGCCCTTAAGATTTATTAACCCATCTTTTCTTCATTAACTCATATGGCTGCTTCAGTCTTCTATGGCTAAGTAGAGTTTATGTCTTTTGTGTTTAAACCAAGGATTTGTGGGGATTTTTTTTTTGCCTCCAAGAGACCAAAGTTCCTTTTTCAACATAGTAGTTTCTAAGTGTCATGGGCACTGGGGCTGCCAGGCTAGAGACCTCAAGTCCAAGGCACCTTTTGAGGTATTACGCTTCATCGTTTTACCTCTGGTAGTGGGGGAGCTCGCTTGCCATCTGGGACCTAACATTCTGACTGTGATGGCCATCTCAAGCCATGGGGGTTGAATGTAAGAAAATGTGATTATAGAATGTGATTCACCAACCTAAAGTTATGCTAAAACTGAAATCTGAGGGAAGAAAGGGCAAAGTGGGGTCACTTTTACAAACTGGGCTAAAGGAGCCACGAAGGAAGAGGGCTGGTTTTCTAACTGTACCTCAGACAGAGGAACGGAAATCCTGCAGGAGTCGTGGTGTCACCTCCCAGATACCTGGAGGAAATGAAGACTCAGCCCACCCTCCTGATTTCATCTGTGAGGACCCTGAGTGCAGTGAGGTTGAGGCCCTTGGCCAGTGGGGGTTAGGAGCCCAGAAGTTAGGCCTCCTCCGTCCAACACACTTTTGGCTTCTGGGGAACGGCAGGTTTGAGGGCTCCCAGGCGAACCAAGCACATTCCCCTGAAGTGTTTCTGCTTTTCTCCAATGCATGAAGTGTCTACCCTAGCCACACATTAGAATCAGTGTAGAAAGCTAAACAAACAAACAAACAAACAACAAAGAAACCCAGAACAGAACAAAAACTTGAAGGTCTGGTTTCACCCAGGCCACTTAAATCAGGCTCCCAGAATTTAGATCACAAATGAGAGATATCTCACAATATGACCAGCTTGGTAACATGAAAAACCAAGAAAGAGCTGAATGAATTACAAAACTCACATCACAGAAAGAAATATTTCCTACAATGCCAATACACAGAACAATTAAAATTGGTACTTAATTTTATCCAACTAGTCATAATATATAGTGGTACAAAGCTATGGATATAGGTATTTTTAATATCTCCCTAGATGATTTTCATGTACAGATAGTTTGAGAACCAAAGTATTTATCTTGGCTGGGATGGATCTACCTGAATGTGTTGTCAGCTAAACTGAACCAAGAAAATATGATGATAGTGGCAGGGTGGGGATGGGGGTATCTACTAATGTCAGATACAGGTGGAAGGAAAACATGGCCCCCAAAGCTATGGAAGGAGCTTGACCCTCTGGGAGCGAGAGGAGAGGACACGGAGAGGACACAGGACAAGGGTATCTAAAAGGTATCTTCCACCCTTGAAAAACAGCTTCTTCCTCCTGCCCTCTGGTGGGCTAGATTCTCAGCACAGATAATTCCAAGTCTGCCCTTTGCCAGCACTTCCGGCTGTTAAGGTATTCTGCAAGATTTTCTGCCTCATCCCATTTTATTACCAATCTATCGCCACTAGTTTTAGTTTTGAACAGATAATAATTAATGGCAACAAAGGCTTTCCAGCCTACAAATTTAATATAGAAACGGTTGAAATACTGTCTTGATGACAGAAGAAAGAAGCTACTCCTTAAAATTTGCCACGCAAACAGTCTGCTATGTTCATAACTGTGCCTTATCACATGCAAATCAGGGAGGTGATGTGATACAAGATCTTAATTGGAACTTTTAGGAAAGTACGAGTTTGCAAACTTGTTGAAACGATGTTGCTAAACTTTTTGTGATATCAGAGGGATTATTCATTATGAATTTGTACCAACTGGACAAACAGTTAGCCAAGTTTACTATTTGGAAGTGCTGAAAAGGCTGCATGAAAAAGTTAGATGACCTGAACCAACAATTCATGGCTCTTGGATCATGACAATGCACCAGCTCACACGGCACTGTCTGTGAGGGAGTTTTCAGCCAGTAAACAAATAACTGTATTGGAACACCCTCCCTACTCACCTGATCTGGCCCCCAGTGACTTCTGTCTTTACCTGAAGATAAAGGAAATATTGAAAGGAAGACATTTTGATGACATTCAGGACATCAAGGGTAATACAATGACAGCTCTGATGGCCATTCCAAAAGAAGAGTCCCAAGATTGCTTTGAAGGGTGGACTAGGTGCTGGCATCAGTGCATAGCTTCCCAAGGGGAGTACTTCAAAGGTGACCGTAGTGATATTCAGCAATGAGGGATGTAGCACTTTTTCTAGGATGAGTTTGAGAACTTAATTGTCAGACCCGTGCATCACATCTGAACTTACTTCTACCCTAATCACCTTAATACATAAGGTCAAGCTAATATTTTTTAAGTGACTGCGTAACTATATTTCTTCTTTCCTCTCCCACCCGCCTCCATAACCATTTCATTTGGACTCAACCCTCATAGTCCAAGTGTTATTACTAACAATTCATCTGACTTTTTAAAATAAATTATTAAAAAGGAGATAATTTCTCACATACAGAAACAGATAACCTACTTTCCCAGATTTGATAAATTTCAGTGCATAACTTAGTCTTAGAAAAAATGAAGCCAGTAGCTCAGAATGGTGACGAAGTGAGAGGGTGGCTGGGCAGACTGGTTAAGGACAAAAGCTTTGCCAAGGAAGAGGATTGGAGGGCTGAAAGCAGGAAATGACATGTGATTTAAATTAATACTCCATCTTATTATTTTATAAGTTAGGATTTAAATTCTATTCATGATGCTCTTTAAAAAGAGGAAATTGTCAGATCCCAAAAAAACAGGTGTCTTCAGGCAGGGAGCTGTTTAGGTATAGAGAGAAACCAGGAGCTGCCATTTTACTTCCAAATATTCTCCTCTACAAATGGAGCTGTCCACACTTTACCAAACATCTTACCACAAAGAGAAGAATTTGTGAGAAAAGTCAAAATTTGACTAATACCATTCCTTTATCCATAAATGACTAAATGATATCAACTTTTTCTTCATTATACAACTGGATAGACTTTAAGAATTATGCTCCTGCTGAATCTCAGCTGCCCTTGGCCTCCTGGCTTCTGCCTATGACTTGCAAAGCTTTGCCAATGAAAGATTCTGGCTGACCTTAGGCAAGTCATCCCACTTTGCTAGCCTCACTTCCCTCTTCTGTACAAGGAGCCAGACAGCTCTGAGGCCCCTCCACTCTGCCTTCTTAGAGTTCTAAGCCCCCACTTTTAATATGTTTCCGTTTAAGTGACTGATCTGTGATTGATCCAGAGGAGGGAATACTCTGGACCCTCTCCTGCCCTCCTCTCCAGAAGTGGCATCACATCAGCTGCTTCCTCTACATATAATACCTGTTTCATCCATTAAGGATTCGCCTCTTGCCTATTTCCCTAGTTGGGTACTGTGCCTTGCCTTCCTTTAGGGCCACTCATTATAATTATCTTTTCCTCTCCACATGCAACTATAGCTCATTTGCTTGATAAACCTCCATTGAGCACTTCCACAAACATGGCATGGCAAGGCCCTGGTCTCCGACCTTCACAGAAGGGAAAGATAGTGACCAAAGGCTGGAATGCAAGCTACAAAGTTCAGAAGAAGATGAACTCACACAACCTAAGAATTTTCCCTGGGAAGCAAACAGGACGTGCTAGGAAAGGGGTCAGAGAAGCTCACTGAAATAGCCTCAGGACAGCTTTATATAAAAAGTTTCCAGAAGCGCTATCTTGCTTTGTTCTGTCTCAGCTTTGGTTTCTTACCTCTGGTAAAACCGAGAGGCTTGTAAAACCAGATTTCAAAGCAACTGTCACTTTTTGCCTCCAAGAAACAAGCCTCTAGACTACCACACATAGAAACATTTTCCACAAAGATTTGCCTTCTGGGTAAAAGGGAAGGAAATGAGATACAATAGGCTTTTCTGAAAGGAAGAGTGGAGAGAAGGAGGAGGGATAGCTAGCAGGATAATAATCAACCACAATAAATGAAGATCGGACCCTCCACATGTAGACCTGCATCTAGAACACAAAATGATTAGTTCCCACACAGACTGAATCTTCACAAATAGTTAAACTGCAAAGGGAAGAAGCAAACAAATTTCATTTTGATATTTGCAAGAAATATCTGAATTTGGGCTGGCAATGGAGACTTCTAGGGTGAGAAGTGATGCCTCGGACAATTATAGTTCCCACTCGTGCCCTTCATACAAGCATACTGTTTTCCTGTCCAGCCTGAAGCAATGACTGCTGTGTTGCTGTCCATTCTGTTCATGTCTGCAAACTTCCCTGAACACTACTGAACACTGCTCCCTGCTTGCACACTGTGTTTATACTGTCCTGTCGCGTCCCGCCCGGGCGACAAGAGTTGTGGGAAGCGAGGAGGACGGCACAAGGTTAAGACAGTAGACAAGAATAGAGTGCAAGCGGGGTCAAGAGATTGCAGCCTCAAGAACTGAGCCCCTAATCGGCCAACGCATGGCTTTTATTAGCTAGATGTGGAAGTCAAAGAAGTAAACCTTGTCAATCTCAAGATTTGTGAATCCCATACATTACAATAGGTAACTGATTTAAGCCAATCACCCTTGCCTGCAGGCAGCAGAACCATAAGTCTCAGGATAAGTACTTCCCCAAGGGACAAAACCTTTATGCATATGAATAGATGGAAAGCACATCATTGAGTCACTTCCCCTGTAGGTTTGTGGGAAGGAATGCAGCCACAGAGGCAGAGGCTCTCCTTAGTCAGGGGAAAGGTGGGGGGCTGTGCCCACGTCTATCGACCTCATGAGTTCCCCAGATGGTCCCCACATGGCTGTGTCTGGCTTGGATTGCCCCCCACCATGGGGAGTTGTACCTGTCTTTGACTAGCCAGCCATATTTTGGGGCCAAACAGGGAGACATAAGGTATAAGCACAAAGGTGAAGCAAAGTCTCTGAAAGGATCTGTCTCACAGACTCTCCTTTCTTTAGGAGCAGGTACAAGGAGACAGATGGGTAGGCTGCAGCGTGGCAACACTGTCTGATGATATGTGGACCACTGGTGTCCAGCTCACTGGGGATTTTCATAAAATGCAGAGTCCCGGTCCCCACCCAGAAACTCTGACTTTGAATCTGTGTCTGAAATTACCTTTTTATTTATATATTTCATTCTTTATTTTGTTCACTGCTATATCATCGGCTCTCAGAAAAGTCCTAGTAAGACAGTAGGTACTCAATAAATATGTGTTGAACAAATGAATGAATCAGCGTATTGTGTGCCCTTGGCCATGGTGGTTGTTTTAGGAAACATGACCAACATGATCCAAGCCATTCAAGTTCTAAGACTTTTGTTGAGAATAAGAATTTCTTTTATTGCTGGGATCAATAAAAGAACTATGGATTATTTTTCCTGAGAATAAAGCTAACAAAGGGGAATGTGGAGCCAAGGCATTTAATGAAAGAAACTGGGTCCCAATGACACTCACCCTCTGGGTCCAGCTGTGATCTCGTCTGTGATGAGAGACAATAAATCCCTGTCTGCTGAAGCCATGCTGCTGTGTTCTCCGTCACTAATGGCTGACCAAGCCCTGACTTCCACACTTCACTGCTGGTTTCCCATCAGGACCCACATGCTCAGCTTCATAAAAGCACAGGTGTGTCTTTCATTGTGGCTATATCTCTCCTGCTCATACGCTCTGCTCTTGGGACTTTAATGCAAGACTGGTCATTCTTTGCTTCTTTGTAATTATTATAATTATTGTGAGAAGTTTATTTTTGAAAATGACTTAAGAATGTACAAGCCCTTTTGTATCTATTATTTCATTTGATCTCCTCAATAACCTATAAGTCAGCAGTGGTGGTATAGTCCTCCTCCAGTTTAGAGATGGGAAAACTGATGCTGGGGAGATTCAGGAGCTAGTCCTAGGGTCAAATGGTTAATGCCATGGCAGGGCCCACCAGGATTCTAACCCAAGTGCTCTGATCACAAAGCCTTCACTTTTTCACGTCATCTTTATGTCTTCTTTTTATGGAAAAATAATAGACCTAAAGTTCAGTGAGTTTTTCCTAAAATATCCATAAACTTCAGCCATGAAGGACACTTAAGATTCAAACTAGGTCTTGCCAGGCCCCACCATTGGATTCTGAACATGGATAATATCTCTAACAGGATGATGTGCAGGCCCAGGGCACTCACTGGAGCTTCCAGATAACTTATGATGGGAAACCAGGTATGTTCATGTCAATGGCAACTTCCCAGCCAATTTCCTGGTACACATGGTGTGGGTCAGGATTACAAGTTTGGGATGGAGACCAAACTCTTAATGTGTTTAGCAGAGAAATGACACTTTTTGGGACTTGGGCCCAAACAACATCCTGAGGCACAAGAGATGATTCTGCCTTAAGACACCAGTCCCCTTCACAAATACCTGACACTCACTCTTCAGAAGCTGGTGTTGACTTAAGCCTAGCCATATATACACACACACTTATAATCTATTTATTAGTTTTTTTAATTGTGCCCTTTATGAAATGACAGATGCAAGCCCAGGAATAAGATATCAATAAAAAGCAAATATAAATATGATACTAATTAAAACTGTAGCAAGATAAAAAAAATCAGCCGAAAAACACCACCTTAATATGAAGAAACAGTTCAAAGACACAAGTCACAATATAAAGGTTGGCAAAAAGAGTTGGTACTTTAAAGGGTTAAGAATTCAAAGTCCTTCATGGATTTGAAACTTGTCATTGGAATCGGAGTCATATTTATAAAATATACCTTGAAAGTTATTAATAGTAGTAGTATTAATGATAATGATACCTGTTATCTGAGATAAACAATAAATAATGCTCTGTAGTTAGCAAAGAACTCACTCTACACATATTACCTCCTGTGACAGAACAGTCCTGATAAAAACATGGGACTCATCACAGGTAGTTCAAGGATAATCCCATGTATTATCCCGCTGATGTTCCAAATCATAGGCTCTCAGAAAGGGAAGGAATCATTGAGTCCAACTAGATTGTTCTACGGATGATAACAATAGCCAAAGTTCATTGATCCAGGTCCAGTGCTACGTACTCTATAGTCATTATCTCATTTAATGCTCATCCCCAATTTACTGATGAAGAAACTGAATCTTAGCAAGATT
Organism: Rhinolophus ferrumequinum; assembly: GCF_004115265.2. Classification (NCBI taxonomy): domain Eukaryota; kingdom Metazoa; phylum Chordata; class Mammalia; order Chiroptera; family Rhinolophidae; genus Rhinolophus; species Rhinolophus ferrumequinum. Next base: position 39,159,795 of record NC_046297.1, read on the forward strand.
ACGCCACTTACTCATGGTTACTCAACTAGCAAGTGAGAGAGCCAGGCTATGTGGTACAGAGATTGGTACTATTATAGCTCAAGATACCCAGCTGGTTCAATCTTACACAACCCCACAGTTTTTACTAGCAGAGAACCAAAGCAATGACAGATTTTCTGCCTTGAAGGCACAGGGTCCAAAAGAAGACAAATGGGAGACAGAAGACCTATATTAACTAGCTGTTTGATCTTGTGAAAATCAAATTCTCATAGCCTTATTTTCCCCTTCTGTAAAACAAGACGCTTAGACTAAATACTATTTAAAGAATCATGCAACTCTAACATTCAATGATACTATGAACTATATCATGTCTGGTGATAAGCAAGTATGACGGGGAAGGAAATTTTGCTATTAACACAAAGAAGAGAGGAATGACCATACCCACTTTAGCGTTCTAGAGAAGCAGCAGAATTCTTCCTGGGAAAGCTTAGAAATGCACATTATTGAGACTTTGGTCTTTAGCTTATTTCTTATAAAACAGTTTTGTAAGTCTTCTGGTGCCCATAATTAAGTGAACACAGCACTTTAGAATCCTTCTCAACATAATGCCCCAGGCAGCTACCAATAAATGATCAAAGTAGACACACAAGATAAAATGCATTGTATATCTCTCGCATTGAATAATTCTTTTTAAGTATATGCTTTACAGACGTCTCAGAGTCATATTGTAGTGATCAGTGGTAGGTGAATTGCAGCCTCTTGGACAAGTGCAAGGCCTGCTAAATGCATTTACCAGGGACAACATTAATATGAATCTGAGATAGCCCAAGCTCCTGTCATCAGTTAGACCTGGCAGTCACATTCATACTCTCAGAGCTTAACATCTCTGAGGATAAGAATCACTCTGTTCACTTTCTGTCAGGAGAGAGGAAGAGCAGCTTCTCAGTAAGAGGACACACCAGACCATGGGGATTCTCTCTGGGATAACGGCAGCTGCTCTCAGAATGCCAACTCCCACAGAGCTCACAGAAAAAGCATAGCAATTCTCATGCACATGAAAGTATCCCGTCAATCTCTTTTACTTCTTTTTTCTTTGGCAGTGAAAATGACCCTGTGGGATCAGGGCAGCAAGCTGTAAACAATGGTTGAAAGGAGAAATGGACGATGAGAGAGTGTATGGGCAGGCTCCTGGCTGCTGGGCTTTCCAGTTCTGCCTTGTTCAGTAAACTCCAATTCTCTACTCACAGATACCTCCAGATGGGGATATGTGTCCTCCCAGATTCTATTTCTACCACACTGGACCTTCCTATTCTTGCTGCCTTTTTTTCTGTGAAAAGTTGAATGATACAGCCACAGCTGAACAAAAACACAGCTTTCTTCTCAAAAACCAAGCACACCCATCCGGCACTTTGATTCTCTGTTTTTGTGCTCAATGAGAAAAAGAAAGGCTATCTCTCAGAGTCCCATCAATAGTCAGTCAAAACATGTGCACTGAGTAGCCATTGAAAGCTAGGTACAGGGGATGTGAGCAACTTACATCTACAAAGAACCTTTTTCCAAATAAAGTAACATTTACGAGTTCCGGGAATCAGGACCTGATTGATATCTTTGAGGGATCACTGTTTGGCGTCGTACAGCTCAATTCTTCTGGGCTGGGCTGATGCCTTCACTTTACGTCATTTCCTGGATAACAGTGAAAATCAGAGCCCCACTGATCGGAAGAGAAGTTGTACCTGAGAGAGCCCACTCCAAGACCCAGTGGGTGAAGGGGCATGTTTGCTGAATGGAGACACACCCAGACCTGCACAATACCAACTCTTGTCTGGACTCATTCTTCTAGGGGAATGGGTGGAGAGAGGAATGCAGTCGACCCCAGCAGAAGTTTATACTGGCCCAGGAATTCATTTGGGAAACACAGTCTCACTACTAGACCACTTAAGAGGAAGATTCAGGTTTTTTTTTTTTTTTTATCCCCTAATCTGTGGAGTTTTCCATGCCAACAAAAGCAGCTTAACTTTTTCGACACAGCAAACTTCTCCCATGTCCAGGTCCACTCTCAACAAGGAGAAAAGCATCTATCTTCATATCTACCAGCATGATATTTGGCATGAAAACATGGAGTACTTGAATTATTGAGCCCAACAGAGAATATCCTTTTCAAGGAAATGGGCAAACAGGTAAGAAAATTCCAGACTTCAGCTTTCTTGCTCTGGTCCTCACACTGATACCTTACATCTCCCGTGAACTTCTCTATAGTTGTGCTTCTCCTTCTCTACAGCTTTAATCTTTCTTTCTTTCTCTCCCACCCACCCCCCGCCCCTTCTTGTTTAGCCAAGGGCATGTTCATGTATAACCATAACCCTTAGATCTTCACTTCCAAGATGATGCTTCAGAGGGTGTACTGCCATAGATGCTGTCAGTGCCCTGGCCATATCCTCTAGACACTCACCATTGCCATAAGTGCCAGCTCAACTCCAACTTCCAGTGGGCACCTGTGACACTTGGCCCAGGAGCTGTCTCTGACTGCTAAAGCCCCTGTACCTACTGTGCCCATGGAAGCCCCCAGAAGTCAATGGGAAAAGGCCCTTGACCAACCGTGAGAGGTGGTGGGCAAACACTCCATCTCCCTCTCTCCTTGGGCAGGATAACACCAAGGCCCACATTCTACACTGGCACCTAGCATTCCTGGTGAGCTTGTTCACAGTGGTAACTTGCTTGATGATGTCCCTTTATTTGGCTGCCTTCCCATCTTAGTGTCATTTCCCCACTCCCTTAATTGCTCCTTGTGGTCACCTCTCAAAAAAGCTACTTGCACTCAAATTCTTGTGTCAGATTCTGCTTCTGGGAGAAGCCCAAGCTAGGACATCCCACTGTCATCAATTTAGGACTGCCTGTGCTCTCCACATGCCCATGGGCATGATGTCTTGGAGAAGCAAACTTTCCTTTACGCTGTTACAAGATTCACATCTTGAAATCTGGTCCCTTTGACAATGGATGTAGGCCCACATTTCCTTACTATTCTCTGTCAGAAAATACTGATCCTCCTGCTTGCTTATTATCTCATTTTTATACCATAGGTTAGTTTCTCCCACAACAAACACACACATACTTCCTTTCAGAGTCTATTCCTAGGCCACCTTATGGTAAATCTCAAGTTTTTCTTGCTAGTTTGCTTGTTTCTCATTTTTTACCCATTCCTCCCTCCCCATTCTCTCCCTCTCTCTGTTTTTGACCTCTAGAACAATTCAAGTTGATCACTTGACCTCCTTATTCTACTGTCAAGCCAAATACAGGCAGATGGCTCTCCTAGGGAACCTTCCATCATCACTTGCCACCACTGCAACTCTGTCAAACTGGAAACTGGGCTTCCCGAATCCACCCTTTCCAAAGCTCTTATTATTTATCTTTGTCATTGAGTTTCTTCTATTTAATTGACATCATTTTAATGCAGACAGCCTTGAAGTATGTCCAGGCTGGCTCGGCCTCATTGACTTGCATGTCATTTCCAGCAGTGACAAGACCCCTGCGTCAGCTTTGCCCCAAAGTGATCTATGACCTCAGTAATTATTGCTCCACTATTGGGTGTCTCTCACCATGTGTAGCCATTGACCTGGATAATAGTAATGTTTGCTCATGTGATTAAAAAACCAAAACCAAATATAAATAGTTATTTCAGTTGCTGGTCATTTCATCAAACTTTCTCAGTGTCACCCCAACAGAACCCAAATTTCTGGAATACCTTTGACCTGGGTTTTAAAAAGTAAGGTCGCTGTACAACACAGTCCCCCCTTTTCCAGGTCTTTTTTTCTGCTACCTCATGAGTTTTTAAATGATTACAAGATTGACGGTGATGGGAAACCATGAATGCCAATGCAAAACGTCTAGGCTTTGAAATCACATAATCCTAGGTTACATCTTGGTTCTACCACAGCATGTGACCCTAGACAAGTTAAGTAGCTACTCTGAATCTCTTTCTTCAACTGTGAAATAGGGATAATAAAATCTACCTTGCAGTGTTGAGTGAAGATTAAAAGAGATAAATTGTTATCTTCTTTATGGGTCACTTATGGGGAAGAGTGTAGTGTTGAAACCTTTCATTACGACTTCTTGAAGTTCTGATAATGTATATAGAGAACCTAACACATGCAGGCATAGAGTCGACATTCAATAAACACACATTTAACAGGAGAAACGCTAAAGCAAACCAGCACACATCCAGATTTTATCTTTAACAAAATATTATTCTAGATCAGGGGTCAGCAAAATGGCCTATGGGATAAATGTAGTCCACTACCTATTTTTTATGGGTTTTTCCTCACATTTTAAAAAAATTAAAAGAAGGATATTTTGTGACACGTGAAAATTGTATAAAATTCAAATGTCAGTGTCCATAGTAAAATTTTATTGGAATTCAGCCAAGCCCATTCATGTGTGTATTGTTTATGACTGCTTTCATGCTACAAAGGTAAAGTCACTGCAGCAGAGACAATATGGGAAACAAAGCCTAAAATATTTTCTATCTAGCACTTTAAAGAAAACGTTTTCTAACCCCTGATCTAGATCAATATTTTATGTAAGCTATTATAACTCTAAAGAATGTCCTCAGGTTACCTTAGGTAATGGAGTTTTTAGAAAGCTAAAACCTTCTACAGAAAAAAACAGGTCAATAATAAAGTCAGATGCTGGCATAAAGCAGCCTACTACCCTTGAACTGATGTCCCCCTGCACATGGATGTAGGATGTAGTTCCACATGCTGTGGACATAAGGAGAACGGCATGAGAAAGCACCAAACAAGAGAAGAAATCTCAAGGCCTAAATTAGACTAGAAAATCTGTCTTGGATATTCCAGATCTTTCAAAAGCCTATTCTACTTCATTTCTTTACCTCCCTACTGTTTGTTGAGTCCTATGTAGTAAGTATCACTTAAATACACTTGTCTCCTTGAATCTTCTCAACAGACCTATGAGGTCAGTATCATTATTTCCATCTTAGGGATGAATAATCTGAGGTTGAGAAAGGTTAAAAAATATGTCCAAGGTCACCCAGCTAAGAAGTGTGGAGTTAAGATTTTAAATTGAGTTTTTCTGATTTCAAGAGTCCTTGATCCAACCCATTACATTCTACTACCTCACATATGAATTTCATTCTAAGAAATGAGGGGAAAACATACATTTTTAGGTAAAGTCTGAGCTCTCATCTGTTCTTCACTTTACCACAGGTATGGAGTGGGAAGAAATTCCACTGCTGTGGGAACTTCACTACGGTTGGATAATCATACCTAAAAGGGTAGATGACTTAAATGGACTTTTATTTCACATCTACCAGTGTGTGCTCTATCTCCTGAGATGTCCAGTGTCTAACTCCTCACACACTTGGGATTTGGAAACAAACCTGAAAGTGAGTGGCTCAGTGACGCTCCAATACATTGGACTGTGATGAGACTTTTCCCTAGAGATACCACCACACAGTGAAAAGCATCACGAAGACGTGATTGCCATGTGGGAATTTCTGATTAAATGAGAGGACGTATTAAGAGACCAATTGCACTGTGTGGGAAGCAGTGCTGGTCTGGGTGTCCTGTTGGAGCAGGCCCTGCTCTGCCTGCCTGAGAACGTGGGAAGCTAGCCTAGAGTGGGAGATGGATGGGCCCGGAGGCGAGGGCAGAGAGATACTCCCAATATTCCTACAAAGAATCTGAAATGAGACACTGAGTTTTATAAAGAAAATTATTGTTCTTAAACAGCAATTTAAAGCAAGATTCTGGATCCTTAGAACATCCCTATAAGAATTCTGTTTAAAAACACTAAAAGTCATCTTTTAGTACAAATGCTCCAAAACATTATATTAAAATTTTGAAGTGTAAAAACTAAACAGCATATTTAATGTTATAAAATGTTATTTCAATAAAAATAGGAAAAATGTAATCTGTTTCTCAAATCTTATTTCAAACTATACTAACTCCAAAATCAGTCATTAAAATAAGAGTAAAGAAAATGAATCAGTTACTATGGAATTTTCATAATAAATGTTCCTTTTGGGAAAAATGAAGTATAGAACCACATACTGTTTTAGGGAAGGGCTTAATCTATTTTTTTTTAAAGAAGTAGCATGAAATATATGACAAACACAATTACCCAAAAAACACCCAAAAAGACAAAAAACAAACAAACAAACAAACAAAAACCCTACAAGACAAATAATTAGCTAAAAGTAATGGCTATAGGATGCTGGTCTATGCCTAATGGCCATTGTGGACTCTAATCACAGACCAGGTAGAGAGGGCAGTTTCCTTCAGTGAGGCTTTTTGGAGCTGTCAGGAAAACAGATCAGGCTGACGGAGGGCAGAGGGACTTGATGGAGGAAGGAGCCAGGGGGTCTAGAGTCTGGAAAACCAGAAATGAAAATACATAAGACCACATTAAGAACCCCACCTGTGAGTCGTGAATGAATGCCCTGGATAATTAAATATGCTGCACCTGAGGGCAATTCTCCAATGCTGGGAATGGGTTATGTAGCCATTCTCAGTAACTCAATTCTAACACCCATTCTTGAGCACTTTCTATTTTCTGGCGCCATGCTCAGCAGAAGGTATGCAGATATAAGTAAGAGTATCATGTAGCATGGCATAGGTGCTCAACAAATGTTTATTGGATGGATGGATGGATGGATGGATGGATGGATGCATGGATGAAGATAATCTCTGCCCTCAGCATTTTCACACTCTAATAGAGACACAAGCATGGAAAATTTAGTGCTAGAAGAGCAAATGAGAGCCATTACAGAAAATGAGAGCCATACAGAAACAAAAGAGTGAGTAATTACTTCTATTTAGGTGAGTCAAGTGTATTGGGTCTGGATTTTGAAAATGAGTAGTAGCTCTCCAGTTCTAACCCAAGTAGAGAAAATACTATCTGCAAAAGCATAGAGATGTAAAATAGGATGATGCACTTGGGGAACTGTAGTTGTTCAACATGGCTAGAGAGGTGAGTATGGTAATTGGGATCCTTGTGGTCTAGTGGGGAGTGTCAAGACTGATAAGATCAGGGATTAGATCATGGAAGGCCTTCTGTGTTATCCCAAGCAGCATGAATTATCAGAATGAGAAGTGGAATTCAGGTATAACCATCCAATAAGATTTGAGTAGGTACACACACCCAAACACCTCTCTCATTTCAGACCAAAAGAACCTGGTCACATGTCATGACTAAGTTGCCTATACCCTCTGGGAGCTCAAAAATGGGAAAACCCCAGCTGTCCTCTGGTTCCCCCTGTGTCACCAGAATGTCTGTGTGCAGTGGTGGTTGGCACTCAGAGGTGCCACCCTCTTTCTTCATGCTGGCTCCAGATTTCCTCTCACATTCAGTCTTGCCTCAAGACACAGGCCAAAAGGAAATAAGCTGTTGCAGTTGGCCCTTTTCCCAGATAAATTATATTTAGCCCCCAGAAGCAGTAGGCTTCAAAATGGTCGTCTGGGCTAAAAATGGCCATCCGGAAGGAGCTAAATGTAGAAAGTGATCCGAGGATGAGGAACAGACCACTTAGAGTAAATGATTATTATGTGCTTCAAAAGGTCCTGTTCTCAAGTCCTCATGGGCTGTGCCAAATTAAAACAGATGGGCACATGACATCCTACCATGAGAGGCAACAATAAAAGGGACTTTTCTGTATCGCCTCAAGCCCAGAGCCAAGGCCAGTCAGGGCAAGTGTTGCCTGGTTCCAAAATTGAGCAAATAGCATTTACTGTGTCATAATATACATGCTTTTTAGGGCAAAGGACATGAGCAGGCATTATGCAATGGGAGTAATAAAAATGGCAAGCATGTGTTTTTTAAAGTTCAACCTTTGCAAGAAAATGAAATACATAAAATGATACCATTTTAAAGAACATTTAAAAAATAATTATAGAGAATATTAGTGAAGGTTTGAAAAGTAGGTACTCCCAACAATGCCAGTAAGAATAGAAATGGGTTCACCTATTCAAAGTTTTTTGTCTTGGGAAGATCACTTTGATCACAAAAGGCAAAATGGATTGAAAGGGGCAGAACTCAAGGCAAGGAGACCACTTGGGGGAAGGACTACAGACAGAGGGAAGATGGCCTGAATAGTGTAGTGGCAGCAGGAGGGAGAAAGAAAACAAAATAGTCAGAATTCACAAGTCTTGGGAATTGATTGGACTGAGTAACTAGGTAGACAACACTATTTACTAAAATAAGAGTCATAATCATTCTCACCATTACCATCATCACTAACCTTTATAGACCACTGAGTATGCAGAAGGCATTGGTCTTGGCACTTTACAAAATATATTTAATTCTCAAAACAGCTCTATGAGGTAGTCTTGCCCTCTGTGGCAGATAAGGAAGCTGATACACAAGAGCTGAAAACCTGCCCAAGGGACATATATTGAGATAATTCTCTTCACCTTTATTTATGGTGAAGTAATTGGCGGTTTCAGACCATGAATTTTAAATCATTATAACTAGGCTCAAACACATCTTTATTAATCAAAATAGGAACCATTACAATCAACACATTTTTGCCAATGATAAATAAGTTTGTTTATTCCTGTAACCTAAAAATCCATGCTTTGGGATTCGACGAACTCTTGGAAAGCATTTTCTGCATCCTGCTGGTTGTAGAAGCGTTTTCCCTGCAAAAAGGTGTCAAGATGCTTGAAGAAGTAGCAGTCGGTTGGTGAGAGATCAAGTGAATATGATGGATGAGGCAAAACTTTGTAGCCCAATTCGTTCAACTTTTGAAGTGTTGGTTGTGCAATGGTTGTGGTCGGGTGTTGTCGTGGAGAAGAATTGGGCCCTTTCTGTTGACCAATGCTGGCTGTAGACATTGCAGCTTTTGGTGCATCTCATCGATTTGCTGAGCATATTTCTCAGATGTAATGGTTTCGCCGGGATTCAGAAAGCTGTAGTGGATCAGACCGGCAGCAGACCACCAAACAGTGACCATGACCTTTTTTGGTGCAAATTTGGCTTTGGGAAGAGCTTTGGAGCTTCTTCTCAGTTCAGCCACTGAGCTGGTCATTGCCGGTTGTCGTATAAAATCCACTTTTCATCACACGTCACAATCCAATCAAGAAATGGTTCGTTGTTGTTGCATAGAATAAGAGAAGACAACAATTCAAAATGATGATTTTTTTGATTTTGGGTCAGCTCATGAGGCACCCACTTACCAAGCTTTTTCACCTTTCCAATTTGCTTCAAATGCCAAACGACCATAGAATGGTCGACGTTGAGTTCTTCAGCAACTTCTCCTGTAGTTGTTCTCCTGAATCAGCTTCAATGATTGCTCTCGATTTGTCATTGTCAACTTCTGATGACTAGCCACTATATTCCTCATCTTCAAGTCTCTCATCTCCTTTGCAAAACTTCTTGAACCACCACTGCACTGTACGTTCGTTAGCAGTTCCTGGGCCAAATATGTTGCTGATGTTGTGAGTTGTCTCCGCTGCCACCCATTTTGAATTCAAATAAGAAAAGCACTGGAATTTGCTTTTTGTCTAACATAATTTCCATAATCTAAAATGAATAGCAAATAATAAGTCATTAGCAAAAAAAAGTGAGAAATGTGCATTAAAATGATGTCTATCATATCAAATGTTATGTATATCATAACATTTATTTAAGAATGTGTTCCAATGTCAAACGGCAAATTTCAACAATGCAAAAACCACAATTATTTTTGCACCAACCTAATATTTAAAAAATGGAAATAACTTCAAAATACAGTAATAGTGGGTTTACTATATAAATAGTTGTTCAGCCATATGGTAGAATGTACGTTTTAGAAGAATCTTTGATGTATGGAAAAAGATATACAATGTAAGTGAAAAAAAGTCAGTTATAGAATTCTGGGGGTGTGTGTAGGGGAATATATATATATATATATATTTCCCATTATCTGATGGGAAAAGGCCACTTAAAGTAAATCCACTTAAAACATAAACAAGTGTTATAAAAGACAGCAAATAAAGGATTGATTAGAGTTGTATCTTGAGAAACTAAGTAAAGATTATAAGATTTTATTTTCTCTTCTATTTAATACTATAAAGGCTATATTTAAAACTTAGACCTATTTCTTGGAACCCAAACTGAAAGGAGGGTTGCATGTACTCTTTCTGACAGTCTATATGGTAGTGACTTGGGTCCCCGCAAAGTGGAGCCTGAGTCAAATACCTGTGTGCTGCCACTTGACTCAGAGAGAGATCCTGTGTGACTGGAGAACCATAAAGAGGAAGGGAAGAAAGGAATGCAATGTAGGGTGCATTGTCAAGGTCATTTCTGGGGGGCAACTGAGGTGTAATCTCACCAACAGCCTTCTGAGGAGGGTAGAGATTGCTTCTCAGAGTTGTCCATCTGGGCACAGACCAGGAGGACTACTTCTGCATCAGCTCCAGGCTCCACATTGCTTGTGGGCTGTTCCTGAGGCCATTAATGCTCCCAGCACTCTGGACCATTTGTGTCTGTTAGAAACACAGCACTGATGGTGTTGACAGCATCAAATAAGCCCGGGAAGAAAGTGAAGAATATGAGCCATCCAGGTAAAAGCCCCAGGGAAACTTCTTCCATCCTGAAGCCTTGACTGTGGTCAAGGTGAGGCCAAGAGCACGGGGACTTGGCCCTTGGAGGTGACTGATACAATAGCATAAACACAATAGTGTCCTCCTTTGAATTGCAGCACGATCATAATGAAGACCTCTACAAAAGCACTGCACATATATTTGAAGTATCCATCATTTTCCCCGAAGGTCTTTCTTATTCTTTAATATTCTACTTTTAAACCACTTTCCATAACCTCCCCTTGCTGAGTTTCTCTTCTTTCATTAACTGTCCTGACACTGCCAAACATTTGGTGATGGCTTTGTGTGTGATTCTAGCAATTCTCTGTGTATCAGCTTCACAAAACAATGCATGTTTTCCAGGATTTCAGATTTCTCTTTTCAATGTATTTACAATTAACAGAGAGCACAGCCACTGTGGAGACAGAGTTCCTGAGAACAGTTTCCAGGCTCTCGGCCTCATGTGGAAAGGTGCTGGCTAGGTTATCAGATGGCCATCAGCTGTAATCAGATGGCCGTCTGCTGTGGCTGGTTGGCCATCGGCTGTTACCAGTTAGCCATTAGCCACTAATACGACTGCCGTGGCTACACTAGCAAGCACAGATTGCCGATAGTGTGGATAGTGTGGATCCTACTTCCCATGTCTCCCCCGCCACCAGCGAGACTGGTGCAGGAAGGCCCCTTGTTGGTGGATGTTTGCTTCTTGTGTCTCGACCAGCTACCATGGAGAATATAGTGGTATGACTCCCCTATCTATGGCTCCATTGTTGTACCTTTTTGGCCTCACCATATCCTGTGTTCTTGTGCGGGGAACGGGAGCTGAGTCCCTGCATTACAGCCACCAAGTGACAACGTCCTGGTAAGGCACAGTGTCACGCAGGGTGATATGCGGGGTCTCTGGTCCTGCTCCCCCCATAAGAACGCAGGTTATGGTGAGGCCTAAAAGGAACACTAACGGAGCCATAGATAGGGGAATCATACCACTATATTCTCTCTGGCGGCTGAATTGGAGACGCATGGAGAAAACATCCGCTAGTACCCCAACATGGGGTCTTCCTATACCCCAATCTTGTTGGCGGCCGGCGAGACACACGAAGTAGGATCCACACAATCCGCAATCCACTGTCCACTTTTCTGCCTGCCAACCATCCAACCAACCAACACAGTCACGGCAGTTATATCAGTGGCAGATTGGCTAACTGATTACAGCTGATGGCCAACCAGTCACAGCTGATGGCCATCTGATTACAGTTGATGGCCATCTACTACCCAAGCCAGCACCTTTCCATGTGAGGCCGAGAGCCTCTAAACTGCTCTCTGGGACTCTGTCCCCACATTCCACCCCTACAGGGTCTCACCTCACAATCTAGGCAACAAGCATCTTCCACGAGGGGCCCTGGTCAGGAACCCAGCTCACGAGAAAAAGTTTTAGTCCAGTTCAAGTAATGTCCCAGGGAGTGTCTCTTGATGTCCACCTACTTTCTGGGCACAGCCAGACTTCCTGGGCACAGCCAGGGTTCTCAGGGTACCACCAGTCTCTCTGGGCACAGCCAGACTTCCTGGGCACAGCCAGGGTTCCCATAAACAAGACTGCAGTCTGCATCGGTGTCAACTAGGGCCAAAACCCTCTGCACATTAGAAGGGGACCAATGCATGGACAGTTCCACGTGGGGCCTCCCGTCCCTGCTTGTCCCCTCTGACCGGGTACCTTGGCCCCACCCCTAATCAAGCTGAAAAGAGTCGGCCTCAAGCTGCCGCATGAAGTCCTGGAGGGACACAGGTTGCGCTTTCCCAGACTTCTACTTTAGGCTTCTCCGGAATTGCTGTTCCGGATGCAACTGTTTCCAAAGTTCCAACAACAATGCATTGGGTTGTTGGTCTATTTTTCCGTGATCAACCCCTGCTTCCACGAGATCACGCCACATCTGCATACGTGTTACTCTCTGAGGCCTGGGAACTCACCCCCTTACTTTTGGCTTGGGCTTTCAGGTCTTAACTTCTCGGACCTCCTGCCTTAACTTCCTTTGCCACCGGCTTTCTACACACGCCAGGGTGGCCATGGCAATTGTAACTTAATGGATCCGCCACCCCACGTAGGGCGTAAGAATGGCAAGCAAGGATCCAAAAGCACTTGCAGGGGCAGTATCCAAAACCAGATCTCTCATGTTGGTTGTAAAACACTCGTCATCCGGCCCCTGCATATTAGGGTTGAACATAGCATGTCTCATACCCATTTCACGGATGAATTGAGTAAGTTCAGTATACGATTGCCATTTACTCACAGTGTCTGGCAGCTTGCCAGTCTCTCCCCATACTGTGTGTACTGCAGTGGTGAGCCACTCCATTAGAGTGTGGTTGCTCTGGTCTTGGGCCAACCTATGGCAGTTCTGTAACCTTTGTCACAGGGACAGATGCATCATCACGGAGGCTAGCTTTTCCATTTCGCCTGGGGAACAGAGAATGCTGTCTGCCCCCTCATCCCATAAATGTAGTAGCCATGCTGAGATTGGCTCTGCAGGGCGCTGTCGGCACCACCTCCCCAGCTCCTGCAACTCAGTGGGAGTGTAAAGGGTGTAGGTTGTAAACTCAGTCACAGCTGGGTTGCCGAGAGCAGTGACCCTGGGGCCCAAATGTTGTTCATGCTTTACCTTTTGCTTCAAATGGGCCGGTCGTGGGTGTTGGGAGCTACATTGCTTCCACTCGCATCGTCCGCCTCTGCCTCAGAGTCTCCACTGTGGGGCTATTCTTCTAACAGGTGGACCCAAGCTTCAAGTGCCTCTCCCAGGGCTGCTGGTCCTGCACCTGAACTGTTTCATTAAGCGCGTCCTCCATGTTATGACACAACGCAGTGAGGAACATCCAGCCCACACAGCCGGCTGTACCCTTCATCTCCTCTGGCAGCTGCTCAGCTAGAACCTGCAGGGCCCTCTCCACGCTGGCCGGAGAGCGATCCATGCCCTCCCAACCCTCCTTGGGGGTCCAGCTCCTGAGAACAGTGGCTCCCAGATACCATACACTGTGTGGGGGCCACCTGTCTTCCTGCCCAGAGGCAGACACCATTCCTATCTGGTCGGAATCCTGCTCGCTGTGCCAATGTGGGGACAGAGTCCCAGGAGCAGTTTCCAGGCTCTCCGCCTCACGTGGAAAGGTGCTGACTCGGGTAGTAGATGGCCGTCAACTGTGGCTAATTGACCGTCAGCTGTAACCAATTAGCCAATTAGCCCCTGATATAACTGCCGCGGCTGCACTGGAGAGTCAAGTCGAGAGTCGAGTCGAGTCGGTTTGTTGGCAGGCAGAAAAGCGGACGTCAGGTTACAGGTCGTGTGACTCTAGCCTCCAGTGAGACTATAGTGGTATGACTCCCCTACCTATGGCTTCGTGGGTGTTCCTTTTTGGCCTAGCCATATCCTGCGTTCTTATGTGGAGAGCGGGACTTGAGACCCCGCAGGCCGCCCCATACGACAAATGGCACAGCGAGCAGGGTCTCCCGTACGACAGCCAGGCATCCGATTCAGTGGAGGACTCAGTGCAAGACGTCCACAACCTTCGGAACTCACAGCAGCAGCAGATCACCAAAAGGAAGGTGATGCCTTCTATGGCCAAGAGGGTGGTGTGCCATCTGGAGGCTCGAATCTCCCAGGCAGACCGCGCCTCCTGTTCCCAGCACAGCTCCTCACGGGCCTCCTGAAGCTGAGCTTTCACATGTATAAAACCTGCTCTATTACCCCTCTGGGCATTCTGGCCGGCACCATACCCTGCTCGTTGCACCATATGTCACGCAGGGTGATAGGTTGGGTCTCAGCTCCTGCTCCCCACATAAGAACGCAGGATATGGTGAGGCCAAAAAGGAACAGCAGTGGAGCCATAGAAAGGGGAATCATACCACTATATTCTTGCTGGTGACTGAATTGGAGACACACCGAGCAAACATCCGCCAGTACCCCAACACGGGGTCCTCCTGTACCCCAGTCTCACTGGCGGCCGGGTGAGACACATGAAGTAGGATCCACACGATTTGCAATCTGCCATCTGCTTTTCTGCCTGCCAACCAACCAACAAACCAACCAACGCAGTCACAGCAGTTATATCAGTGGCAAATTGGCTAACTGGTTACAGCTGATGGCCAACCAATCACAGCCGATGGCCATCTACTACCTGAGCCAGCACCTTTCCACGTGAGGCCAAGAGCCTGGAAACTGCTCTCTGGGACCCTGTCCCCACACACAGGTTTCCTGTTCCATGTCTCAATGGAGAGAGGTCAATCCCAATCCCCCTGGCTAGCTGACCCTAACTCAGCTGAGCCTCCTTAGGAAGACCAAGGTCACAGAACTTTATTAGCAAGTGCCAGAAACATTCTTGATAAATGGGCTTTTGTAGAGGATGGAATACAGAAATGTCCTGTCAGTAAAGTTCTGGATATATCCAACCACCCCATGATATACATCACCCCGAGATGCAGCCCCTCCTGGTCTCTAGCAGCCCAGGTCTGCATGCTGTCTCATGCAGGGAGAACATGCAAGTGGATGGGAGGTGGGGGAAGGCATGAGGAAGCATTCACCACAAAAAGCAGTAACTGGAGGCAAGAATGTAATAACACAAGAGAGTGACAAGAATTCAAATAAGACGGGAACTTTGTCACTTCATTTTTCAAGAGTGATGTTGTGAAATCTGTATGGCCTGAGAGCTCGGTTATCCAGGCCTCAGTGGGTATTTGTTTCATAACCTGAGACCAAAAGCTCTCAGTTGAGTCAGATTGTAATTGAGTACCACCAGGGGTGCTGCCAGCAGCTCATCAAACAAAAGCATCAGAAGCTCTCTGAGTCTGGAAGGCACAGGTGAAATCCACGGGGCCTTGGCCCCACAGGAGAACACAATGATTATCAGTCAATCTGACCTAGGCAGGGTTGTGCTAGGGCAGAAGGAAGCCACCGCTCACCGCTAAGGGAACTGGTCCCAAAGCCAGCACAAGTGGGTGGGCACTGCCCATGTTTGCTGATGTAGCCTTTCTGCCTGCCAACTCCCTTCCCACCTGTGCAGCTGTAGTTCACAGACACACCTATTTCAAAGTCCTGGCAGGCCAGCCTTGCTTCTTAGCATAAGATAGTGTCCAGGCACAGTTGAAGGGTCACCACTTGACTGTAACCATCAGTTTCCTTCAAATACAACAGTCAAACACTTGGAGAGGATGCAGCACATGAAGTATCTTCTCCCTCCATCTGGAATAAGAACTGCTATTCACTAGGACCTAACCAGAGCCAAACACTTTCATTAAGCCACACTGGGATCCTGTGAGGTATGTTCATCCTCATTTTGCAAATGAGAATTGAGGCTCAGAAAGGTTAAGTAGCTAGCAAAAGGCAACCCAGCAAGTAAGTATCAGAGTGGAGATTCCCACCCAAGTTGTCAGTCACTAAGGCAGACAGTGCTCTTCCCACTACACCTGCTGCTGTCCCTTTAAAGCATGGACAAGCATTTCTCAGTGGAGACTCTACTGGGATTCTGGTAGGACAATTTGTATTACCCATGCATTAGCATTCTGACCTGCATCCAAAGTGCATGTAGTATCCTGCTGTCATTGTGACAACCCAAATCACCCCACACGATTCCAACATCTCCATGTGGTCCACTGGTGCCAAAGACATCTGTAGTGCAATAAAATATTTTAGTGAAAATAAAATACTTCATGGGCTGTGTGATTTGAAATACATGTATATTCCAAGTTAATAGATTAAATACTTAAACAGACATATACCTTAGAGTTTGTATAATCAAGTTGGCAAAAAACAAAACACTTTTGGGGAAATCTTCTCATTGAAGAAATGGAACATTGCTTTATCATCTAGGTTGACTTCTATTTGGGCAAAACAAGAAGTCTCTTCAGTAACTTGGTCAACAACAAGAATGCATTGAGTGCCTATCTGGATATTGTGGGGGCTACTAGAAGGAAAGCAAGACCCCTCCTGTCCAGGAGTTTGCATTGTAACTCGGGAGGCCACACACATGGGTGGAAAACTATCAGACTACAGGAGATAGTGGGATGGAGAGGGCGAGTCTTCTGTGGTACTGGCATGACCCTCTTGTGAAAGGATGTTCTCTAAATTCAGCTCCACTGTGTCTTGAACTTAGAAGGATCCTGTGTCCAGGGACACCTGTCAACAGGAACCACAGGCAGGGCTAAAGGAGCAAATTAACCCAGAAGTGCCCTGTCTTGCCAGCACGGTCCCCAGGGAAATGAGGAGTTGATGCAATCTCTACCAAGCCAATGCCTGGTGGGCAAAGCAAGGGATCATAGGGAGCGCCCCCACACCCTGCATTGGGACCCCTGTCTGTTATGCTGTCAGGCACCAGCCATCCTTTAGTTTCCTTCTGAGACCATAAGGTCCTCCCCAGGGCCAGATTCCAGTGCTCTTCAGGCAGTTTGACAGTGCCAGGTGCTTTGTGCGACAGCTCCTGGCACACCTGTGGCTGTGTGAATGCCGCAGAAAAAGCCAAGTGCCCTAAGGTGCAAATCAGCTGTGTCTTTTGCCTATACCCACAGAGCACCCTGATCAGGTTCTCAGGTCCCTGCCACTGGCCCTCTAACACAATGCTTCATCGTGAGCTCACCGTCTTGGCACAAGCATGGCTGGTGCCGTCAGAGCCAAATACGTGGGCAGAGTAGGCAGAAACAAATTTGTTTTACAGCCACTACCTTGAATGTGACACTCATACCTTTTCCAAAATGTGCACTGTTGGCAACTTCTATCTGAAATTCGTAGGAACCTATCTGGCAAATCACATGCTGACATGTTTATCTTGTTAGCTGTCAAGATGAGTAAGTATGCATGTTGAATGCCATCATTCAGCCTAAACCAAGAAATGCTACTACTCAAGAAATCTGACAAAACAAATACATTTCCTAATGCGATTTGTCAGACTTATATTAATCCTTTGTTCAAAGCTTGTCCTAATTGACCTTAAACAGACCTATGATGACCCAGGGACGTAGAAACCTCAATTTGTCACGTGCCCCGCATAGTAAAGCCATGAGCTGTAGAAATGTGTGATGGGGCAGCTATGCAACCTGCCTCCATATATTTGACTTGTCTTTTAGCATCTAATTATCCTGCAGGAGCCACTGAGGAGAGTGAGGTAATTGCCACGTTCTTTTTTTATTTATTATTAATTAAATTTACTAGGGTAACATTGTTAATAAAATTATATATGTTTCAAGTATACAATTCTATAATACATCATCTGTATATTGCATTGTGTGCTCACCACCCAACATCAAATCTCCTTCTGTCAGCATATATTTGATCCCCTTTACCTCTTCTACTGCCTCCCACCCCCCTTTCCCTCTTGTAACCACCAAATTGTTGTCTATGTCTATGAGTTTTTATTTGTTTGTCTTGTTCATTTGTTGCTTTCAGTTTTATATCCCACATATGAGTGAAATCATATGCTTCTTGGCTTTTTCCTTCTGACTTATTTTGCTTAGCATGATATTCTTAAGATCCAGAATTGCCACATTCTTAATAGTCCTGCCCACCTTTTCAGACAGCCAATGCAAAGCCCTGAAATAGGAACATGATAGGAACAAGTAGGAAATGATAAGAATATGGACTCTGTGGATAACAAAATGTCGGGGTATTAAAGGACTTCAGAATAGAGAAATGAATTAAACTGCCCCTCCACTTCCCTGTCAGATCAGCTCAGGTCTAGCCCAAGGCAGAAGATTAATTGTTGTTTCACCTGTGACAGTTTAGGAGTCCCTAAAAGAGAAGACAAACCACCCCTAACCCCCCCATAGCCTAAAAGGACTGCTGTCCTGGGGGACAGTCCCTCTGAGTGAGCCCAGGAGCCCAGGAATTTGCATTTCTTAAAGCTGCCCAGAGTGGGCCTGTCATGCAGGGGGTTGTCATGTGGGGTCTCTGCTCCCACTCCCCACATAAGAATGCAGGATATGGTGAAGCCAAAAAGGAACACCCACGGAGCCATAGATAGGGGAGTCACACCACTATAGTCTCACTGGAGGCTGGATCCACACGACCTGCAACCTGCTGTCCGCTTCTCTGCCTGCCAACCAACCAACTGACCAACCAACACAGCTGCGGCAGTTATATCAGTGGCTAATTGGCTAACTGGTTACAGCTGATGGTCAATTAGCCACAGCTGACAGCCATCTACTACCCGAGTCAGCACCTCTCCACGTGAGGCCGAGAGACTGGAAACTGCTCTCTGGGACTCTGTCCCCACACCAACGGAGCCATAGATAGGGGAGTCATACCTCTGTATTCTTGCTGGCGGCTGGGTTGGGGACATAGGAAGCAGGAGCCACACGATCCACAACCCGCTGTCCACTTGTCTCTGGCAACCAACCTCACTTACTAACTTCAATTCGCCTCTCTGCAATCTGCAATCCACACTCCACCATCACGCTTGCTAGCTCAGCCACTATCTTTTTGCTAGCCCCCATTCTCTGCTGGCATAACCACGACAGTTATATTAGTGGCCAATTGCTCACTGGTTACAGCTGATGGCCAACTAGCCACAGTTGATGGCCATTTACTACCTGAGTGAGAACCTTTCCACGTGAGGGCGAGAGCCTGGAAACTGCACTCCTGGCTCTGTCCCCACAGGGCCCTAATGTGTAGACTTAAAGTCCCCCCACACAAGTGGTGGGTGAACTTCCGGTCTTGGGCTGAGAGCCCTGGAGTCAAGTTCAGAAAGAGCAAATCGGACATTAAAAGCACAATTTTATTTTCTCCAAAGCCTCCATTTTATCTTTAAATTTGTCAAATATTCACATCATGTGCTTGCTCTCTTAAAATAACCACAATTCAAAATCTCCCAACTCTTGAGTAAAACTGATTTTCCAGAAAAAATGTACCCAGTTTATACTGTGGTCTTATGTCCTAATAATAACTAGAATTTCTGAGGAACGTCCTAAGAGCTTTACCTATCCCAATTCACTTAACTCTCACAATTGCCCCACGAGGGCATATCATTATCTGTGTTTTGTAGATGAGGAAGCTGAGGCTTCGGGAGGTTACATGAAATCTCAGACAGTGAGAAAGAAGCAGAGTTGAAGATTGTGTTTAGTTTTGTCTGACTCCACAACTGTCACCCTTGATCATTAAGATTTACTGCCTTCCAGCATAAGAAGCACAGCCCAGGCTATAGGCTGTTTTCTTCCTGACTGGGGATGGACTTCCAATGACAATCCCTGAAAAATGACAATAACAGCAATAACAAACAATGGTGTGTGCAAGGCCACGCACTGAGTGTGTGGAGGGCCTGGCACCCAGCTCTCCTTCTTCCCAGTCAGGCCCCATCCCAACCATACCCGAAAAAGAAGATAGGAGAAGCTCAGTGTGACAAGTGCACATGAGAGCCAAGGCCACCAAACCCCAGCCTTCCTTCCCAGAGCCTGTCAGAGGGCCTGTCAGGAAGTCCACTATGGGAGGGGCCCACCAGAACTATATCAGCTGAGAGCACAGCTGCAGGCCTGAAGGTCTGTACCTGGAAGCCACCTTGCACCCTCGGTCTGCTTCTGCATCTGAAAATGTGTATACTTTCAAATGGCACGCCTCAAAGGAAGTTTCAGTGCCTGTCTGCACCAAATACTTTTTCTCAAATTATACTTCTGTCATGCATGGTGTTATGCGGGGTCTCAGGTCCGGTTCCCTGCATAAGAATGCAGGATATGGTGAGGCCAAAAAGGAACACTCACGGAGCCATAGATAGGGGAGTCATACCACTATATTCTCTCTGGTGGCTGGGTTGGAGACACAGGAAGCAGGAGCCACACGATCTGCAACCTGCCGTTCGTTTTTCTGCCAACCCACCTCACTTGCTAGTTGCAATCCCCTATGCTAACTGCAATCTGTGCTTGCTAGTTTAGCCACGGCAGTTATATCAGTGGGTAATGGCTAACCGGTGATGGCCAACTAGTCACAGCTGATAGATAGCCATCTACTACCCGAGCCAGCACCTTTCCACCTGAGGCCGAGAGCCTAGAAACTGCTCTCCTGGTTCTGTCCCCACAACCTCTTTGCAGGTTACTTCTGAGGAAATAATGTCTGAGTAAAACTGATTTTACTGAAGTTCATCTGGTCCCCCTGAAGAAAGGAGGCACCATACAGGCCCTTCCCAAGACACTGACTTGATCGTGTAATTCAGAACACAACATGAGAGAGTGTGGGGACAGAGCCAGGAGTGCAGTTTCCAGGCTCTCGGCCTCACGTGGAAAGGTGCTGGCTCAGGTAGTAAATGGCCATCAACTGTGATTGGATGGCCATCAGCTGTGACTAGTTGGCCATCAGCTGTAACCAGTGAGCCATTAACCACTAATATATCTGCCGTGGCTGAGCTAGCAAGCACGGATTGCAGATGACACAGTTAGCAAGTGGGGTTAGCAAGCGCGGATGGCAGATTGAGGATCATGTGGATCCTACTTCCTGTGTCTCGCCCAGCCGCCAGCGAGACTGGGGTGCAGGAAGAACCCTCTTTGGGTACTGGCGGACGTTTGCTTTTGTGTCTTGATCAGCCACCATGGAGAATATAGTGGTATGACTCCCCTATCTCTGGCTCCATCGTTGTTCCTTTTTGGCCTCATCATATCCTGCATTCTTGTGCGGGGAGCAGAAGCTGAGTCCCTGCATGACAGAGAAGAAAGTTAACCAAGATAGAGTCTAGTAAAATGAAATATATGTCCCTTGTTTAGGCTGCAGCTTTGCTATTCATTCTTTCTTTCATTCTTGGGCTATTTATTGAGCACCTACTAGGTGCCATGCACTGTAATGGGTGCTGTGTAGACACAGATACACAGGACATAACCCCTGCTTTTATGACTTCAAAGTCAAATAGAGAAAAGGGACATAAATATCTGTCTGCACTTAAGAGTGTCAAAGATAAGAACTAATAATCACATGGCAATAAATAATAAGAGCTAGCAGTTACTGAGCACTTGCTATGTGCCAGGGGTGTCTGTATTAAACAACTGTCATGCAGTAATGTGTTTAAAATGTACAAAACCCTTTGGGTAGGTCCACTAAGCATCCCATTTTATAGATGAGGGTACTGAGGCTTAGCAATATTAAGCCATGTGCCTAACATCATGCACCTGGGGCATTTCAGGCTGAACTTCTTAGTATTTGATTCAGGGATACCTGATCCCAGAGCCTTGACCTAAAGGGGCCTGGGCTCCATCCCAACATGGCTACACTGCAGCTGTAGAATATCAGCCATGAATATGAAGGTCTCTGTGTTCTGTGCGAGCAGGTCTGGACTAAGTACCTCTTTGTCTATCTGTGGGTCAGGTTGATAGGACATCAGGCAAGGCTTTCGACAGATGAACTTTAATAAGATTCTGAACGATCTGTACATGTTTACCAGACAATGTGTTGCAGAGGTAGGTGGAGAGGAGAACACAGATATTCTGGACAGTGGAAGCAACATGAATAAAGGTAGAAGCAGTTTTGTACGTCTGGAGGCTAGCAAGGGCCTGGGGTGCAGGGAATAAAAAGAAGAGACCCAAGAGGTGGGTAAGGCCAGACCTGGAGACCACTGATGCCATGTTACCAAATTGCACTTGACTCTGAAGGTAGCAGAATGTGCTATGGAAATGTCACTACAACAATACGGAAAGTGAATTAGAGGAGAGACCTGAGTGGCAGCAAAAAGCCCAGTTAGAAAACTGACACATTGTAATGACAGAGTCATTCATTCATTTGTTTATTCATTCAGTCAGTCAGCCAGTCAATCAGCAAATATTTAAAGATTATCTATATAGCTTTCCTCAAAGTATGATCTGGGGGGAGCCCAGGGAGGTCCCAAGACCCTTTCAGAGGTATCCAAGGGGTCAAAACTATGTTCATAATACTACTAAGACATTATTTGTCTGTTCCACCCTCATTCTCTCACACATGTCCTGTGGAGGTTTCCAGAAGCTGCATGACCAAGGCTAGCACAACAGACTGAAGGCACGACCAGATGTGAAATCCTTGGACTTTTATTAAGTCAGACATAAAGATCTTTGCAAAATGGTAAGACCAGGCCATTCTCTTCATGAAATGGTTTTGGTCTGGGAAAATATAGTAATTTTTCATAAAAATAGATTATGTTAACTTGTAATGGGTTTATTTTTTTAATTAATGAAAATATTTTTAAACTAAGTATTTTTAAATTTTCTGCTTTAGTTCTCAATATGGTAAATATTAACAAATGTAACCCATTTGCAAGAGTGTAGAAGGGTCCTGAGAGTAAATAGTTGGAGAACCACTGGCCTAGCAGCAGGTGGTGTCCAAGACACTAGAATAAAACAATAGACAGCCCTTCGTCCCTGCCCTCAGGAGGCCATCTTTCTAGTCAGGTGAGATAAATGTATTAACAGAGACAGTCATTTCAGCAGGTGGTGACAGGACTCAGAAGAGCATAGAGCAAGGTAATGGATGGAGAGTGGTGGGTGGTGCGGTGGCACTGCCACATTTGTGCATGGGCAGCAAACCCCTGGTCCTCACTGTCTTCCCTTGTTCTCACTGAATGCCACTGTCCCCAAGGACACCATGTCCTCCAAGGGCCTCTCACATGATGCCACTTGTCCCTCCCACACCCGTTGTGGCACAACCAGACCTGGATGGAGCTGGGAAAGGGGTCCTTCGTGCTTAGGATTGCCTCCTCCAGTGCTTCTCCCTCCCTCCTGCTTGGGCATTGATATTTTGCTTAAAATCTTCCCAGAGCAAACTAAGAATCACTTCCCTGGACACTCATACCATTCATCTCGTGGATGAATCTTTCACACTCTTCCCTCCTCAGATACCTCTTCCCTACCCTCACTTATGGATTCCTGATCCACTGAGAAAATTGAAACAATCCAAAAAGAAATTGCGCATTCTCCCCTCACCCCACATACGCCCACAGCATGGTTTCTCAGATGCTTGGCATCCCTCCCCTACCCCACCGAGATCACTGTGAATGATCCTCCTGCTCCTGAGACCCGTGCCCTCCTGGGCACCCCTCTGGTCTGCTCAAGGCCACTTGCTCCAGGAGTTGTCTCATCACTCTCCTGCATCACTCATTTTTCACTCTTCACTGGAACTTTCCCATTAGCACCCAAATATAATTTCTCCCATTAAAAAAAAAACAAAACCCTTTATCCACATACCTCTCTATTGCCCCACTTCTCTGCTCTCTGTTTTACAGCAAAATTCTTTAGAAGTATCTCTACTGGCTGTCTCCAATTCCTCCCTTCTCATTCATTCTTCCCAAACTGTCTTTTGTATCCCGATGGCAATCTTGTGATTACCAATCTATGCTTTCTAGCCCCTGCACCTTCTCCCTCATCCCCACCCACTTTCATCTAGCAACACTCAGTTTTCCCTCTATATCTCTGAGACTGTTTCTGATTAGTTTGCTCATTTATTCTATTCTTTAGATTCCACATATAAGTGAGATCATTTGGTATTTGTCTTTCCCCATTTGACTTATTTCACTTAGCATAATGTTCTCTAGGTCCACCCATATCGTTGCAAATGGTAAGATTTCATTCTTCTTTATGGCTGAGTAACACTCCATTGTATAAATGTACCAATTTCTTAATCCAGTCGTCTACTGATGGGCACTTTAGTTGTTTCCATGTCTTGGTTATTGTGAATAGCACTGCAGTAAACATAGGGGTGCATACATTTTTTCAAATTAGCATTTTGGATTTCTCTGGATAGATACATAAGAGTAGAATTGCTGGGTTATAAGGTAATTAATTCCATTTCCAGTTTTTTGAGATACCTCCATACTGATTTCCATAGCGGCTGCACCAATCTGCAATCCCATCAACAGTGCACAAGGGATCCCTTTTCTCCACATCCTTGCCAGCACTTGTTGTTTGTTGATTTATTGATGATAGCCATTTTGACTGGGGTGAGGTGGTATCTCATTGTGGTTTTTATTTGTATTTCTCTAATGATCAGTGAGGTTAAGAATTTTTTCATGTCTGTTGGCCATCCGTATGTCCTCTTTAGAAAAATGCCTCATCATGTCCTCTGCCAATTTTTTAATTGGGTTGTTTGGTGTTGAATTAAATGAGTTCTTTTTGTAAATTTTGAATATTAACCCCTTGTCAGATGTATTGTTGACAAATGTCTTTTTGTTTTATTGATGGTTTCCTTTGCTGTGAAAAACGTTTTAATTTGATGTTATCCCATATGTTTATTTTTTCTCTTACTTCCTTTGCCCAAGGGGATATATCAGTAAAAATAT
Organism: Rhinolophus ferrumequinum; assembly: GCF_004115265.2. Lineage (NCBI taxonomy): Eukaryota > Metazoa > Chordata > Mammalia > Chiroptera > Rhinolophidae > Rhinolophus > Rhinolophus ferrumequinum. Next base: position 39,184,586 of record NC_046297.1, read on the forward strand.
TACTAAGGGTAATGTATGCAAATTTACTTCCTGTATTTCTTCTAGGAGTTTCATGGTTTCAGATCTTACATTTAAGTCTTTAATCTATTTTGAATTTATTCTTGTATATGGCGTAAGGAGGTGGTTCTTCTTATTCATTCTTGAACCCACTTCAGTCATGTGTCTCCCACCATCCCACTGAAACTGTTTCCTAATGACATCTAAGTCTCCCAATCAGTCTATGTTTGGTCCTCATCTTGTCTGACCCCTCCTTAGTTTTCCCCCCAGTTGATCATGCTCTCCTCTTTCAACATGTTTTTCCCTGACTTCCAGAACGCCACACTTTCTGGGTTCTCCTTCTTTCATTCTTGGTCTCTTTTGCTGGTTCCTCTTCATGTCCCTGAATGACGTTAGTGTCCCAGGGTTCAGGCATCAGACCTTTTCTTTTCTCTCAATGACAGTCACTCCCTGGATGACTTCAGTCAGTCCCAATGTTTTAAACACTAAATGTGTACTGCTGACTTCCAAATTTATATCCCCTACTTGGACTGCTCTTCCCTTAACTACAGATTCGTAAGTCCAACTGTCTGATAGCCTTCTCACACTTCATCCAGAACTGAACTCCTACTGACACCTCCCAAAACCTATTCCTTCCAATGTCTTTCTCTCATTTCCAGAAATGGCAACTCCACTTTTCCAGCACTCAGACCTTGGATTGACCTTGAATCCCACCCAGAGAAGTTGGGCTATTAGGCAGGCACAGAGGAGGGGGAGACTTAAATTTCATCAAGCCCGAGAGAGGATAGGATGTTCCCACAGACTCTAAGCTAGAGAAAGGAACTGAGAACACAAAGAGATTGGTGGTAACTGAAAATCTAGCTGGGTCCATGGATTGGCAGTCCCCAGGGAGTCAAGGATTTTGGGGGGAGTAAATGAGATAGTGGTCTGAATAAGATACTTGAGAACAAGATCTCAACTATTGTACCTTTCATTTCTATGGTGCCACACACAACCGCATGGCCATGGGAGCAAGGCACTGAGGTGGGGTGGAGGAAAGCATCACTACAATGAGGCAGTCAGCATCCTGAGAGGCCAAGGATCACTTCTCTGGATGTTGAAGTTTATTACCAACTACATCTCAAAGAAAATATTTCAAGTTTATCACTGTCTTTATTCAGTGTCCCAACAGCCTTAGATAAGCCTCCCCAAGTCTCCTCCAAACTCCTGCAATTGAAAAAGGAATATTATTCAATTCATTAACTCCATGCATTAATTATTCATTAATCATTTATGTGCCAGGTCTAACAGGTAGGCATGCAAAGCACCACTTTCAATGCTCATGACAATTGCTGAAATGGAGGCAATGCAGGGTGCACAGAGCTTCTGCTGTTTCCTGCCATGTTTTTCTCTCTGTTTGAAATAATAAAAGCTAAGATCTGCAGAGCACTTAGTAATATGCCAAGAACCATGCACAATTTAATTTTCCTTAGAACTGAATGTGATAGCCTCAGTTTCCTAATCTAAAAGATTATTGAAGAGTCTTAACTTGCTAGGCATAAACATAAAACAATTTTGTTTCTTCAGTAACTGCAGGCAACTAAACTCTGCCACTTTTAGCCATTATGTTGTTTATTTCCTGAAGTAGGACTTGATGCCATCTCATATTTGTTTCATAGTTCTCCTGCTGGCCCTCCAGTGCTGACTGGATTTCTAGCTCCCATGATCTGGGCCATGAGCAGGGGTGAGTCAGGATCAGCTTTCTCATGATTCTTCCTCTGCTGTGGCTTTCAAGTACTCATCTTATGGTGTTTGGCAGGGAGGAGGAAGGTGGACACACCTTCTTATTTAAGTGCACTCAAAGACTATTCAATGATTTTATTAACTGGGTTATTTCTTTACAAGCATGCCCCAACCCTATTACAGAGAGGCTGGAGAGCCCCTGGGGTTAGTGCACATGGGAAGTTCCCATCCTACACAGAAGTATATACACAAATAGATAAAGCAAAATTGCCAGTAATTAATGAGTATTCCAGGAAAAGATTTCATGTTCAAATATGTTTGGGAAGTGCTAGGTTATAGAAAGTTAAACCTCTTTCTTCAATCAGGACCTTGAGGAGTCCTTAATAAGCTAATATGTGACTCTCCAACACGAGTTTCAGTAGTAATCTCTCTTCCTACCCACCCAACACCTGACTTATACCACCTGTTCCTCCTTTTCTGCTGAAGGATATTTCGAATTCCTAAAGGATTTGTATTTTGTTTTTAGGCGAAACATGAGCCAAAGGCATCATCTTGTGAACTATAAGTCTGTGCCAGCTTGGCTTTGAGATGCTGACATGGCCCTAAATGTCACTGCATGTATATTAAAATACCCAGCTTCTCCACAGGACCTCTGGGATCTTTTATCAGAGCCCTTTACAGGGGAAAACAGGCACAGGAAATAGATTACAGTGGTGTTGCATGGCAGTCACGTAGGAGACCAGCTGTTGCTCTCGATTCTGAGTGCAGCCCCAAATAAATGAGGCTCATATGCCTCCTAGCTAAGCAGTGGAGTCGCTCATTTAGCATGGTGGACTGTTGAGAATGCAGACACTTTGTGCTCACCCTTCTGCCCCTACCACTTTGGAGAAGACAGGGGCCCAAGGAGATGATGTGGCTTTCCCAAGATCACAGAGCCAATGCTCTTCTCATTAAAACAGAAGTTTCAGTTTGGGTTCAAATTATAACTCAAATACTCATCATTATGAGGTGCTGCATTTTTTTCTAATTGCTTCAGAAATAAATATATGCAGTCTGGAGTCCTAGTTGGTGAGAAAGGATGAAAAGGAGGGTGACAAAGGCAGTCGTCATTTGCCATTAGGATGGTACACGATCCATAGGCAAACGCGAAGTTGGTGTGCTTTCTCCTAAAGTTCTCAGCTGCACTCACTCCCGCCTTTCTCTTGATCCGGAGATTTGCTTGAAAAGCTGGGATTGGCAACCGCCAAGGATTTGGGAGAGACTCTTCCCAGGTCCCTGGAGCCTGTCATCCATTTCCTAAACTCCTGCAGAGAGCATTGTTCACACCAGCAGTTACTAAGGAGAAGGAGCTGGTGGACACCTCTCACCGTGCTCTGAGGTTCTTCCTTCCTGGGAGCCCAGCTGAGGCCCTTCCGGTTTGGGGATATTTGCATTAAACTTGAGACTCTGCCCTGGGGATAGAATCACCACCTGATACTCTACCTGGAAAGGCTCATAGTCCCCTGGAGGAGAGTGAGACAGTGTAATGAACCTGTTCTTCATCCTCCTCACAGCACCCATGCACCTTCCCTAATGGCACCGTGATTTCCTTGGGTCTTAGTGGGATAGTGAATCCAGGCACCTTCCCTCTGAAAAGAGAAATCAAAACTTCCTTTCCCAGAGCCTCCCTCAGTGCCCCAATATCACTGAGACCAGGCAGGACCAAGCTCAGAAAATAGATGCTTCCCTCCACTTGTGAGTCTTGAGTGGGTGTCCCAGCAGCTGTGATATCAGAGTCCCTCATCCCAAGGGTGGTACCCTGAGAGCACAGACCTGCTAAAATTTGACTCCAGGGGCTTCCCTTTTCTAGGCCCCCAGGGCCATCTTGCCTCCTGTCTGTTTCCCACCTGGTGTTTCAGCAGTGCTGTGGATTCTGAGTGCCTGACCTACTTCCCAATAAACCCCTTTTCTCCTGGCTAATCAAGTCACTTTCTGTCACTTGGGATAGAGGAACCCTAAAGGATACAAATTTGTACAAATAATCAGATGTGGTAAACGCTAAAGGTATTGCCAAGAGCCTCTGAGAGAGAAAAATGTGTGCTGGGGGGTGGTGGGGAGTGGTAGGGGCCAAGGTCCAGGAAGCTTGCAGTAGGTTCTGCAAGTGTCCTAGGAGCCATCTCTGCTGCTGCTTCTGTATGATAGCCACAATCAGCTCTTTCCCCCCACCCCCCCGCCTCCCGAGGTTCTTCCCCAGAAGTGAGATCCAACCCCCGCAAAGCAGCTGCACAAAATCTGCACCCACCCCTTTCTTCCACCTTTGGGCAGGTATCCTGGGAAAAGGGGTGGGATTCTCAGTGGTGACAATGAAGCCCAGGAGGGCGTAGGAATGTTCTGCAGCCTTGGATTCTCATAGGCATCTCTCCTGAGTTCTCTGTCCAAACCTTCCACTGAACACGCCTTCAGGCCATGGCAACTTTGGGTTCTAGTATCTTCCACCCCTCCCCCGACCCAGCTTGCTGAAAAATTCCCTTCTTCATGTTTACCATTCTCTATTTCACACAGGGCCATATTGTTCCACATCTAAGTTTTATGCTTTCATGGGGACTATGCTTGTAATGCTCAGGATTAGTAATTTCCATAGAGATTTGGGCAAAACAACAAATCCAAGTGAATTAACTCTGACAAAACTCTGGTAAAAAAAAAAAAAAAAAAAGGGAAGAGGGCCAATCACATATTACAGTCCTCAAACCCGAAGCTCACAACTTCTGTAGCATTCCCCAGTGTCGGGGACAAAGGTGAGACAAGCCTGATCCTCCCTCACGCGTGCCTCCTTAATGAGGCCATTGGAAATAAGGTCTGGGAAGGATTTGTTCAAGATTTGAGCTGCTGGCTCCTAGACAAAGAGTGATTTTGGGGAAAAACCTTATAATACAATTGTGATGAATATCTCTTTTCAATCGAAGATTTGCAAAACATTAAACACTATCCACAGACAGCTGTAGATGGAATCCCTAGAGGAAGAAAACTGAGATTCTTTTCAATCTGAGTTTTCTCCTTGTTATACTGGAAACATCTTCTTCCACTTGGGATGTTGTGTTTGAGGTTTGGCAATGAGGTGGCATTTCCTTAAAAGGGAAATTAAGTACATATTTTGGTGGCTAGGGCTCAGGTAGCCCCTGTTCCCAGAGGAAACGAAAGTCTTTGAAAGGAATGTTTGCCTCATTCAGTATAAATAATGTTGATTTGTTTATGTCTTAACCTCTGTTTGGTGATTAATGAGCAAAAATATATCTTCTGAGACTTGGAGCACACTGGATCCTTTTTTTGTGGGCCACACTGGGGTAAATAAAGATGAAAAGAAGAGAGAACCACAGTGACGCAGATCAAATACAGTGTTCTTAACTCAATCTGAAGTTGGGAGGACCCAGGCTGTTCCCAGGGAAAATACCAGCGATTTCATTGGTATTTTTCTTTCTTTTTCTACTTTTAAATCATAACTCCTGGAAATTTTAAATTACTCCTTAGTGTTTAAAAAAGTAATTATGTTTAGTATGGACATTGCATGATATGGTAGAATTAGGGATCAGTCAAGTTCCTTGACCTGATATGAGAACAAGCTCCAGGAGTTACTGGCTTTTGGATCTTGGGAAAGCCATTTCTAAATCTCAGTTACTGCACGTGTGAAGGGAGCTGATAAAACCAACCTCACCTCCTAGGGCTACTAAGCAGATCAAAAAAAATAATGAATTAAAAGTGTTTTGGGAATTGCAAATCTTGTCAGAATTGTAAGAGAGAGTAGGATAAGGAAGGCAAGGTTAGTGTGCACCCAGTGTGTACCAGGCACTGTGTAAATTGACTCTGGCAGTAGCGCTCTCTACACCTCCAATCTTGCCACCCCAACCCCAGTCCATTCCCCAGTGGTAGCCAAAATGACATAAATCAGAGTATGTTATTCCCAGCTTTAAAATGTTTCCCCATGGCACTTAAAATACAGTAGTCCCGCTTATCCATAGGGAGTACGTTCCAAGATCCCCAGTGGACGTCTGAAACTGCAGATAGAACCAAACTCTATATATACTGTTTTTTTTTTCCTATACACACATACCTACAATAAAATTCAATTTATAAATTAGGCACAGTAAGAGATTAACAACAATAAGTAATAATAAAATGAATAATTATAACTATATACTGTAATAAAAGTTATGTCGATGTTCTCTCTCTCTCTCTCTCTCTCTCTCATGACTGATCTGATAGCCAAGATGGCTCCTAAGTGACTAATGGGCAAGGAGCATAAGCAGCATGGATACAATGGACAAAGGAGTCATTCACATCCAGGGCAGGATGGAGCAGAACAGCGAGAGATTTCATCACGTTACTCAGAATAGTGTATAATTTAAAACTTGTGAGTTGTTTATTTCTGGAATTTTCCACTTAATATTTTAAGACTGTGAATGACTGTGGTTAACTGAAGCCACAAAAAAATCAAAGCCGTGGATCAGGGGGCACTACTGCAGTATCCAAACTCCTTGCAATGGCCTAGGAGGCCTTGCCTGATCTGGCTCCTCCTCCTTCTCCAGGCACAGTGCCCACTACTCTGTCCCTAGCCCTCTGCTTCAGTCATACTAGCCTTCCTTCAGTTCTTTGGCCATACTCAGCTTCTTTCTGTCTCAGGGCCTTTGCACATGTTGATTCTTCCTCCTCTCTTCACCTGACCAATCCTTTTCAGTTTACATGTCATTTCCTCCCTCTCAGCCAGGACTGCCATATTGACCGGCTAGATTATACAATACACAACTACAGGGGACACCATTCACATAGACTACAGTTTGCACAATAGCAAACGGAGACCCTGATCTTAGCCTCCACTACTCCCATTATAGTATACTTGACTTGCGCTGCACTTTTCCTTCACAGCAATTTGTACATTTATAATCAACTCTTTGTTAAATGTCATTTTTTTCTACTAGACCATCAGGGTTGGGACCATGACTTTCCTGTTCACCTTGGAATCCTTAGCTTCTAGACTTGTACCTGCACACAGAAGGTAAATATGTATGGACCGACATTCCACAAAGTATAAACGAGTACCTGTCATGCTGTCTATGCTGTCTCAATCTAATGTCACCGAATAAACTTGAGCATTGAGGTTTGAAAATGTCTCAGCACCTGGCAATTGTCCATCCCCATCCCCAGTGCCAGCACGGACGTGGAAGCAAAGAATTCCATACATGCCACAGGCCAGGTTCAGAGGATCCCAGTGGAAGAAGGACGTGGGGCCACTGGGAACGGAGCCCTGCCTTCTGCTGTGAAGAGACACATCCCTGCCTGCTAGAAGTATTTACCTTCTCTCTCAAGAAATGAATTATTCCAAGGAAAAGTATATGAGAGCAGAGTCTGAAATTCTATCTGAACTTTAATCCTGCCCTATCACAGGCTAGCTGATAATTACTGGCAAGTCGTTGTAAAATGTGCTATCCTTCATCCTTGCTAGGATATTTTTAAATTGAGCAAAGCACGATATGAGTGCTAAAGGAAGGCTGAGTGCTAAAGAACGGCTCTAACAATGTGATGTAGCATTATTATTTACAGTTGGTTATTCACCTCTCGAAGAATGTATGTACCATTGCTTCCCTCTCACCTGGGTCTTAGGCTCCAGCTGTGTTTAGTCATGACTTGTTGATTAACTAATCACAAAAGAGGAACAGGAGATAATGCCCATTCTATTTTGCACGATATTAAAATAAATAACACTAGCAAACTCAGCACTGCTGTTCGGTGAGCCCTTGTTCATTCATTGATTCTTAGAGCAAGTGTTTATCAAATGCCTTCTCCTCCCCAGAGACTGTGTTATGTGTTGGAAAGCAAGTGTTTCCTGCCTTTCAGATCCTCACCAGCTAGTGCAGGTGGTGGGGGAAGAGAAGGACCCAACATGAAAGCAGATGGGAAGTCTATTCTGATGGAGGGAAGAACAGTGTCCATGACAGCATGGTGGGAAGCCGATCAACTTTGCCTAGAAGAGGTGATTCTCAGGGACACCTTGCAAGGCTACCTTGGGTCAGGCAGGATGCAGAGAAATATCTGCAAGGGAAGGGAAGGGGAGATGGCTTCCTGGAGCTGTTCCTCCACTGTGGAAACCAATTGGATCCCTTTTATTTACAGTTATCTGCTTTAAGACTCTTAGTTTTCCATCATCAGCCAGGAAGGAGAACAAATGGGGGAACTGTGGTGTCGTGCGGGGCGGCCTGCGGGGTCTCAGCTCCCACTCCCCACAAAAAAATGCAGGACATGGTGAGGCCAAAAAGGAACACCCACGGAGCCAAAGATAGGGGAGTCATACCACTATAGTCTCGCTGGCGGCTGGGTTGGAGACACAGGAAGCAGGAGCCACATGATCCACAACCTGCCATCCACTTCTCTCTGCCAACCAACCTCACTTGCTAGCTGCAATCTGCCTCTCTGCAATCCGCAATCCACACTCCGCTGCTTGCTAGCTCAGCCACCATCTTCTTGCTAGCCCCCATTTGCTGCTAGCGTAGCCACGGCAGTTATATTAGTGGCTAATGGCTCACTGATTACAGCTGACGGCCAACTAGCCACAGCTGATGGCCATCCAATCACAGTTGATGGCCATTTACTACCTGAGCCAGCACCTTTCCATGTGAGGCCGAGAGCCTGGAAACTGCACTCCTGACTCTGTCCCCACATGTGGGCAGGGCACCAGCACCTCCTGGTCTCCGGGGCTGAGGCTCTCCCGGGGGGCATGCTGGTCGGATGCCTGTGGACAACAATGTGACTCCAAATTCCCATTGCATGTGTGGGGTTTGGGAAGGGGCACTTTGCCCAGTGCATTTTCCTTCAATTTTTTTAAACTTGTGTATTTCAGACGAAATATCATTCATTCTTGGGTTTCTGAATTGTTTGCTTTCCTCAAAGTGTCATTCTTTATTCAAGATAGAAGAAGCCCCTATAAGCCCTTTTTATATTCCCCCAAAAGACTGAATTTTTGAATCCTCAAAGAGTGGATTGTTGAATCCCTGAAGACTGTGGTGTTCAGATCTAAACCTGGAAAAGCAGAGAAAGTTTGAGTTAGACCATTCCGACTTCTGCCACCTGGGGCATTCCTGGGGCTGGCAGTGAATGGGAGGCTCCTGTGGACCATGAGCCTGAGCTAAGAGCATGGTCCTGCCATTACCATCACACCTGGCCAGAGTCAGGGGCTGGCTTTTTGTTGACCTACTGTAGTTCTGTGGCACTTTGGAGGGGCTGGATGTGTCAGGAAATATTTTAATAAGATCTCTGGAGAGAAGATGAGAGTCAAGGAAACAAACACGATAGGTTAATATTTCACATTAGAAATATGCAGAACCTTGGGGATGAAGGAAAAAGACAAGAAGGAAGACCAGAGCAGGAAAGGTGAGGACTAAACAATATGGAGGTGGCCAAGAAACTTTAGAAACACGATTGCATGATACTGTGTCGTAAGTCATTTTTGATTCTACAGTGTTATTCCTCTCATCTTGCCAAACCTTCAGTGAAGTCACCTACACTCAAAAGTGCTCGTGTGAGAGGCTTGTTTGGGGAAAGATAAGGAAAATGACTGAGTTGCACATTTGGGTTGAACAAGGGGTGGCAAGACAATGGCTGAACTGACTAATTTAGTGGAGGCAGGTGCTCACAATCTAAGGTGACCTCAAGGCTGTGAGTTGCTCAGAAATTCCCATGAGAAATTCTACCATCTGTAGATTAGGATTTGAACAGTCTCATATAGCCCTCATGGGGCAAAGATGCTCCAGCTAACGTCTATATTTTACATTTTTATTATCTCCTTTGATCATGTAAAATATAGATATCATTATCCTCATCTTCCAAAAGAAAAGGCCAAGAGAGGATAAGTGATTTCCCTAAGTCCCATACCTAATAAGTAACAAATCCAGAATTTGAACCCAAGTCTTCAGCTACACTTTTGCTTAACATTTCCCCTTGAAATTATTATAAATGCCCTGGAAGTTGCAAAACTAGTGCACAGAAGCCCAGCTTCCCCAACTTCTGCTGCAATTCATGTTCTCCCCACCACCATGAAACTAGGGATAAAGAACTGAATGGTAGAGACCGGAGTTTTGTGCTAGAGCAGGACTTTAAGTTTTACAGAGCAGCAGGCTTTCTTGCTGGGAACGAGAAAGAATCATAAAGAGTTCAGCCTGAAGAAGTTCAAGTCCTGGGACAGTGGTTCACAGCTCTGGCTGCCTATTCGAATCACCTGGTGGGCTTTTAAATACCAGTGCCTACCCCCCAAGCCTTACAGATTCTAATCTAATCAATAAGGTCTGGGGCTTAAGTATCTGTATTTCTCCAAGCCCCTTAGGAGGGTTCTAATATGCAGGCAGGGCTGAGAATGGCTGCTGTAACGCTACACCATAGGTATCGATACACTCTGAAGTGAGGCCCCCTTCATCAGATCCCAATGTCAAGCTACCCTCCTTCATGGACCCCATCACTGAGAGGCCTGAGATACCTGTAAGAGGAGCCTGTAAATGGAGAGGTGGGGGTAACCTGGCAGGAATGATTTCTCTGTTGTGTTTACTGCAGAGCTTTGTGGTCCTGCCACTCAGAGCTGTGCTTCCCTTTCTGAAATAGTAAATCAGCTCTAGGCACATCAAAAGAGATTATCATTCCTTTTTTTTTTATCACCACTCTGTTTTCCAATTCATCTAAAAGACCAGGTCCACTTATCTCCAGAATGCTTTCCCAGAAAGCTCAGTAGCCTGCCATGTGAGGTCACTCGTCCACAATTTGCATCCATCACACCTTGTAAGGAAATGGGGAGAAATTGGCTTGCTTTGTTTTCTAGCACTGGGGAAACTGATTTCTTCTTAAGCTTCACACAATAAATTGTATTAAATCCTTTCAGCAGGGTTTCCATGGCTATGTGAAAGCAAAATCACACAGTAATTGTTTTAAATAATACAGCAAGGCAACCTGGAGAGTACATCTTAATTTTTGTCATCTGTGCAATATTTCTGTTGTATGTAAATGTTTCCAAGGCAGAAGACAGGTTTCTGCATTCAGTGGGAGTTACTTGGCAAATGTAGTGCAAGGTCAAATACAGACTGAAATAAACAGACCTACTGAATCCCTCAGCCGCTGCTCTGGCCATGTGAGCCCTGGAGCCGGTATGCTTATTTTAAGTGGGAATTCGGATGGTATTTATCTCTTGCTACTTGAGCACTAAAACTCACCCTCCCACCGCATAAACCTGGCTCTTGCTTCCCAGAGCCTCCATAGGGAAAGAAAGTTGAGGGTATACCCAGACAAAGGTGACACTTGACAGCATTCCTGAATATCAAGTTGTCCGCTAGTACCTGCAGGGTTAGGCCCTTCCAGTAGTCTCAGCCCAGCATCCACTAAAAAATGTCATGGATAAGAGTCAGTCTTCAAACATGACCATCCTAGGTTCAGGTCCAAGCCCCATCAACCAGGCTGTTGCAAGTTGCCTCAACTCTGACATTTCATTTCTTCATCTATAAAATAATGATACTTACACACTGGAGGTTCAAATGAGGTCATGCATGTAAGATGTTTGTCCTAGTATGTGACAAAGCATTAGGGCTCAATAAATGGTATCAGCTATTTTTTTATTACCATTATCATTATTATTTTTTGACTATAGGAGAGTCCTCCTCATAATAATATGAATCTGAGGACTGTTGTCTGCCTGATTAGTATCCAGGTAAAATTCAACAGTCACGACTGAGTCCCTTCCAGACGTCAGAGAGTTTGCTAGGTGCTGGAAAATGAGGAAAGAAGATCTGGTTCCTGCCCTCCAGGGATTCTCACACCAGAACTGGTTCCCTCACCAACTGATGCTGATGAACATGACACTGAGATAGTGCTTGGCCAAGGCTACTGCCCCACATTGTGTTATTACTCCAACAAGAAGTCAATTCCTAACTCAGGCTAAACAATTAGTTGAGAATGAAGAAGAGAGCTCTGTACTGTCACTGACAGAAATGTCATCTTGCGTCCTTATCCCACATAGGCAACTCAGCTTCCAAGTAGGAATATAAGGAAGTTCCTCAGCCAAGCCCCTCAGAGAGCAGGGCTTACTTCACCCTGGGTCTTGTCCTTCAACCACAGCTTATTTGATGAGAACCTCATGTGAGTGGACATTGGGGGAGGTGACAGGAAGGAGAAAGTGAGAGTGGGGAGACATAGTTTCACCAAGTATGTTTGAGATCACTTGGCAGCATTGGAAGGAAAAGGACATTGGCTCTAATCACTGTCTGCCATTTCGAACTCTGTGGAAGTTTATTTTAGCTTTTTTTAAAAAAAAATATTTTAGAACATGGACAATAAATAGTAACAGAATACATAAAGAAAAAGATTTGCCCACACAGAAGTCATTTTTGGAGCCAAAACTAAGACATAGTTGAGATGCTTTGCTTTACATCTGTGCCTGTGAGAGATGCTCGCTCTCTGCAGGCCCCGTGGGAGGCTTGGAACAGACCCACAAGATTCCAGGGGCTGAGCCCCAGAAGGGGCCAGTCTATGGCCCCCAGGAGGCCAGTGAGCCTTATTCTTCTTTGGTGCCTCTGGTTTCTTTGTGGCCTACAACTCACTCTTTCAATCCTTAGCCTGTCCTTTTTTCTAGATAACTCATGCCCCACTCACTGCTCCTTTTAGAACTTTGTCACAAGGTGGTGCAGATTTGATGCCATGACTGGGGCCTCTTCTGTGCTCTCACATCACCTATACTGTGGTATTTACCCTCTGGTTATACTCCCTGTTTACTTGTATGACTCCCCCACTGGATTACGAGCCCCTTGGGGAGAAACTGTCTCTTATACACCATGGGTCTCCAGAGCATTGCACAGAGTCTGAGTACATATTTATTTATGTAATAAATAGTTGTTGAATGAGTGAATGTCTATATGAATGAATGAATGATCACACATGCTTAAACACATCAGTATGATGATGGATTGAACATCAGTATGATGTTCCTTTAGATCTGTCTCCTGGAGTCCAGCCTTTTTAAGCTTGCCTTAATCCACTCTGAAATTCTAGCACCACCACCCCACCCCACCCCCACCCCGACATACACACTGGGCAACAGCACCATCCTAGTCCTCCGGGGGACTTTAAAGCCCTCCTCCTCTTCTCTACACTAGGAAGCCCACAGATCTGCTGTGACAAAGACCAGGTCTGCTCAACTGTTCATTTATGAACCAGGCCTGCTCAGCTCATGTGGTGGTGATAAGAGTCACCTACGGAATTATAACAGCCACATTTTCAAAAGCTAAGTGGTTATATTTCTTCTGACCCTCAAATTTCTTTGGAACTTTTCTCCAGTGACTCAAAATCCTCTCTTGGCTTGCAGAATAAATGGAAAGCAAATGCAAAGATGTTAATGACCTTATCTTTCTGTCTGGTTATTAGAAAAGACCAAAAGACCAGACTCTTAAATTGATTCATCCCACGCGCCCCAAGCTCCTTATCTACCTTTTGGAAAAAAGCAGAGGACTCACACTGATTTATTAACTATAGTAGTTATGTATTGACCTATTCATTAAGAACCTGTCACTCTGCTTGTTGCTTTTATACATTATCTCTAAACACATTAAGTAGGTCCTGTTATGATTCTCACTTTATAGATGAGGGAAATGAAGCTTAGAGATTTTAGGTGATTTGTCCACAGTCACATAGCTAATAAATGAGGGACTCGAGATTTGAAAACATGAGTGTTTAGCCTTGTCTGATTATCTATTGCTACATAACAAACCACCTCCAAAATTTAATGGCTTAAAATAACAATTTACTATTATCTCTAATAGTTTTGTGGGTTGACAGGGCTTCAGTGGGAAGTTTTCACTTATGGTCTCTCATGTGGTTGCAGTGAGATCGTGGCGGGATCTGCAGTCATCTGAAGGCTCAAGTGGGCTGGATGTCCAAGATGACAGCTCATAAGGCTACTAGTCAATATTGGCTGTGGGCTGGGAGCTCTTCTGGAGCTACTGATTAAGCACGTATATGTGGTCTCTATGTGGTTTCAGCTTCTCACAGAATGGCAGTAGATTCTGAAAATCAGTGCTGAAAGAGTAAGTGTTCCAAGATACCCAGGCCGGAACATCAAGGCTTCTTATGCCCTAACCTCAGAAATCCCAGAACTTAAATTCCTATATATTCTATTGGTCAAACAATTCATCAAGGACAACTCAGATCTGAGAGGAGGGAGATTAGACACTACCTCTTGATAGGAAAAGTTTCAAAGAATTTGCAGTCATCTTTAAGCTGTCACAGTCTTCTCTCTGGTCACATTATTATTTACATTCTTCCCACAAGGAAATTGCATGCATCTTCTCCTAAGACCCAAAATTCTCATTCCATTATGGCATCAGCTCAGGATTGAGGACCAGGATTTTATTACCTAAATCAGGTTCTAATGCAGATGAAGTTCCCTGAGTAGTTCCCTAAGTATAATTCCTCTTAATCTGAAGACCTGGGAAATGAATGGACCCATTGTCTGTCCCATCCCGACACATGTACAACATATAATGTGACACAGCGATAGGATAACTTCACTAAAATTCTCTTTCAAAAAGGGGAGAAATGAGAGGCATATAGCAGTCACTGACCCATAGCAATTCTGAAATCCAGCCAGGAGCATGTTGCCAGATACTTGATTAGTGAGTGCCCAGTCCTGCTTCCCAGATACGATTTTCTGTGGCTCTTGGCTCCACCCACTGAGGTTTTGATTCTGCTCTCTGAATCATTCTTCCTTTTCCATAAGAAATGGCCATGTTTACGGCTTAACAGCCTTCTTACACATAGAAGGCTCTTTGTATTTTGAACTGTCTCTATCCTTTTTAATCCCAGTTGATGATGCTTCCACAGGCACAGTACTCTTAAATGTTTGTGAGCTTCCTAAGGACAGTTTTGGGTTCACTCTGCTAGTCAAAATACACAGCCACAAATCTCTTTGAGGTGGGACACTTTCTGCCTTGGACTGAGTCAGCTGCTGTGGAACAATGCCCTTCAAATTCCTTCAAAACTTTTCTGTCTAGTTAAGAGGGTGTATTAGGCATACTCTTAAAACTTTCTAAAAACGTAACAAGTATCTTATAACCATAGCTTCAAGAAGATCAATATCCATCAGATCATGTGTTACTTTGAGAACCTTTTTCTAACTAGGAAGCCTGGGAATGAGAAACAGCTTTATTTCTAAACCCAGAAAGTCTGTTTCTTTATATTTCATCTAAGTTTGCTTGAAATTGAATAGGTCAGTTTTTGGCTCATCTCTCTTATTAGACCTGCTTCAAAGAAACCAGTAGGCACTTTCAACATTCTGACTAGAATTCTTCTTAGCCAAATCTACTATTTCATAGGTACATTTTATGTTTTTCACATTACCACAAACAACAGTATACTAAATTATCCATCATAACAAAACAAGGAATGCCCTTTTGCAGCCTCCAATAACAATTTCCTCCTTTCCCTTCATAATTTTCATTCATAATTCATAATTTCATTCATAATTTTCTCAAGGACCTCCTGGCTTTTTTCCACTGTTTGACTCCAAAAGTAATGTCCCATGATTTAATTTTTAGTATGGCAGCATTCCACTTCCAGGTTTCTATTCTGATTATCTATGGCTGTATAGCAAGCCAAATAGTAAATTGTCATTTTAAGCCACCAAAACTTAGTGGCTTAAAATGACAATTTATTATTTCTCATGGCTTTATGGGTTAACTGAACTCAGCTGAATGGTTCTCACTTGTGGTTTCTCATACAACTGTAGTCAGATGTCATTTAGGGTTGCAGTAATCAAAAGGCTTGGCTGTGGGGATATTCAAGATGGCTCACTCAAATAGCTGGCAACTGATGCTAGCTCTGGGATGGGAGATCAATTGGAATGTCCACATATGGCCAGGCTTCTGACAATATAGCACCTAGTTCTGAGAAGGAGCATTCTGAGAGCGAGTATTCCAGGAGCCACAGACAGAAACTGCAATGCTTCTTATGATCTGATATCAGAAGTCCCGGAACATCATGTTCACTATATTTTATGAGCCTAGCAAGACACTATGGCTAGCTCAGATTCCGAGAGAGGAACTGGATCTGATCTCTCAATAGGAGGAGAGTCAAAGAATTTGTAACCATATTTAATTTGCCACAAAGCTACTCATCACTAAAATTTGTGTCCCCCCTAGAGACGTCATCAAAATGGTGGTGTGAGGTGAGCCTCTGTAAATCTCCCCTGGAATTTAAAACTAATCGAACAACTATAACTCCACAAAGGACTCCCTGCACAGCAGACAGGCAAGACAAAGAGGCCCACTACTGAATTCACCTAAAGGTGGGCAAATCCCGCGTGGCGGGGAGGAGTGAAGGGAGAAGTGCGGAGACGGAGCCGCGTGGGTGCAGGACGCAGACCTAGCTCAGTGCTCCGAGCTCGCTGCATCCCAGAACTACTGCAGCTGTGGGAAAGGGAAGAACTCGGACTGCTAGGGCTCTGTTGATGGCCCACAGGGCTGAGGGGGCAGCATATAACACGGCTGAACCCAACACTCACGGCAGAGACCTCTGAGAAAAGACTGAGGGAAGAAGGCTGAAAAGGTGGTTTAAGCCCTCACTGCCAAGCAGAGAACAGAAGCCTTAGGCACTGAGAGTAGCCGCCCCCTCCTTACCCTCCCAGAGCTCACCCTGCCCCCACCTGCCTGGTGCTAGAAGCGGAACAGTAGCAGTGTCAGATCAAAAGAACAGAATATTTCCTGTTCTGAGAACTGTGGACCACAGACACAGATTCGCAGCCCAACTTGTTCTAGCAAAGGGGAGGGAGCTGTGGAAGCAGGACCGGCTGTGGTGGTGGTCGCAGCCATTGCTCTGGGCCACCTCTCACAACTCACCCCGCCCCTGTCCCCACCTATCTAGGCAGATCCCTGCAGGAGTAATCAGAACTGCTGAAACATACAGGCTCTGAATTTGGTGCAAGAAGAGCTGTGGAACTTCAAAAGCTCTCCACATACCCAGAGGACACTGTGCCCTGTAAGCCAGGCGAACTATTAACAGAGGAGAAGCCCGTCTCCCAGGGAATCCCCCCATTGTGGGAGAAGCTTAAATAGTGCAGAGAAAACATAGCACTATCTTGTGAGAGAGAAAAAATATGCTGCAGTCGGAAAGAAAATAAAACATTCTACCAACAAGTACTGAAAACAAAAGAAAGACCTCTTCCTATCAACCTGTTGCAGAAGCCACACCTCAAGATCTCTAGGAAGAGAAATAATAAATCAGTAATTGCCATGAATAACCAAGGCAACAAGACAGCTCAGAAAGGAAGTGAAAAGTCTCCAGAAAAGGAACTTAAAGATATGGAAATATGTGACTTAAATGACAGAGAATTCAAGATTGCAGTTCTGAAAAAACTCAACGAGGTACAAGAAACACCAGAAAGGCAGTTTAATGAACTCAGAAACACAATCAAAGAACAACATGAGCATTTTACCAAAGAGATTGAAAATTTAAAAAAGAACCAAATAGAATTTCTGGAGATTAAGAACTCAATAGAAGAAATTAAGAATGAAATAGCCAATTTAGGTACTGGAGTTGACCAGATGGAGGAAAGAATCATTGACATCGAAGATAGAAAACTGGAAATTACACTGATGGAAGAAGAAAGAGACTTGAGACTTAAAAGAAGTGAAAGAACTCTACAAGAACTTTCTGATTCCATCAGGAAGAGCAATCTAAGAATAATGGGCATACCAGAAGGAGAAGAAAGAGAGAAGGAAACAGAGAATATATTCAAACAAATTGTCGATGAGAACTTCCCAAACTTGTGGACAGACCTGGATCCTCGAATCCAAGAAGCAAATAGAACACCTAATTACCTTAATCCCAACAGGCCTTCAACAAGTCACATTGTATTGAAGCTGTCTAAAATCAACGACAAAGAAAGAATCATCAAGGCAGCCAGGGAAAAGAAGATGGTAACCTACAAAGGAAAGCCCATTACATTATCCTCAGATTTTTCAGCAGAAACTCTACAAGCCAGGAGGGAGTGGAATCAAATATTCAAACTATTGAAAGAGGGAAATTATGAGCCAAGAATAATATATCCAGCAAAGATATCCTTTAGATATGAAGGAGGAATAAAGACCTTCCCAGATATACAGAAGCTGAGGGAATTTTCTAATATACGACCTGCACTGTAAGAAATACTAAAGGAAGTTATTCAACCACCATCAATGGGGACAATTTGTGGCAACCAAAACATAAAAAGGGGGAGAGTAAAGGCCTAAACCAGAATATGGGAATGGAGAAAGTAAGCGTGCTGAAGAAAATGGAATACTCTAAATATCAAACTTTCTTTTACATAAACTTAAGGGTAGCCACTCAAAAAAATCCAGAACTGAAATATATACTGTAATAAAAGAAGAAACAGAGGGAAACATCATAGAATACCACCACACAGAAATAATAGACAACAACAAAAAGGCAACGAAACAATGGAGACACCGCCTTCCCAGAAAACTAAAGATAGAATGACAGGAAATCCTAACATATCAATAATCCCTCTAAATGTAAATGGACTGAACTCACCAATAAAAAGGCACAAAGTAGCAGATTGGATCAAAAAACTACACCCAACCTTATGCTGTCTCCAAGAGACACATCTCAGCTACAAGGACAAGCATAGACTCATAGTGAAAGGGTGGAAATTGACACTCCAAGCAAATGGTATCCAGAGAAAATCAGGAGTAGTCATACTGATATCAGATGAAACAGACCTCTGGGTGAAAAAGGTAACAAGAGACAAAGATGGACATTTCATAATGGGAAAGGGGACTATACAACAAGAAGACATAACACTCAACAATATTTATGCCCCCAATCAGGGAGCACCGAAATATACCAAGCAACTACTAACAGAACTAAAGGGAGAAATTCACCAAAACACAATTATGCTAGGGGACTTTCTATACATCATTGACAGCTATGGATAGATCATCCAAACAGAAAATAAATAATGAAATAGCAGCCCTAAATGACACATTAGATGAAATGGACATAATTGACATATATCGAGCACTTCATCCTAAAACATCAGACTATATGCATTCTTTTCTCGTGTACATGGAACATTCTCAAGGATAGACCATATATTGGGACATAAAATCAGCCTCAGCAAATTTAAGAAGATTGAAATCACACCAAGCATATTCTCTGATCACAAGGCTTTGCAATTGGATATCAACTGCAAAAAGAAAGCAGGAAAAAACACAAATACATGGAGATTAAACAACATACTTTTAAAGAATGACCGGATCAAGGAAGAAATTAGAGGAGAGATCAAAAGATACATAGAAACAAATGACAATGAAAATACATCCTATCAAAATTTTTTGGATGCAGCAAAAGCAGTTGTCCTGCGGGGCGGCCTGCAGGGTCTCTACTCCCATGCCCCACATAAGAACGCAGGATGTGGTGAGGCCAAAAAGGAACACCCACAGAGCCATAGGTAGGGGAGTCATACCACTATGACTGGAGTCATACCACTGGAGGCTGGGTTCACAAGACGTGCGACCTGCTGTCCGCTTTGCTGCCAACTGACCGACTCTCTTCGACTCCCCAACATAGCCACGACAGTTATATTAGTGGCCAATGGCTCAATGGTTACAGCTGATGGCCAACTAGTCACAGCTGATGACTATCTACTACCCGAGCCAGCACCTTTCCACATGAGGCCGAGAGCCTGGAAACTACTCTCTGGGGCTCTGTCCCCACAGCAGTTTTAAAAGGGAAATTTATGTCATTACAAGCCTATCTCAAGAAACAAGAAAAATCCCAAATAAATCACCTCATGTTACACCTTAAAGAACTAGAAAAAGAAGAACAAATGAAACCCAAGGTCAGCAGAAGAAAGGAAATAACAAAAATCAGAGCAGAACTAAATGAAATAGAGAACAAAAAGACAATAGAAAAAATTAATGTGACAAAGAGCTGGTTCTTTGAAAAAATTAACAAAATTGACAAACCCTTGGTTAGACTCACTAAGATAAAAAGAGAGAAGACACTAATTAACACAATCAGAAATGAAAAACGGGAAGTTATCACGGACACCCCAGAAATACAAAGGATCATCCAAGAATACTATGAAGGACTATATGCCACTAAATTCAATAACCTAGAAGAAATGGACAAATTCTTAGAAACGTATAGCCGTCCTAGGCTGAACAATGAAGAACTGGAAAATCTAAACAGACCCATCACCAGTAACAAAATTGAATCAGTCATCCAAAACCTTCCCAAATGAAAAAGTCCTGGACCAGATGGCTTCACTAGTGAATTCTACCAATCCTTCAAAGAGGATCTAATACCAATCCTGCTCAAACTCTTCTAAAAAATTGAAGAAGAGACAGTACACCCTAACTCGTTCTATGAGGCCAACATTACCCTGATACCAAAACCTGGTAAGGACAACAACAAAAAAAGAAAACTACAGACCAATATCTCTGATGAATACAGATGCAAAAATCCTAAACAAAATTCTAGCAAATCGAATACAACAATGCATTAAAAAGCTTATTCATCACGACCAAGTGGGGTCATCCCCGAAGCACAAGGATGGTTCAACATCCGCAAATCCATCAATGTGATACATCACATAAACAAAATAAAGGACAAAAATCATATGATTATATCAATTGATGCAGAAAAAGCATTTGACAAGATGCAACATACATTTATGATTAAAACACTTAATAAAATAGGTATAGAAGGAAAATACCTTAACATAATAAAGGCCATATATGACAAACCCTCAGCTAATCTCATAATTAATGGTGAAAAACTGAAGCCCTTTGCTCTACGTTTAGGAACACGACAGGGTTGTCCCCTATCACCTCTGCTTTTCAACATAGTGTTGGAAGTCCTGGCCAGAGCAGTCAGGCAAGAGAAAGAAATAAAAGGCATCAAATTGGGAATGAAGAAATTAAATTGTCACTCTTTGCAGAAGACATGATGCTATATATAGAAAACCCTAAAGACTCCACCAAAAAGCTATTAGAAACAATGAACGAATGCAGTAAAGTTGCTGGCTACAAAATCAACGTAAAAAAGCCTATTGCATTCCTATATACTAACAATGAAATCTCAGAAAAAGAAATACAAAAAGCAATCCCTTTTGCAATTGCAGCGAATGTAATAAAATACCTAGGAATAAACTTAACCAAGGATGTGAAAGACCTGTATGATAAAAACTATAAGACATTTTTAAAAGAAATTGAAGAAGACACAAAGAAATGGAAAGACATTCCGGGCTAATGATTGGAAGAATCAACATAGTTAAAATGGCCATATTACCCAAAGCAATATACAGATTTAATGCAATCCCCATCAAAGTCCCAATGGCATTTTTTAAAGAAATAGAACAAATAATCATCAGATTTGTTTGGAACCACAAAAGACCCCGAATAGCTGAAGCAATCTTAAGAAAAACGAACAATACTGCAGGTATCACACTCCCTGACTTTAGCTTGTACTACAAGGCTAAAATAATCAAAACAGCATGGTACTGGCAGAAAAACAGACACATAGAACAATGGAATAGAATTGAGAACCCAGAAATAAAACCACAAAAATATGGACAGATAATTTTTGACAATGAAGCAAAAAACATACAATGGAGAAAAGACAGCCTCTTCAATAAATGGTGCTGGGAGAATTGGATAGCCATGTGCCAAGGAATGAAACTGTACTGCTATCTGTCACCATGTACCAAAATTAATTCAAAATGGATCAAAGACTTAAGTATAAGACCTGACACAATAAACTGCATAGAAGAAAACATAGGTACTAAACTTATGGACCTTGGGTTCAAAGAGCATTTTATGAATTTGACTCCAAAGGCAATGGAAGTAAAAGCTAAAATAAACGAATGGGACTATATGAAATTTAACAGCTTCTGCACAGCAAAAGAAACCATTGACAAAGAAAGAGGCAACCAACTGAATGGGAGAAGATTTTTGCAAACAGTGCCTCCGATAAGGGGCTAATATCCAAAATATACAAGGAACTCATGAAACTCAACAACAAAAAAACAAACAATCCAATTGAAAAATGGGCAGAGGACCTGAAGAGACATTTCTCCAAAGAGGACATACAAATGGCAAATAGACATATGAAAAAATGCTCAACCTCACTAATCATCAGAGAAATGCAAATAAAAACCACAATGAGATATCACCTCACCCTAATGGCTATCATCAACAAGACAAATAGTAACAATTGTTGGAGAGGCTGTGGAGAAAAAGGAGCCCTCATACATTGTTGGTGGGAATGCAGACTGGTGCAGCCACTATGGAAGGCAGTGTGGAGGTTCCTCAAAAAAATTACGAATAGAATTACCATATGACCCAGCAATCCCTCTCCTGGGTATCTACCCAAAAAATCTGAAAACATTTATTCATAAAGACGTGTGTTTTGATGTTCATTGCAGCTTCGTTTATGGTGGCCGAGATATGGAAACAACCAAAATGTCCTTCGATAGATGAACGGATAAAGAAGTTGTGGTCCATATACACAATGGATACTATTCGGTGGTAAGAAAAGATGATATAGGAACATTTGTGACAACATGGATGGATCTTGAGAGTATACTGCTAAGCGAAATAAGTCAGACAGGAAAAGCAGAGAACCATATGATTTCACTGATATGTGGTATATAAACCAAAAACAACAAAAGAACAAGACAAACAAATGAGAAACAACAACTCATAGATACAGACAATAGTTTAGTGGTTACCAGAGATTAAGGGGGGTGGGGGGTATGAGATGAGGGTAAGGGGGATCAAATATATGGTGATAGAGGAGAACTGACTCCAGATGGTGAACACACAATGAGATTTATAGATGATATGGTGCAGAGTTGTACTCCTGAAATCTATGTAATTATACTAACAATTGTCACCCCAATATATTAAAAAGAAAAGTATGTGTCCCCTCATTATAAGTAATAGCCTATGAAAATTATGGGTCAGCTCTGCATACCTGGTAATTCATTCCTCTAAACGCTGACATTGCTCCCAAGGCCATCTTGTTGTCCCTCATGTTACAAAAATATATATACATCCTAGAAATATATGGACTCAGTTTGCCATTCATCTGAGCTTGATATCTGCAAAACATCTGTTAACTTTGACACAGGAATGCCAAAATGGACAATGGCTCTGTCAAACAGTCACCCATGGGGAATCCGAATCAGGAATATTGCTTTTCTTTAGACAGTTTCTCCAGGAATAATTAGGGTGAGTCACCTGAAGCAAAGAGGAAAATGCCCAGATCAAACACATTTACAACCTTTATTTAATCACCATTGCTAAGTGGCAGACCACGGTATAGGTCTATGTCCAATTATGCACCTTATGCAGCATCCATTTTGATGGTTTAATAGCTTTCGGCCTTGTTTTGCTGTCTTCATCCTTCAGAGTGGCTATCTTGTGTGGGTTTAAGTGAGTGATCATTTCCCACTTATGTTTCCTCTGCTTCTGTATAAAGGCATGACAGGAGGGATGAGATTGTTGGAAAGGAAGCTAAGAGGGATAGAATGCAGCAAGGGCCTCTGCAATTTTCTAAGTATGTTGAAGGATAAGAGAATATACCCGATGTTGCTTAAACAACCTTTGGCAGTATCAGCTGAGAAGCAGTACAGCTTGGTGAAAAGGGCCACAAGCTCTAGAGTCAGATGGCATGGATTCAGTCCCTGGTCCCTCCCCTTAGTATGCCACATGGACAAGTTATTTTCTGTGAGCCTCATTTCCTCAGTTCTCAATACTTATTTTACTTTTTCTGGTAATACCATGTGATTGCTTCATCACTCCCTCCTTCTGGAAACACCCAAAGAATGAATGAGGAATTAAAGGGAGTTGACTTAAGACTTGATTGATTGGGGGACACATCTGAGGAGGTGGCATTTAAGTTGAGCCTTCAATGACAAAAAGAGCCAGCAGGCTTGGTTGGAATAATTATGGCAAGTGTCTTCATTTCCTGTGGCTGCTATAACAAATGACCACAAACTGAGTGGCTTGAAACAACAGAAATGTATTCTCTCACACTTCTGGAAGCCAGAAGTCCATAATCAAGGTGGCAGGGCCATACTCCCTTTGAAAGCTCTAGGGGCGAATCTGTCCCTTGACTCTTCCAGCTTCTGGTGGCTCCAGCATTCTTTGGCTTGTGGCCACATCACTCCAGTCTCTACCTCCACGATCACGTTACCTTCTGCTTTTCTTTATGTATCTTCTTTTCTGTGTGTCTATCCTATAAGATTGCATGTGATTGCATTTCAGTCCCACCTGGATAATCCAGGATAATTTCTTTCTGTCTAGATCCTTAATTTAATCACATATTTTTGCCTTGTAAAGTAATACTTACATTTTTTTTTCAATTAAGGTAATATTTACAGGTCCCAAGGATTAGTATGCAGATATATCTTTTGGGAGCCACCATTCAACCCACTACAGTGTGGTTAAAGAATAAACAGAAAGACTGGGTAGGACCTTTCAGTCTGGTAAGGGGTATAGCTTAGGAACAAGAAGCCATGGGCAGTCTCAGGCAGGGTACTTGTACTAAGATATGTGTTATAATGATCACTCTTGCTGCTCTGTGAAGAATGGGTTTGGGGGGAGAGCAAACAGAGTGGCAGCAGAAAAACCAGTTTAGGAGCTATAGTCAATCTGAAAACTTAATTAGGGGATGAATTTGCCATTCTCAAAGTGGACTACAGGAAAATAATTCTTTGTCAAAACCTGTAACACTATATTACTGCTAAGAACAATCTTTTGACAAAGCAAATCTAATTCTAAATGTTGTAAAACAGGACTGTGTCCTAGTTCCACTTTATTTTACCTTAAACCCAAATAATTTACTTCTACTATTAACTGAAATGAACTCATGCTCTCTCTGCCACAGCATTTGGGGACTTCTTCCCTTATACTGATGATGTGGTTTTAGGGTCAGGAACTTGGAGTCGCCTTAAGAAGAAGCTAGAACATTTGCTTAACTAAAGTCAGAAAGAACAATCTCACATGAGCTATGCTACAGTGAAAATATTTGCAATGGAGTAGGTAAGCAACAGACTGAGTACCCCATCACACACACACCCTGCAGGCTTCCCTTCAGTCCTCGCAGCCAACTCAGTTGGTGGGTCCACTAGCTTACAGATCTGCTTAGAAATGAACATTCTGCAGAGATGAGACAGCATTTTTGTGATTAAAAAGGACAATTTTTAGGCCAAAACTGTCCCTTTTATGCACAGAGCACAGATCTCTGATGTCTTAATCAAGTCCATGTGATTTCATGTGCTTAAACTAGCCTTAAAGTTCTATTTCAAAAACAAATTTTGGTTCTACTAGCAGTTATCCCTGTGACTGCCCTCTGGCTTTGTGTTGCCTCCTAAGGAAAAGGGAGAGAAGACCAATATTTATTGGAGAACTACTCTGTGAAACATACTTTCATACATGCCCCTAGGGCAGAGACTGCTGTCTGTCCCCAATATTTGTTCTTTTCCCCTACCTCCCAGTAATGGGACCCTTGGTTTTTAACTGGGCTAGCATTGCCAGGTAAAATATAGGACTCTCAGATAAATTTGAATTCCAGATAAACAATAAAATTTTTCTTATTAAGAGTATTACCTCAAATTCTGAATGAGACATACTAAAAAATTATTATTTATCCAAAGTTCTAATTTAACTGGTTATCCTGTATTTTTTGTTGTTGTTAAATCTAGCACTGGACTTCCCTGAATAAAGATGGTATTTCTTAGTTTCCCTTCAAGTTAGGTGAGACCATGTGACAAAATTCTGGCCAAAGGGATATAAATAAAAATATTTTTAAAAGGAAGTAACGTGTCCCTCTCTCTTTCTGCTTCCTGCCTGCCTGCTGAAATGTGAAGGCAATGCTCAAGCTCCAGCAGCCATTTTGGACTGTGAAGTGATCTGAAACATGGAAGCCACTCAGCTACAAGCTAGAAGGAGCCTGGTACCTAGAATATAAGCAAGAAATAATCTTCTTATTTGAGTCACTGCTATTTTGTTTTATTTGGGGTTTTTGTTTGTTGTTTTGCTACTTGTAGCTGAAACTAATAGTAACTAACACACTATGTCATCTAATTTTCACTCAACCTTAAAATAAGATATATTAGTTCTTGCCAGACTGGTGGAGCAGGAAGGGCGGTCATGGGAGTCAACATCTGTCACAACAAAGACTGAAAGTTTCTGCGCCAGGAGCCCAAGAGCCAGGACATCTACATAAGGCTGTTGGTCAAGCTATACAGGTTTCTGGCCAGACGAACCAACTCCACCTTCAACCAGGTGGTGCTGAAGACATTGTTCATGAGTCGCACCAGCCGGCCACTTTTGTCCCTTTTCCGGATGATCCGGAAGATGAGGCTCCCTGGCCGAGAGGGCAAAACTGTTGTGGTTGTAGGGACTATAACCAGGAGGTCCCCAAACTGAAAGTGTGTGCACTTTGTGTGGCCGCCGTGCCTGGAGCTGCATCCTCAAGGCCGGGGGCCTTCAACCAGCTGGTTCTGGACTCCCCCAAGGGCTGTGGCACTGTCCTGCTCTCTGGTCCTCACAAGGGCCGAAAGGTGTACAGGCATTTTGGCATGGCCCCTGTAATCCTGCACAGCCACACCAAACCCTACATGTGCTCCAAGGGCCGGAAGTTCAAGCATGCTAGAGGCCAAAGGGCCAGCCCTGACTACAAAAACTAACCCCAGATCCTGCCTTGTTACTAAAAAGCTTTTAGATGCTGACAAAAAAAAAAAAAAAAAAAAAAAAAATGTATATATATATATATATATATATGTGTGTGTGTGTGTGTGTGTGTGTGGCTGACAAAAAAAATATGTGTGTGTGTATGTGTGTGTGTGTGTGTGTATATTCCACATTTTGGTAAATAGAATCCTGAGGTTGGGAGAAATTAAGCAGCTCAGCCAAGGTGGTCATGTAGTAATTGCTGAACTAAGTTTTAAAACCTAGTCTATCTGAATGTTACCTTGAGCTCTTATTTTTCTGTACCACAATACTTCTCTAGGTGGGAATTTTTTAAATCAAATTCCTAAAGTTTTGCTTTGCATGTCTGGTATCTAAAGTATTTAGCTCTCTTCCTCATCACAAATACAGAATATAGACATTTCTGGCATCTGTTAGTGTTATATGATCTAGACCTTCATCTTTATATCTAATATTTGAGAGAGCTGCACCAAAGGACACAGTATTTATTTATTTCCTTTAGGGTCTCTAAAGAAATTTATCTGGTCTGTATTTTAATAGTTCCCTGCAAAAATGCCTTAACTGAGTTATGATTCGATAGGAAGTCTTCAGCTTTTATACAGAATCAGTATTAAAAGGTCTATTTGAAGAATGGTTCTGTGTCTATTGGAACATATTGTGTTACTTGCTGTTCCTTGTAAAATACAATTTTCATGCAATAAATTTCACCTAGAATTTAGTGCCAGAAGAAAAATTAAGAACGTCTATTCAGGCACAATTCTGTGTTTTTGTGTGTTTGTTTGTGCTGCTTTGATTTTTTTGCCGAACATTATGAAAATAAGAATCTAACAATTATTCTTTTGCTTTGGAGCTAAATCTCATGTTCATTTGCAAATTGTTCAACAAGCCCAAATACTAAAATGTTTATTTTTGTTTTTTCTTTCTTTATCTATTTTTTTTCTGTTTCTCTAAGATTTTTTCTTTCTTATTTCTAAATTATCCATTTTAGGTTATATTTTTATCATTATTGACCATGTAAAATCTGCCTTCATTTATTTAACAAATATTTATTCATTGCCTCCCTTGCATACAGCACTTGCCTGGAAGGAAATAGGCTATATATAGGCTATAAATTCCTCAGTCTTTGCTTGTAACTCAAGATCATTACTTTCTTTTGAAAGGGTTTCACAAACCTCTACCAAATAATCTGCTCCAGAATTTAGGTGAAGATCAAAATTCATCCCAGTATTTCCTAAAATTCATATATTTTTTTCCTGTTTTGAAAATTGAGATATTTGCTCCATTATTCTAGAAGAAATGCGGCAGCCAGAAATTTCAGGTCCCATTAATAGGACAAATCCTAGAGAAAATTGTGAAGAAAGCAACATTTTGGTAGCAGCCTTTCTGCTTCTTTCTCTTTTTGCCATGTGGCCCTTCTCTGGGTTCCCAAACACTGAGTACTTACGGGCCCTCTTCTCACCTGCTTCCAGCTACCAACATCCTTCTCAAAGGACACTGCACACATTATTTTTATCTCTTTTTGAACATCACCTTTTTCTCTCCCTGGGGACAATGGAATCTTTGCCCTTATAACAAATTAAGGAACAAAAAGCTTTATCCTCATTAAAGGAAATGTGTACACTAGTGAACAGGTCCAAAAAATGTGCAAAGCAAGCCCTGAGGGCCTTGGAGAAAGTAAGAGATCGAGGGAGGCCTTCCTGGTGTCTGAAATGAGGCCATGGAGTCGGGCATCCTGGATGCCTGTGTTGTCCTGCCCACGGATGTGCCTGGCAGGTTCATGTGTCCATGGTGATGTAGCCTGGTTGGTCAAATATTACTGAGCTTTCAGAGAGTAGAAAAACAATCAAGCAGACAAATTGAGTCTTTTGCTAGGCCAGGGAGATAGTATTGGAAATTTTATTTTTGACTCTCGCCCCTAGTGAGCCTGCATTTTCTGCTATTTTAAGCTGAAAGGAGAGACCAGGAACAGTCTATATTCTTGAAGCTTACTCCTGGTATCAGGCCTCGTAGGGCCTCTGCTTGACCTCTCCATAAGTTCACTGCCCTCATTTGGCGCTTCCCCTTGGCCCACATTCTCTTCATGGAAGATGGAACTTGGCGCTATCCCCTCCTAGCCTCACAAGGGGAGCCCACCTGCAGCAACACGTGATGGTTTACAAAGCGTGTTCACAAACTCTGTGAGGAAGGTGTGTAAGCTCTGCTTGACTGTTGAGGAAACAAGTTCAGATAATATTACTAAGTGGCCTAAGGTAAAAAACAGCAAAGTTGGGACTAAACGACCATAGCTTTTATCCCAGACAAGAGTTATTTTCAGTTTTCTTCAGCTAACCGTGTTTGCTGGGAGCCAAGCAGATTGGCCTCCTCTCATAAACCTCGCCCTGGCAGATCCTTACTTAGTCCCCTTCCTTTCCCCCTCCCCCCGGTGCTTTGCTCAATCTTGTCATGTCCTGGTTTGCAGTTTGTGGTACTCACTGACTAGACTGTGAGTTTGTCAGTAGTGGGAACTGTCTCGTTCAACACTGAGTACCTCATGCCTCATATGATAAGTGAATAATGAATAATAAATTAATGAATGAACTTGGGGCTAGGCCCTCAGTGCTGTCTCACCAACATGCTAAGAGCACTTTGGTCCTTGTTGCACCCTGAATAGGAAAAGCAACAAAATCTTTTTCTTGGCAATGTTATCTCTACTGCTATATTCATTGTATAAATGAGCAGGCTTTGGACGCTGTGGGATATTTTAGTGGGAAAGATTTAAGGCCGTGGAATAATGTCTGCCTCATCAAGTCCACATCGGAAAAATCAAACAAACCAGAATATTAGTTTTTTTTTCTTTTTTTGTCTTAACAGCTTTGGAACTGTGGTCAGTGGAAACAGCATAGTTTGCAATAAAAATATTCCTGGCTAGCCAAGTGATACATTGGGCCAGTCACGATGAGGGAGAGAATGAACTCTTTCATTCTTCAGCAGCATAGGAGAAGGCCGCTGGGTGGGTCTGCCCCTGAGAATGTTTGTGAAGTGTCATTCGAGTAACTCTAGCAGAGCTGGGATGATGAATTTCATAACTGAAATCAGGAACCTTGTCCAGAATAAAGTTTGGATGTTTTTATGAAATCATGGAGCGGAAGAGATCCTACGTGAGGATAATTAATCTACCCCTCCACTGCTCTGCAGCACAACACTGAAATTATCCTAGAAATTTTGCTATTTTTTTTTTTAATCTCCAGAATAGGTAACTCTTAAAACCTCCCTGGATGATCCCTTTAAATACTTCACAACCTTCATAGGAAGAAAAGTTTTCCTTCTTTCTAACCCAAATCACCCTTGCCGAAATTCAAATTCATTTCTCCTTGTTTAGGGATCAGGCCAAGGATTTAATGCCTTGATCAATTCTCATCAATACATAAAACAAACTTACTGGTTTTTAAAAAGTTTTTCTGAAGTATATTTATTAGCACTCTTTGTTGCAAGTTCCAAATACCCAACTCAGTGACTAAAACAATGAAGATCATTTAAGCTGAGGATGCACGGTCTAGGAATGGAGTCCCATAAACAGCTAACTAGGACATGAGAATTGTGAGCAAAGCACTGGGAGAGTGAAGGGAGTGGAGCTAAGGACCTTTGATCCCCACAAATGGAAAGTACAGACATAAGTTGAACGTTGGCACATAAATGATGTCAGTGAGGCTTGGATTCTTTTTTCTTTTCTATTCTACTTTCCACAGGGTCAGAGTCATCTGAAAGTTATTTTTCTCATGGTAGCAAAATAGCTGCAACAGTTTCAGGCCTCAATCCTTACACCACACCATCCCTCCCAAGCAACAGTCCTAAAATCCCCCTTGATGAGACCAGCTTGGGTCACATGTCCATGCTTGAAACAGGAAGTTAAATGTATAAATTGGCTTGATTTAATCAGGGTCTACCCCTGGACCTGGGTGGTCAACTTCCCAGAAATATTCAGGCTTTGTGGGGAGGAAGAATAAAATGGAATGTAAATCTCAGTACTGTTAGGGAGAGAAAAGGTGGGCAATTGAATGTTGGGTAATTGTGAAAACAAAAATTCCCCAAGGTTAAAAAAGGTGATATGATTTTTTGCACCTAAGAAATCTCCTCATACCTGTGGCTTGTCCACTTAGAGACAGAGCTTTATAATCCCCACAGATCAGTGTCTTCCACACTTCCCTGATGATGAGAATTGTCACATCCAGCACAACGAGGGTTGTGGGGAGCGAGGAGGGCGGTGCAGGGTTAAGAAAAGACAGTAGCTATGAATAGTTAAAGTGTGAGGGCCAAGGGACCGGCAGCCTCAGAGACTGGGTTGGGGTACCTAATCAGGCCAACGCATTAGCTTTTATTAGTTAGGTAGGGAAGCAAAGGAGATAAAGCTTGTCAACCTCAAGATCTGTGAATTCCATACACTATAATAGAAAACTGATTCCAGCCAATCACCCTTGCCTGCAGGCAGCTGAACCGTAAGTCTCAGGATGTATGTACTTCCCCAAGGGACAAAACCTATATGCATATAAATAGATAGAGAGCACATCATTGAATCTCTTTCCCTGCAGGTTTTGGGAAGGAATGCAGCCACAGAGGCAGAGGCTCTCCCTAGGTTGGGGAAGATGGGAGGATGTGCCCACCTATACGAACCCTGTGGGTTCTCCTGTTGGTCCCCACTTGACTGCGCCTGGCTTGAGTTGTCCCCCCCCCCCCCCCGTGGGGAATCTTACTCGTCATTGTCTGACCAGCCATCTTTTTGGGGCCAAACAGGGAGACAGGAGGTGCAAACACAAAGTTAAGCAAAGTCCCTGAAAGGATCCATCTCACAGACTCTCCTTTCTTTGGGGGCAGGTACAAGGAGACAGAAGATTAGGCTGCTGCATGGTGACAGAGAATCATCTGGGGCTATTAAAGAAGCAGGCCCTTAGGTTCCTCCCCTGGAGCTTCTATCCCATGGGTCTTGGGTGGGGACCGAGGATTTTAATTGAACACATTCTCCAGATGATGCTTTGAGACCAGCCCACACCCACAACCAATCCTGTACATGCTCATTCTGCTCCTAAACGCAGGGCCATGCACTGCTGTTGCAAAGATCTTTAAGATGAGGGGACATTCTCTAATTATGACAGTTCAATAACATAGACTAGACTTCGGAAAGGTATTTCTGGACCTGGTCGTTGTGAGTATTGGTCATGAGTCTATGGGTGGTAAAGAAAAGAATTACTAACTGTTGTTGAGCACGAAGTCTGTGAAGGATGCTGAGCTAAGCACTTTGCATGAATTTTCTCCTGTAAATGATGCATCTCCTTCTGTAGAGAATTTTCAGGTAAAGCAGAGACCACCATCCTTCTAAAACATTCTTATTAAGAATTAAGGCACCTTTAGAATATAGAAAAATTGGGATCCCTACATAATAACAGTTTTATTTAGTATCTGTTGTGTGAGAAAATAGATAATATCAAGAACTCACTATTTTGTCAACATTTCTTTGGTTTAAGTTACATTGATCAATTTTTAATGTACTGGAAGGATTCCTGGGATCCCAGTCCCAGAAGCATCCAAGTCTCTGGGAGGAGAAAGCTGGATCTGGAGTGGCTGGGATCCAGCTGTGGCTGCCTCAGTTTTTGCTTCTCTCTGTGTGTTTGTTTGCAACACTTCCCCCCCAAAATACCCACTTTCCACGCTTCAAACAGGAAGATGACGCTGCCCGATAGTCCCCAGTTCATAGCACCTCTGGATCAGTCACCTGCACCCAAAGGCTATCTTTGAATCCTAATTTCAAGTTCTAAAAGGGAGACTCTGATCACCTAAGCATAGGCCAGGCATCCACCCAGGTCCAATTAGCTGGGAAGAAGGGGGTACAGGTGTTACAAACAAGGGCCAGGGGCCAATTTCTACTGGGAGGAGAAACTTAATCCTCAGAAAAAAGTCCTTGGAGGCTGAGAAGATGCCCTGCAAAAGGCTGTTCGTACAACTGCTATGAGCTCTGTAGCTCTTAAATGAATTTCAATTTTTCTTCCTCCTAGAGGCATCTGGAAACATTTGAAAAATAGTGTGATGCACTCATGACTGCCTGGACCTCCTGCAATAACCCCTCAGTCCTCCTGGGTCCAAGGCCAGCATGTGGGAGCCAGAGCTTTAGAAGATGAGGAATAAACAGGATGATTCTTGGGAGTACTTGACCTCTCTGGTCATATCCTTGGAAAGAAATGGCGGAGAGAATGCTTTGCTTGCTAGAAGTGATTAGAGGAAGAGAGACTGGCTCCTTCCCCCTCGGCCTCGCCCCAGGACCCTCCCAAGGGCCACCCCTTTTCCCCCTGGCCTGCCTCAGAGCCTGCCTGGCCATGGGCTTCATGGCCAGTTGTAACATTTCAGCCTTCGATGGCAGCAGACTGCCCACTTCCTGGCAGCTCCACGCTGCAGGAGACTAATAAACTGAGCTCTGATGAATGGATGGCTCTGCAGTACTATTGAACTCGCAGATTTATTCTTGTCGATAATTTGAGTGGAGTAGACCAAAGGGACTCTTAGCAGTATAACTAGGAGATAAAATTCTGATGAATGAAGCATTTACCTTGTTGCTTAAGGAATAGTGCATAATTAAGAGGGTTGTTGACCCTAATTGAAATGATGTTGCCAAGGTGAACCAAATTGCAGTTCTGGACCAGAGAGAGTTTCTTGCCAACAGCAGGCTCTTCTTTCTGTAAGCAGAGGAGCTAACTTTGGTTTGGCAAAGTTAGAGATGAGCTTTGCTAATGGGGCTATCACTTGGATATGGAGCTAGATCTAAAGAGTGCTATATGTTAGATTCTTAATAAGTGGAAGGGACCAAGACAGAATCAGGGGGCCTGTGCATTCCAGGCCTCCATTCAGGATCTACTGTCGCTCTAATGGCTGCCCAGGCCAGAGGAAGATTTCCAGAGAATGTAAGCACCAAACAATTGGTGCCACCACAATATGTAATTTAAAATAAATATAGTAGTAAACCTTAAAATTAATTCAAGGAATTCTAAAGATGTTCTGATTTTTTTTCTACTATGCTAACTTCGATGCATCTTTTAGAAATATCTAATTCCTTCTAAAAAATGATATTTTAGTTCCCGTCCTGGTTAAACCAGCACTGTGACTGACCGAGAGAAGGAGCTAGGACTGACAACCAACAGACCTGGGTTCTAGCATAACTCTGCTTCTCAAGCATCTGTGGGACCTTGGGCAAGTCACTTAACCTTTATAGGTCTCACAAAGGTCATCTAAAAGATGATGGTTCCTCACCAGGCAGCTGTGAGGATCAAAGGAAACATCAATGGCACTTCATAAACTTTGAAACATTGTACAGATACATAGAGAGGGCCCTGTTATCTGAATACTCATTATGCAAGTGCCTGAAATACAGAGTGGCTCCAAAAAACAAAAGGCTTCATATCACAAAAACATTCACTGCTAAAGTACAGTACTTAAAAAACTGGTTCCTAATCCAAACCTCCTTACAATTAATATAAGCATCTCTTCCTACCAGAAGAGGGAGGTCTGCCCCTTCCTGATGGTCTGATGCCCACTATATCTGACCATATTTGCAAAAGCAATGCAAATGGAAGGCAAAATAAAATTGCAAACCTTGCAATAAATGAGAGATTTCATGACATTAATGAAAGTGATATTGGAGACTCCTCAATTCAGTCAGTTAAGCCACTGACCAAGGAGTATGGACAGAGGTAGCCAGTTACCTAATAGAGAAAAAAAGAGCAAGGCTAGTGATGTTTCAAAGAAAATCATTTGAAAAGCAAGGGGCTCTTAGCGAAAATGAGTTTTTAAAAAAACGAAAAAAAACCCTCAAGTATTCTGCAAAAATTACCTTTTTTTTGGATTGTGCTACAAACGTTAAATATGAAGAATTTAGTGTCAGGTACGCATGTAATTTTTTGGAAATTTTTCACATATAAAAAAATGTTATGGGTAATAGACTTATTGGGGTTATCACTTTGTGAGGTATATAAATATTTAATCACTATGTTGTTTTGTACACCTGAAACTAATTTTAAAAATGTTATTAATTCTTTAAGAATTAGCTGAGAGTTGGTATTGTGACCTAAAGTTTGTTCAACAGAAAATAAATTTATTTTTATAAAAGTTTTTGTAAAATATTTAATTTTCTAGACAAAATCACAAACAATGGTTTTGTTGTGTTTGGGGCTTTTGTTTTGTTTTGTTTTGTTTTTTACTATTTACCATGATCTTTTGGGCAATGTCTTAAGTGGATCACTTTCAAGTTGTATTTTTTTTCTTCTCATATCAAGGTTCTCAGATAAGGAGGATTTTTATAATTTTTGAATTATTGCTAATTTTATTTTTCCCAGCCTCCCTCAATGGAAATGATGTTGACAGTCTCAAGCCCAAGGGAGGGAACCAGGGGAGGGAAAGCGATGAGTTTTTAAGCTCTTTGGAAATGACAAGGCCCAGGGCTCTTTCAGAGATAAAGGCAAAATGGCTTGGGAACAAGCCACTGAGTAGTGAGGCCAATTTTCTGGGCAGCATTGATGCTGAATGCCAGGCAGGTGCAGAACGCACTTGGAGAGGACATGGCAGGGACTGGCTGTGAGGCGTGAATGCCACAGCCTCTGTACGCTCAGACCACCAGGCTAGACTTGGCTACTCCAGCTGGTCTGGCAAATGCATGCCATGTCCTCTCCAGTGGCTCCATTGGCCCCTCCCCAAACTGAAGAGGACCAAACATCAACAAAAGAGTTGGGGTTTCAGGACACTCTTGGTGACCCTTCATTGAGGACTTAACCTTGGATGCACTCAGCAATGCTCCTTGGAAACAATAAGGCCCTACCTGACCAGCAGGTTGAGGAATTCAACAGATTGGTCCTTGGTACTTTATCCCTGCAGGTCCTAGGCCACCAATCAGAGAAGATATGCAGGCTGAAGGTATAATTTCAGGGTGCTGCTAGGTGAACCCAGGTTCAAATCACAATCTATTGTCTTGCTAGTTGTATAACCTCAGGCAAATTACTTAATCTGTTTAAACTTCAATTTTTCTTCCGTAAAATGGGAAGAGTATTGCTAATAGGTCTATGCCCTGAGAGGAAGATTTATGTGCAGGTTATTTATTTAGGACATGCTCCCACCAAGGGAGATGGGGAAGCAAGCAGGGATGCAAAAAGTCCAAGCAAGATAGTTTCACAGGCTGATCCTCCAGGGCATTTGGGTCCCAACTCTCACAAGTGAGCTGGGCTTTCATGCTTCTGTACTGGCCACTCACTGACTGATGGCCTTGGGGTGCAGTAAACTCCAGATACTCAGTCTCTGCATAGCGGGCAAAGTGGCCCCAGGAGCCCTCAGGCAGACCTCTGACAAGAGTCACAGGTGCCAGCTATTGGAAGCATTGCTATAGTAAGAGACCCAAGGATCTGGGTAGGGAACAAATGGTGTCTGGAATAGAGAGGGTTAAATGAGATGATTTGTGTAGAACACCTAGCACAGCGTCTGGTGCAGAGGGGGCAGGGGATTTGTGCCCAGTCTTATTGTTGCTGTTGCCGCTGTGGTTGTAGTTATAATAATATGATTGTCATTCTCTTAGGCACTCTGCCAGGGAATCTGCACGATGGGCTGCAGCTGAGGACCTGGAGGTCAAGGCCTCCATGCAGGTAAATAATCCATTCTAATGCACAGGAAAGGACACTAACATTTATTGAGCACTTACTGTTCAAATGTCAGGCACTGTGCTGAGCGCTTTACATGAACTATTTGCTCTACTCCTTGTAACAGTCCAATCTGGTAGGATAGTATCTTCATTTTCATGGCTATGGAAATAAGATTCAGAAAATCAAAATAAATTGTCCATTGTCACACAGCTAAAAAGCAATGAAGCTGGGATTCAAATGCAGTCATGTCTAGGTTCTAAAGCAATACTCTTTCCACCTAAGCATCAGAGGCTGCTCCTAGTAGGTGACACGGCAGAGCCTGCCTGTTGCCTGCCCAATATATTCTGAGTGGCAAATGTGCCCAGCTAGAATAATACATATCTCAGCTTCTCTTGCAACTAAGGATGACCAATAAAATAAATGAAGTCATTGTGTGAGGCTCCTTTAAATGAAATGGATTGCATCAAGAGGCGTTCTTTTCATCCTTCCCCATTCTTTTCTTCTCTAGAACACAGGTGTGACGGCTGGTGCTCTAGAAGCCATGTTGGGACATGGAAGCTCGAGGCCTATAGACAAGCTCTGAATTTCTTCTGGGTATATGGACTTATTTTATATGAGAGAAAATAAACCTCTATATTATTGAAGCCACTTTTATTTCTGTTTCTAGCAGTTGGATCTAATTCTAACAGATACAGATCATATGATATTTATGAGCATTTTCAAGCAAGATTTTACTATCTTGAATCAAAGTAAACTAGCCACTTGCCCCAGACCCTCTATTCTAGGAAAATGGTACGCATCTCTATGCTAAACAGTTGAACCCATAAAGTTCCAACACTTTGCTTTCTAAACATCAACAGACAATGTCAGATAAACTGCAAGCAGCCTGAAGTTCCAGAATTTCCAGGGTAGGTATGATTTCTTACCTTTGGAAACTGGACACATGTTGAGAGACAAAAAGCCCTGACCTGACAGGTTCTCGGAGACCCTGAAATCACTACCACTATCACCTAGGTTTCTGTGATAGTCTCTTCACATATTACTCCTTTTTGATCTCTCACAGAAGTTGCAACTGGCTTCTCCCCAGGAAAGCAATAGTGTTTTCCCCTATATCTTGCAGCCCCCTATACTTCCCACCATTCATCAGCTTGTTTCTCTGATTGCAGTCCCAGGAAACAGTGCATGACTGAAGACATGACAATGATTTCAATCTATATTCTGCCACTTGCAGGAAGAGTTGATCAGAAGCTTCAGTCAATAGTGGCACCTCCTTGGTCTCAAGCACAGCTGAAGGCTTACATAATCAGGGATAGTTTGTCAAAGCAAATTTCACATGCAACTGATTCCATCACCTTGGGACACACTGGTGGAATAAATAATCACCGTACACATTTTGTTAGCTACGCCTTGTTAGAGAAGGATGTTTGGAAACGGCACCCTGAAGGCTACTTATCTGTCAACGCTCCTTTTAAGAACGGTAAGCATTCTAGATTGGCTTTTCTAAAAAATTAGTTGTTGCCATGGCCATGTCCAACTTCTCCTGGTTACTAGTGCTGTGGGAGCCAAAGGAGGGATATGAAGGCCTGAGCTCACGTTCAGAACTTGCAGCTTCAAGTGCTGGAGGAAAGCAAGGAAGAAGTTTCTTTAAAGAATGAAAGATGAATCAGAATTCTTCCAAAGAAGGGTCTTGACTTCAGCAGGACACAATTCCAGCTCAAATCCCTGTGTATTTCTGTACCTTTCTTCTCTATGTCTTACCTCCCTTACTCTTTAGGACACATTTGACTAACTCTGCTGGGACCATCTCAATACAACAAAAATACATTGGTGGAAAATGGCTCTGCCTTCAATGGGCCAAACTGAGTCAAAGGTAGAGTTCCTCTTGATTGTCTCCAAGCAGGTCTCTGCCTGGGGACCTCCCTTAGGGACCCTGGCCCTGCCCCACCACTTGAGGTCAGGGACTGGTCACTGAGCTCTCCATTCCCCAGGCACAATACTGCATTCGGTACACAGTAGGTACTCAATACACAAATTAAATTAAAATGGAATGTCGTACCTTCAGTTTGGGCTTCTTTTAACTGTGCATAGTTACTGACATGAGAACCATCTGGCAGGCCCTCAAACACACATTCTAATCTATCCTCACTGTATCAGGACAGGAGCTTTCCAGCTAACATTACCAAAAGGTGAAGGACAGAATGGAAACCATTAATGATATTGGTACTAGGCAACAGGACAAAGACCTCCTTTATGGCCTGGTGAGTTATAACCTCATAATAGTCCTGTCAGGGGATAACGAGGAATATCAATACCATGTTATTGGTAAGAAAGGCACAGAGAGGTTTCTTGATCCAAGGTTTCATATGCTATCCAAATATACAGATTCTCATGGATTGTGAAAATCCACATTTATCATAAAGGCAACGTTAAGAAATGCTAACTTGCTTCACAAAGGGATTCCTTTACATTTCCTTAAAATTGTCAGCTGTCTTGGTGCTCATAAAATGCAACTGTTAACAAAAAATTATATACAACTTTCAGCATCATATTTGGTCCACGAAGCAAGGCTTGTGTGTCCAATGGAACCTGGCCCTAGTCAATCTGTATCCCTGAGGTTGGAATATAATCCATTCTCAAACATTTCCAGATAGGAGACTGGGGTTCACTAGTGTGTCATCAAAGCGTCTTTAGCCTGGTTCCTTTAGGTCAGGGGTGTCCAAACTTTTTTCAACCTTTTTTACCAAGGGCCATATGCAGTAAAATACACAAACAGCCGGGCCACTCACTCGAGGTGAAGTACGTATTGCCTCACCTGGTTTATTTAAGTAAACTAAATATACTTTTGGAATTTGCTGTGGGCCAATAAAAAATGGATTGCGAGCCTCAGTTGGCCCGTGGGCCGCAGTTTGGACACCTCTGCTTTAGGTGAAAAACAAGGGACACGAGCCCTAGTGGAAATGGCCCTGCCTTCAATGAACTGAACTTAGCCGCAGTGGTGATGCTAAGTTGAATAACTATTGGCTATTTTATTCATCCTTCTAGGCCTTCTTTCTCCAAAGGGGAAAAACATGAGAGGTTAGATAAGACAATTCCATGTTCTTATCCCAATATTCTAGGATTCTAAATCAGGAGAAGCAGAGATGGAGGGGTGGGTGAGGTTACAATGGGCTGGAACAGTCACCTGGTACAAGAACGAAGAGGAGGAAGACCTTTTATTCAAATTCCCACCCATTCCCACCCAACAAGTAACTGCAAGATTATCCTAAGAACACCCTGGCCAAATGCATTCCATCTGAACTCTCCTTGAATTTGAGGAGAGTGGTGTTTGTGAAGTATCCATTTCTCAGTATCCACCAGGGAAGTTATTCCCTTAATAGTTTGGCTTCTAAAGCATTAAGGTGAGAGGTTCCTGTTTTAGGGGAACCAGCACTAAGGCCGGGAATCCAGAGAACTTTCAAATTCTCTCCAAAAGTGGAGTTGTACTAATTAATTGTTTTCTCTAGAGGCCAACCTGCCAGCATTCAACAGGACGCACAATGACAGTGTGCAGTGCTTGGAGAGCACGGACTGACCGAGATAGACCTTGACTTACACTCTCTCCTTCAAAAACAAAGGCAGTAAGTTTCTGGATGTGTTCATGTGTGAGAAGGCCCTGTAAAGAAAGCTTGTAGGAAATAAGTAATGGCTGGTGACAGAAAAGGGGTTTTGGGGATTCCTAAAAATTAGTGCTCCCTGCATTT
Source organism: Rhinolophus ferrumequinum (assembly GCF_004115265.2). Lineage (NCBI taxonomy): Eukaryota > Metazoa > Chordata > Mammalia > Chiroptera > Rhinolophidae > Rhinolophus > Rhinolophus ferrumequinum. The sequence goes on from NC_046297.1 coordinate 39,224,456, forward strand.
CAATCTGTCTGCTCAGCCTAGGGCCATTTGCCCAGAACTGTTCAGCTTCTCTAGGAAGAGAGAGCTGTTTCTTCACCAAGGCTCCACGCCCCAATCCTCCAAGGAAGGATAGTTTGTGTGGGGCTCAGCCTGGGGGTTTCCTTTCTCCAAAGGAGCTCTCTTTCCTTCTCCCTTTGATGACTACACATCCATTACATCTTGAGGAGGATCCCATTGAATGGAATGCAGGAAGAATAATCCCCATGGTTCCATCTGCTTTTCACGTGTCTTTGAATCCAAGGGATGTGGTAGCGCCACCATGTTGCACAACTCCAGAGGGCTCCATTCACACAAATGCCCCTATTATTAAGTTGGTGCAAAAGTAATTGAGGTTTAAAAGGTTAAAAATAATTGCAAAAATTACAATTACTTCTACACCAACCTAATAGTTTAGGGGTTTTATTTTTAAGCCCCCTTGGCAACTAGTACATCATTGAACCACAATCTACATTTTTAATCTTAAAATCTAGCTCTGTTTGTTACCTGTGTACTCAGTATTTTTTTTCTGTTCAAATTCTAATAATATTATATACAGTTCTCATTTCCCAGGCCACACCAGCCTCAAGAAAAATCGAACCCTTGGGCTAATGAACAAGGTCACTAGCTCCAGACTCCTCCCAATTTTGTTAACAGGATAACTACCTTACTTCACCCTCAAGTCATATCCCGATCCCCACTCATGTCACGTGAAGACCTTTGTAGGCCCTAGACCACCCCTATATCATGTGAAATATATTAAAACACCCACAGCTTTCATGGATGGATGGATGTATGGATGGATGGATGGATGGATGGATGGACGGACATACAGATAGATAGATACAGTTTATATATATTTATATATTTTATATTGTTTTGCTATAAATATTTTGAAAAGATGTTTAATTTTCATAAATTTGAGTTTGTTAATAAATTGTTTCATTTTTATGATCCAAACTCTTTTTTATATTTATATGTAACTAAAGAGACCTATAGATAATCCATTATTAAATGTACTAATATTACATTTTATATACAATTATTCATTTTAACTTTGAACTTTCTCTATGTATTTATAGCTAATAAATATTTCTACAAGACCTGAAAAACTCGTAGGCCTAGATATGGGGACTAATGTATAAACAGCCTTGTACTTCCTGCCTATCCCCACACTACCCCAACCAGCCCCAAATGCCTTTCTAATGGATCCAAGTAAATTCTGCTCCCATATCCTGGCTATTAGGTAGATATTGCTGCTGGATCCATATTTCTGTTGTGCTGGGTTCTGTGATTACCTGATATGACCACACCCCAAAGAGTTGCTGCTCTTCATTTTCTTTTAAGAATAAAGGCTTCCTCTTATGGAGAGTTTATATCGAGTTCCCTAAACATTGGGCCAAAAGGTTACTCATGTGACTTCTCCCTGTGCCACTCTTCTCCCTGCTGAGAACCTGTGTCTCAAGAGGGATACCAACACTTAACTCTCCCCTGCTTTGGGGTGAATTCCAAACTCCCTAGGGCAGTCTTCACTTAGGGATTCCAGGCGGGAATTCCCGCCCATTCTCAGGAATTATTTTCGCTTTCCTGTTCCCGAATCCTGAGATATAAACTTTTTCCTGTTCTCCATGATAAATCGTTTCCACAAAGTGACGGCCAATACTACTAACCACCTGGGTTCAAGGAGCAGATTTTCCCAATTTCCTGACCAACTTTTCTCAGGATTTGGGAACGGGAAAGTGAAAAAAATTCCTGAGAACTGGCGGGAATTCCCGCCTGGAAACCCTACCTTCACCTCTTCACTTTGCATCATAAGTACTCCCACTGTCTTAGGGTCTGACTAAATCCCAATGCACTTATGCTCCTAAGAATCTTAGAAATCTGTCTCGGCATCCCAGAGTGACCCACAGTACATTTTGATGCCATTTTATATTCTTCAAAGAATTCTTATGAAAGATAAAAAATGGTTTGATTCAGAAAGATGTTCTGATCTGAAGATATTTCTACTCCTAAGAATACTACTATTTAAACCACAATTATATCATCATGGAAAGTATTTTCTGGAATGAAAACTCCACTAAGTCAATTTAATACCTTGATCAATTTTTTAAAATTGCCCAGTTAAATCCTAATTCTTTCCATTTTCATTCATATTGTATTTCACATAAGTTATTTACATTGGAATCTTTCACATGCAAATTTTAAAGCTTTGACCCATCTCTCAGTGTGCTTTGTTTACATTAAATATTTTTATTATAACTTTTGCCTTTGAACACTTACTTTATAGATATTACCTCTACAAAGTTCAATGTTCCTGAGTCAGGCTTCACATTATACAGATTTTAAACACTACTGGCTTTAATTTCTGTTGATTATTTCCATCAGTGATATTCATTATGAGCTGTCTAGAACACAGAGTCATATCTCTTTCTTAGCAAAGCCACAGACTGTGGTGGGCTCATGCCCTTCCATCTTCCAGAGCAGGCGTAGGGTTTAGCGCTGTACAGTGAGTAGGTAAGGCATGAGCTCTGGAATCAGATTGTCTGGCTTAAACTGGGCAAATTATTTAATCTCTCAGTTTTCCCATTTATAAAATGGGGTGAATGTTAGTACCTAAACAACTAGGTACTTGTGGAGATGAAAGCATAGTACATTCGAAGTGCTTCACACAGTACGTGGCATGGAGACACCACATAAGAATTGACAGTTCTTGTCATTACTCCAATTGCCTTAAAAACTCCATCAGCTATCTATTACTACAATAACACACCATCCCAAAACCTAATCGCTTAAAATAATAGCAATTTATGGATGAGTAATATTCCATTATATGTATATACCACAATTTATTTTTCCATTCATCCATTGGTGCCCAATCCATTTGGGTTGTTTTCACCTTTTTGCTATTATGAATAATGCTGCAAAGAATATCCCTGTACAACTACTTGCTTTAGTACAAAAAGGAGTGAAGTACTGATACCAGCTACAACGTGGATGAGTATGGAAAACATTATCCTAAATGAAAGAAACCATAAAAAAAGAAGTTACAAAAGGTCAGTCTCTGTAGAGACAGAAAGCAGCTTGTTGGTTGCCAGGAGCTAGAGGGAGATGAGGTGGGGAGTGACTGTTTAATGGATACAGCATTTGCTTCTGGGGTAATGAAAATATTTGGAACTAGAAAGAGGTGATGGTTGCACATCGTGAATGTAGTAAATGCCACTGAACTGTACACTTATTTTAGTCTAATTTATTGTTATGTGAATTTCACCTCAATTAAAAATAACAGTAATTGAATATTTCTCTTGATTCTGTGGGACAGCTGGCTTTGCTGGCTTCCCCTAGTTTCCATTCAGCAGGAGGGTTGGCTGGGAGGGTGGGGCCCCTCTTTTCATCTGGTCTTTCATTCTCAAGGAATCCAAACCTCAGCAAATCCCAGGGCTCCAGCACATATTCTGCTTGTGTTACATTAGCTAATGTCCCATTGGTCAAAACAAGTCACCTGGCCAAGACCAGAGCCAGTGTGAGAGATGGACTACAAAAGGATGTGACCACCAGGAGGCATGATTTATTAAGGCCATCCTTGGGACAACCTTCCACAGGCCTCATTCTAATTATCTACTGCAACTCAGACTTGCGTCTGAAATGCCTTTTAGATCCTGACTGACAGAATAGAAAGCTGGGACCCTTTATGCTGCATGGCTTTAGAACAGGGAAATGTAAGCTTTAAATATATTCAGAGATCTCAGAATGGAATGGGTCTCAGCTTCCTTCCCACCCACAACTGCACACCCTCCCATGAAGGCAGAAAGAAAACTGCCCCTGAAGAGGCAAGTGGAAAGCAAAAGGGAGCTCATGGCAGATGCCCTGGACTGAGCTGCAGCAAGAGCCCTTTAGCAATGGAGTTCAGAGCAAGGGCTCTGTCGGAGGGTGGGGCTCACAGGGCAGCCGGGCACTGCCAAGACCGCACTCCCCAAGAGGGGTCACTCCCGGGCTGGGCTCTCATATTCAAATAAACAGCGTTGCAGCACTGCCCAAGACTAGGGCCACAGAGCCAGGAGCTGCCAAACTTTCCATTAGAAAGCCTTCATTTTTCATGCTGAAATGTAGCTTTCAGAGTTTATTCTGAGTTGAGACTTTTCAGTGTAATTTTGGGAGCCAATTTAATTTACTTTTCATTGATTTAGATTCTCCAGGGATGAAGACCTCCCTGACCCACCCATGTCCCCCATACACACCCTTCCCAAAATACCCAAAACAAAACCCCTAGTGGTTAAAAGTAGTTTTAATTTTTGTTTTGGACTTTTTTTATTTTCTTCTGTGCAATGGAAATTGGAATAAAACTTAAGAGAACAAATAGTTCCTCTAGGTTGGACTGGAGCCTGGTGGGCTTTATGATTTAGAAATGTGTGTGTGGGTAGGGATGAGGGTGAGGGAATGACCTCACAATGGCCTTCACACAGGGCAGGAAACAGGACACAAAGTCTGCCCTAGCCATAGGCAGCTGAGTTCCCCCCAGAAGGCTAAAGGGCCTACAAAGGCTGTCCTGTGATACAATTTATGGTTCTCCAGTTCACACCTACCGACCACCACCTCAGCATGAGGAGGAAAAGGAGCTTTCTCTGTCAAAGGCCTCAGTCCTGACACCCAGGCGTCCCCCACTGGGCCTGCATTCTCCCTCAGTATCACATCATCATCACATCACCCCATACCTGTCCTCACATAGCTGGCTCAAGTACAGAGCAAAGCGTGACCACAGATGAAGGAAATAGAGGCATTCAGACATCCAAGATAACTGTGCAATCCCCTGGGTCCCCCGCCTGGGACAGGAGAGGCTCCACTTTCTGAGTGGTCGCTGCTGCCTCTACTCTAAATCCTCATCCTTAGAGCAAAGCTTCCCTCCTCCCTATGGCCCTAGGCTGTGTAGGTATGTCCTCCGGACTCCTTTTGATTGCTGAAGGGGCAAACATCCTCCTCCCTGGCTCCCAAGGTTCCCCTTGTACTAGTGGCTGAAATTATCTGGACTTCACCTACCCCAAGCGGTCAGCCCCGTGCCCCTTCTACATCCTGCCTCCTTTTATCTTAGTCCCATGTTTGGAGCAACTCATCTAAAATTCTCTTCCCTCGCTTGCCTCCTCCCTCACCACAGCCCAGCCCAGAGGGAAGAGCCCACCACCTCAGGTGGAGTCCACCTCTTTCTCTGACTGATGTTGCTGTAGTAAGTTTGTGTGGAACACTTCTCCTGAACAGTCTTTTCCACGTTGTTATGAATTCATTCTAACTCTGTTCTGCTCTGTATCCTAAGGTAAATCCTGCTATCTCTGAGCCTCAGGGACTTCACCTGTGTGGCAGTCTTACATCCATTCCTTAACTGGCACTGTCCAGAGTTGGAAGACACCCACCTGCTTGTGTGTTCCTCTACCACCTGCCATCGCGAGGGGCGACCAGTAATGGTTTATCTGCTAAAGAACAGACCCATTGTGAACAGAAGACAAGAGGGAGCTACAGAAAGGTAAGCCCCAGAGTGGGAGCCATGAGGAGGATGAAGAGCAGGCCACTGGCCTGGGGAGGTGGACTGAAAACCTCCTTAACCTCTCTAAGGTAGACAGAAAGTCCCATGGCTCCCAGGAAATCCCATATCCCTTCCCCAGACTCTGAGGCACAAACCTTTATCACCTGGCTCTGAACGGCTTCAGATGAAAGGCACTGAGCCTCTGCTTCTGAAGGAGCCTGCTTCATCTGTCAGAAGCAGCCACCAGCCTCACATGATCACAGTCAGCTATCACTGTCTGGATTATCCACAGCCAAGAGGCACACCAGAAAATGCAGAGAACCTATCAAGACCTCTAGAGATAACAACAATAAAAACAAGTCTTGATGCCTTGAGAGCCTAAAGCAATGTGGGTTCTATGTCACATTCAAGTTGCAACCAAACTTCTATAGTATAAAGACAGTCATACTGTGAAGGCAAGGTAGGGAGTCGGTACTTGATCCTTGTACCGTGTTTCCCCAAAAATAAGACCTAGCCTGACAATCAGCTGTAATGTGTCTTTTGGAGCAAAAATTAATATAAGACCTGGTCTTATTTTACTATAAGACCGAGTATAATATAATATAATATAATATAATATCATTATAATATAATACTGGGTCTTATATTAATTTTTGCTCCAAAAGACACATTACAGCTGATTGTCCAGCTGGGTCTTATTTTCGGGGAATCACAGTAAATAGCAGTATGTTTTTGTTCTTGCCCTTCCCACTTCCTCGTTAACAAGGATGAGCCGGAAATGGACTGCTGTTCAGTAGGCACCTATTGTTTTTGCCTGCCCAACATTCATCCCTGCTTCCTCTGGGACTAGCACCATGATTTCTTTTCGTTTGGAAGAATCATCCCTTCCTTGGTGTCAGTCCTTGCAGCTTGGATGGGGCTGACCCTATTCCAGGCTCCAGGACTGGGCATTCACCCCGTTCTCAGCAGTTGGCTATAGTGTGCATAATGACCTAATGCACCAAGAGTCAACCCCAGGACTGTTTTTGGAACTGGAAAGGAACAGTTTTTCTTCATTGGGGTTGCTGAAAGGGTAAGATTTGTGGGTCTAGAGCATCAAGTAGCCGACTTACCACCAGGAGGGAAGAACCTGCCTGAAAATAAATTTAATACAGAGGAAAGAAAAGCTGAGAGGCAGCTGAGGGGCTCACCATCTGAGCCCCTGCATCAAGCCCTATTTGAGGTCCAGATCACCCTTGGATTTTTCAGTAATTTTTATTATATTTTTATTCAGTTCATTTGAGTCTTGTTTTTTATGACTTCCACCTAACTCAGAACTTTTGTCTGTATTTTACAAATAATAAAACTGGAGCTTAGCGAAGGCAAACAACCTACTAAGGTGGCACACACTCAGAGTTTGCACACGAACCAGATATGCTTTATTCCAAGTCTTAGCTGCCATACTCTATAACCTCCCATTATATCCCTTTCCTCAACTCTCTAGGTCCCAGACCTAACTTTGGTAAACATTTAGCAGTCAACCCTTCTGGAACATTCGACATCACGACCACGTACCCCAAACCAGTGACTCTAGCCAGCCTTTCTTAAACTACATTCCACACCCATTGCTCTCTTAGCACTAACTAGAGCTCCAGTTTTGGTTTTGAAGGCCACTGCTTTCAAATGCAGAGCTCAAGTCAGCTATAAGGTGAACATGTTTGTTCTGCAGTGTGCATCTTAGCCTTTTCCTTTAGTCAAGAGACCCACATTTTCCTCAATTCCTTGTTGGCCAGAAGCTACTGGAGCACTGAGGGCTGAGAACTATCCATGGATGACTGTTCGGCAAAACAATCTCTTTTTAGATTGTTGTGAGTCACCATGGCTTCAGCTCAACTAGGGCTGAGGAGCATTTAAAATGCCCAACAGGGTGGGATAAGGTGGCAAAAGCCTTACACCCCACTGTAATTAGAACTGTCCCTGAAAAGAGCCTGCTGGGCATGACTCTGGGCATGACCCTCCCTGATCTTCCCAACCCCCAACTGAGAAGAGGCTGAAACAAATAAGGTAACCTTTTCTAGGAGGATCATATAACAAAACTCCAAAAAAAAAGGTGGGAGGGTGGTCTCCCAAATGGTGATCTTAGCAAAGTCATTGAGTGACAGGGAAAGTTCTCCAGCTGGAAGCCTAAAGAAATGAGAGTTGTATTTTTTATCACCATTTATAATCAAATGACAACTACTCCTAACCAATTTATTACAAAATCAACACATAATTATCAGCAAAGTATGTGTTTGTGTTTAATCTGTTCAAAGGATTACTCTAGGAACCCAAGTCCAGATTGATAAGATTACCTTGAATCAGAGGCCAAATTAAAGTTTTCGCTGCTGCTGTGGCCTTTTGCTGAGCAGTATTCAAATGCCTCTAACGTAACTATTGAAATGAATGTTCATGCTTAATTTGAATATTGCTTAGATCCACAGGGAACCCCCACAAAAGGAAAAGAAAACAACAACATAAAATGTGGACCTTACATAGTAAAGCTACCAGAACTGATACTTAAGTTTATGACTGGTTTAGATCTCTTGTCAAAAAAGCAAATATTTTTTCTAGAAGACTGGCAACATTGTATTTAACACCTAAAAATAATTTTCTTAGCCAAAAATATCCTCAAATCATTGAAAAATTTATGTATTTTCTTTGGAAGGAAATAATAAAAACCAGCAGAGAATACTAAAATAAATCCTGCTGGTTGAAAAGAGTTTAAAGTACTTCCATCCAATTATGTATATGACAAAGAAACACAAAATACTTTCAAGAAGAATCTGCTGAATTGCCCACTGACCCAGAGATATGCTGGCTGTTGTTAAATTTTTGATTCATGTTTTTGTTTAGCTGTTCACTGTTATTTAACTCCTCTAGATTATAAAATACAGATAAGCCTGTATCCTATGGTTCTTTAAACCCACCATAGTGCCTAATTCACACCTGGGATCAGAGAGGTTACTAATCAAGCATGTTACCTAAATCTACAAATAGTGAATGTCCTCAGTTATCCCAAGTATTCCATCCCAGCTCTAGTGGTCACAGAGCCTGATGAGCCCTTGACTTTCGTGTCATGTGGCAAGTCCTACCCAACAGCCATGCTCCCTTCTTCCTTGCAGGCAATGTACCCAGCCCCGGGGAACTACCGTGTTTCCCCGAAAATAAGACTTAGCCGGACAATCAGCTCTAATGCGTCTTTTGGTGCAAAAATTAATATAAGACCTGGCCTTATTTTACAGTAATATAAGACTGGGTCTTATAATATAATAAATAAAATATAATGTAATGTAATATAATATAATGTAATATAATACTGGGTCTTATATTAATTTTTGCTCCAAAAGACACATTACAGCTGATTGTCCAGCTAGGTCTTTCTTTCGGGTAAACACAGTAGTCCTGGTTGGTCTAAGCCAGTCATGGCAGTAACATTTGCCTTTGCCAAGAATTGGTCTAAGACAGGGGTGTCCAAACTGTGGCCCACGGGCCAACTGTGGCCCGCAATCCATTTTTATTGCCCCGCAGCAAATTCCGAAAATATATTTAGTTTACTTAAATAAACCAGGTGAGGCAATACATACTTCACCTCGAGTGAGTGGCCCGGCTATTTGTGTATTTTACCGAATATGGCCCTTAGTGAAAAACGTTGAAAAATGTTTGGACACCCCTGGTCTAAGAGGACACACACACACACACACACACACACACACACACACATACACACACACTCACTTGGCCAATGAGATGAATGAGATGTGAAGGAAGTACACTAAACCTCAGAAAGTGTTTTCTTCCCTGGTAAGAGAGAGAGGGCTGTACAGAAGCCCCTGTTTGCCCCCTGTCGTGAGGGGCGCCCGGCGGGGTCTCTGGTCCCACTCCCCACACAAGAACGCAGGACATGGTGAGGCCAAAAAGGAACACCCACGGAGCCATAGGTAGGGGAGTCATATCTCTATACTCTCACTGGCAGCTGGGTTGGAGAAACAGGAACGAGAAGCAACACAATTCTCAACCCTCACTGTGCCGCTTGCAGACTCAGCCACCATCTTCTTGCTAGCTCCCCCTTTTTCTGCTAGCCCATCCACGGCAGTTATATTCATGGCTAATGGCTCACTGGTTACAGCTGACGGCCAATTAGCCACAGCTGATGGCCATTTGATCACAGTCGATGGCCATTTACTACCTGAGCCAGCACCTTTCTATGTGAGGCCGAGAGCCTGGAAACTGCTTTTTGGGGCTCTGTCCCCACACCCCCTTTCCTACTTTCTATTTTGGACACTGTCTTTGAGACTATGATGCCTGGAACTGAAGCAGTCATCTTGAGACCATGAGACAAGTTTGAAAACAAAAAGTCCTTGCTGAGTCTATGCCAAGGATATTAGAAGAACTAGAATGATGGAAAGAATCTGGAGACTTGATAAAATAACTGAGCAGCTAAACTAATTGTGGATTCACTTGCCTCCAAACTCCTTATTATTGGAACAACAGCAGTCCTTACTCTTAGGCCTTATTTAGTCAGAGTTTCTGTTACTTGCAGCTAAAAGCATTCTAATTGATTCATATCATTCTCATTAAAATTAGGAGTAATTATGTTTCCTTTCTTCTAGGAGGGGCAGTATGGTATAATGAAAATAGGTTTTGTAGCCAGACACTCCCCTCAATCAGAATTCTGGCTGAGTAACCCTGGGCAAGTTTCTTAACTTGCAGAGTTTTGGTATCATTAACTGTAAAATGTAGATAACAAGACTTCATAAGCTTATTATTATAAAAAAATGAAATTAAAAAATTTTTTCCATATAAGTCACTTAGTCTGGTATGCAGTAGGTGCCCAATAAATGTTAACTGCCTTGCTTCCTTTCTCTCCACATCATTCCTGTGTGGAGTAGAAGTTTCAATGAATTTTTATAAATAAGGAAGCATACCCCTATGGAAATGTCAAGAAAATGATTTTCACCGTGTCTTTTATTCGGAGACAAATAGCAGTGATAGGATGTCTATCTGTGTGGGAGGCTGCAGCTCAAAGAACAGCTTACGACCGGCAGGCCTAGCCATGTTGTCTGTACACAAACAAATCCCCTCATTTAGTAGCTGCGATGGCCTTTTGTTGAGCCTTCTGCCATCTGTGACTCAGCCTCTCTATCAAACCGTCAAACCATCTGCTCAGGGCCTCGAGAGAGGCCCCCTTCTTCTGAGCTGCTTCAGGCCAGAAGAGTCTCTGTTCCCCACCAGCTACACACAGCTGAGAGCCTTTAAAATGTGGACTCAACTGCTCAGTGAGCGCACTTGCCCTGCCAGCCTCAAGGTGCTGTGGGCCTGGTGACAAGCAGCAGGCAGTCCACAGGCTGTCCCAAAGCTGATTTGTTGGCCACTGTCACACCCTCCCTGGACACACACCCAGGTGTGCTACCACACACACATACACACTGACAAAAATAAATAAATAAATAAAACCTTGCATACGCACCTCCTCCCTAATAAGAGGGTGCACTGGCAGCCACCCTCTGGAAGCATCTGTAGCCACACACCCTTTTACCTCCCTTCTGAAGTTAGGAGATAATGTTACTCTAACTCACCAACTCATACTGCAAATCCCAGCCTGAGAAACGGCAGAGTAGTGGTTAAGGGCCTCTACCCCAGATCTGGGAATTACAACTTATATAACTGAACAAGTTACCTACACTCTCATGTTCTTTTATCTCATATGGAAAATAAAGATAACAATACAATTGTTGTGATGATGTGGTTAAATGTGCTTAGCATTTTGTTTGGCTTGTGGTATGTGCTCAACAAAATGGTCTCTCCAAGTCCCAATGCATACTTAGGCAGAGACAGCTCGTCCTGCCACAGGACAGCTCCAAGGTATGGCCCATGCTACCTGCCATCTTGACAGGCCATAGCTCATAAGACTAACACTTCCACCAGTCCAAAATATTGGTCAAATACTTCTTATGTCTATGCACTTGGGATTCAACAGTGCACAAAGATCCTTGAGAGCTTATAGTCCAGAGGAAGAAACAAACTCAGAGGCAAAACCATAGACATGAAGAAGAGGAAGCTGTGAGAGGAATAGAGTGAGCAGTGAGGGTGGGAGTATCATTTTATCAGTGAGTCAGATAAACCCACTTGCTGAGAATGACATGTAATTTGTAAGAGCTCAGTGTCCCTCACATAAATGCTAGTTGGATGAATAAATCCTTCCCAAGCCAGAGGGAGCACTGGTGGCAAGATGGGTTTTCAGGGTGGAAGATAAAGTGCTCTCACAATGACACACCAGACCCTACAACCTCACTTCCTTAGGGACAATCTGTTCTGTGATCATAATCTTCTCCACAATGTTACTGAGTTTCAAAGGCCTGGTCTTGCCGCTTTACCCCCCTAAGTGTTCAGAATTTTCTCATAAAGTATCTGGTGACATAGCACTAGGCAATGATGGGCTTTGATGGCCATATTTTCCAATTAATCCTGGAATTTGGGCTATTTACTATTGAAGCTCAAGGTTAAGTTTTCCTTAGATCCACTCACTATGTTCCATTCTGCAGGTTTAATCTTGTCCAGCTTACTTTTCAGTGAAGTAACGGTTCTCAGAATGGAAGATAAAGAGCTCTGGCAATGAGAAAAAAAAAAAATCTCTTTTAGAGATTGTCTTTGTTCTAACCCGATTTTTTGAAGTCGTTTAAATTAAAGGGGCCTCTTAAGAGATCTCAGCCTATATATACATAACCATATATAAAGAGAGAGAAAGATCCCCTGGAAAGTCATTGCCAGAATCCCATCAGCTTTTTCTTGTTTCCGATTATAGACTCGTGTGCCAGGGAAGATTACTAAAGCACAGCATACATGGTACATTTCCAACATCCTTCATTTGCTTCCCTGCTCACTTCCATTTTCCTACTTGACTTCCAATACATTGCAGAGCAATTTGGTGCCATTAAGTTTTTTGCCTGAGGCTTTGTGCAGGTAATAGCTTCCCTCCCCACCATCCTTTAATCCATTTGTACTAGGGTCATGCTTCTCAATGATTTCAATGATTTCTCCTTGAAATCATTCCCATTCTCTACTCCTTGGCACTTGTAATCTCTTTGTAGTTTGTCAGCAATGCTTTCATGAATCTTTAGAGATCATTCATTTGCTCACTTGTTCAGTGCTTAAAGAGTACCTACAATGTGTAAGCCCTGAGTTATGGGAATGTGAAAATGATTAAGACATGTGCTTATTATTCTGCAGCCTCAAGGATCTCAGTCTCTGGTGGGAACAGAGAGTAAACAGACAAGAACAGGTCGCTCTGTTAGGTACTGTGAAGTATGGATGAAATATTATGGAAATAAAAAGAAGGAAGGGACTAATTCAGCCTTGAAAGAGTAATAACTACAGCACAGAACAAGGATATCTGAGCTATATCTGAGCACCTAAGAGGGGCTGAAAGGGCTTTCTCGCTGAGCAAACAGCTTGTGCAAATGTGAGAAGCTCAGTGGGTAACCAGAGATCCAGCAGTGGCTCACAGTGGCTTGAGCACAGGACATGGGGGCATTGGGAGAAAATCGAGGACAAAGTTTAGAGGAGTCTGGTAAAAGTTACTTAGCAGCAAAATGCAGGTCAATTGAGCAGACAAAAGAAAGACAACTGTAATTGATTGTGAAATATTAAATAAAAACCCACAAGCCCACAGTGATAGTAAGGAGACAAGAAGAAAAACGTCCTTATTTAAGACATTAGAGATGATTATTACACCAACTTCTGATGTTGACAATTGGTAATTAAAGGAAACTATACTTTCCAGAAGAAAGTATAGTTCATGGTCAGATGATGAGAGCAAGAAGGAGAATGAATACCAGCTAAAATATGTAAAAGGAATGCCAAGATTAGAAAGTCACTATTTTGTAACCCACAATGAAATAACTGAGTTGGGCAAATATCATCAATGGCTACTGGAAGCTTGGGATCAAAAGTTTAAAGCAACAGGATATTCTCACAGTGACAAAGTACCATCTCAGAGTTTATCAGCTAATTGGAAGGGAAAAACAAATCTTTACAAAGGAGCGATCTACTGTTCACCATCTTATTCAAGACTCAAACTAATACTAGTACAATAGTGGGACAACTTATCATTGTGCCTCCTGAAGTGATGCGTGGTGAAGTATACAGCCTCATTTGTGTAGTATTCTTGCCAAAGGTGTTTCACCCTAGTCCTCAGTTTACAAGAACTACAGGAGACAGAGGAAAAAGTTAAATTACACCAAGAAGAAGCAATCAGACAAATCCAGAACATGGGATATCCTATAATTGGCGTAACTTCTTCAGAAAGTCAATGGGAGAAAAAAGGAAGGGGATTATTTTTGTTTTAAAAAGACTAAAGGGATCACAATTAAATGCAATGCCTGAACATTATTAGATCTTGATTTTAAAACTAATATGATAAGATAATCTCGGGTACAATGGAGAGATCTAAATATGGACTGGATACTGATGATATTTGGGAATTGTAATTTTCTCCAGTCTGATAACTGTCTTGTGATTATGTAGGTAAGTATCCTTTTTTATGAGATGCATGCTGAGTATTTCGGGGTGAAGCATCAAGCAACTTATTTTCAAATGGTTTAGCAATACACACACACACACACACATATAAAAAAGTTAATCATTGAACTTAAATGATAGGTATACAGGTGATCACTATACTTTTCTGTCAACTTTTATTGCATATTTGAAATTTTTCGGAATAATGTTTGAAAGAAAAAAATTGTAGGGTCAGATAATGAAGGGGCTGTTATGAGCTTCTTAGGATTTTGGACCTGTGGGGACAGAGCCCCAAAAAGCAGTTTCCAGGCTCTCGGCCTCACATAGAAAGGTGCTGGCTCAGGTAGTAAATGGCCATCGACTGATCAAATGGCCATCAGCTGTGGCTAGTTGGCCGTCAGCTGTAACCAGTGAGCCATTGGCCATGAATATAACTGCCGTGGCGAGGCTAGCAGGAGAAAGGGGGAGCTAGCAAGAAGATGGTGGCTGAGCCTGCAAGCAGCACAGTGAGGGTCGAGAATTGTGTTGCTCCTGGTTCCTGTGTCTCCAACCCAGCCGCCAGCGAGAGTATAGTGGTGTGACTCCCCTACCTATGGCTCCGTGGGTGTTCCTTTTTGGCCTCACCATGTCCTGCGTTCTTATGTGGGGAGCGGGACCAGAGACCCCTCATGAGACCCCGCCAGACGCCCCGCACGACACTTGGTGAAGTCGGCAGGATCCCCGGCACTACACATGGCGCAGCGAGCAGGGTATGGTGTCGGCCAAAGCTCTCCGAAGGGCAGTGGAGCAGTTTGTGCATATGAACACTCAGTTGCAGGAAGACCAGGAGGAGCAGCTGCCTGAGAGCTGGACCCCGTGGAGGGGTGGGAAGACGTGGATGGTTCCCCAACCAGCAGAGGACGGAGAAAGCGAGGGTCCTTGCAGCCCGGTGGACTGGAAAGTGCTTGCTGAGGCAGCCCGGATGCAGGACTTGTAGTCCCAGGAGGAAAGGCTTGCTGAGTCCTCCGTGGGAGCTGAGGGTGAGGTCAAGGTCATCCCTCACCCTCAGGACAGCCCTGGCGAATGACTATGGACTATGGGGAATTGCCTTCCATCCCTAATTTAATGGACAGCTTGACTATTTGTTTGGGAACATACCACAATGTAGTGGAACTGGTGGATGTTTGCTTTTGTGTCTTGACCGGCCGCCATCGAGAATATGTAAGCACCTTGACTGTGAGCCGCTGTTGTTCCAGCACGGTACCCTGAGAGGCCCAGAGAGAGTGGCAGTGCCCTGAGAGCCCTGGCTGTGTCCAGGAAGCCGGGCTGAGCCCAGAGAGAGTGGCGGTGCCCTGAGAGGCCCTGGCTGTGTCCAGGAAGCCGGGCTGTGCCCAGAGAGAGTGGCCAGAGAGAGTGGCGGTGCCCTGAGAGGCCCTGGCTGTGTCCAGGAAGCCGGGCTGTGCCCAGAGAGAGTGGCGGTGCCCTGAGAGGCCCTGGCTGTGTCCAGGAAGCCGGGCTGTGCCCAGAGAGAGTGGCCAGAGAGAGTGACGGTGCCCTGAGAGGCCCTGGCTGTGTCCAGGAAGCCGGGCTGTGCCCAGAGAGAATGGTGGTACCCTAAGAAGCCCAGGAAGTCTGGCTGTGCCCAGGAGTACTGGTGGTGCCCTGAGAAACCCTGGCTGTGCCCGGGGAGACTGGTGGTACCCTAAGAAGTCCAGGAAGTCTGGCTGTGCCCAGAAGTACTGGTGGTGTCCTGAGAAACCCTGGCTGTGCCTGGGGAGACTGGTGGTACCCTAAGAAGTCCAGAAAGTCTGGCTGTGCCCAGAAGTACTGGTGGTGCCCTGAGAAACCCTGGCTGTGACCAGAGAGCTTGGCTGTGTCCAGGAAATAGCATTCACCTCCAGGCTGCTCGCACAGGGCCCCTCACGGAAGACGCTTGTCGCGTAGATTGTGAGGCGAGAGCCTGTAGGGGTGGAGTGTGGGGACAGAGCCCCAAAAAGCAGTTTCCAGGCTCTCGGCCTCACATAGAAAGGTGCTGGCTCAGGTAGTAAATGGCCATCGACTGATCAAATGGCCATCAGCTGTGGCTAGTTGGCCGTCAGCTGTAACCAGTGAGCCATTGGCCATGAATATAACTGCCGTGGCGAGGCTAGCAGGAGAAAGGGGGAGCTAGCAAGAAGATGGTGGCTGAGCCTGCAAGCAGCACAGTGAGGGTCGAGAATTGTGTTGCTCCTGGTTCCTGTGTCTCCAACCCAGCCGCCAGCGAGAGTATAGTGGTGTGACTCCCCTACCTATGGCTCCGTGGGTGTTCCTTTTTGGCCTAGCTATATCCTGCGTTCTTGTGTGGGGAGTGGGAGCTAAGACCCTGCAGGCCGCCCCGCACGACAGGACCTTACTCCGGAAGGTTTTGAACTGACGATTGACATGATCAAATTTACATTTTAGAAAGATTATTGATGTATTGCATTCAGGCAACTAGCATTTATTGACCACCTACATCAAATGTTAAGTGAACACTGAGCTAGGTGCTATGAGAGACAGGAAAATCAGAAAGGCATTGCCTCGCCAGAAAAGCATTTACCATGTAATAGAGGAGATGAAGCACAAAACACGGAGCACAGGTAGAGTTTGGTCAGAGGTGACTGGGAGCCAGGACGCGGGAAGTGCCTCCACGTATTATGTAGTGTTCCATAACCAACACAGCCGCACATCACCCCAGAAAAGACGAAGCTACAGTGACTAAAGTCCCCATCAACTCTAGACTCTTGATCTCTCCTTATTCCTCGATGGCAGAAACCCACTCCCACAAGAGATGCTGAAAAGTGCTAGATTTCCTTGGAAGGTGGGAGTGTGACCCATTTTTGGACCAAGGGACCTGACTCAGGTCTCCTGAAACCCACCAGTGACTACTGACAAAGATTTTCTTCTCTGATAAGGACAGAGACATGTGAAAAGATCCCCTCCCCCACTCCTGCCTGCCTGCAGCTGAGTGAGGATGTGATGTTTACAGCTGGGAACCATGAGGAGAAAGCCAAGAGAAGAGAAGCAGAGAGGTGGAGTCAGAGCCCTAATACCAATGAGCCACTGAAGCAAGCCTATAACTTCCTATCACGAGACTTCTTGTTGTGGAAGAAAAATTACCTTTTTTCCAAATCATTCATATTTAGATGTTAATACTTATCGGCAAAAACCTCCTCATTCAGCCTCCATCTGCAGTCATATGTGTCTAAAACCAACCCTGACCTTAGCATGAGGCAGTTGAAAGGAAGCCTTAGCTGCCCGTCTGAGTCCTCCATTGAATCAGTCCTGCTGCTAATTGAGCTCTGACAGCAGGCTGCTGTTTGGGATGGTCAATTCTGATTGGCAGTGACTGACTGGTGTGTTGTGCTGAGGCTCCTGGTGCACTGTGAGAGGGTTAAATACAGGCTCTGTGGAAAGAAGTGCCACATACCTGCTTGGGCCTCATGTTCACCCTCACATGTGTGGATGGAGTTTGGAATAAGAAAAGACCTGAGTTTGAGTCCTGGCTCTACTGCTTACTGGTTTTGTGCTTTTGGTCATCATTTAACCTCTTTGAGCCTTATGGGACAGTTGTTATAACTGAGACAATGTAAAATAATGTGCTCTGTAAACCATGAAGTGTCACGCAGCTGGGAGCTATTTTGTCTTATATTTGCCAAACCTCAACTGAGGGTCACATTGATAGGAGACAGAGAGAGGAAGGAATTCAAGGTCCCAGGCTAGGAGAGTCAGTAACTGAACACCTGATCTGGGGTACAGAAGCAGAACTAACCCAAGGTCAGAGTTTCAGGTGAAAGCAAATCAGGAGAAGCGAGCTGTGAGCCTGAATGGTGAAATCCAGTTGGAGAAGATTCCAAAAGAAGTGAAGATGCTGAGGACAAAGAGAAATAGAAACCATAGACTGGATAGACTGGGCTCTCTCTCCCCGCCCCCCACTTTTTTTTGTGTGTGTGCTGTCCCAACACCTGAAGCAGGTGGCCCCACCCATGTGTAACAGCGGCTCTCCAAGACTAAGGATCTCAAGGGGTAAGAGAGCAGAAGGAGTTTCCAAAATCTTCAGAGGGGCAAATAAGGGCAAAGTTCCCTCCTGAGGTGAGGCCACCTCAGGGCAGTGTGCCTCTTTCTGTTGTTGCAAATCAGGGCAATAGACCAGAGAGAGGAAGCTCAAAGTGTAAGGAGGGGCAGTCACAAGTTGACAGACTTCCAGTAAGCTAAGAGAAGCAAGCTCATTTTTTTTTTCTCCACCCTCACCTGTGGCATAGCACAAGCCCACCACACTTCCAAAATAGCCCAGTAAGTAACAAGAAACCAGAAGGCCTTTTGTAATAAAACTCAAATTTGAGAAAAGGGTCGAGGACTCAGCATAACAAGAATTACTCCAAGAAGCCCTCATTCTCCAGGTTATTAAAAGCCTAATTGCCTTGTGGAGTATGATCTAGAGGCCAAAGGATGAAAAGAGGCTTTCATTAACCCCCACTAAAGCACTCACCAACCCCGTGTAGGAAAAAGAAACTGACAATCCCAGGGAAAAGATGAGAAGAGGTTGAAACTTAGGAGGAGGGCAGAATTCAAAAGTGTCCATAACTGTATCTTTAATGCCTAGAGTGGCACATTCAGCAGGCAATGAATGAATGAGCCCATGGGAAGCTGGTGAATCCCAGATCAGATGGGTTCTCCAAGGAACTGAAGAGAAGGGTAAGAAAGGGGGGGCTGGGAAATAGAGGCTCTGCTCCAGGCAAGCAAGTGGGTGAGCTGAGTTGGGCAGAGAGCACTTCCAGATTTGTTACCCCAGTGGACTCTGCATGAATCCTGAGAGCTTCTCAAGCCTGAAGAAGAGGCTGTTCTCCATACCTTTTGTACTCCACATATTGCTAACAGCAGGGCTCTGGGTGTTTAAATGTTTTTTTCGTTGTTTTTTTTTTACTCGAAAACATCAAAATTGGGAGATTCTATATGAAGATCCTGATTCCCCCCATTCCTCTTTGAAGACATAGCAACGCTCGGCTTACATTACCCCCAGGTACACCATCTAGCATTGCAGAACACCCAAATTTACATGTAACCTCCACCTCTTTCCACTGCTCCCATACACACAGGGAGGAAACCAAGAAACTAACCCTGCTGACACCTCCATCTCAGACTTATAGTCTCCCAAACTGAGGAAATAAATATAATACATTTCTATTGTTTAAGCCACCCAGTCTGTGGTACTTTGTTATGGAAACCCTAACAAGTTAATTCATGTCCTTATGAAACAAATTTGGCCTTTATAAATTTAATTATCAACATAGCCCTGAGGCATCTGAAAATAAATTATGTTTAAGTTCATTCAAAATTTGAGCACCTACGTGTCCTGAACACTGCACATTTATTGATTCAAGTCCTTCATCATATAAACCGATTTTATTCTCTTGTCATTTAACAACCCACTTCTAACTTTTTCCACCCATTTTCTGCTGGGCAGCTTTATGTGGCATTTGGTTGTCCTGATGTGGCTGCTGCTTCTTCTGATCAAAGGAAAATGGTCATGCTCCTTGTTATGGACGTGTTATGAACAACATTAGGGTTAGTTCTCGACTCTGCCTAGACATCAGAATCACCTGGGATGTTTTAAAAATAATATACCTAAACCAACCCCTTCCTTCCTACCCCCTCAATTCTGATTTAGTTGGTATTTGTGTGGAACTCCAGCAGTATATTTCTTTAAGCTTCCCAGAGAATTGTAATGTGAAGCCAGGGCTGAGTACCATTCCTCTAGTCTGAGCCGGACTTGAAGATCACCTTCCTTCCTACATTTCACAAAGCACCAGCTCTGGTATCACCTGAAAAGTTTGTTAGAAACGCAGAATCTCAGGTTCCACTCCAACGTACTGAAATCAAAATTCAGTACTTCAACAGGATTTTAACAGGATTCCCCCCACAAATAAGATGTACTAAAAAATTTGAGAAGCACTGGATTTCCACTAGAATCACCCGGAAAGCTTATGAAAAAAAAGACTACCTGGCTTCCTGCCAGAATCACAGAATCTCAATCTCTGGTAAGGGTTTGGAAATCACAATTTTATATATTGTCATACAGCTAGTCGTACAAGGGCCCAAGGCTTAGGAATCCCTCATTGAGGCCAATGCACACACATCCCCTCAACTACCCAGCCTCTAAGTCTTTTTCAAAAATAAAATATAACAGAGATACAGGCTTTTATTTTTTCTTCATGCATGAAAGCTTACAACTATTTATACTCTTTAGGAGCAAAGAAATAATTGCATTATTACCAGGGTGTCAACTTAGCAAGTAAAACAACCAGTTACCGATTATTATTGGGAGGTTATTTTCACAGAACACAGCAACAATTTCTAAATTATTCCAAGACCAGAGCTATATTATGAAACCAGGACAAGCTGAAAACAATTCTAACAGTCACATGAGTCTCCATCTTACACAGGAGCAAAAGACTGATACTCTGGTAAAGGGTCTCAAGTAAGCACCGTATTCTATTGGTCTTCAAAAGAGTTTACAACAGAACAGTCACTCTCTCCTTTTGTGGATGCAGGAATCTCTTTCTGAGACTCCCTGTTAATTCTGAAGACTTCCATTTCTAAGGGCTATCTGTGGAACTTCATTAGTTAACATTAGGAGTGAAAAACAGACCTGATGCAATAATGATAGTGTACCCCACCACTATCACCACCAAAAGGGAGTCCCAATCTCCTAGTCACAGTTGAATTGGCACAGTGTCTTGGACTTTCAATAAACAATACAGGTGGCAAGAGAGAGATACAGATGAAACCAAGTTGATGACAATTAATAAATGACGTAGCTAGGTTATAGGCACAAAGGGTCCAGCAACCATCCTCTTCACTTCTGTGCATGTCTGAAAATGTCCATAGTGAAGAGCAACAAGTTAAAAAAAAAAAAAAAAGGCAGACCTTAAAGTTCTATTTTCCCATTAGGCAAAAATGAGGAATGTGGTACTTAGAGGCAAAATAAGCAGCGTATAGCATTAATCTTCCACATACATAAGGCCATCCCTAGAACAAAAGAAAAAGAATCCAAAATAACATCATTCCATTTTTGGTTTGTTTCTCTTATTTATAAAACACACTAATGATGAAATAGAGATTGGACAAAACTCTGGGCATATCCTGATCTAGACAAAATTTTGGGCATACCCTCTCCTTTTGTGGATGCATTCTGTTACTCTGTATTTGCCTGCAACCCCTTTAATTCTCACATCCCCACCCACAGGAGTCCTTCCACATCACCTCCATCACTGAGATAGGCATATTCTCCCTGAGGCTTCTCAAGCCATTTCCACCTACTTTTCCAGACCCATTCCACACCAAACTTATTTCTGTACTACACTTTTGCTCTAACTCCCTTGCCTAGCACACCCTCTCTACAACTGTGAGTCAAGGCCTCCCCAGTCCTTTGGGATCTCAGAATGAGGTCTTCCATAAGAAAAGGAAAGTTAGGGGGAGGACAAATATAGATACAGCCCTACTTCCCCATCTTCAGGGATGAGAGGGGGAAATAAAACACAAAGCAAGCTTGGGTAGGGAGGGCCCAGCTCAGCTTTTACACCCCAAGGAAATCAGTCTTGGAGATCCAGAAGAGATTCTGCCCACCCTCGTCCCCAAACCCCAGGAGAAAGCCTTGTGATGCCCCACACTGGAGACTTTAAAGGCTATTCCTATGGGTGTTCAAAGGTAGAAGCAAAGAAGGAAAAGTGAGTAAGGATGTATGGAGGTGTGAGATGTAGACACAGGCTCACATTATCAGAATACCTCTTCCCCAGCAACCCCACTATTCCACTGTGGTCATGTGTGAGGAAGGGATAAGGGGAGTTGACAAAAGTACCTACATTCTATGTGTTTCTAGTCCCCACCATCATCTGGAGCCACAGCATGATGACAGTGATCACATGTCCATGCATACCAGTCCACCCATCAGTCTGGCAGCCAATAGCCTTCCTGGAAGGCTATTTGGAGAGTAGGTGTGTGTCTCATACACTGGCAGGAGGCCTGGGTCCACAGGCAGTTCATGAGGTCCTTGTTGAACAGGAAGCCAATTGGGGCCAACAGCAACCTAGACAAAACTCAATGGCCTGATGGTGATGGGGCACAGTGCAGAGCTTGGTGAAGGTTCACCAGTAGAAGGGCCCAGAGGCAGGAAGAGATGCATGATGGTATAGAACACATGGCATACTGCTCTCACCCTTAACCTCATCCATGCACAGCAGTCAAGCGCCATTCTGCTGTATGTCCTACAGGGTAGCATGGACCCCTGGTCAGAGATCCAGTAGGAGGAACCTTGGCCAGTGACCCCAAGTTACTGAACAATCAGTTCTGGTTGATGGCCGTTACCATGTGTACTAGCTTCATTTTGCAGTGGCAACAGAAAATCTTGTCATACATGGCATGCATGACCAGCATGAATATGAAGCCCACCAAGTCAATGGCCCTAAAGGAGCAGAGCTTAAGGATGCATTGGTCCTCTTGGAGAATGACTCATGAGTGTCCATGTTAAAGACAGGTGGGAAAGCCCAGAGCCAACAACAAGGTCCAGGCATGTAGATAAAGGCAGCACACATCTGAAGCATGTGTTCTTAACACATAAACATTAGGTGTGAGATCACACAATATGTGACACTAGTAAAAAAACAAGGCCATGGGAAAGCAAAAAAACATGATCATAAATGTCATATTCTTGTAACTGAAATTCAGATGGGAAAGAATGCACAGTAGTCAACATGAAGAGAGGAGGCAGACAGCCAAACACATGTGGTCAGCCAGGCACTGGTCCACAAGGAGGTAGTAGCAAGACTTGTGCAAGATCAGCTGGATTTGTTTACCCCAGGCTCAGGGGTCTCCACTGGCTGTCTTGCTGGGCCCTGCCTGCCCTCCTTTCCTTTTTCTACACGGGCCCCTTCACTCATAAGGTAGTACTGCAAGGGATTGGGCCACAGTTCCTCATTAATTATCTCGACAATCTTGTCAGACTCAATGGAGCTGTGGTTTGAAAACCACCCAAAGAAGCTACGGCTGTTGTCTGAGTTCCCCTGGCTTAGAGACTGGAGATCGTGCCCTGGGAGCCACTGGATTGGCGTAGACCGAGACACCACCTGACCTGAAGGACCACACCCATATTCCTTGATGAGCACCTTATTTTGAAAATAGGGATTGCGCCCGAAGTAGAACTTGATTTTGTAGCCCAATCTGGCGAGGCCAAGCTCTTCCACCTCTAAGCTGTTCAAGTAGCTGAGTACTTCTTTATCTTGGTTGTTCAGAAAGGATGACAGCTGGGGGTGGTTCTGAAAAGCTTGCCCCCAGAAGCCCGGGATATTCTGGATAAGGAGGTTTCTACGCTCTAGGTGGTGCAGTCGCAACTGCCCAAACTTGCGGGAGAGCCGAAGGTAGGCCCTGTCTGCTTGGGCATTCATTGTCTCCAGCTTCAGCTGGACGGTCTCCAGCGTATCCATGCTGCCATCCGACGCCAGGGGCCCTGAGCCTGCATCCTTTTCCACCTCATTTTCCTCTTCCGCTGGGACGGATATACACTCCCCAGAGGTCCCTTTCTTCGGCTTCCCACCAGCTTTGGCCTGAGACACCTTCCCCATGGTGCTACAGGTTTCTGGGGCCTTCTTCCCAGCAGGCCCACGCCGATTTCCAACGCGGGGGGCATTTTTCGGCGTTCCCACAGTTCCCACGGTTCCTACGAAGACAGTGTCTGTCGCCAGTCGCTCCGAGAGGGACGTGGCCTTTCCCGGGCCGAGCCTGGTCTCAGCCCGCCCCCGATCCCCCGCCGCTCGGGCCCGGAGCGCGAGGCCACAATCCAGAGGGAGCCCGCAGGCAGCCTCTTCCCCCGCGCGGAAGAGCGGCACCGGCGCAGCGGTTTCCAGGCTACCCCAACCCTCGCCAGCCTGCACCTGTGCTGCCGTGGTTTCCTCCTCCAGACTCTGGAACTGGGGAGGATTCGGCTCACGCGGGGCGTCATCAGGAGCTGTGCGGACTCGGGCTTTGGCACGGCCTTTTCCCCGGCTTTTGGCGCGGGAGGACTTTCTACCCCGACTTCGGCCGCTCATGGTGGTAGCCGACGTGACTTCAAAGGCACACTCCAACCCGGTTGCCTGTGGCGCCAGCTCGCGGTCCCAAGTGAGCGGTACTCTCCATGGCAACCACGTCGTCACGACTGTACGACTGTACCGTCCTGCGAGGACGGGCTGCGCCCGGTGATTGGCTCTGCCACCGCAGCTGCGCAGGAGATGACCCTCACATACGCCCTTCTTCCTCTCTCTTCCTAACTCACTTTGCTTTAGAAAGGGATGTGCTTCCCTTTAATTTCTTTTCTTTGGTCTCTGTTGTGCCCTCGGGGGTCTCCAGAACATGTGTAATTCCTCATACAAGACAACCTGAAGGCAGCCCCCCATTATCACGTCTATCTCCCCGTTATCTACTTTCTAAACTAAATATCTTCAGTTCCTTCAATTATTTCCTGTGACATCTATCATGGTGAAACTGCTATTGGCCTCAGTGCCTCATCTTTGAAAGCCTTTGCGGAGGAATTTGCCCTGGTACCTTAACTCCCAGGGCATAAAAAGATGAGTACTATAATGCCAGGCCACAAAGCGATGTGGTACGTGGTGGGATGTTAATAGTAATTATAAAAATAATAGCAGCTAGTATTTTGTGAGTCTCATTATGTATTAGGCACTTTACTACGTAAGTGCTTTATATGCATTATCTCAGTATATTAAGGAGATACTGTTATCATTCTCAGTTTCCACATGAGAAAACTGTGGCCCAGGGACTTCAAGGAACATTTCTGAGATTACACAGTAAGGGATGGAAGCACAGTTCAAACCCAAGCCTACCTTATCTGACTCATAACCTATGCTTCATATATTCACAAGTCCTTTCAGGCCCACTCAGCTGTCAGTTACCTTGCTAGCTCTTGAGAACACAGCCTTGCCTGTTAAACAGGCATCAGCAGAGCACTTCTGTCTGGGAGCATCACCCAAGCCCTCTAGCTGCCTCAGGCCCAGTTTACAGAGCTGAGCTATCACTCAAAGTATAGGGCTAGGAGTGAAAGCCACAAATCAGAACTCCTGTTATTGTAGTGAGACAGGAATGTGGTCAGAGTTTAATTATCATTGAAGGAGCAGAGTAGGGTTTCCCCGCTTGAAGTTCAGAAGCAGAGCCTCCATAGTGGCAGTGAAGAGGCACTAGAAACTGCTTAGAACCTGCGTGGAAACAGCCAGACAACCCATCTCATATTCCTGGAGGGAGCCCTAGACCATGCTCTTACTAGCCAGGTGATAGGACCATGAAGTAGGGCAGTGGTGAGACCATGACCTATATAAAAGTGTGAACAAAAGCCTTTTGATGTTATCCTTTCAGTCTCAAAGGGAACGAGAAGTTCCTTGCAACCAGGTAATGCAGAGGTAAGTCCCAAAGTCCCTGGGAGCTCAGCACATCTTACTCTCATTACTCATGTGTGATTGTGGACCAGTAGCCTGGCATCATCTGCATGTTTGTTTAAAATGCAGAATTTCAGGCCCCATCCCAAACCTGCTAATCAGAATTTCAATTTTAACAAGGTTTCAGGTGATTTGTATGCACATTAAAGTTGATGTATAGGAGACAAGGAAAAGGAGTGGTTATTTTGATAGATGCAGGCCTTACATTAAGACAGGCCCATGCAAGTGACCTCTAACTTTCTCAAAGGCTGTATAATATAGCCTGGTGAGGCTTGCAAGGCTCTACCTGATGTAGCAAGTTCCACCCCCACCTCTACCCAACTTACTTCTCTGACCTCATCTTCTCTCTCCCACCCCTCCAACAACGTCGTTGCTGTTCCTCAAACTTACTAGGTAAGCTCCTACCTCAGGGCCTTTGCACTGGCTCTTCCTTCTACCTTAAGCGCTCTTCACGCAGATGTAGTCAGTCATCTTGGCTGGCTCCCTTCACACTTTGCTTAAATGTTAACTTCTCAATGACCATCTTATTCAAAATTACCACCCATCCTCAGCCCTCTTACCCTGCTCTAATTTTTCTTTTTTCCATAGAACTTAGCACCTTTCAGCATACTATACCAATTATTTATTATGTTTATTGTTTAATTGTCTCTCCTCTCTAGAATGTCAGTTCCATGAAGGCAGGGATCTTTGTTTTATTCATATGTACCCACAACAATGTCTGATACATGAAAAGCACTCAATAAATTGGTGAAAGAACCAATCAAACCAGAGTTTTCGAAAATGGGTTTATAAGTTAATTGTCTGAAATTCAGAATGCCCTTTTCCCCACAGGAACAATGTTATAGATGAAGGTTGTATAATCAGATCAACACTGGAAACCTATTAAACACATAATTTAACCAAAAAGTTATCTTTTGTTATGGGTACCATTCAAAGACAGTCTTTATGTGAAACTCTGGAGTGATAAGTTAAAAAATTAAGTTAGGGGAATTAATATTTGACTGAAAAGGGATTAATCCAAGGATTACCTTAAATTCCTGTTGAAGGCCCTTTCATATTCACTTCTTCCCCAAGGCCTTCCATGATCATCCCAGACCATAATAAGCAGCCCTGTCCTTGATCTTGTGGAGAATTTCTTAACTGTAATATTCATTTTGGCAATTAGACATGCAGTTTTATGCCAGTCCTTTTATAGAATTGCTTCTGAAGGTGGATAACCACAATCTGGAATTCTCTGTAAACCTCAGAAAAATTTACAAATCAGCTGAAGCGATCACCATCTCTCTATAAAATGCAGCAATGATGGGTTGGCCCACTTCTCAGAGTACTCACAGCTTGACCAACCTCTGTTGTCAAGAGCCTTAATCCAGCATCGGCATCATTTAACACCCAGGACTAAGCCACTACAGGATTAATGTAGGCTGGGTCACTGCAAATGATGTTTATTATATAATCTGCCGTAAGCCTTTTTTTAATCATGTCAAAAAGATAAGCATCAAGTGAAAGGAAATAAATATGAGACTAACACCTTATATAAAGCTACTCCTCTCGATGTAGGTCACCCAGCCCCCATGGCTTCTATATTTCAGAGACTGAGCTGTGCTGCTGAAGTGAATGGTTGGTTTTCTTCTCAGGCATTATTTAACTTTATATTGGACTGTAGCTTGGGTTCCCAATTAGATAGTAAACTATATAAAGGTAGAGACTCTCTTTTTTATCCCCTGGAGCATCTAGCATGGGCCTTGCACGTTTTAGTAATTATAATCAAAGTTCACATTTGTTTTGTACTTTATACAGTGCCATGTTCTAATTCACTTAATCCCCACAACCACTCCGTGGGGCAGGTACAGTTAAGATGAGGTTACTGCTATACAGAAAGGTTCAGTACCTTGCCCAGGTCACACAGCTAATGAATGATTTTAGCCCAGGCAATCCGACTCCAGCACCCATATTCTTAACCACTACTCCATGATATAAATTTTTTTAATTTGAGTATATATATATATATATATATATATATATATATATATATATATATATCTTTCAGGTGTACAAAGCAATGTAATAGTTAGACATTTACACCCCTCACAAAGTGATACACCCTATAAATGAAATTATTTTCTGAGAGATTGAAATATCAAATTCTTTCTAGGAGGTAAAAATACCTTTCACTTTCAAAAACTATATATATAATTATACATAGACATGCATACACATACACATTTATACATACATGTATACATACATACATCACTTAGTCATGAATCATTTTTCTATGGGTTATACACCTACCATGGCAACACTCAACATAAGTGAGTTTAGTTTCAACAGTCCGTATAGGGAATAAAGCATCTTCATTTGCACTGCATTTGACATAAGCACTCTGTGAATATTATGAAAAAAAACACAAGTTTACAATCTTGAACTCAGAAATCTGGGATAATTTCCCAGATAATTAGGAGCTTAACCCCATGATAACATAAGCATTTAATTAATTATTTTAGATGTGATATTTCATCATTAGCAAATATTTATCAAATACTCATACAACACTTTTCAAAATATTAGAATAACTAGTCCTCACTTTTGTTCTCTGAAAATTGTATTTCCTCCATTCCTTTTAGGGTCTGTCTCCTTGAATCATAGAAATTAACAAGCTGGGAAAAAGACATTCCAGTCATCTAACTTATTCCCCAGCCAAGAAAACAATATTTCCCACAGTTTTTCTGGTACAGCTTTAAGATCCTAGACTTGGCATTTTTAGCCACAGGCTTTGTCTTTCCCCAAGGAAATAGTTCAGTCTGTTAGATGGCAGTGAGTATTGCTTACTACATGGAATTTTGCCAACTTACCTTCCCAGGTTCTGGAGGATCATGGGAAATAAAGGGATTTCATAGGGAATATTTTCAAAACCAAGGAGGGAGAGAAAAATAAACCTCCTATGGTAAATTTCAAAAACTATTTGAACTTAGCGTCTTGAGAAATGTGCCTTGCTTCTTCCCAGCTCCCCGCCAAAAGGGCAAAATTTTATGGTAGACCACCTAAGTCATTCAGTTCATACCATATAAGTAGCTGTAAAATATTTTAAAATATTGACAGCTGTATTCTTCCTTCTTGGCATTTACTTTTTATCCTACAATATTTTCACCATTAAAATTAGATCTTTAGCCTGAGGCTTTTGTCCTAGAGAAGGGAAAATACCCAAGAACCCAGCAGAATTCAGCAAATCAAAGTCTTCACTTTGAATTTCAAAATAGGCTTTTGAGAGGGGAAGATACAATGGCATTGAAAGAGGAAAAAAAAAATTAACTCTTCAAAGGCAAATCCTGGAGCACTAAGAGCATAGAGTTTATAATATAAACCATAGAGGACGAAAAACATGTGATGGTATACAAGCCATATCTCCACAACACAGAGGGGAGATAAGAACCTTTTCTGGGCTGGGGTTAAAGAGCTTGGAGAAAATTTAGAAAGTGTATACCGTGTTTCCCCAAAAATAAGACCTAGCCAGACCATTACCTCTAATGCATCTTTTGGAGCAAAAATTAATTTAAGACCCCCTCTTATTTTAATATAAGACCTGGTCTATAATATAATATAATACCCAGTCTTGTATTAATTTTTGCTCCAGAAGACGCATTAGAGCTGATGGTACACTAGGTTTTATTTTCGGGGAAACACGGTAGTTGGTGCAGTATCTCTAGAAAGGGATTTTCACAGTCATCCCTCCAGGGGTCAGAATCCTTGGGGAATTGGTAGAGACCATCCTCCCTGGAAAGGTAGAGATCTGAGAGTAGGAAGGACTAGTTTCCAACTTGAAAACTGGAACTCAGAAAAGAAATCCTCTCAGAGGGTCTCATTCCATCTATCACAGGACAGCCAGGAGATTAAAAAAGTATGTGCAGGGTAAGTGTTGCCAAAGAAAATTCTGAAATAGCCTTTCCCATCTTCCATCTTCCCTACTCGCAATCTCTTATGGCCCTAAAGTGGAGTGCAAGAGCAACCATTCATTCCCCGTGTCTAGTAGAGAGAAGCAAGGAGGTTGGCTAAGAGCATACGGGGGATCCAAATGGGCCTTGCATTGTCAGCAAAAAAAGGTACAGAATAAAGGACTTGATAACCAGAAACTGTGGAGGACTTGGTATATGAGTGGACACAATGGAACTAGAGGGAGATTCCAAATGCCAGGCAGGTTCAGCTAAGTCTCAGCAGAGGCCAGCATAGACAGAAAACAAGATTCACACCAGACCCTCCTCCATCAGTGAGAAGATAGAGAACCCTTAGCCCTGGAGAGATGAGAAAAGGAACAGAGAACATGCTAAATTATTAAGTATTTACCTAAAAGAAACTGAAATTTTCAGTGTTCAGTTACCAAGTTACTTGGAATGCCATGTTTAAATTCATCTAAATTTTGTAAATTGCTGCAACTATGAAAGTAGTCACTACAGTAGTATTACCTAGACCAGACCCAACATTTAATGGGTTTAGCCATGCAATACCAAAACTGAAGAAACGAGACAGGTTATCTTAAAACTCCTTAGAAAATAAGCGACATTGATAGTTTTAGGGGAAAAATGAGGTATTAAGAGAAAGCCTCATAAAACATGGTTTTGAGTGCAAAAATCAAGAAATCCATGAAATTCTAGTCATAAAATATGAACATTTTCACTACACTTCAGAGAGGGACTTCTAAAGCAAAACTAGGTGTTATCTAAGAAGAGTTTTCCATTGATTGATTATGGGTTGAATTTAGAAATTTGGGTGCATCCCAATGAATGCAGTTATTACTTTTAATATATCACATACTTGATATCATATACTTGATAATTTATCATATACTTGACTTCTTCTCTGGTTGAGTTGTATATGCAAGCCTTTGTCTCCAACCAGATTAGAAACTCTGGGACTTATAAAGGCTGAACTTGCCTTATATATAAGCTGCACAATGCTTACTCCCTGAATTACCCACAGCCATTTCTGTACCAAACAACCATTATCAGTTTCCAAACCAAAAACAAGCTGTCCCACGTGTTGCCTAGTGCAGAGACCCTTAGGATGCAAGGTCTCTCTCTTCCCTCCCATCTCTTTTTATGCCACTCACGAATGTTTTAGTCATATCATACCTATCATTTTTATTATCATTATTATTTCCTTTCCTATATGTACACACAGACACGCTTTTAATATCTTTACTCCTTCTCTTCTTTCCCAACAACACATTAATAGTACAGAAATTTTCTAAAGAAAGAAGTGAGGTTGGTAAATTTTCACTTGGAAGATTAATTGGGAGGAAAGATCCCAACAGGGATATGAATCTTGGGATATCCCATTAAAAAGTCATTGAAAAAGGGTAACATGGAAAAAGAAACTGGAATCACCTTCATTTCGTGTAATCTAAGAACCTGCATGGATTACACCAGGTCCTGGATTGAAGAAGGCCAAGATCTTCATGGAGGATGACCACAGTCTACATGGAGTTAGGGTTCTGGCATGGCGGTGGGGAAGTGAATCCTCTCATATCACCCAGCACATCTCAGACACCCGCCAGGTGACTATAGTGGTGAAAGAAACCAATGAGAAGACTCTCTCTTGTCAAATAAGTCACCAGTTTTCATGAAGTAGGTATTTTCATCAAAGATATGGGGGAAATGAACAAAAATTAAATTGAATTTTTAATTAATGGGCAAACATCTTGCAGTTAAAATGTTCAATTATATATTACAATCAATTACTACCCATAAGTTTTATCGTTCCATTTCCTATTACCTGAGATAATTTGACTGAAGATACTGCTTGCCGTCTGGAATGTCCTGTTCGGTTATTCTTTCTGTACTTGTGTAATATCTGATCGCAATGAGACATTTTTAAAAGCACTTAAATATTAATAGTCAAGAAAAAGAACAAAGGAAAGTTAAGGGCTGGAAAATTTTTAAAAGCAAAACAGTGAGGTGCCTAAATGCATCTCATTCCATTGTGTCTGCTATACTTGCTAGAGGCTAGCCACAGATTTGCTTCTGAGCTTTATGCACCAGTGCAAAGAGAGAAATCACGTGGTGTAATGTTTATAATGTTTGTAATATTTTTAAAAATAAGGTTTTTCAGAGAAAACATTTATTTTCATTACTGAATCCAAAAAGG
This sequence comes from Rhinolophus ferrumequinum, assembly GCF_004115265.2. Lineage (NCBI taxonomy): Eukaryota > Metazoa > Chordata > Mammalia > Chiroptera > Rhinolophidae > Rhinolophus > Rhinolophus ferrumequinum. The sequence goes on from NC_046297.1 coordinate 39,256,127, forward strand.
AATATCAGGATTGAAAGTGCCAGTTGTATCCTGACCCTGAATCCAACATCATGGGCATCTCCTATCACACACACTTTATAGGCTGGTGAGCGAGACAGAAAGCCACTTTGTAAAAGCACTTGCATGACGGTTCAGTTCCAAAGCTAGAATGGCTTAATCCGAAGAGTTTGTAGAATTTAGAGGAGAAGGTGGACATATATCCCGAAGTCAGCCTCTGTAAATATGGCCTCTCTTGATTGACATTGTGCCAGGAGCCTGGATATTGTCTGTGGTAGATAATGACATGTGAGCAACAGACTGGTTATTTTCATTCTGTTCCTGCTACCAAATGTGTACAGGTCTTTCCTGAGAGCCATGCCCTCTTCTTCCTTTCCTTCATCTCTTTTTTTTGTCTTTCAATATCATTTCTTTGCTTCCCCCAAAGATTTATGTGTTTAGAGAAACCATTCCAGTACCTTTAAAACAACTTTTCCCACTTTAAGTCCTCCCCCATTCACACAGACTAAGCTGAGTCCCCATGGAGTTAAGCTGTGTTTTCCTCTAAGAGTGACTCTGTACCTCAGTTTATCCATAGTGTCAGAGGTGGTTGTTCAGGTCAGAGTTCAGGTACAGAATCACGCAGGTGGTGTAAGTAAATGAAGCAGACCCAGTGCACATCCTTAGAGAATTGAAGAGGGCTCATCTCAGGCTGGCACTTGCCACTCAACTCCAGTTGACTATAGCCATGGAAAAATCTGTATTTTTATGTGAAATTTCTCACTTTAAAAACTTTGTGAGAACCAAACAAAACAATTCTGCTTATGGGCTGCACTTTGCAACCCCTGTTCTGCATCATTGTTTTTTTAAAAACTGAGTTTTTAAATGAAATTATGAATTACTGTCTGAAAGTCATATGAATTACTCCAAGGAAGAGAGATTTTTGTGCCTGTCACTCAAGAAAAGCGATTTGAAAATAAAGAGAGGTAATATGACTCAAGGTAGGACTCTACTGGGCGTTAAGGCAGGTGAGGAATTTATGGCAATGAGGAGACATCTGTCACTCAAAATGGGCACAAGTAAGGAATGATGGTTTTGTTAAGCAAGATTTTTATCCTTTTTCATTTTGAACGTCAAAATGATGATGGTTTTTAACTGGTTTTATTTTTTTCATACATAGGACTCTGTGCTACCTCTGATTTCTTAACATGTGTAATGTAGACTCCAAAAACATTTTCATCTCCCTATAATATTAAGGCTTTTCAAGACCAACTCAGAGACACATCCATACTGCTGGCTGCTCCCAGGCGCCAAATCTGCAAATCTTGACTGAGTGACTAACACACTTCTGACATAAATAGTAAACTTGAGTGACTAACTATGCCTTTCTAGATTATTTTTTCCTCCCCTTCTTAATATCCACATAATTGATCAGGTGGGCCATATGGCCCCTCTGATTCACACATTAAGACAGTTAGGACACCAGCCAGGTAATTACTCAAGTTGGCTTTTTTTTTTTGTTCCCCTAAGAAACAGCCAACTCCATCTGGTCTTGGGTATGACTGAATACTAATTGATACAATATCCTGATAAAAATGGGTGAACCATATTTAGACAAAATATTCAGTAAAAGTTAATTATATGACAGTAAGTTTTCCACTGAAGAATCTGGACTGAAATGTGATAGTAAAAATCTAACACGAGAACAGTGAGTATATCGTGTATACTCAGATTTTACACATACTCTGAGAGGGAGATACTGGTTACTGGAGAGTAATTAGACATCCCTTCTCAAGGACCAGATATCAAGGAGAGGAAGACTTTGGAGACTTGGAGCGCCTCACAGCTATGAGCTCTAAAATGTGGGGGGGAGAAAAGACTTAGAAATACAAGACCAAAGGAAAAATGAAAGATTTCTTTTCTGGCACCAGGACTTAAAGAGGGTGCCCCTCCCATGCTACATCCCTCTTTTAATAGGAGAAAATAACTAAAGCTAAAGACCATATCATGCTTGAGGAAATTTCTGGATGATGCTCACAGTATGAGATCTGTGAGTTAGGAGCCAATGGGAAGCAAAGCAAGTAGCAGTTTGAACATGGATTTATTATATTGTTTAGAACAGAAAGAGAATATTTACTATTTTGTGGCTAAATAGATGACCTATAGTTGGAGGGGCCAGGAGATTTCTGCTTCCCTATATGATATGTTCTCTTAACTCCAAGCCCACTCCCACCCCCTGCCAGAGCAGTGGAGGAGCCAAGAACCACTGCAGCAAGAATGGTATTGGAAATGTCCACACAAGGGACACTGCTGGAGCTTCTAGACCAGGTGACCAGGGAGACTGTGCCACTGGGTCCCACAGGACACCTACCAAATAAGGCCACCTTGCCAAGACTGGCAGACATACCAGCTCTACCTAATACATAGAAACAAACACAAGTAGGCAGCCAAAATGAGGAGATAAAGAAACATGTCCCAAATGAAAAAATAGGACAAAACTCCAGAAAAATAAACAATGGAGACAAGCAATCTATCAGATACAGAATTCAAAACACTGGTTTTAAGGATGCTTGAGGAACTTAGAACTTCAACACAGAGATAGTAAGCATAAAAAGAAACCATAAAAGTAAGCACATAGAAACCATAAAAAAAGAACCAGTCAGAAATGAAAAGTACAATAAATAAAATGAAGAATACACTAGAAGGAAACAAAAGCAAGATTAGATAAAGCAGAGGATTGAATCGGAAGACAAAGTAGCAGAAAACACCCAATCGGAACAGCAAAAAGAAAAGGAATTTTTTTAAAAGGTTGTTGAAGGGACCTCTGGGACAACATCAAATGTAACAACATTCACATCATTGGGGTACAAGGAGAAGAGAGAGAACAAGGAATTGAGCACCTATTTGAAGAGATAATGACTGAAAATTTCCCTAACCTTTTGAAAGAAATAGACATACAAGCCCCAGGAAGTGCAGAGAGTTCCAAACAAGATGAACTTAAACAGGCCCATTCTAAGACACATCATAATTAAAATGCCAAAGGTTAAAGACAAAGAGACTCTTAAAAGCAGCAAGAGAAAGGCAATTGCCGTGTTTCCCCAAAAATAAGACCTACCCCGAAAATAAGCCCCAGTTAAGACTGTCAGCAAGACAGACACATTTAGTACATTATGACAATGTTCCAGAAGAAGATGACATGACTGTTTTTGAATAAATGTAGATTGTTGTACAGGACATCCCCTGAAAATATGCCCTAATGCATTTTTTGGAGCAAAAATTAATATATAACACCTAGTCTTATTTTTAGGGAAATATGGTATAAGATTTGGTCTTATTTTCGGGGAATCACAGTAGTTACCTATGAGGGAACTCCCATAAAACTATCAGCTGATTTCTCAACAGAAACTTTGCAGGCCAGAAAGAATTGGCATGAAATTTTCAAAGTGATGAAAAGCAAGGACCTACAACCAGGACTACCTAGCAAGGCTGTCACTTAAAATTCAAGGAGAGATAAAGAGCTTCCCAGGCAAGAAAAAGCTAATGGAGATCATCACCACCAAATCAGTATTACAAGAAATGTTAAAGAGACTTCTCTAAGGAGAAGAGAGGAAAGGAAAAGAACATAAATGTGAATAACAAAGTGGTAACAACTACATACCTATCAATAATTACTTTAAATGTAAATGGATTAAATGCTCCAATCAAAAGACATAGGGTAGCTAGTGGATAAGAAAACAAGACCCATACATATGCTGTCCACAAGAAACCACTTCCGATCAAAAGACACACAGAAACGGAAAGTAAAGGGATGGAAAAGGTATTTCATGCAAATGGAAATGAGGGGAAAAAAACCTGGGGTAGCAATACTTATGAGTATATCAGACAAAATAGACTTTAAAACAGCTATAATAAGAGACAAGGACATTTCATAATGATAAAGGGATCAATTCAACAAGAGGATATAAACCTTATACACATTTATGCACCCAACATAGCAGCACCTAAATACATATATATTGACCGAATTAAAGGTCAGTATTTAGGTCTAAACAGAAAATCAACAAGGAAACAGCAGACTTAAATGACACATTGGGTGAAATGGAATTAATTGGTGTTTTTAGAGGTAAAATACTTGTACTCAAAGTTAGAAGACATTGAAGAAAGAAATTGAGGAAGATAAAAATAAATGGAAGCATGTACTATGCTCATGGATAGGAAGACTTAACATCGTTAAAATGTTTATACTACCCAAAGCTATCTATTGATTCAGTGCAATTCCTATCAAATTACCAATGGCATTTTTCACAGAACTAAAACAAATAATTCTAAAATTTATATGGCACCACAAAAGACCTTGAATAGCCACAGCAGTCTTCAGAAAGAACAAAGTTGAATGTATCATGCTATGTGATATCAAACTATACTACAAGGCTATAGTAATAAAAACAGCATGGTACTTGCATAAAAACAGACACAAAGATCAATAGAACATAATAAACAGCCCAGAAATAAACTCACACCTATATGATCAATTAACCTATGACAAAGGAGGCAAGAATATACAATGGGGTAAAGGCACTCTATAAAATAAATTGTGTTGGGAAAAATGGACAGATAATGCAAACAAACAAACAAAAAACTAGACCACCTTCTTACACTATACAAGAATAACCTCAAAATAGATTAAAGACTTAAGTGTAAGACCCAAAACCATAAAACTCCCAGAAGAAAACATAGGCAGTAAACTCTCTGACATTTCTCTTAGTACTATTTTTTAAAGATTTTTATTATAGCTAACATATTATATTATATTAGTTTCAGGTGTACATCATAGTTATTCAGCAGTATCCACCTGGCACTTTGCAGAGTTATTACCACATTATTGATTATATTTCCTATGCAAAAGAAGTGATCACCATGATAAGTCCAGCAACCATTGACACTGTACCACATTATCACCATATTATTGACTATATTTCTATGTTGTATATTACATCCCTAAGACTTGTTTGTTTTATATCTGGAAATTTGAACCTCTGATTCTTTTTTATCTTCTTCCGCCTTTGAATTTTTCAATTAGAGTTGACATTCAATATTATTTTATAGTTTCATGTGTACAGCACAGTGGTTAGACATTTATATAATTTAGGAAGTGATCTCCCAACTAGTACCCACCTGGCACTATACATAGTATTACCATATTATTGATTATATTTCCATACTTTATATCCCCAGGACTATTTTGTAACTACCAATTTGTATTTCTTAATCCATTCACCTTTTTTACCCTGCCCCCAACCTCCCATATATTACCCCAATAGATCTAGTACCCGTCTGACACCATACATAGTTATTACAATATTATTGACTATATTCCTTATGATATGCCCTACATCCTCATGACTACTGTGTAACAACCAATTTCTACTTCTTAGTCCCTTCCCCTTTCCACCTACTCCCAATCCCCCTCCCATCTGGCAACCATCAAAATGTTCTCTGTATCTAAGAGTTTGTTTCTGTTTCATTAGTTTATTTTGTTCTTTAGATTCCATTTATAAGTGAAATCATATGATATTTGTCTTTTGTTGTCTGACTTACTACACTCAGCACAATACCCTCTAGATCCATCCATGTTGTCACAGATGGCAAGATTTCATTATCTTTTAAAGCTGAGTAATAGTTCACTGTATATATGTACCACTCTTCTTTATCCATTCAATCATTCAGGGACACCCAGGTTGCCTTCATATCTTGGCTTATGTAAATAATGCTGCAATGAACATATGGATGAGCACCTCTCCTTGATGTAGCACTTTGGGTTTATTCAGATAAATACCCAGAAGTGGGATTACTAGGTCCTTCTTTGTCTCTTGTTATAGTCTTTATTTTAAAGTCTATTTTGTCTGGTATAAGTATTGCTACTTCAGGTTTTTGTTTGTTTCCATTTTCATGAAATATCTTTTTCCATCCCTTTATTTTCAGTCTGTGTGTGTCTTTTGATCTGAAGTGAGTCTGTTGTAGGCAGCATTTGTAAGGGTCTTGTTTTCTTATCCATTCAGCTCCCCTATCTTTTGATTGGAGCATTTAATCCATTTCCATTGAAAGTAATTGTTGATAGGTATGTAGTTATTGCCATTTTATTCATATTTTTTATTTTATTTTATTTTTTCACCTTAAAGAAGTCCCTCTAAGATTCCTTGTAATACTGGCTTGGTGGTGATGAACTCCTTTAGCTTCTTCTTGTCTGGGGGGGGAGTTCTTTATCTGTTGTTCAATTTTAAATTATAGCTTTCCTGGGTAATCTTGGTTGTAGATCCTTGCTTTTCATCACATTGAATATTTTGTGCCAATCCCTTCTGGCCTGCAAAGTTTCTGTTGAGAAATCAGCTGATAGTCTTATGGGAGCCTTTCTCTTGCTTCTTTTAAGATTCTCTCTTTCACTTTAACCTTTGGCATTTTAATTATGATGTGCCTTGGTGTTGTTGGCCTGTTTAGGTTCATCTTGTTTGGGACTCTCTGTGCTTTTGGGCTTGTTTATCTATTTTCTTTGCCAGGTTAGGGAAGTTTTCTGTCATTACGTCTTCAAATAGGTTTTCAATTCCTTGGTCTCTCTCTTCTCCCTTTGGTGCCCCTAAAATGTGAATGTTGTTATGCTTGAGAGTGTCTCAGAAGCCCCTTAAACTCTCCTCAAATTTTTGGATTCCTTTTTCTTTTTCCTGTTCTGATTGGGTGCTTTCTCCTACCTTATCTTTTAAATCACTGATTGATCCTCTGCTTCTTCTAATCTGTTGAGTCCCTGTAATGTATTCTTCATTTCCATTATTGTATTCTTTATTTCTGAACTGATATTAATTATTTTCTACCTTCTTTTTTATGTTTCCTATCTCTTCATTGAAGTTCTCCCTGAGATCATTGGGTATCATTACAACCAATGTTTGGAATTCTGTGTCTGGTAGATTGTCTCCATTTTTGTTTAGTTCTTTTTCTGGAGCTTTGTTCTGTTCTTTTATTTGGGACATGTTTCTCTGTCTCCCCATTTTAGCTGCCCCCCTGTGTTTGTTTATATGTATTATGTAGTGCTGTTGTGTCTTCCTGTCTTAATATAGTGGCCTTATACAGTAGTTGTGCTGTGGAGCACAGTGGCATATCTTTCTGTCACTTGAGCCGTGCACTCCAGGTGTGTCTATGGTGTAGGTTTTGTATGTCGTCCTCTTATAGTTGAGCTTCGGTTGCTATTTGCACATCAGTGGGAGGGATTGACCCTCAGCCTCACTGATTGTGAGGCCTGGTCTTGACTAGTGGAGGAGCTGTGGTGCAGGGGCTGACCCTACAAAGCAGAATTTGCCACAGCAGGACTCTGGTGCCTGCCCAATCTGCCCCTTGAGTGTGTTGTCCTTGGAGGCAGCTGGGTGACGCTCCAACTTGTTTCAGAGCTAGCCACTGGGGGCACCATCCCCAAGGTCACCTGGGAGGGGACCCACTATAGGTCAAGTTCAGCCACAGCCCGTGCCCCACCCCATCCACCCAGCAGTAGTCAAAAGAAACTCTCAGATGGCCACCACTCATGCTGTGTTTGGAAGTACCTTGAGAGGCCAAGCCGTGAGCCAAGGCCAGCTGTCACTAGTGTCTGGCTTAGGGCTGCTCAGCCAGAGGTACAAGACATGCTCAAGCCAGATGCTGCATGTCTGGGTTTGGCAAATCTTTGAGACACCCTAGGAAAGTCTGCAGCATGAGCAGTTTGTACAAAAAAAAGCCACTTGTACAAAAAATGTGGTTTGGATGTGACCAAAAGTTGGGAGGGCGGGATCTCGAATCACTAAGGTGTGGTAAACAAATGGTGTTAGCCAGCTTGATGTAGACTCAGATAGGGCAACCACCTGCATCTGCAAGCCAGGAAGGGGGAGGGCTCAATAAACACACAACGGCCTCCGCCAGCCCGTCCATCCAGGAGAAAGAGCCCCTCCAGCCCCTGTCCTGAAGTCAAACAACTCAGTTCCCCCTATTTGTCCCTGTCGCCTCTCCAGCTGTGCCCCAGTGCTGGAGCTCAGAGCCAGTGATTCCATCAGTGAGTAAATCTGTACGTGGTCCTTTTAAAAGGCATGCCTGTGAGTGCAGCTGCCCTCCATCTCACTTAGTCATAATCTCCACTGGTTTTCACAGCCTGAAATTATGGGGTCTTCTCTCCCCAGCAGTGGAATCCTGGGTTGGGGAGGGGCTGGGACCCCTTGCTTCTCTGGAGGGACCTCCACAGCCGAGATATCCCTCCTTTTTTAATGGTCACACATGGGTGTGGGACCAGCCTGTTCCACGTCTTTGCCCCTCCTACCAGTCTCAAGGTGTCTTCTGTGTATCTTTAGTTGTAGGGCTTTTGTTCAGCCAGATTTTAGGTGATTCTCAATGATGGTTGTAGCTAAGTTGTAATTTTGATGTGGTCGTGAGAGAAGTTAAGCACAATATTTACCTACTGCACCATCTTGACTGGAAATGAATCAGTAATATTTTTAATGATATATCTCCTTGGGCAAGGGAAACAAGAAAAAATAAACAAATGGGACTGCATCAAACTAAAAAATTTTTGCACAACAAAGGAAACCATCAACAAAATGAAAAGACAATCTCCTGAATGGGAGAAGATATTCGCCAATGATAGATCCAATAAGGGGGTAATATTCCAAAATTTATAAGGAACTCATGCAATTTAACACCAAAAACAACAACAATAACAACAACAACAACAACAACAAAACTAATAATCCAATTAAATGGACAGAGGACCTGCATAGACATTTCTCCAAAGAGGACATGCAGATGGCTAATAGACATGTGAAAAGATGCTCAACATCACTAATCAGAGAAATGTAAATTAAAACCACAATGAGATATCACTTCACACCTGTCAGAATGCCTTTCATCAATAACTCCACACACAAAAAAAAGTGTTGTCTAGGATGTGGAGAGAAGGGAACCCTCGTGCAAAACCACTGTTGGTAGGACGGCAAATTGGTGCAGCCACTATTAAAAAACAGTATTGACATTCCTCAAAAAAATTAAAAATAGAACTACCATATGACCCAGCAATTTCACTTCTGGGTGTTTATCCAAAGAAATCCAAAATTCTAATTTGAAAAGATATATACACCCCTATGTTCATTGCAGCATTATTTACAATAGCCAAGATATGCAAACAACCTAAGTGCCCATCAGTAGACAATTGGGAGAAGAAGCGGTGGTACATATATACAATGGAGTAGAACTCTGCCACAAAAAAGAAGGAAATCTTACCATTTGCAACAACATGGATAGACCAATAGGGTATTACGCTAAGTGAAATAAGTTAAACAGAAAGAAAAATACCATATGATCTCACATGTATGGAATCTAAATAACAAAATAAACAAAACAGAAACAGATTCATAGATATAGGAAACAACTGATGGTTGCCAGATGGGAGGGGGGTTGGGGGTCTTGGTGAAAGGTGAAGTGATTAAAAAGTACAAATTGGTAGTTACAAAACAGTCATGGGGATGTAAAGTACAGCATAGGGAATATAGTCAATAATATTGTAATAACTATGTAAAGTGCCAGGTGAATACTAGACTAATCGGAGGTATCACTTTGTAAAATATATGTTTCTAACCACTATACTGTACACCTGAAATTAATATAAAATATTATTGAATGTCAATTATAATTGAAAAGTTAAATAAAGGGGGAAAGGTGATGGGGAATAAAATGTTCTAATTTCCAGTTATAAAATAAATAAGTTGTGGTGATGTAATGTACAGCATAGGAATATAGTCAATAATATTGTAATAACATTATATAGTGTCAGATGGTTACTAAACTTACAATTATGGTTACTTCTTTAGATATATAAATGTTGAATAACTATAATGTATACCTGAAACTAATATAATATTTCATGTTAGCTATATTTTAATAAAATTTTTTAAAATAAAAAAATATATGATCCAATCATTCTACTCTAGCTTTTGCCCAAAAGAACAGAAACTACACATTCATGCAGATACTTGTACACAAATACTCATGGCAGCTTTATTTGTAATAGCCAAACACTGGAAACAATTCAAATATCCACCCAAAAAAAGTACGCACTGCATAATTCCATTTATATCAAATTCTTAAAAATGAAAATTATTGTGGTGAAAAGCTAATCAACGTTTGCCTGGGAAGGGGGGGTCAGGGATTGGGGAGGGATTACAGAGGAATATGAGGAAACTTTGAGGGGGTGAAGGATACGTTCACGATCTTGACTACAGTGATAGTTTTATGGATACATATATTTGTGTCAAAGCCTTTCAGATGGTACACTTTAAGTGTGTGTCAATTTTTGTCAACATGTCAATTATACTTCAATACAAAATGCCAAAAATAAAATTATTTAAATAAAAAGAATTATGCTGGCATAATTTATGTTTATCTAAGGGCCCAATGTTCTGACCTTAATTTTATCATTCAGTAGTGACTGGAAAATAATTACAAACTACTCCTAAACTACACACAGTCAACAAAGTAACATGTCACTTTTAAATTAAAATAGAACATTTCTTTTATGATTTTGAGATATGTATGTGGGATGGGATAGGGTGGGATACTGGAGGGTGGGGTAGGGAGTTGGCAAGAACGAGTGGCCACAGGCAGGGGCCTAATTTATGATCAGCATGCATTGGAATCTAAAGAAATCCTACCCAGACTTTTATGATTTTGAACTCAAAGAACAAGCCTACCTGTTGACAAGAAGCAGCAGTGCTGAAGTAAGAGAAAACGAAATTGGGACCTTAATTAGATTCCTATTGCTGCTATAACAAATTACCACAAATTTAATGGCTTAACACAACATAAATGTATTATTTTATAGTTCTGGATGTCAAAAGTCCCAAATGGTCACAATGGACTAAAATCCAGGTGTTGGCAGATCTGTGTTCTGATGGAGGTTCTAAAGGAGAATCTATTCCAGTGGTTTCTCTACCATCCGGAGGCTGTCTCCGACCCAGCAATTGTATCATTCTTAACTCTGCTTCCATACTCGCATCGCTCACTGACTCTCCAGCCTCCCTCTTTCATTTATATTATTACATCAGCCCTGTCCAGGTGACCTGGGATAAATTCCCATCTCAAAATTCTTAATCACATTTGCAAAACCCTCTTGCCACCTAAGGTAATATATTGACAGGTTCTGAGGATTAGGATTTGGACATCTTTAGGGGCCATTATTCTGCTTAACATAGGACCAGAAACAACTGAGTGTTATTTCTAAAAGATGTTCTAAAAGATTTATAATCAATTGTTATGCTTCATAATTGTTCATGTCTTTCATACACGCCCATCTTTTAATTCTATGCCCTAAATCTATTTTATAATAATAATCAGTAACATTTATTATTTTATAAGTGCTAAGCAATTTACTTGCATTTTCATATTTAATCATTTCAACGATCCAATGAGATGAGTGCCATCATCATCCCCATTTCATAAATGAGCAAAATGAGGCTTAGAGAAATTAAGTAACTTAAGGTTATACAGGTGAAATTCAAAGCTAGGTATGTCTTGCTCCTAACCCATAAGAAACAACTCAAATCGTCTGAGGCTTACAACAACAAAGGTGTGTTTCTTGCTCATGGCCACATCCAGTACATACCTATCTTCCTTACATACATTCTCATGAATCTGAGAGCCAAGCTGAAGAAGCATCCCCTGGGTGGGGTAATGTCCTTCTCAGATACTGCCCTTTGTTAGGAGAGAGGAAGGAGCGATATGATGGAACCTCACATAGGCTTTCAGAGTGTTATCTAGGAAGTGATATGTATCACTCTTGCTCACATTTCATTGGCCAAAGCAAATCAGCAACTAAGCCTGACAGCCATGTAGCCAGGAGATACTAATCTATCACCAAATAGCAAATATTTGGAAAGAATAAGACAATCTATAACAGATTTAAGTATGGTGCTGTACCTCTCATTTAAGATAAAAGGAAAAACAATACTTTATCCAAAGAGTCAGGATGATGTGGGACCTCCCCTGGTAGCATAGCACTCATCTCTGGACCACCTAGACTCCTGGTCTACATATAAGTCATGTGTATGGAAGGAAATTCTGAGATATTGAACTTTGCCTTCATCCACATACCCAAAGTGTCTACCACTCCACCTTAGGGAGAAAGTTATACCACCTGAAGATAGCTATGTGGTACTAGGAGTTATGAATTTTTCTTCAAGGGAAATTTCTTCCAACTCATAGGACGCTAGATTGATGCAGACCTTCCCCAAAGCAGCAGGTAAGAAAGAGTGGGGTTGTCTCCAAAAGTCCTGTCTAGTCCAAAGACTTCCTAGGATTCTAGTCCAGGTGAAGAAGTATACTCTTCTCTGAGGACAGTTCTGAGGACACAAGGATTGGGAGTGATGATTGAATCTTGTGCAATGGTCCTCAAAGTGTGTTCCACGGAGCTCTTGAGGTTCCATAAAGTTGTCTCAGAAATGGCCAGACAGAGGGACACACACCCATATATTCTCATACCCTCATTCCTGGGGGTTGGCACACAAGCCTTATAAGGCTAGGATATGAAATGGGGCTTTCAGTAATGAGATTCAAGGTGAAAGAAGAGAGAGAAGAGTTCCTTTTGATATAATAATACACAGAAAATCTGCTAAGGCAGGCTCCTTTTTTTGTAGTCTGCAAGATTTGTGTGCTAAGTATTTGTTTCACCTGTTCGTACTGTGCCAGACCTATTCAGAAAAGATGGAACTGAATGACTGGCCATTCCTGAAGGAAGCTAAGGAGAATATAAAAGGAAGGAGGGGTGGAGGAAGTTAAAGAGACAGTCTAGGAGAGGAACAAATAAGAGAAGGTGTTAAGGGGGAGGTTTGTTCTCTGTGCCACCGAGAAGGGTAGCCATGTGGCCGAGCCCCATGACTTGAGGTGAGAATGGTTGAATGTTGGAAAGGCACACCTCCATACCCCCACCTCTATCTGAGCTCTATGGGATCCAGTGTGCTCTGGAATGGCTGCCAGTAAGGCTGTTTAACAAAACACTGTTATTATATCACTTCCTTTCACAGCAGTAGTGAATGCACATATGTAAAAGGTTTCCACTTAAGATTTAGTTTGAATTTTTAAAACAAAAGCTTGAAATCCCACAATTTAACCCAATCTTCCAATTTTATGGAAAAGGAAATGGGAGCTCAGATGAAAAGGCTTGCCTAAGGTCATGAAGAGAACCAGTAGGAAGTTGGAACCAGAACCAGGACTTTGGCCCCCCCCAGTCCAGTGTCCCAGTCCAGTGTCCCTCCCCTATACCACTATATTCCTCAGACTCTGGGCTCCCATCGCTGCGCTCACAGCCCCATCTGTTAACTGGGTGACCTCGCTTGCTATTCACTTATGGAGGAGGCTGAGTTTGCAGCAGCACCACCCTGCTTTGACAGGAACCAAACCCTCGTCTTCCAGTGTTACTAGGCCCATCTAAAAGCCACAGCTCGGGAGAGTGAGCTTCTGGCTCCACCTGGATTCCCATCACCCTCAGAGCTCTTCCTTTGGCGCCTTGCTTTGTTTTCCTTTGAAATGCCTCCCTGGCTTGTCAGGATGATGCAGCCTGCTAGCTAGCTGCCAGTTGGATTTTATGTGGGTTTGCCACGTTGCAGCAACAGGATTGTGTCGTGGCCCACATGCTTCAGCAGAAATAAATAGCACATCTGGGACCTGGAAGGGGTCCAGCTGCATATTACAGAAAAAGCTGGAGTGGAAACAGAGCCAAATGATACACAGCTGGAAACTTAAGTTAGAAGTGAGGTGGGGAAGCAGTTCAAGAAGAGAAGAAGAAAGAAATGGAAAGGGAGAAAAAAAGATCAAACCAGAGATTACTGTTGTCTGGAAGGCTCTGAATTTTAATAGCTGAGAAACAGACCCATGGTTTACAGAACAGTTGAATTAAGAGCATTGCTCCAAAAATGATAGTTTATAATAATTGACCCCACAGCAGAAAGGCTGAGCAGGGCTGGGAAGCTCGACTCCTGGACATCTGGCTGCCTTGGACGTGTCAGTTTGGTCACCTCCTAGCTATTCGAATCTATAAATGGCCTCATGGTGAGCAGGGTGAAGGAGTTCAGCCCTGCACTGGTGAGAACCGCGGGCTCCCTGCCCAGGATCACCCGATGTTTGGAAAGCTTAGTGAGTTCCCAGGCTCCTGGGCAGCCTCATCTGAGCAAGCCTGTAGTGAACATGCAGAGAATTAAAGAGGAGGATGGGGAGGAGGAGGCGGGTGTACAGAGATGTCACTCTCTCCCAACCTCAAGGCCCCAGGCAGATGATTCACCCAGATGAATCAGCAGTGGCTGCAAAGGGGGCTGCTCACACCCACACCCCTGCCAGACAGTAAAAGCTACAATGACATCAGCAAGCAGAGGAGAAGTTTAAGTGAAAGGGAAATTAGGGCAAAAGGAAGATAGAAAGAGGAGAAATCCATCCTTCTCCCTCTTAATGGAAATCAAATGCATGGATTACCTTCTTAATGGGTGGCTTGATTTAATCTGGGTTAAAAATACCTCAGATTAAACCATCATTAAGAGATGCCAGAATATAAACTTTCTAAGCAGATCACAGTATTGCAGGGCTAAAGTGATTGAACCGTAACACAAGGACTAATCTTGGATACTAAATTCTTAGTTTGTAGGTTCCCAGCATCCCAGTGGAAGGGAGAAAACAGGTGAGTTTCACAATATCATTTATAGTGATTCTGAAATATTTAAATAACACATACTTAAGGAGTATGCCTGGAAATTGATATGATGCAGTTACGGATCTATGCATAATTTTAAACCCTTTGTTAATTCATTCAAGTAATATTTATTGAGTACTTTCTAAGAACCCGGTATTGTGCCAGAAGTTGGGGATAAATTGTTGAGTGAAACACCGCCCCTACCCTCAGGGAGTTTGTAGTCCAGCAACCAGAGTTCCTGCAACCATTGTGACAGTGAAAACACACTGTTAATTCTGTTCAAAATTAATTTCTTGGAGCACCAATCAATTCCATGGTAAGAGAAAAGGCTACATAGTTCTGAAAATATCCCATGCCTCAAAATAAAAACAGAATTGTATTTAGGAAAACCTTAATTTCGTGGCATTTTAAGAACACAGAAACTGCATAGAGGGAGGTAAGCCAGAATTCTTCCTGTAGCCCGGTAATTAATTTGTGGCTTAAAATTTCTTACAGAAGATTCCAAACCAAAGTGGTATTTTAGGGAAGAAGACAAATTGGGGAGGTTCAATTTAGTGGAAGACATGTTCCCTAGAAGCATCTCATAAATCAAAATCCACACAATTCAAGAGCTGTCCTGACCATGGATAGATAATTTGGGGGAGAAGGGGGCAATAGCAGAAATACCATTTACAATTTGTCCTGCTGCTGCTTTGAAATTAGATGATTCTTGTCTCATTCTTTTTTGGTTTAGTTTAGGGGCCCCCTAGATCTTTCCCCACCCTGATCCCTGCAGAAAGTGTATCTGTATGGACCACATCAACAACTCTCCTTGCCCTTTGGCTTCTAGGTAGGTTCCACCAATGGGCAGCACCCACAAGAAATCAGGAGCAAAGAGGAAAGAGGTTGGGTCATCCACTCCCAGGGTTACCTCTGCCAGGCTGCCCCTGGGTCAGCAGTGTTCCTCCACCAAAGACCCCCAGCTCTACACAGCTGCCCTCCCAAGGGGTTCAGTAACTGCTCACTCCCTTGTCCCTTTGGGTCTAGAGGGGAGATTTGTACTGTTCCTTGCAGTTTCCCTATACTCTACCCACAGCTTTGTAAATAGTCCTTTCATCCAATTTAAGTGTGCCATCTATTTCCTGCTGGGACTATGACAAATAGGGGAATTTGAATTATCTCAAATGTTATACCTAAAGGGGGGCTTTATTACTATTTTCATATTCCACAATTTGAAATTTGCTTGGTTCAAATTTGCATGAAAAAGCAATAAATTTCAAGAGCTCTATAGGCCCATCTGCATCCATAATGGAATAGAAAATCAAGGTTTACAATAACCTGCCTTAGATTTCCCTCTCTGGCTTAAAATATTTTCCTTTATGACTTTGGCAATGTTCCTTCTTGCTTTACTTTTAGCTTTAATAGTAGACGTTAGGTGGTGCAATAACAATTGCTTCTGCCCTAGCTTCATTACCTCCTTGGCAAAAAGATGAACAGACTTTATGGTCAGTGCATTAAGGCAATCATACTGCTGCCTTCCTAGTCATTGGAGTTCCATTCCCAGGCAGCAGTAATCTCTGAAATATTCAGAAACAGGCACGTGATAGCTCCTTGACTTCCACAGCAGCACAAGGGTTTGATTTTTGTTTTACTTGATTTTTTAATTCCAGCCCCTCTTGTAGTAGTAGACAGTTTGGCTTCCACTACAGCTCACGGAAGCCAAAGCAGACAGTTTGGCTGTGGGGCAAGTGGGTGTCTGTCACCAAGAGCCATGGCACATCTGCTGACTTATGGACAGGACTCATTGCTTCACCATTCCCACCTTCCTCTCCATCTACTCATTCATACTCATTGGTGTCATTTCCACTTCATCACTTGCAAGAAACACATTCTGGAAGCATAGTGGGAAAGGGCAGCAAACAATTTCCTGAGATTCATGTTCGAGGAATATTAATTTAAATGAAAAGGCAGGGATGTGATCCGACTTCTAAGGAGCAGACAACGTAGTGCCCAGGCTGAGAGCACTGACGTTTTAAATCCTGGTTCCACCTCCTGTTAGCTAAAAAACACGAACTAGTTGCTTAACCTTTCTAATACTTACTTCCCTGTCAACTGTGGATTTTATCAATACCTACCTCAATGGCTATTATGGAAATTAAATGAAATAATAGCAGTAAAGCTCTTAGCACAGTGTGTGGCATGGGGAGCTCTCAGTAAATGGTAGCTAGTATCAGTGAGCTCCTTGGTGCTTTTTCTATTGTTCTTTGAACTCTTCAGATTCAGGACACATTCCACCTTCCATTGCATGACTGCCAACATGTAGAAACAGATAGAATATCCCCCCTAGTCGGTACGTCTAGATTTGGTAATCACAGTGGTTACATCTTCTTGTCCCACACAGATCTCATATGTATAAAACCACCATCATAAAAAAGAGCAGTATCATAAGCGCACAAAGTTTTTCCCTTTTCACAGCAATATTTTTTTCAGGGTGAAGGTTTAAGATGAGCTGGGCTTCTCTGATGCCTCCCCAAATGATGAAAAGCCAGAGAAACACCATTCAGACCATTAAGCTAGGTAACACCTAACCCTGCCTATTTTCCTATCTACCTACTACTGTTCTATTAGAATCATTTTTATTATTTACCCCTTGTCTCTCCAAAAGCTATGAAATTTAAATCTTTCATGACTGAAGAATTTTAAGCAAAGGTTGTTTAGATTTGGATCTTCATAAGAGCATTCTAGGAGCCACATAAAGGATAGGGAGGGAGGTATAACTAGCCCAGTGCTTCTTGA
Source organism: Rhinolophus ferrumequinum (assembly GCF_004115265.2). Taxonomy (NCBI): domain Eukaryota; kingdom Metazoa; phylum Chordata; class Mammalia; order Chiroptera; family Rhinolophidae; genus Rhinolophus; species Rhinolophus ferrumequinum. The sequence continues at coordinate 39,273,609 of NC_046297.1, forward strand.
ATATTAAAGTGAATTTGCTCACCTGGTGGTGTTGTGAAAACGCACATTGTTATTTATAGGAAGCCTGGGCTAGGGCCTGAGATTCTGCAGTGCTCATCAGTGCTGCTGGTCCAGGGGCCTTACTATAAGCACCAAGAAGCCACTTAGTCCAAGCTCTGAGAGTCCGCGTTATGATGACGGAACCTGTCCATATGCTGTCTTACTTGGTACAACTCCTAGCGCTGTGTCCAGTATGATTAGCAGGTTTAATAATTGCTTTCTGACAACGCTGATGTTGATTGTTGACAATGAAAATGTAAAGAGAAATTAAATTGAAAATATGCCCCTAAGATTTTCAAATGCTTGGTTTTTGTTTGAGAGTGAAGAAAAACAACCCTAGGTTTACCAATCTTACTTTAGGTTTTGCTATCCAACAATTTCAGGTTGTTTTTTTTTTTTTTTAAGTGAATTTTTTTAGTTTAATGAAATAATGGGTCAATTCCATGAAAAAAATACATGTCACCATGGTTCTATACTAGTGTTGAAAGATCAATCCAATGCCCCTTGTACAGAAGGACTGTGTCAGAATGGTAAATGTCATTTTGTTTAGTCACCTCTTCTTTCCCTGGTCTGCTGTAAAGCAAAGCCATTGGGGCTGCATCCCCTGTTCTCTGTCACTCATACATCTCTAAGACACTCAAAGACAAATATCGTGTTTCCCTGAAAATAAGACCTAGCCAGATAATCAGCTCAAGTGTGTCTTTTGAAGCAAAAATTAATATAAGACCCGGTCTTATTTTACTATAACATAAAACTAAGTCTTTCATATAATATAACATAACATAACATAACATAACACCGGGTCTTATATTAATTTTTGCTCCAAAAGATGCTTTTGAGCTGATTGTCCGGCTAGGTCTTATTTTCGGCGAAAGAAGGCAGTTTGCTTGTTTAGACAAGGAATGACTGAACTTCCTCTTGAAGGAGACCTTCTTTCTTTGAGATCAGAGGTTTTCAAAGTGAGGTCCGTGAACCAGCAGCATCAACACCACCTTGGTAGAAATGCAGATTCGCAGACTGTACCCCAGACTTACTGATTCAGATTCTGGCTGTGATCCAGCCCTCTAGGTGGAGTGACCCTCCTAATGATTTGCCCTGCCCAAAGTATGTATGTCTAATTGGTGGGTCTGGGGAAAGGAATTGAGCATTTTGGGCTCAGTCTCTCCTGGAATCTCTGATTTTGTTCTTCCTTCCCACAGAGAGGGTGCAGTCTGCTTGCTTCCACATGCAGGGAGGAGTCTGCCCCTGTGGGAGAGGACTATGTCTTCCCAGCTCTGCCCAAGGGTGGGGGAGTTTAATTCTCAGAAAAGTACGAGGAGGTCCACGGTGACAAAACATCTGAGCCACCTCTCCAGTCAGCATTGTCAATGATAAAGCTGTTATTTGATCTCCATTTCTTGGTTTCCTGTGTCTTATTTTTCAAAGAACCCTAAATTTGGAGGGGGGAGAAGACATGTTCTTTAGTGAACCTCTTAAACTTCAATATATTATTGCATGAATAAGAAACCATGAGAAATAATAACAGTTAACATGACTTACTGTGTGCCTGGCAAAATTCTATGCCTTTTCCATGTATTAATTCCTTTGAATCCTCACAATTTTCTAAGAAAGACACAATTGTTACCACACCCTCTTACAGATGAGGAAACTGTAGCAGGGAATAGTGGTTAAATAACTTGTCCAAGTTTCACAGCCTGGAAGTGTGGGAACTGCAACTCAAACCCAGGCAGTCTGGTTCCAGGATCCTCGCTGTTATATTCATAAGGATTGCTACTTGGGGAGAACATAATCCATGAAATGATTGAAGCTAAGAAAGCTCAGTTGGATGCTAGAAGCTTTGGGCTTTGCAAGTGCTTGAGTAAGTACAGAATATGCAAGATGCATGTTTTTAACTTGGAAATGAACAGCACACTTTATTATGGCTGGGGGACTGCCTCAGAAGTGAGCTACTGCCTCAGTAGCTTTCTACTGCTACGTAAAATATTAACACCAACTTAGCAATTTGAAACAACAAATGTTTATCATCTCACTGTTTCCAGGACTCGGGCTCAGCACCTCTTAACGTCCTAGAGGACGTCCTAGAGCCATAACCAAGGTGTTGGCTAGAGCTGTGCTGTCATGGGAGGCCTGAGGTCATCTTTCAAGTTCACGTGCCTGTTGACAGTACTCAGATCCTTGTGGTTGTAGGACTGAGGCCATGGCTCCCATCTATGCAGAGGCCTCTCCATAGACAGTTCACAACGTGGCTGTTTGCTTCTCCTAGGTTAGCAGGGCAATCTCTTGCTCTTGAGGTTATCACTTAAATCAAGCCCACCCAGGATAATCTCCCTTTTGGTTAAACTCAACTAATTAGGAACCCAATCATAGCAGTGACATCACCTCATAGTCAAGGGTCCTGCCCATACCCAAGGGGAGAAGATTATACTGGGTGTATATATCAGAGGGCAAGAATTTTCAGTGCAGAATCTTAGAATTCTGCCTACCAAAATAAATAATGACTATCATGGCCTCTGAGGCTGACCTTGGTCTGACCCTTCTGGAGCCCTTTATGTCTGAGTAGGCATGACTGCAGCATGCATTTGATTTTAGGAAAAATCGAACAGTTTAGACCTTGTTAAAGCTAATCCTAAAATTGGCTTTTTAGACATTGGATAGGAAAATTTTTTTCCTGCTTGGATTACGTTTCTTAGACATTTCTATAGTCCAGGCCTTTAAAGTACAAAGGCAGATAAATTCTTCCTGGCTACACAGCAACAGTGTGAGTTTCTTGCCAAACCTACGCAGGCAATGTTAAATCAGCTACTCAACATTCTGTTCCTTTCTGTGCTGTTAGGAACCGCATTCAGGCCCAGGGAAGGGAAATGTGGAAATAGGAGGCTGACCCACAGATGCAAGGACCCCCCAACCAGCAGGCCTCGAGTTTGTCCTGAATTTGTTAATTATATAAATTCTTCCCTGGATTTACATTTTAGGGTCACTAACATTGATGACATTCCCAAAGGTGGTAGATTTCACTTATGAATACATCAAAAAAGAAATAGGAGCCATTGTTTTATAAAGAATATTCCATCTTATTAGATTTACATAAAGAAAACAAATAAAACACCTCCCACCCTCAAGAAAGCTCAGTGAAAGTATTATTAACCCAAAAGCTAAGAAGGCAATTTAGAAGACCTGAGCCCTGCGCCTAAAACAGTGCATCTGGAAGCAGGTTTTCTCAGAAATTCAATTTGGAACCGGATTGCTGTCAAAATACACTACTGTTTTATTATCACAATGTGGGCAGAGAAAGAATGAAAGACAAATAAAAGAAGATGGTTTGACTAAGCAGGAGGAAGAAAAAGATTTCCTGAGGAGAAAGATTGGAGTTTTAGATCATGGAAAAGTGCCCCGGGGTAAACTGTATGGCATTCTGATAAAGGTGAAATCAAAAGTTCCTCTGTTGCCCTCTTCCTCATAGTCTCTACTGTCTCTATGGCATTAAATATAGAGTTGTGGAGATATAATTTGGCCAAGGATGCCTGTGCTAAAGATGATCATTTGATTATGTTTCTCTAGAAGATGATAATTTTCTCTAGAAGAAAATAACTGATAATCTTGGGTATCTTATTAATTCGTTGAACTTACTAAACTAAGAGACTTTGGGTTGGATTAATTCACTTCAAAGGCACCAACGGAATCATACAACTTCCACTTGAAGGAACCCACCTACACCCAGGCCCTCAGAATCCTTCTGGCCCAGTCTGAATCAAACATACCTGACCAGCATAGCTCCAGTCATGGTACCAAAGATGCCCCAGCAAACATACAAAGCACATTTTGTCTTGATCCCTTCTTGCTTTACAACTCTCCTCCCCGAACCCCTGTTCCCACCACTTTCTACTGCCCCTATTCCACCAAGCCTCCCCCACAGCAGTGCCCCTCCCTCTTTCTCTCCCTTCTCGATCTGTGCTGTCCAATATGGTAGCCACGTGCGGCTGTTGGACACTTGAAATTCAGCTCGTCTGAATTGAGGTTTGCTATTAGATTAAAATACACACTGGATTTTGAAGACTTAGCATGAAAAAAATTTAAAATAATTCACTAATAATTTTATTTTGGTTACATGTTGAAATGGTAATATTTTTGATATATTGGGTTAAATATAATATTTTAAAATTAATTTCACCTTTTTCTTTTACCTTTCTCAGTGTGGCTCCTAGGGTTTTAAAATTACATATGTTGTTCACATTATATTTCGGATACAAGTCTAGAGCCCTGGGCCTCAGGCATCTCACTGCACCCTCTCCTACATCTGGTCTGCAAAAGCACCCAAACTAACCTAACTTTCCTTCATCTGAATAAGCATAGATTCCAGTGTTCCTAGTTGTAGAATTATTTTATAGATGAACCATCCTATTATGGTGTTAATGGTTGACTATGCCTAGTTTTGGCTCTTCACATGTACTTACTGAACACCTACCATAGGTATGGACTAGACTTGGGCCAAGGGGGCACACTAAGGAAGCATAAAAAAAGCCTTGCCATCCAGTAGCCAACTATCTAGTTGGGTATCATCATTTAATCAGAGTAATCTGAAATACTGACATACCTTCCCCTAAAGGAATGAATCAAATAGGAACTCTAGGCACAATGGCAGAATAATGGAAACTATTTGTAGTATGGTTATAAAGAAAGTTTCATGGAGCCTTTCAATTCATACCACATATGTCTATGTACTTACAGCCCACTGCATTCTTAAGCAGTTGGAGGAATTTTATTTATTTATTTAATTTTGTCTCTGACAAGAATTACAGGCAAACCTTGGCGATATCGTGGGTTTGGTTCCAGACCACCACAATAAAGCGAGTATCACAATAAAATGAGTCGTAATCTTTTTGCTGGTGGAGGTCTTGTCCTCAATTTGTCAAAACACAATATCTGTGATAGTGCAATAAAGCAAAGAGCAATAAAACGAGGTATGCCTATGTAGAGAAATTGTATTTCTCTTGTGTGGATAGCGTCATGAAAAAAAGGTAGGTTACTTGAGCCACATTAGAAAAATAAAAACAAAATGTCAAAATACCTTCTACTTTGTCTCTTCCCTCTGAAGAGACAGGAGTCTGGGGGCTGTGCCTTGAGTGGTCCACCCTGTAATTTTCTCTCCATTTCTGCTCACAGAAAAATCAGGGCAAAACCAATTAAACAGGAGCACCACTCAGACAGGAAATACATTCTGAGAAAACGGTTCTTCTTTCTCTTTCCTCCTTTCATTGAGGAAGTCTATCACATCACTTCAATAGTCCAAGGATAATTTCGTTTATAAATCATACACTTTGACTACACAGTTTTTAGTACAAATTAGGAATGGGACTTAGTTTCAATTCTCTTTCCTTTGAATTTGATTGTTTTAAGAGTTATGTCCTCCCTGAAGCATTCAGTATTTGAAGACTAAACATTTTCTGTTCACTACTGTCTACAGATTTCTCTTTTGGATATAAATATCCCTAATAGATCACAGTTTGGGGCTTCAAATGTTTATGTTTATCCCAAAATGTTTATTTCCTTTCTCTTTCTACAGACACTATAGTCATTTTCTTTTCCAGCCCTTTTTATCTCAAAGAAAAACAAGTTTTATTATTTGAAAGTATATCTCATGCCATAAACGCAGGTCAATATTAAGAGAAGCGTGTAATCACACAGATCAGTATCAGACTCAAAATGAAGGATTTAAAGTACAGAAAGATGAGATCTTAACAATCACAGTATTAATTGCAAAAACAAACAAACAAAGAAATCAGAGGCCACGCTTTGGTGTGGATCTCTTATTTATTGGGATCTACACACTGGGTCTGGATTCCCTCCATCCAGGAGCAGAAAGAATTTTGTCTACCTTCAGTTGCTATAGTAGTAAGTTGAGTCCCAGATTCTGATTATAATCAATCATTGATTTATTTTCCATGTCATGACAGACATTCCCAGCCCTGAACACAGTCCCGCTTTCTCATGTCTCCTTGTATTTATGGTCCATATTCTTGTCTCTGCTGAATATGCTTCTCACATTGCCACCACCTTTTTGCCCTTGCCTTCCTCATCCATGCCTGCCAACGTACATTTCCTTTTATCTCCCTACTCAAACAGAACCTCTCTGAGGAGCCTTCCCTGACCCACCTTCCAACCACTCATACCCTAACCCACAGGCAGACAGAAATGTGCCCTCCTATTGCCCTATGTACAGACCTCACTGCAGCACTTCTCACTGGTTTGATTTCTTGCCTGTAGGTCTGCCTCCTCCCTGGATGGTAAACCTTGAGGTGAGGAATTGGTTCTTGTTTATCAATGACCTACCACCGCATCAGGAACTAGAAATACTCAACCAATATTTTTTAAAGGAATGAATTCAACATTTAACTAATACTTCCTTATGTGCTCAGAACTATGCTAAGTACTAAGGGCATTCAAGAATGCAATTAGGCAAAATGTCTTCCCTATGGAATCCAGAATCTTGAGAATGTGTACACAGCCAGCATCATAACAGAACAGGTGATGTTAACTTCTAGAGTGGGAGGGAAAGTGCTACAGGAGTTGAGAGCAGGGATCCTACAGTGGCCTGGAATAACAGCCAAAGCACAATGTGAAGGTTCTTTCATTCGTTCAATAAATATTTATCATGGTCCAGATGCTGATTTAGGGGCTGAGGATACATCAGAGAATGAAACAGAAAATTCCCTGCCCTCATGGAGCTTCCTTTCTATTAGGGAGAGACAGACCATCTGCCTCCAAGAAAGCACATGCCAGTCCAATAAGGGGAAGAGAGACACTGGGTTTTATCAATCTGCTTCATCTACTACTTGTGCAATCATATGAGCCAGCTGGCCTGTTCAGCCAACAACAACAACAAAAGAAAATGGAAAACCTGTGTGTAAATACCTGTTGTGCCCCCACCATTTGGAATTATTCTTGATTCATTCACATTCCCAAACAGCTACTTCCCACTCCAACTCTCCTTTCCTTCTCCAGTGAGTTGCCCAGGTGACCCGTCTGCCCAATGGGGTCTGGGCTGCACTTTGGTCACTGGTCTTCATTTACAGTTTCTAGGCTCTGTGGTTTTGATGATAAAGTAAGAAGTTGGATGTGGTGTGATGCTGTGGCAGACCTCTGGCTTCTCACTTCTTTCAACTTATTTTTTAGCATCCTAGTGATCACTGCTGAGTACACCAAGATAAATAAACCTCTCATTCATTCAACAGATAATTTAATGAGCACCTACTGGAGTCCAGACAGTAAGTTTGTCATTGGAGATCCAATGGTGAGCAAAACAGATGAGGTCCCTGCCCCCATGGACCTTGCAGTATAGTAGGTGGGTCAGATGTAAACAAGAAAACAAACATCAGTCAACTCATCACACAAATGATAGCTCCCTGGCCCCTGAGGAGCCTCAACAAGGAACACTAGAATAATAGAGCCAGAAGAGAGGTCTCCCTCAACTTACTCTTTACAAACCCCTTTACACATCTTGTAGCTTCCACTCCCCTCATAGCAGACCAGCTGCATTTCTTCCCATCAAGAGCTGAATCCTTTATCTGTGTCTCAGTCTCAATCTCTTCTTTCTCCCTGAAGATGGGATGCCTTACTCTAGCCTCCTTCTCCCAATAGATAAGCCTTCCTCCCACTCAAAGCTGAGTTTGCCAAAAAGTAGTCTGTAGCCGTGGTTCTCTAATTTTGATAAATAATAGAATCACGTGGGGGGAACTTTGATACTCCCCATGGCCAGGACAGTCCCTAGACCAATTAAATTAAACTTGCCAGGGCTGAGACATGGGAATTCCAAAGTGCAGCCAACTTTGGGAACCCATGATTTTATATGTCTATCTCCATTTCCTTACCTCCCATTCCCTCCTCACCACAGCTCAAACCTGTTTCTATATTCATCACTCCCCTGAAACTATTTTGTTAAAGGTGATTATGAGTTCCCTCTTGAAAAATCCGCTGGATTTTTCTCAGTGTCCATCTTAGTTGGCATTTCTCTGGAATGTGACACTACTGACTCTCCTCTTCTTGAAACAATTTTCCCTTTGCTTTCATTGCACTATTTTCCCTTGGCTTTTCTCCTATTTCACTGGCTGATGCCTCTTTGCCTCCTTTTTCCCACTTTTTCTTACTTTTTCCACTTTTTTGCTTCTAAAGTTTGGGTATTTCCAGAGCTAGCCTTCTTATTTCAGTCTATTCATTGTACCTCGATAGCATCTCTCTGCTGAGGACCCTCAGATTTCTCCAGGTGAGGCCTCTCCTTAGAGCACTTGTCTCCAGTCCTACATGTGTAACTTCCCACTAAAAATCCCTTTTTGAAGGTCCTTCAGAATTCTCAAATGTAATGCATTCAAGTTAAATTTATTATCACCGTGCAATTCAATCCCATCTCATGCTTACCAGCTATTTCCCCCAGCCTCAGAACCACCTTGTTTATTTCCTAGCTCCCTAGATACCCACCAGAAACCCAATAGTTGGTCTTCATCTCCCTATATCTTCCCCGCCACATTCAGTCAGCCTTCAAGACCTGTGGAGTCTGCCTCCCTAACATCTTCCAAGCCTACCCCTCCTCTGCATCCCCTTCTCCTTGACCCTTTCCATTTATTGTCAGGATTATCCTACATGCTCTGTTTCATCCCAAACTCCCTGATCTGTCCTCTCTGTGGCCATTACAATAGGCAAATCTAAGAGATTATTTTAGAATGCAATTAAGCTGCTTCTCATGGCATACAAGGCCCTGCATTTCTCTCTAGCCCCATCTCTTGGTTAACTACGCTGAAGTACTTGTAGTTGTTCCCCAAATGTACTACTGTCAGTCTGGCTTAGTGCCTTTGTACATGTATGCGGCAGGAACATCCTTCACTCACTTCTCTGTCTTGTTAAGTCTTACACACTCTTCCACACTCAGCTTAGAACTTCGTTCAAGAAGAATTTTGCAAGGGTTTGTATGTTTTCAGCTTCAACTAACAAAATATTAAACTAGATATTTAATATAGTATAATATAGATATTTATTATCTAGTAAGAAGTGCACAGCAGCCAATTCTGGAACTAGTTAAGTTAGCACCTAGATGATGTCTGAGCTCTAAGCTGCCTTTTTTTTTGTCTTGCTTTCCCCATATGGTCCTAAAATGCATGCTGTCATGCGGGAGACCCTGCTCGCTGTGCAATTTGTCGTGCAGGGCAGCCTGCAGGGCCTCTAGTCCCGCTCCCCGCTTAAGAACACAGGGTATGGGTAGGCCAAAAAGGAACACCCATGGAGCCATAGATAGGTGAGTCATACCACTATGGTCTCACTGGAGGCACTATAGTTTCACTGGAGGCTGGAGTCACACGACCTGCAACCTGCTGTCCGCTTCTCTGCCTGTCAACCGACCGACTCGACTGACCAACCAGTGCAACCACGGCAGTTATATTAGTGGCTAATTGGCTAACTGGTTACAGTTGATGCCCAACTAGCCACAGCTGACAGCCATCTACTACCCAAGCTAGCACCTTTCCACGTGAGGCCGAGAGCCTGGAAATGCTCTCTGGGACTCTGTTCCCACACATGCCTTGACTCTAAACCGCAGATCTGCACAAAACCACATCCAAAAGTGGAAAGAAATGAGGGCTTCCCCTTGGATAGCTCTCTTTTTCATCAGAGAAGAAAATCTTTCCCAGCAGACTTCCCCTATGTTCCCATTAGGTAGGTCTGGGTCACTAGCTCACCCTAGACCAATCACTGGCAAAGAGAAAAGGATTACTGTGGTTTACCTGTGACTGGAGGAGAAGCTTGTCGTCTTTGAGTGCATTCTGCTTCATACAGAACAAAAATATGATTCTGTTGGCCAGAAGGAATTCGGGAATGGTGGTCGGGTAGGCTACCTACCATTCAGGCCATACTGCCTCACCTATTGTCACCACTCCCTCCCAGAATGAATTAGGTGCTTTTCAAGTACTCTGTCATCATACTTTCCAAACTACAGTGTAATGTTGATTTCCTTATCTGTTTCCTTACACTGACCTCCATACAGTCAGGCCTTGTTTTATTTATCTTTGATTCCTCAACACCTAGCAACAGCCTAGTATAGCAGGTGCTCAATAAAAATTGTTTGAATGATTGATTAATTAATTCATTAGTAAAATGTCCAGGACACTTTTCACGTAGTCTAGAACTATAGTTGCATTGGTTCTAATAATTTGACCCATCTACATAGTGATAAAAAAAAAAAATTGACTGATATATGACCAGACAGTTTGTGCTATTTGCTCCCTGCAATTTCTATTGTCTGATTGCTTTTGTGACTCAGCCTTATGGTTAGTTACCTTCTGCAGCAGCAACCAAATGACCACATGTCTCCTGGCTCCCAAAAGGACCATGCTGGGGTTGAGCTCTTCTTTTTCTATTGCTCCCTCAGTGCTCTGCCAAGCCAGCATAGATCAACACCATCTATCAATTTCCGATCTTTGAGGTGGAACTTCAAAGGCAGGGTTTCTTTTTCTGAGTCAAGTTGACCTATAACTTTCATCTTCTTCATACTAACTCTCCCTTTGTGGAACTGCATCATCTCTGCAAAGTGGCCAACAGTTTCTCATCCAGTGCCTTAGCAAATATTTATTGAGGGAGTTAGTAAATGAATCATTTAGGTGACTCTGTGTAATCTTCAAAAACAGTCAGCAGACAGGAGTTCTTGTTTAAAAGATATGTGCCACAGCTGAAACATCTTTAAAAATAACCAGATTAGCAGCTTCTATCAACATTGACATTCTGTTCTCAAACTAATTACCTGCTTATGTAACTGACCTTATTAAGGCCTGTTGATGCCTTCTTATCTTTGGAAACCGAAATCAAACCCAAGTACAATTTATGATCTTGCCAGGTTTAAAAAGTAACATTTTGATGTGGCCAGAATTCCCTGTTGAATTAAGAAATCCAACTCTGATCTTCATTGAAAAAAAGAGGAAGTGAGTCAAATCAAGTGAATAATGATAAAATGGTTATTGATTAACTTAGGTGTGAAAATAAAAATACAAGCGTTGACTGAAGCACAAGCTGCTCATTTTCTAACATGGGATAAGCATTAACTAACTGGTTGATGGAAATTTTGTTTTTGTCATTTATATGGAAGATGGTTCCTTAGCAAACCAAACAACGACAGAGCAATGTTGATTTCCTATGTGAAATTAAGCATTATCCCTGTGACAGAAACCATAGCCAGCATCCTGGAACACAGTCAGCACAGTTGAAACATCAAATAAACGTTTTATTAAAAGTTAGAGTCCATGAAAACAAAGTCATAGAATCATGCCCCAGACTGGCAGGCAGGAGTCTATCTTGGGCAGAACTTGTCAGAGGATCAATAAGACCAACACGCAATCTAGCTATTAGGTGTGGTAACTCCTGCTGGAACAGGCACAACTTCAACAATTCAGCAATCAGAAATGGGACTCATTTGGTCCAAGATGTAAACCAACCTATGAAATAAAGAAACAGAACTACCAGCAAACATTGCCTATCACAACAAACCAAAGACAAGCCCTGGCTCAGTAAGCCCTAAACTCCTAGACAGCAGAAACAGCTAGATAGTGATAATGTTATTCAGAAATGATATTGAGGTTTGGGCTGACTCTGAAATGCATGTTCATAAAATCTTCAAGTGAAGATTAGCTTTAGAACTCATTTAATATTATACAAACTTTATTTAACTGAAGAAGAAATCAAATTTAAAGACAGGAAGGGACTTGCCTAATCTCATACGGCTATCTCTGGGAGAATTAGAACTGGACCCATGGACCCTTTTCTCCAATGTAAGTCTCTTCCCATTTTAACTCTATACCATAAAGCCTCTAACACATTGCCCTGCCTGCAGTTGGCTTTCAATAAAACTTTATAAACAAATCATGTCAATCACGATTATGTATTAGCATGGGCAGACCCCAGTTACGTGGGGCTTAACACATAATTTGGAAAGAGGGCCTTCTTTAAGAAAAATGAGAAATATAAAATTTGGTACAAAAGTAGTTCTTTATACTAAGAGAAGAAAGTATAACAAATTACAAATATAACAAAGTTGACTAAAAGCAAAAGTATCTCAAAATCCATAAATATAATGTAACATTCTTATTAAACAATTGCCTGGCAGATCTCTATAATACTTTCTTCCCCCACAGTTTTTGGCTCCATACTCTCGGATTAATTCTTTATAAAATAAAAATTGTGTGATCTGTTCTGGAGAGAAAACAGAAAATTTAGTCTTCTAGCAAAAGAAAGAAGTTGTTTTGTATTAATATAGTTTGAAAAGTTATTGGCTTCACAATTTATTAGTGGTTTTATTGCGTTTTTAAAGTTGTCAAATCTCAGAAAATTTCTATCTAGTTGCTTTCATAGTTAGCTGTAGGATTTTAGGGCATTTCTTGGCTAATCTTAAATACTTGTAGAATTCGTGACACACATTCACCAGAAAAAAATGCACTTTGAAATGGCTGTTATATTGTAATGAGCTACATAATTGTACAACAAATTACTCTTACGCTACATAACGATTCAAAGATGCATATGTGTAGGAGTTTTGTCCAGGGCAACACTTATTTCTCCAGGCTGTTTCTTGCATGCTGTTTCATCCAGAACCACCAGACTTCATCAGTACAAGAGATATTAGATTCAGTAAAACATGATCTAATATGCATGAAGAAAACATGCAGCTTTACATTCAGAATGGACTCACCAGTTTGTGAGTCCAATTGCTACAGGTTTGTGTTTTCAAACACAAAAATTCAGATTAAATTCTTTTATGAGACTCCCATCACAATATAAAAATGTACGGAGTGTTTATCACTGTATACACTACATTACTGAAGTATATTTCTGACAGAAGAGAACTTCCATTTTGACAAAGAGTTGGTATGAGCACCAGATTTTCCAATTACACATCTGGTGATTCAAAGAATCCTTCACAGACTAGTATGTGGATATAACTTCCCCCCTAGTTTCAGGATTAGGCACCAAAGGACACATGCATAATACAATGTGACCTCTGGCCCTGCACCTTCGTGGCACTTTGCTGAGTTGACATGGTGAGTGGGAGGAGAAATGTGAGAGCTAGCAATAACTTCACTATACACATAAGTGACTGAAAACCACGTACATATATCTCACTAAACCAAACTAAATTTATCTCCAAATTTATATCCTCTTAGCAGAACGTCAAAAAGTTCATGGCTATATAAAGTCTCATGACCCAAGGGAAAGTTAGAGAGGAAAAAGACAGTGCCCTTAATTGATTGTGGTTAAAATATCATTTTGAAAATTTTACAAAAACCTATAATCATGTGAACACAAAGCTGGAGACCCTCCCATGCCCTTGGAATGGGCCTCCTTTATGATGGGCCCTTGAAGCTTAACCTTTATGAGTTTCATGGTCCTTGTGTCACCTGCATACTGGCCTTTCTGTCATCCCTGTGCAAAGACTGGGAGATAATCAGCAAGGTCATTACTCCATGTGAAGGATAAGGATTGACCATATGGTCTGATGGAAAGTGTATTAGTTTTGTAGGGCTGCTTTAACAAAGTACCACAAACTAAATGCTATAAAACAACAGAAATTTATTGTCTCACGGTTCTGGAGGCTGGCAGTCTGAAATCAAGTTGTCAGCAGTACCACGTTCTCTCCAATGGCTCTAGGGAAGAATCCTTCCTAGCCTCTTCCAGCTTCTAGGAGTTCCCAGAAATCCTTGGCATGCTTGACTTATAGATGCCTCACTCTAGTCTCTGTCTCTGATATTGCATGGCCTGTGTGTGTGTGTGTGTGTGTGTGTGTCCTTTGTCCTCTTCGTATAAGGACACCAGTCATATTGGCTTAGGGGCCTAGCGTAATCCAGCATGACATTATTTTAACAAATTATACTTGCAACAATCTTAATTGTAAATAAAGTTACCTTCTGAGGTACTGGGAGTTAGGACTTCAACATACTTTTTTTGCATGACACAATCAACCCAAAACAGAAAGGAAACAATACAGATGCTCCTCAACTTACAAAGTCCTGATAAACCTGGTGTAAATTGAAAATATAATCAGTAATAAATGCACTGAATACACCTATGAATATCAGAGCTTAGCCTAGCCTACCTTAAATGTGCTCAGAACACAATATCCAAAAAGCGTGTGCAGCACTACAGTGTAGAGTATCTGTCGTTTACGGCCCTGATTGTACGCCTGGCTGGGAGCTGTGGCTCACTGCTGCTGCCCAGAATCATGACAGAGTATCGTACTGCATATTGCTAGCCCAGGAAAAGATCAAAATTTAAAATTTGAAATGGGCTTTTTACTGAATGCATATCGCTTTTGCACCGTGGTAAATTCAAAAAATAGTAAGTCAAACTATCGTAAGTCTGTACTCTTCTCACTATGCATTAACTAGCTATATGAGCCTAAGCAACTCAATCTTATTATTCAACAAACATCAGTTAGTACCAAGTGTGTGCTGGGGAAGAAGAGCATGATCAGGCAGCCACCCTTGGAGACCTCCCAGTCTGGGAGAGAGACAAGTGAACTAACAATACAATGCAGGATGGCATTTACTGTACTGGAGGCAGGTGTGCATGGTGAGAACGGCCCACTAAGGAGAGAGCCTGCAAGCATGAGCGCTTGAGAGGTTCTGCAGAATGTGGCATTTGTACTGATTATTTAAGAATGGCCAGAATTCACCAAATGGACAATAGAGAGGAAGAAATTCTAGGCAGGAGTAATAGTGCATGAAAAGGCTTGGGTTAATGGGAAATTATGCATTCAGGGAGAATTTTGTGTAATTTTATATGGTTAGAAACAAAGCGGTATTTGACAGAATGAAAGATTAGGCCAGAAATGTTGGAGGAGCCAGGTAAGGAAAGGCTTATAAACTATGATAAACTATTGCATAGAGAGAGAATGGGAGGGGTACTGAAAAGAAAATAACTAGATTGGGTTCACATTTCAGAAAGATTGCTGTGGCATCAGTGAGGAGAGTAGACTAGGCAGAAAAGGAGAGTGAAATGGGCACACTCTCTGAGACCCTTTTGGGAATATGTAGGTTCACATCTTCTGTAATCTCAATGATCCTTGAAAGCTGTGGGACTGGGCACAAAGAAGGGAAGGAACTCCCACAGCTCATCAGCAGCAGGCTGATACATGCGTGGTCCATGGGCTCCAATCGTGGCTGTAGACCAGGAAGAGGCAAGCAGAGCCCGAGCTAAGGCAGGACAAAGCATGATGAGGGCAGGACAGATTCAGAGGATGCTTCCCATATAGGTGTGGAGGTGAGAGAACAGGGAGAAGTCCGTTGCTTCTTATTTGCTTATCTGTCATGACAGGATAATAGTCCCTGCAGCTTCAAGTCGAGTGATGGACCAAATCACTTTGAAGAAATGAAAATGCACAGGACCACCTGAGCATCACCACGAAAAAGGACCTGTTAATTTTTATTCTCCTTAGCCTCTTCCTCCAGAATCCTCACAGCCAAATAAAACCAAACCAGATCATCCCAGGGATCAGCCAGGGAAAGAAAGAGGAGGGCAGGAAGTAGTCAAGTGTCTTGGAAGCAGAGGTGTGTGTGTGTGTGTGTGTGTGTGTGTGTGTGTGTGTGTGTATACACGTGAACCAGAGTTAAGAAAGTCTAGGCTGTTCTCTTGGTTTTTCTTTTCCTTTCCTTTCCTTACCTTTCTTTTCCTTTTATTCTTTTCTCTTTTCCTTTCTTTTCTTTTCCTTTCTGGGGCATTCTCTCAAAGACCTTGAGTGAAGGAAGTATCTTCCCATACACTAGTCTGAGTGTGAAGGATCAGGCTACACGACTGCACACAGCAGGGAGGACTTCGGGCAAGTGGACGTTTGTTGGATGGGTGGATGAATGAATGAAGCAGAACCCAGTTATAAGAACAGAAACAGTGTCGGGGACTGATTAGCATGGCTGACTTCATGTGAGGGCTGGAGTCCTAAACTGGTTCTCTTCATGGCCTTTTACATCGAGATTGGTCCAAGAGCAGGGACACCAAACAGGTTTTCTCCCGAATACCAATCCGAGGCCATTGCACTTAGCTGCCCGGAACACTGAGGATTCTAAGGCTGCAGCTATCTGGGCTTAGCAGAAATGAGGGTGGCAATCCATTAGCGATGTCTATCTTGGGGAGGAAAGTGGGAAGTAGTGGCAGGCATATTTGCAGTCCTTTTCCTAGAAAATGTTGTGGGGCTGACACTGCTAGTGGGTTAAGTCATGGCAGCTGTGGAAGGAAATAAGCCACAGAGGCTGGAGGAAGGCAGGACCTGACAGTAACATTTTTGAAATGCCATTTTCTGCCTGTGCTGGCTGTGATTACACTAAGGCTGACAGTTGTGTGATTGAATGCACTGAGATGATTAGTCTGAATGGGCTTTGGGCTTCTGGCTTTTTTCCCCGTTGATTTTCAATGGTTAATAATAACACGCTTGTAACTTCTACATAGGAAAAGGATTCAAAGGTGCTGGAGGACTTTCATGCCCTTAACCAGGTTTGTGTTCCCCCGTGACAATGGCCACATTTCACTAAATTAGTACTTGTGCTAGCCCCCTTTTCATTCCTGAAGTATGATTTCTTTTCAACGGATGGCTTGAAGCAAAGCACCTGGAGCCTGATAAAGCCTGATCTGACAGTAATTGAAGGTAAAGACTAAGCCTTCAAGTTTTGAAGCTTGTTGCAAATTATTCAGCCTTGTTATAGCAAGCCATAAGGCTAAGGGGTCTGCTATTAACATAAAGTGTCTCTTCCAAAATCATTTTCTATTTGTCCAAGACTGAGCATCTCTTTCTCTATTAGAAAGGAAAGAGCCACTTTCCTCCAGCCAGATTTAACGTCTGGATGCTGTCTAATATTCTGTAAAGTCTTGGGATTTGAATAGCTCAGAGGCTGAAATAACACAATATAAATGAGGTATTTAACTTTTCAAGGCTGTCCTCCAAATCCTGGCAGCCTTTCCAGCCAGATTTCAGCGTTATTTGCAACCTTTTAATGTATGCAATGGCTAGCCTTGAGGATTCTGTCACACTTGGTATTGCCAATATGACACCTAGACCCAAGCTGGTGTGTGTGTGTGTGTGTGTGTGTGTGTGTGTGTATGTGTATCCAAATCCTTATCCATTTTTAGGTTTTTTAACTACCTTTCAACACATTTTTATTTTCCACTAAATATTTGTATATACCAGGGATGCCAAAAAAAAGTACACATTTTAATAGATGTTATCTATCTATTACTTTTCAAAGTTGAATTGAATTATGGTAGCAATGTGTGGTATGATGTTCACTCAAAAGATGGCATTAATCAAATGAATGATAGCGTCATTCATTGTATTACAATTTCAATAGTTTATTCCTTTCTTAAAATGTGTACACATTTTTTTGACACCCTCTGAATTTTTTGGATTTATTACTAGGTACCTCTTATTTCGGATTGCTGTTATGATTTTCTTATCTCATTTTTTAAAATGTATTGCTGATTGATATAAATTCAATTGCTTTGTTGTTCTTATTCTTGCTTTTGTTTGTTGTTTATCCAACCACTTTGCTAAACTTTCTTATTAACTCTAATAATTAATCTGTAGATTTCTCTGAGTTTTCTATGTAGACAATAATATATTCTATTAGTATAACTCTTAGGATCCATCCATTTCGATCTTATTTCTTCCCTTTACTGAACTAGTTAGGACCACTACTACCACATGACATAGAAGTGGAGATGGTAAGCCCTTATCATGCGGGGTGGCCTGCAGGGTCTCTGCTCCCGCTCCCCACACAAGAACACAGGATGTGGCTAGGCCAAAAAGGAACACTCACGGAGCCATAGGTAGGGGAGTCATACCACTATGGTCTCATTGGAGGCTGGATTCACATGACGTGCGACCTGCTGTCCGCTTTTCTGCCAACTGACCTACTCTCCTCGACTCCACTCCCCAACGCAACCACGGCAGTTATATTAGTGGCCAATGGCTCAAAGGTTACAGCTGACGGCCAACTAGCCACAGCTGACAGCCATCTACTACCTGAGCCAGCACCTTTCCACATGAGGCCGAGAGCCTGGAAACTGCTTTCTGGGGCTCTGTCCCCACACTCCACCCCTACAGGGTTTCGCCTCACAATCTACGGGACAAGCGTCTTCCGCGAGGGTCCCTGTGCCATATTAGCCTATCGGCACCTACAGACGTAAAGAAACAGTAGTCTTAGGAACCAACAATGGCAAATCCCTTTCATCTGGGAGGATACACGCTAGCTTTTTGTCCTGGGAAAGGAGAGTCGCTGCCACTGGCACCTTTCCCGGTTTGTGGTACCAGACCTTTATGGCAGTACTTGGGGTCCCTTGCATAGTTTCAACATGTAACAGAACAGGGGACCCCATAATAGGCCATAGTGAGAGCACATAGGTTCCCCGCAAAATCATCCTGGTATTGTGACCTTCGTATACTACAGTCACTTGCGGTGGCCACTCAGCCACCACCCCTGGCATCACTTGCAAATCATGAGTCAAACTGGCCCCCCATGGGGCTATCAGCCCCAACTATCGACAGTGGGGGCTTTTGACCTGCCAGGGCCAAGTCCATTGCTGTCGTTCCCCTGCTTTCAAGCATGTGGGTGCTGGCAGCAAAATGTTTCCATTTCTGCCGTAGCCTGGCTTTAACAGAGTCTCACTGGTGGTAACTTGTAATTGAATGGGAGCGGCCGTTCGATGTAGCAGAGCTTCTACTGGTGGGGCCCTCCCTTCCATGGTCTCTCATTCAGGATTCTCAAGATGTCCCATAGACGTGAGGCCCAGTCACGCATCGTGGGAGGGTGTTTTGACACCCGGAGGTCTTGCTTCAAAAGGCCATTGTAGCGTTCAATCATGCCAGCTGCTTGTGGGTTATACAGCATATGAAACAACTATTGTACGTCCATTCTGGCAGCCCAGTGTTGCACTTCTTGCCCCGTAAAACGGGTACCCCTATCACTTTCAATGACTTGGGGGTGACCATAGAGGGCTCACAGCCGTGTAAGAGCGACCACTGTATGCCTCTGATCCGCAGCCGGACACTGCCAAGCAAACATCAACCCCGTAGCAGTGTCCACTGCTGTAAATGCGTATATCGCATTGTGGGCCTTAGGCAGGGGTCCAATGTAATCCACTTGCCAGCAAGTGAGGGGCACCTTCCCTCGCGTAATCTGCTGTGTCTCCCAGGGGAGCCTCCGCCTTTGGGGGCTGTCCTGGGCACAGATGGCACAGTCATAGCAGGCATCTGCTATCTCCTGCCATTTCAAAGGCAGACCCCAGCATCTACTCACCTGCCACATGGTTCGGCTTCCAGCATGCTGCAATTTCCTATGCAGCCAATGGGCCACATCAGTGGCAGGAGCCCGTTCTAACCATCGGTAAACCAGGCATCCTCAGGTACTGGGGATTGTCCTTCTTTGTAGGGCGAGGGCTCCAAGTCCTCCCCTCTATGCAGAGTACTTGGCTCAGCCTGGGCTACAAGCTCCACAAGCCCCAGGACCTGTTGTAGCTCTGTGCTCAAAGGGCTTGAACTAAGGGTGCTACGTTGCTCCAAGTAGGCACCCAACTTGGTGAGGGTGGTGGTCTGTGCCAACCCCGTTTTGGGTCCCTGGGTCCACGTACAGACCCACCCCTAGACGGGATAGGCTGTTCGAACCAACACCCGTGCCGTTCCTGTGATGGCTTCTGTGGCCACTAGGGCTGCGTACACAGCAGCCAGCTGTTTCTCTATTAGAGAGTAGCGGACCTCCGCTCCCTTCCATAATTGGGACCAAAACACCACTGGCAACTGGAGACACTCCTGCCGTTGCCAGAGGCCCCATCCGTACCCCTCTTGGGTTACGTGAACATCAAGTTCAAATGGGCGGCCGGGGTTCACTACTTGCAGAGCCTGTGCCTGTTGCACTGCCTGTTTTGTGGCAACGAAGGCTTACTCTATAGCCTCTGTCCAATCCCATAAGACCCCTTTTTTTATCATATTGTACAAGGGCCTTGCCATTTCTGCTAAATGGGGTACAAACGCCTGCCAATATCCTAGCAGACCCAAATACGTCTGCAGTTGGAAGACCTTGGTCGGCCGGAGAAAGGCTTGTATCTTGTCAATAATCGCCTCAGGTATGACCTTAGTCTTACTCGACCACACAACACCCAAAAACTTGATGGATAAGCCAGGGCATTGGACCTTTTCCTCATTCACCACCCAGCCGCCTGACTTCAGGTGGTGGAGAAGAGAGGGAGCTGCTTGCTCTAAATCTGAAAGAGAATCAGATGTTAATAAAATATCATCGACATAATGAAACAAGGCCACAGAGGACAGGTGATCCCACTGTGCCAAATCCTGGGCCACAAGCCCGTGGCAGATAGTGGGGCTGTGCAAGTATCCTTGCGGAAGGACTTGAAAAGTCCACTGCCGCCCATCCCAAGTAAAAGCAAACTGCTCTTGACACTCGGGTGCAATGTCAATGGAGAAAAAAGCATTGGCCAAGTCCACTACATAGTGATATGTCCCCAGGTGGACAGTCAGACAATCCATTAAATCATGAATTGAAGGCACTGAAGCGTGCAAGGGTGGTGTCACCTTATTTAACTCCCTATAGTCCACAGTCATTCGCCAGGTCCCATCTGGCTTCTTGACAGGCCATACTGGGGAGTTAAAGGGACTGTGCATTGGCCTCACAATATGTGCCTTCTCCAATTCCAATAGTGTACGACCAATCTCCTCCTGCCCTCCTGGAAGGTGGTACTGTTGCACTGTAACCACGCGCCGGGGCTGTGGCAACACTTGAGGAGGGTGGTGAGCATGCCCGCATGTCACCGCTTTCACCACCCGGATCCGGAGACGGAACTCTCCTACCGATGTCTGTAAGCTGAGGCCATGTAGCAGGTCCACCCCTAGAATATACTCCAGAACGGGGGAGACATAAACCTTGTAGGTTCGAGGGGGAAGCCTTCCTATACCCAGTGGTAAGGAAACAGCTTTCACAGTCACAGTCTTTCCCCCGTAGCCATCAAAGCAGATTGCTGGTCCGGGGAACAGTTCTGGGTTCCCATAAACAAGACTGCAGTCTGCGCCAGTGTCCACTAGAGCCAAAACCCTCTGCACATTAAAAGGCGACCAATGTATGGACAGTTCCACGTGGGGCCTCCGGTCCCTGCTCGTTCCCTCTGACCGGGTACCTTTGCCCCACCCCTAATCAAGCTGGAAGGAGTCGGCCTCAAGCAGCTGCATGAAGTCCTGGAGGGACACGGGTCGCACTTTCCCAGACATCTCCTTTAGGCTTCTCCGGAATTGCTGTTCTGGACGCAACTGTTTCCAAAGTTCCAGCAGGAGTGCATTGGGTTGTCGGTCTATTTTCTTTCGATCGACCCCTGCTGCCACGAGATCACACCACATCTATGCGCATGGTACTCTCTGAGGCCCGTGACCTCGCCCCTTTACTTTTGATTTGGGCTTCCAGGTCTTAACTGCGCGGACCTCCTGTCTTAACTTCCTTCGCCTGCGGATTTCAACATCCCCTAGGGTGGCCATGGCAGTTGTAACTTCATGGATCCATCGCCCCACATAGGGTGTAAGAATGGCAACCAAGGATCCAAAAGCACTGGCAGGTGCAGTATCCAAACCCAGATCTCTCATGCTGGCTGTAAAAACCTCGTCATCCGGCCCCTGCATATTAAGGTTGAAAATAGCATGTCTCATACCCATTTCACGGATCATTTGCGTAAGTTCCGTATATGACTGCCATTGACTCACAGTGTCTGGCAGCTCGCCAGCCTGTCCCCATACTGTGCGTACCGCAGCAGTGAGCCACTCCATTAGAGAATGGTTGCCCTGGTCGTGGGCCAACCTATGGCAGTTCTGTCACCTTTGTCACAGGGATGGTTGCACTGTCACGAAGGGTAGCTTTTCCATCTCGCCTGGGGAGCAGTGAATGTTGTCTGCTCCCTCATCCCATAAACGTAATAGCCAAGCTGAGACTGGCTCTCCAGGGCGCTGTCGGTACCGCCTCCCCAGCTCCTGAAACTCAGTGGGAGTGTAAGGGGTGTAGGTTGTGAACTCAGTCACAGCTGGGTTGCTGGCAGCAACGCCCCCGGGGCCCAAAGGTTGCTCACGTTTTACCCTTTGCTTCAAGATTGGCTGGACTTGGGGGTTGGGAGCTACATTGTCTCCACTCGCTTCCTCCGCCTCAGCCGCAGAGTCTCCTCCTTGGGGCCCCTTTTCTAACAGGCGGATCCAAGCTTCCAGCACTTCCAACCGGGACACCTGGTCTGGCACCTGGGCCATTTCATTAAGCGCATTTTCCGTGTTGAGACTGAAGGTGGTGAGGAACATCTAGCCCATATGGCTGGCTGTAGCCTTCGCCTCCTCCGGCAACCGCTCAGCCAGAGCCTGCAGGGCCCTCTCCACGCTGGCCGGAGAGCCATCCATGTCCTCCCACCTCTCCTTGGGGGTCCAACTCCTGAGAACAGTGGCCACCGGACACCACACACTGTGCAGGGGCCACACGTCCTCCTGCCCAGAGTCAGACTCCATTCCTACCTGGTCGGAATCTTGCTCACCGTGACAGGTGTCTGAGTGGGTGGAGGCCTCCTTGTAAGATGTCCACAACCCTCGGAGCCTAAGGCCGCAGCAGATTACCAAAATGAAGGCAATGTCTTCCATAGCCAAGAGGGTGGTGTGCCAAGTGGAGGCTTGGGTCTCCCAGGCAGACCGAGCCTCCTGCTCCCGGTGTCGCTCCTCATGGGCCTCCCGAAGCTGAGCTCTCACACGCACAAACCGCTCCACCATGCTCTGGTAGGTTTTGGCCGGCACCGTACCCTGCTTACGAAACTGAGCTTTTATATGTATAAACTGCTCCAGTACATTCCGGAGAGTTTCAGCCGACACCACAACCAGCTGCGCCATTTGTCACACGGGGTGGCCTGCGGGGTCTCAGCTCCCGCTCCCCACATAAGAACGCAGGATGTGGTGAGGCCAAAAAGGAACACCCACGGAGCCATAGGTAGGGGAGTCATACCACTATAGTCTTGCTGGAGGCTGGATTCACACGACGTGCGACCTGGTGTCCACTTTTCTGCCAACTGACCTACTCTCCTCGACTTCACTCCCCAACGCAGCCGCGGCAGTTATATTAGTGGCCAATGGCTCAAGGGTTACAGCTGACGGCCATCTACTACCCGAGCCAGCACCTTTCCACATGAGGCCGAGAGCCTGGAAACTGCTCTCTGGGGCTCTGTCCCCACAGTCCTCTAGTCTTATTCCTAATATTAAAGGGACTATTTTCAATACTTCTTCATTACTTATGATGTTTGCTGTTGGAGGGCTTTTGGTAGATTCTTTTGAAGTCAGTGTAGTCTCTTATTGATAATATCTAATGTTTCCTCCTATTGTGAATATCTAATGTTCAGCCATACCTAACATATTATTAAACACATATAATTTGTATGTTCATTTCAATTATTATATTTACCATTTTGAGTTCTACTTTATTATTTCATATTTGCTTGCCTGTTCTTTATAGATTCTTTACAATGCTCTTATTTTCAAGCTTCACTTACATTAATTATAATTAAGAGTATCTAGAGTATTTATAGGTCTGTTTCTGAAATCTGTTTCATCTGCTGGTGCTTTGTCTCCTTGTGATTTTTTACTATAAGCTGATCTTTTTTCTCTTGGCAATTTATCTCTTGGCATTGTTCAAGGCCTGGGAAAATGTGTTCCTCCAGAGATGATTTACATTGGCTTTTACCAATGCTCCTGGAGGCACTGCCATTTTAAGTCTAACTTTAAATTAAATTTTTCATTCAGTGTTTTTTGAGTTGCCAATTCTATGTGAATTCAGGCTTCAAATTAACATGAGGTCCAGCTTATGACTAAAAATTCTGAAAGGACTTCTTTTTCCTCTAATTAGCACCAAGTCTTGAGACAAGTAATTTCCTCTGCAGTCTCAGATAAGAGGAAGGAAGAGAACAGAGCATTAACTCCCCACCATATCTTTACCCTGAGTTTTCGCCTGTCTCTTTTTCTTATGAGTCTATGAAGAAACTAATTAAGTTCACCAGGATCAGCAACTCTACATAAAACATCGTAAACCTCTTGTTTTTCCCAGTAAGTACAACAATGTCACTCTGTGCTTTTACAAGTTACTGTATTGTATACCTTAAGAGGTGAGGGAATATCTGCTCTTATCTCTTTAGTTTAGTGATTTGACTCAGATTCGAAGATAGTATACCCATTTCAATAATAAAACCACCACTTCAGGGCTTCATTGTTAAGTACAAAACAATAGGTACCAATGTTGGGTGTGGGAGAATATTGCGTGATACAGGCAATGCGCTTGGTAATAAAGAAAAAAGCTTAGACTTTAGCTATCTGAAGTAAAGGCTCTTTATTTTATAAATCAAAAAATTAATCATCAGAGATGCAATGTCATATAATAGATCACATAGCTAATAAATGTCATAGAGCCAGAGATAATCTAACTTCCACCTTAGCATTTTTCCCTCTTAAACCAGTGTCTCCCAAACTATACTATGTGGAATAATAGTTTCACCATGAGTTCCTCCCCAAAGTGTTCTTTGATCAAATATATTAGATTGGTGCAAAAGTAATTGCAGTTTTTGCAATTAGTTATAACCTTTTAAACAACAATTGCTTTCACACCAACCTAATATTTAGGGAATTCAACATACTGTTATTCTCTCTTGAAGATTTAAAAAGTATATAACACACCCAAGGCTCTGAGACATTGTAAAGGAAAGAATTCTTTTTAACTATCACTTCCAAAGTAATTTAACTGAAAAATTCTTTTTCTACAGAACACTTGTTAAAACTGCACAGAGTATTTGTGTTCCCCAAAGGAACACAGATTTAGGAAATGGTTTCAGATGAAAAGTTATCCCTGCCATTTTCTTACCGTGTGTCCCCGAAAATAAGACCTAGCCAGACGATCAGCTCTATTGCATCTTTTGGAGCAAAAAATTAATATAAGACCCAGTCGTATTTTACTATAATGTCAGACCAGGTCTGATGTAATATACTATCATATCATATCATATCATATCATATCATATCATATCATACCAGGTATAATATAATATAATATAAGACTGGGTCGTATATTAATTTTTGCTCCAAAAGACTCATTAGAGTTGATTGTCCAGCTAGGTCTTATTTTTGGGGAAACACGGTAGTAGCACAAAACTTTGTGTAGCCATTACATCCCCAAAGCAAATCCTGTTGCACATACTGCTTTATTACATTTTAAGTTGTCATGCCTGGAAACATACATCAAAAATTCATCTCTCATCATTGATTTGAACCTGAAATTATATAAATTTAAAAAATCTTAATCACTGAAAAATGGATTAGAGAGGACTTCCACTTCCAACTATGATGGAGTATCCTTTATCACACCACCCCTCCTGCTTTAAACAATTATAAATGCTTAATAAAATATTTTCAAAACAGCTGCTTAAAGATATTGTCAATCAATCAAGAAAGCCAAAAGTTGATGGGCTAAGACCCCAAAGAGAGGAGGGCACTTCAGTGAGCCTGACCTTCTCCACTGCCAATTTGTAAATAAAGTAGTGTCAAGAGGCCAAGCAGAAAGTAGTTTCTCAGAGCTTTTGGTAGTTTCATGGGGCTACAGAAATAAAAGTTGGAGTTTTAGGTGACCAGTAAATCAGTAGCTGAAGTCTTAAGATTCTGGAGAAAAGAAAACTACAGATAAGTGGGCCCAATATTCCTCATTGAGGAATTTGTGGTTTTCAATTTATACAATACACAAAGCAACAGCTAAGCAGAATCTTTAGGATGCTCACACTTCTGGGGAACAAATGCTATAGGTGTTAGTGTTATCAGATGTAGACTTTAAAATAACTATGTTCAATAACTTCAAGAAAATAAATTATAACTGACTACCCAATAGAATCAAATGGAAGCCAGAAGGCAATGCAAAGACATCTTTAAAATGCCAAATGAAACCTATGTAACTTTACTAACAATTATTACCCCCAATAAACTTTAATGAAAAAAAAAAGCCAAATGAAAATAACTGCCAAAATCCAGTGAAAATATCCTTCAAAAATGAAAGCAAAATATGAACATTTTTGTCAGAGAGAGAGCAAGAGAGAAACTGTTGTCATGAGACCACTCCAAAAGAAATACTAAAGAGAATTCTTGAGCAGAGGAAAATTATACTAGATTGAACATGCAAATACAGGAAAGACTGAAGATCAATGGAAAGAGTACTTATATGGATAAATATAAATAAACATTGACTGGAAAAAAGCAATAATAATAATGCTTTGTTCAGTGTTAAATATATGTATAATTAAAATGCATTAAAATAGGAAAAGTAGGAAGGGTTAAAAATAATTAGTACTAAATTTCCTGTATTCTCTGAAAAGTGATAAAAAGTAGTTTAGAATATGCTCTAATAAATCAAGATAATTTGTTGCAGTCTATAAGGTAATTGTTAATAGAATAATGAAAGTGCATCACTAATAAGCTAATAAGAAATAAAATAATTTAAAAATATACCTGGTCAGGCCATAGGTAAACAAGAAAAAATAAAAAGGGAACATATAACATATGAGACAAATAGAAAAAAATAGTAAGAAATACAGGACAAATAATACAAATATATCAATAATTACATTAATTGTGCATATATGAAATATTTTATTTAAAAACTTGTCAGACTGTATTGTAAAAAAAAATTACATGCTGATGACAAGAGATACACATTAAGTGGAGGAATAATTTTGAGAATAAAAGTACAGAAGGTATACCATGCAAACACTCAACTATAAATAAACAAATGAATGAAGCACGTGTAGCTTTATTAATGTCAAACAATGTTAAACTTTAAGGCAAAAAGATTATCAGAGGTAAACAGTGACATTTTATAATAATAAAATTGTCAATCTCTCTGGGTGGTGAACACACAATGTGACAGACAGATGATGTATTATAGAATTGTACACTTGAAACCTATGTAACTTTACTAACAATTGTCACCCCAATAAACTTTAATTTAAAAAAATTGTCAATCCACTAAAAAGATATAACAATTCTAAATGTATATGCATCTAATAATATAGCCTCAAAATAAAGAAAGCAAAATTTAAAAACCTAAAAGACAAATAGAAAAATTTACAATCACAGTGATATTTTAATACACCCCTTCTAGTAATTCATAGAACAAACATACAATGAATCAGTAAAGACATGAAAGATTTGAACAACACAATTAACTAATCTGACTTAAATGTTACATATAGAACACCCCAACAGTTCATGCTATACTTATTTTTCAAGGGCATATGGAACATTTACCCAAATTGATGTAAGCTAGGCTGAAAGGCAAGTCTCAATAAATTTTGAAGAATTGAAATTATACAGAATATATTTTCTGACTGAAGCACAAGCAAGTAATAAATCAATAAAAAATATAATTAGAATATCTCTAGATATTTAGAAATTTAAAAAGTATTTCTAAATAGCCCATCAGGTCCAAGAGAAATAAACATGGAGATTGGAAAATAACTTTTAACTGATTAATAATAAAATTACAATATATCAAAACTTGTGAGATGCAGCTAAAGCTGTGTTTACAGAGAATCATATAGTCTTAAATGCATGTATTGGAAAAGAAGAAAGGCTGAAATTTAATGATCTAAATATCCATCTCAAGAATTTTTTTGAAGTCATAAGGAGCAGAAGTTAATGAAATAGAAAACAAACATACGATAGAGAAAACTTACAGAGACAAAAGTTGATTCTTTGAATATAACTTTATAAACTCTATAAACCTATAGCAACGTTGAAGGGGAAAAAAAAAGAAAACAGAAATCACCAATATCAAGAATGAAAAGAGAGACATCATTACAGATCTTATAGAGATATTTAAAAGGTAATGAGAGTATATTATGAAAAATTTTATGCCAGTACAAGTGGAAATCTGAATGAAATGGACAAAGTCCTTGAAAATTTTAACTTACTAACTTACCCAAAAAGAAATAAAAGAATAGAAATAAATGGCCCTATATTTATTAAAGAAATTGAGTCCACAATAAAAACTTTCAACTAAAACACACACACACACACACATACACACACACACACACACACACACACACACACACACAGGCCCAGTGGCTTCACCAATAAATATTTCTAATCATTTAACAAATAAAATTAATGTGATAGATACTGTTTCAGATAATAAAAAAGGAAAAGTAGTATACATAGCACAACCTGTGTCATGAGGCCAGGATAACCTTTATACCCAAACTGACAGAGAACAATTAGAGACAAAATCACTCTCATAACATAAACATAATGTTAGCAAATCCAATCCAGCAATAGGTAAAATGTACAATACAATGTAATCGTCAGATTTACTTCAGGATTGGAAGGTTGATTTCACATTCCAAATGAATCCTTGTAATTCACTACACTGACAGAATAAAGGAGAAAAATTATATGTTCATTTCAATCGATTCAGAGAAATTATTGACTAAAAATCAGCACTCATTCATTACAAAAACTCAATAACTAGGCATAGATGTGAATTTCCTATAAAGTGAATTTATCTGATAAAGGTATATACAAAAAGCCTACAGCTAGTGTCATCATTGTTTTTAGATTATTAAGCTATTTGATGATTAAGAAGCTTCAAATACATCCTTCTTTACCTCACTTTGTGTTTCTGGGGGCTGGACTTTGCAAATCACGGTTTTTGCTTTGCCAGCAAGATCCCTCTTAGGCTCTTCCAACAGATGGCATGAGAGAGAGGCTGCAAGGCTGGAGGAGAAAGGGTCTTTCTACTTCATTTCTTCCTGTTTCTGTTTGTATTAATGCATCTGAAGTTCTTCATCCTGATGGTGACATTTGTTTCTAATAGCAACACTTGTTTCCAGTTTGCAGTATTTTCCTGCTTCCAGAATCTGTCTTGCCAAGCCTCCACAGAGATAACAATACCAGCCCTGAAGTTGTCCCCTCTTCACAGGTCTAAATACCAGATCCAAGGGGCCCTATTCAAGATTCTCAAGCAATGTCCTGTCTCCAGGGATCTACAATCCAAATCCATGGAGACCCTCACCTAAGCTTTCAAGTTTTGCTAATATGAACCTCTTCCATTTCTTTTTCCAGCACCAGGGTAGTAGCTGCTTTTGTGGTTACAATCTCTGTGATACCTAGTGTCTCCTCTGCTTTTTCTCCAAAATATGAGTACCAATTCTTTAAATTAAATTCTATCTCTTAAAATAACTGGTATGGTTTCTGTATTCTAACTGACCCTGACTGATATAATACTTAATGGTAAAATACTAAAATCTTCTCCCCAAGACTGGGAATTAACCGGGATACCTGCTGACATCCCATCTACAAAACATTATACTGGAGGACCTAACCGGTGCAGTAAGAGA
The DNA here is from genome assembly GCF_004115265.2 of Rhinolophus ferrumequinum. Lineage (NCBI taxonomy): Eukaryota > Metazoa > Chordata > Mammalia > Chiroptera > Rhinolophidae > Rhinolophus > Rhinolophus ferrumequinum. Next base: position 39,303,093 of record NC_046297.1, read on the forward strand.
AGAAAAAGAAGTAAAAGGCGTAAGAACTAGAAAAGGAGGAATAAAAGTATTTTGACAATATGATTGCATACATAGAAAATGCAAAAGGATGTACATATAAATTATCAAAATGAATAAATGGATTTAGCCACATTGCTAGATGAATATATCAAGGTCAATATTTTTTAAATTGTATTTCCAAATACAGGCAACAAATAATTAGAAAATGGAATTTTTAAAAAGATAACTCTTAAAATAGTATCCAAGTCATCCAGTATCTATAAATTTAACAAAGAATGTACAAAGTATTACTGACAAAAAAACTTTGAAGACCTAAACAAACTGAGGGATTCCTACCCACTGACCAGGAATGCTCACTTTATACTCATACTGCTGTGGGTTGAAAATAAACTTCTATTGTAGTATGCGAATGGAATTTATGAATATATTTGTTACAGTAGCCAGTGTTATTCTAATTTAAATGTTTGGCTGAAAATGCATGCCAATATGACATAATTTTCCTCAAAGATCAATTAATTAAGTGTATAACCCCTAAAAATGAGGTTTTTATTAGGTTCCATTTCAGAGTTTTACTTGAAAATTAGCCTTTCTTTTTTCAGCTTTCACCCTGCCCATTTCAGAAGCCAAGAAGCTTTCCTGTTTGTTAAGCCAAAGTGGTCCCAAGACTATTCCATGCCAAGGCAGGAAACACTGGGAAGAACACCTCTGTCATCATCTTTCTGTCTTTAATCTCTAATACAGTCCTATTAAAAGGTAGAGTACCAGAGATAAATTTGCCACCCCTGCCCACTGGTACTACTTAGAAAATCTGCTCTAACCTCAGCTTCTGGTGAATATGCAAGCTGATTGGTGTGATCCTTACCCTTTCTTAAGCTATGTGGGTAGAAGACACAAATCTAGCTGATTTATTGGTTTGTCAGGGACAAATCAGATTTTAGGACTGGAAGATCATTTGCATCCATTTTAAAGCACAATCATGCTGATAAGTAAACGAGAAAACTGGTCTATTAAGAAGCCAGAGAGCAGTCCTTATATCTGGAGAAAATCAGGGACCAGGGAGCATTTGGAGAGAGAGAATATATGAGACTCCCTGACGGTTTTCCACTACCTTGGAAGCCTAGGCATTCTTCCTACAAATGAGTACCATGAGATGCCTACAGGCTTCCAATAAATTCCTTTTTTTTTTTTTATTAGTTTCAGGTGTACAAAACAATGTAATAAACATTTACACCCCTTACAAAGTGGTAACCCACCACCCCAAGTCTACTACTCCTCTGACATCATATATAGCTGTTACAATTCCACTGACTCTATTCTCTATGCAGTACTTCACATCCTGTGACTATATATACATATATTAAATTATAGTTGTCATTCAGTATTCAACTTCAGCTTCAGGTGTACACTGCAGTGGTCAGGTATCTACACCATCCATGAACTGGTCTCCCTAATAATACAAGTGCCCATCTGACACCCTACAAAATCTTTACAACACTTTGATTAAATTTCCCAAACTGGCTTTCCTATCCCTGTGGCAATCTTGTGGTTACCGATTGTGCTTTCTAATCCCCTCACCTTTTCCCTCATCCCCACCACTCCTCCAATCTAGCAACCTTCAGTTTTTTTCTCTATATCTCTGAGACTGTGTCTGTTTAGTTTGCTCATTTATTCTGTTCTTTAGAGTCCACATATAAGTGAGGTCATATGGTATTAGTCTTTCTCCATCTGACTTTTTTCACTTAGCATAATGTTCTCTAGATCCTTCCATATCGTTGCAAATGGTAAGATTTCATTCTTTATGGCCACATAATACTCCATTGTATAAACAGACCACAGTTTCTTAATCCAGTTGTCTACCAATGGACATTTCAGTTGTTTCCATGTTTGGCTATTGTGAATAGCGCTGCAATAAACATAGGGGTGCATATATTTTTTTTTGAATTAGCGTTTGGATTTCTCTAGATAGACACCTAAGAATGGAATTGCTGGGTCATAAGAGAGTTCCATTTCCAATTTTTTGAGCTAACTCCATATTGATTTCCACAGTGGCTGCACCAATCTGCAATCCCACCAACAGTGCATGAGGGTTCCCTTTTCTTCACATCTTCGCCAGCACTTGTTGTTTGTTGATTTATCGGTGAAAGCCATTCTGACTGGAGTAAGGTAAATAAATTCCTTCTTATTTACACTAATTTGAATTAGCTTCTGTTGTTTGTAACAAATAGACCCTGATCGAGACAGAGAGTGCTATGACAATATATGGCCAGGAATCTGAAGAAGAGGTGAGTGCTGTCTTCCCTCAATTATCCTTCTGTCAAAGTATAACTCACAAGTGAATACACAAGGGGATTTATAGATGATGTAATACAGAATTGTACACCTGAAATTTATGTGATTTTACTAACAATTGTCACCCCAATAAATTTTTAAAAAAGTATAACTCACAAAATATTAAAAACCTAATTTTCATATAGATAGGGAAGTAACACATGTCAGAGTTTTATTCAGTTCATTAATGAGGGAACCAGGAGAATGACAATGCTGGATCAAAAGAGAATATGAGAAAATAGGAGTTCAGTAGTCAGTGCAGGAAAAAAAGAGTACTGAGGTAAGATTGCAAATTCAGATACAAAACTGGTTAATATCCAGGAGAGAAGTAAAACCATAATATTGAGGGATGTCTTCTCTAATGGACAGAAAATAAAATCATCACTATCTTACTAGTTTTGTAAAAGATCTGAGCCCAAACCAATGGTAGAAACTATGTTGCACTCCCTTAGAGTGACAGGATCCTTAGAAAAGCTTCTCTAGATCAATGCTTCTCATGCTGTACAAAAATACAGATTTCTGCACCCTGCGCCCAGAAATTCTGATTCAGTAGGTCTCAAGCTAGGCCTGAGAATTTGCACTTTAACATGTTTACAGGTGTCAGCAGTGTTACTTTGAGTAGCATGGCCTTAGACAACATTGAAAAGTCATAGAGTAATCCTTTTGCATATTTCCAAGTTTTGAATAATTTTCCTTAAACCTTTACTCAAAGTCCCCAAGGGAGAACTAAGCCTCCAGATAAAGAAAAGCAAAGTAAGGCAAATAACAATTTACTCTTGGCTAAGATTGAGTTCAAAACTGAGTGAAGGACTTAGATGAACAAAGCTAGAAAATATGGAGGAGTCTTTTATTCCTATGCACAGTAGGTCTCAGTAACACGTGTCTCTGGTCTTATCATTGAAATGCAAGGAATAGCTTATTCATGCCAACAGCAGCCAGTGACAAAAGAGAAACTAAAGAGAGAGAGAAAGCAAATTCCTTCCAAAATTGGGAACCGTGCTGGTCTAGTCTGCCTTCCAGGAGACCTCAGCTTTGTGCCCGAGAAGAGAAGAGAACTTCCACATAGGAGGGGGGAAAAGACAAGATAATCAGGCCTTCTCCCAAGGGAGCAGTCCTGACACTTTTTACTATTCTTATTTCAAGGGATAAGGTTGTCAGATAAATTACAGGACACTTGACTAAATCTGAATTTCAGATAAACAATGAATAATTTTTAGAATGTCTCAAATATTGCATGTGACATACTTACACTAAAAAAAAAAGCATTGCTTATCTGATATTCAAATTTAACTAGGCATCCTGTATTTTAATTTAGTATTATAATAATACCAATTTTATATGGCTATTGTGAGAATTATGAGATAATGAATATTATCTCATAAGTGAGATAATGAATATAAAGTATTTAAAACATAGAAAACATTTAATACATGTTAGTTATTAACCTCTTTCCAGTTGTACAGAAGCTAAGTCTTGGAGAGAGAAAGTAATCTACCAATACTGGACAATGGGTGATATGAGTAGAATTGTGTGACCCCTCAAATTCATATATTGAAGCCCTAACTCCCAGTACCTCAGAATATGACTATATTTGGAGATAGGGCCTTTAAAGATTAGGATAAAATGGGTCTGTTAGGGTGGGTCCTTATCCAATCTGGCTGGGATATTTATAAAAAGAAGAAATTTGGACGCAAAGAGAAACTAAGGATTTGTGCATACAGAAGAAAGAACATGTGAGGACACAGAGAGTAGGCAGCTATCTGTAAGCCGAGGAAGAAGGTTTCAGGAGAAATCAATACTGCTGAAACCTTGGTCTTGGACTTCTAGCCTCCAGAACTGTGAGAAAAATAGATTTGTGGACAGACGTCATCAAAATGGCGGCATAAGATGAGCCTCTGGAAATCTCCCCTGCAATGTAAATAATCTGAGAAACTATATCTCCACAAAGGACTCACTGCACAGCAGACAGGCAAGATGAAGAGTCTCACTACTGAATTCACCTAAAGGTGAGCGAATCGCGTGAGCAGGGGAGGAGGGAAGGAAGAAGTGCAGAGACAGAGCTGCCCAGGCACAGGACGCAGACTTAGCTCAGTGCCCCGAGCTCACTGCATCCCAGAACTACTGCAGCTGCGGGAGAGGGAAGAACTCGGAATGCTAGGGCTCTGTTTATGGCCCACAGGGCTGAGGGGACAACATATACAACGGCTGAACCCAACGCTCACAGCAGAAACCTCAGAGCAAAGAATGAGGGAAGAAGGCTGAAAATGGTGGTTTAAGCCATCACTGCCACAGAGAATGGAAGCCTTAGGCACTGAGACTAGCCGCCCCCTTCCTACCCTACCAGAGCTTGCCCCACTCCCACTTGACCAGTGCTAGAAGCAGAACAGTAACAGTGTCAGATCAAAAGAACAGAATATTTGCTGTTCTGAGAACTGTGGTCTGCAAACACAGAATCGCAGCCCAACTAGTTCTGGCAAAGGGGAGGGAGCTGTGGAAGCAGGACTGGCTGTGGTGATGGTCACTGCCAATTCTCTGGGCCAGTTCTCACAAATCACCCAACCCCTGTCCCCACCTATCTGGGCAGATGCCTGCAGAAGTAAACAGAGCTGCTGAAACACATGGGCTAACAATCTGGTGCAGGAAGAGCTCTGGAACTTCAAAAGCTCTCCGCATCCCCACACGGATGCGGCGCCCTATGACCCAGGCAAACTTTTCACAGCGGAGAAGCCCGCCTTCCAGGGAATCCCTCCATTGTGTGAGAAGCTGGAATAGTACAGAGAAAACATAACACTACAGTGTGAGAGAGAAAAAGGCTGCAGTCAGAGAGAAAATAAAACATTCTACAAACATGTACTGGAAAACAAAAGAATACCTCTTCCTAACAACCTGTTGCAGAACCCACTCCTGTAGATGTCAAGGAAAAAAAATAATAAATCATTAATTGCCATGAATAACCAAGGCAACAAGACAGCTCAGAAAGAAAGTGAAAAGTCTCCAGAAAAGGAACTTAAAGATATGGAAATATGTGACTGAACTGACAGAGAATTCAAGATTACAGTTCTGAAAAAACTCAACGAGATGCAAAAAAATACAGAAAGGAACTTTAATGAACTCAGAAACACAATCAAAGAACATGAACATTTTACCAAAGAGAATGAAATTTTAAAAAAGAACTAAATAGAATTTCTGGAGATTAAGAACTAAATAGAAGAAATGAAGAATGAAATAGCCAGCTTAGGTAGTAGAGTTAACCAGATGGAGGAAAGAATCAGTGACATCGAAGATAGAAAGCGGGAAATGACATGGATGGAAGAAGAAAGAAACTTGAGATTTAAAAGAAATGAAAGAACTCTACAAGAACGTTCTGACTCCAACAGAAAGAGCAATATAAGAATAATGGGCATACCAGAAGGAGAACAAAGAGACAAGGGAACAGAGAGTATATTCAAACATATAGTTGATGGGAACTTCCCAAATTTGTGGAAAGAACTGGATGCTCGAATCCAAGAAGTAAATAGAACACCTAATTACCTCAACCCCAACGGGACTTCTCCAAGGCACATTGTATTGAAGCTGTCAAACATCAACAACAAAGAAAGAATCCTCAAGGCAGCCAAGGAAAAGAAGACGATGACCTACAAAGGAAAGCCCATTAGTATATCATCAGATTTCTCAGCAGAAACCCTACAAGCCAGGAGAGAGTGGAACCAAATATTTAAACTATTGAAGGAGAGAAATTATGAGCCAAGAATCATATACCCAGCAAAAATATCCTTTAGATATGAAGGAGGAATAAAGACCTTTCCAGACATACAGAAGCTGAGGAAATTTTCTAATACACGACCTGCACTACAAGAAATACTAAAGGAGGCTATTCGACCACCATCAACAGGGACAATTTGTGACAACCAAAACATAAAAAGGGAGAGAGTAAAGGCCTGAACCGGAATATGGGAATGGAGAAAGTAGGAATGCTGAAGAAAATGGAATACTCTAAATATCAAACTTTCTTTTACATAAACTTAAGGGTAACCACTGAAAAAAAATCCAGAACTGAAATATATATTGTAATAAAAGAAGAAACAGAGGGAAACATCATAGAATACCACCACAAAGAAATAATAGACAACAACAAAAAGGTAAAGAAACGATGGAGACACAGTCTTACCAGGAAACTAAAGACAGAATGATAGGAAATCCTCATATATCAATAATCACTCTAAATGTAAATGGACTGAACTCACCAATAAAAAGGCACAGAGTAGCAGATTGAATCAAAAAACTAAACCCAACCATATGCTGTCTCCAAGAGACATAGCTCAGCTATAAAGACAAACATAGACTCAAAGTGAAAGGGTGGAAATTGACACTCCAAGCAAATGGTATCCAGAGAATATCAGTTATAGCTATACTGCTATCACATGAAACAGACTTCAGGGTGAAAAAGGTAACAAGAGACAAAGATGCACATTTCATAGCGGTAAAGGGGACTATACAACAAGAAGACATAACAGTCATCAATATTTATGCCCCCAATCAGGGAGCACCGAAATATACCAAGCAACTACTAACAGAACTAAAGGGAGAAATTGACCAAAACACAATTATACTAGGGGACCTAAAGACGTCATTGAGAGCTATGGATAGATCATCCAAAGAGAAAATAAATAATGAAATAGCAGCCATAAATGACACATTAGATGAAATGGACATAATTAACATATATAGAGCACTTTATCCTAAAACATCAGACTATATATACATTCTTTTCTAGTGTACATGGAACAGTCTCAAGGACAGACCATACATTGGGACATAAAATCAGCCTCAGCAAATTTAAGAAGATTGAAATCATACCAAGCATATTCTCTGATCACAAGGCTTTGAATTTGGATATCAACTGCAAAAAGAAAGCAGGAAAAAACACAAATACATGGAGATTAAACAACATAGTTTTAAAGAACGACTGTGTCAAAGATGAAATTAGAGGAGAGATCAAAAGATACATAAAAACAAATGACAATGAAAATACATCCTACCAAAATTTTGGGGATGCAGCAAAAGAAATTTAAGAGGGAAATTTATATCATTACAGCCCTATCTCAACAAACAAGAGAAATCCCAAATAAATAACCTCATGTTACACCTTAAGGAACTAGAAAAAGAAGAACAAGTGAAACCCAAGGTAAGCAGAAGAAAGGAAATAACAAAATTCACAGCAGAACTAAATGAAATAGAGAACAAAAAGACAATAGAAAAAATTAATGTGACAAAGCTGGTTCTTTGAAAAGATTAACAAAATTGACAAACCCTTGGCTAGACTCACTAAGATAAAAAGAGAGAAGACACTAATTAACAAAATCAGAAATGAAAAAGGGGAAGTTATCACAGACACCACAGAAATACAAAGGATCATCAAAGAATACTATGAAAGACTATATGCCACCAAATTCAATAACCTAGAAGAAATGGACAAGTTCTTAGAAACAAATAGCCTTCCAAGGCTGAACCCTGAAGAAATGAAAAATCTAAACAGACCGATCACCAGTAACGAAATTGAATCAGTCATCCAAAACCTTCCCAAAAGCAAAAGTCCGGGACCAGATGGCTTCACTACTGAATTCTACCAAAACTTCAAAGAAGATCTAATACCAATTCTGCTCAAACTCTTCGAAAAATTTGAAGAGACAGTACTCCCTAACTCATTTTATGAGGCCAACATTACCCTGATACCAAAACCTGGTAAGGACAACACAAAAAAAGAAAACCACAGACCAATATCTCTGATGAATACAGATGCAAAAATCCTAAACAAAATTCTAGCAAATCGAATACAACAATGCATTAAAAAGATCATTCACCATGACCAAGTGGGGTTCATCCCCGGGGCACAAGGATGGTTCAACATCCACAAATCCATCAATGTGATACATCACATAAACAAAATAAAGGACAAAAATCATATGATTATATCAATTGATGCAGAAAAAGCATTTGACAATATACAACATCCATTTATGATTAAAACACTTAATAAAATAGGTATAGAAGGAAAATACCTTAACATAATAAAGGCCATATATGACAAGCCCTCAGCTAATCTCATAATTAATGGCGAAAAACTGAAACCCTTTGCTCTACATTCAGGAACACGGCAGGGCTGTCCCCTATCACCTCTGCTTTTCAACATAATGTTGGAAGTCCTTGCCAGAGCAATCAGGCAAGAGAAAGAAATAAAAGGCATCCAAATTGGGAATGAAGAAGTTAAATTATCGCTCTTTGCAGATGACATGATGCTATATATAGAAAACCCTAAAGACTCCACCAGAAAGCTATTAGAAACAATCAACGAATACAGTAAAGTTGCTGGCTACAAAATCAATGTACAAAAGTCCATTGCATTCCTATATACTAACAATGAAATCTCAGAAAAAGAAACACAAAAAACAATTCCTTTTGCAATTGCAGGAAAAAGAATAAAATACCTAGGAATAAACTTAACCAAGGATGTGAAGGACCCATATGCTGAAAACTATAAGACATTTTTGAAAGAAATTGAAGAAGACACAAAGAAATGGAAAGACATTCCGTGTTCATGGATTGGAAGAATCAATATAGTTAAAATGGTCATATTACCCAAAGCAAATCCCTATCAAAATCCCAGTGGCATTTTTAAAGGAATAGAAAAAAAAATTATCAGATTTGTTTGGAACCACAACAGACCCCGAATAGTGAAAGCAATGCTAAGAAAAACGAACAATACTGGAGATATCACACTCCCTGACTTCAGCTTGTATTACAGGGCAACAGTAATCAAAACAGTATGGTAGTAGTAGAAAAACAGACATACAGACCAATGGAATAGAACTGAAAACCCGGAAATAAGCCCACATAAATATGGACAGATGATTTTCAACAAAGAAGCCAAAAACATACAGTGGAGGAAAGACAGCCTCTTCAATAAATGGTGCTGGGAGAATTGGAAAGCCATGTGCAAAAGAATGAAACTAGACTGCTATCTGTCACCGTGTACCAAAATTATCTCAAAATGGATCAAAGACCTAAGAATGAGACCTGACACAATAAACTGCATAGAAGAAAACATAGGTACTAAACTGATGGACCTTGGGTTCAAAGAGCATTTTATGAATTTGACCTAAAAGGCAAGGGAAGTAAAAGCTGAAATAAATCAATGGGACTATATCAAACTAAAAAGTTTTTGCACAGCAAAAGAAACCATCGACAAAAGAAAGAGGCAACCAACTGAATGGGAGAAGATTTTTGCCAACAGTGCCTACAATAAGGGGTTAATAACCAAAATATACAAGGAACTCATACAAACCAACAATAAAAAACAAACAACCCAATTGAAAAATGGGCAGAGGACCTGAAGAGACATTTCTCAAAAGAAGACATACAAATGGTCAATAGACATATGAAAAAGACTCAACATCGGTAATCATCAGAGAAATACAAATAAAAACCACAATGAGATATCACCTCTGCCCATTTTTTAATTGGATTGTTTATTTTTTGTTGTTGAGTAGTATAAGTTCCTTATGTATTTTGGATATTAGCGCCTTGTAGGAGGCATTGTTTGCAAAAATCTTCTCCCATTCTATTTGACTCTATTTTGTCGATGGTTTCTTTTGCTTTTTTAGTTTGACACAGTCCCATTCATTTATTTTAGCTTTTACTTCCCTCGCCTTTGGAATCAAATCATAAAATGGTCTTTGAACCCAAGAACCGTAAGATTAGTACCTATGTTTTCTTCTATGCAGTTTATTGTTTCAGGTCTTATGTTTAGGTCTTTGATCCGTTTTGAATTAATTTTGGTACACGGTGATAGACAGAAGTCTAGTTTCATTCTTTTGCACAAGGCTTTCCAATTCTCCCAGCACCATTTATTGAAGAGGCTGTCTTTTCTCCACTATATGTTTTGGGCTTCTTTATTGAAAATTATCTGTCCACATTTATGTGTGTTTATTTCTGTGTTCTCAATTCTATTCTATTGGTCTGTGTTTCTGTTTTCTGCCAATACCTTACTATTTTGATTATTGTTGCCCTGTATTACAAGCTTACGTCAGGGAGTTCTTTTTTCCAGCATTGTTCCTTTTTTTTAGGATTGCTTTCACTATACAGGGTCTTTTGTGGTTCCACACAAATCTGATGATTTTTTGTTCTATTTCTTTTAAAAATGCCATTGATATTTTAATGGAGATTGGCAGGAATCTGAAGAAGAGGTGAGTGCTGTCTTCCCTCAATTATCCTTCTGTCAAAGTATAACTCACAAGTGAACACACAAGGGGATTTATAGATGATGTAATACAGAATTGTACCCCTGAAATCTATGTAACTTTACTAACAATTGTCACCCCAATAGACTTTAATATAAAAAAGAAAAAGAAAAAGAAAAATAGATTTCTGTGGTTTAAGCCACCTTATTCTGTGGTATTTTGTTATGACAGCCTTAGCTAACTAATAGAGCAGGTAATGGACCCAGCTGGGGTTCAAACTCTAAGTGGTTGGGCACCAAAGTTTAAGCAGTAATTAACCACTAGACAAGACCACCTAAAATGTAAAGTCAACATGATTCATCTTAACATCTAGAGTGAACCGTCAATTGTAACAATAAATCTGTCTTGATTCCACCATCCCCACTCTCTTCCCACCACTATCTCTTCCAACGCTCACACCCACCTTCCTGGTTGATTCTCTAATCTCTAGATCATCCACTACCTCACCTTCCACCTCCCTGAACATTCCTGGCTGCTGAAAACCACTTGCTGATAATGACTGGAGTTATTGTCTGATGGTTCCCAGTTCACAGAGTAGTACTCAGTTAACAGTCACTGCGCATCTGCTGTAGTGTTGAATGAGAATGGGAATGACTGAGTCAATGGTGCCCACTGGGCTCCTGCTCCCAGACTTCTCCAGTATCTGCCTATCCTCATGCCTACACTGCCATGCGGTTCCTACCAGCCCCATCGGGGTGAAAGGTCTATGACTGGGCCTTATTTCTTAGAGAACACTCTGAGCTTTGTGACTTTGTGTCACAGCATTTCTCATAGGGTTGCTCAGTTTTCTTTTTATAAGATTGGAAGCAACAACATGGAGTGGTCTTCCCTAGGCTTACCAATACAAATATGCCTGAAGTACATCGATGACACGTTTCCAATTAAAGTTGTAAATAAACATCTCAATAGAATGTTGGATGCTTTCACTTCTTGAATTACAAACCAGAGTAAAAAGCTAAAACTGGAATAGAAAGTAGCAAATTGTTTAGCTCTGCTAGAGGGAAAGGTATTCTCCAGGAGAACAGCCTTTTTGTTGCTAACTGCCAGGAGAACAGCCTTTTGGCTATTATGGGTTTCATTGTGTCCCTTCCAAAATATGTTAAAGTCCTGACGTCTGGTACCTCAGAATTTGACCTTATTTGGAAATAGAGTCATTAAGATGTACTTAATTAAGTTGAGATGAGGTCATCCTGGAGTAGGGTGAGCCCTTAATTCAATACGACCAGTGTCTTTATACAAGATCGGACAATTAAGTTTGTTAACTCATCCCAGAGAAAGTGCTACATACCTCATTGCTGAGTATCACTATGGTTACCTTCGAAGTACTCCCCTTAGACAGCTATGTACTGACGCTAGTTCCTAGTCCACCCTTCAAAGCAATTTTGGGACTCCTTTTATGGAATGGCCAACAGCGCTTTCGTCATATTACCCTTGATGTCCTGAATGTCATCAAAATGTCTTCCTTTCAGTATTTCCTTTATCTTCAGGTGAAGAAAGAAGTCATTGGGGGCCAGATCACGTGAGTACGGAGTGTTCCAATACAGTTATTTGTTTACTGGCTAAAAACTCCCTCACAGACAATGCCGCGTGAGCTGGTGCATTGTCATGATGCAAGAGCCATGAATTATTGGTGAAAAGTTCGGGTTGTCTAACTTTTTCACGCAGCCTTTTCAGCACTTCCAAATAGTAAACTTGGTTAACTGTTTGTCCAGTGGGTACAGATTCATAATGAATAATCCCTCTTATATCAAAAAAGGTTAGCAACATCGTTGCAATGAGTTTGCAAATGTAATCATCAGAACTTGTATAAAGAGAAGAGACAAAAACACACAAGATGAATGCCATGTAATAACAGAAGATGATACTGAAGTGATATAACTACCAGCCAAGAAATGCCAAATATTGATGGCCACCCCAGAAACTATGAAGAGGCAAGGAAGGATTCTACTCAGTCTCAGAAGGAGCATGAATTGCTACTGACACCTTGATTTTGGACTTCTGGCCTCCAGAACTTTGAGACAATAAATTCTTCTGTTTTAAGCCGTACAGTTTATGCTCTTTTGTTATGGCAGCCATAGGAAACTAAGACAGTACCCCCTTTGCTTTCCTGAGCATCTTAAGATTCTACTGATCAGACTTCATAAAGGACACAGACAGACAGCTCATTTCTGCTCCACGATGTCTGAAGTCTCATCTGGGATAACCTGAATGGCTGTGGGCAGGAATGTCTGAGAGGTTAACTAGCCTCTCTCTCTCTCTCTCTCTCTCTCTCTCTCTCTCTCTCTCTCTCTCTCTCTCTCTCTCTCTCTTCTTCCTCCTCCTCTTGCTACTCCTCCTCTTCCTCCTTTCTCACACAGTTTCTCCATGTTGCTTGCTTGGACTTCCTCATAGCATGGTAGTTTCAGGATAGTCAAAACACCCTTAGGTAGCTCAAGACTCCAACAGAGTGTATTCTAAGAGACCAAGTTGGAAGATGCTCATAAAAGCTCAGAACTGGCATAGTACCAGAACTGCCATATTCTACTGGTCAAAGCAGTCACAGGCCACCCCCAGATTTAAGAGAAGAAAAAGTCTCCCCCTCCCTCAAAATGAGGAATGTCAAAGAATTTGTAGCCATCTTTAATCTGCATGCATTCTGTGTTTTATATAATTCTAGAACACGTATGGATAAAGGGAACTTTCTTCTTATGACCGCTATGTCTGACTCAAACACCTATGGGGAAAGTCTGATATGAGCAGGTGTTGAATGTAAGGGGGACACAATCTCCTCCGATGAACCCCCTGTCTTTTCCACGGCTCTGAACTTCATGCAGCACCAGAAAGAGTCAAAACAATCTAGAAAATCAAAATGCAAACACAAAAAGAAATTAAGTTCTTATTTCAAACTTGTAAATTATGTGGTGTGAGCTCAAGAAACACTGCAGAACCTGGAGTGGGATGGACAGCAGAGACCAGCATTCACCTCTTATTTGGAGGAGTATCATTTCACTCCTGATAAGTGAAAAACCTTCCCAAACAGGATATGTTGTTTTATCTTCACCCTGTGCTTCCTTTGTAAGTGGACAGGGAAGGAAAGAGAGGGGGAGCAGGGACAGGAAGAGGTGGGAGACTCTAATCCATCTTCTTGCACTCAAACTATGAAGTCAGGTATGCATGGATTTGAATCCAAACTCTGCCCCTTCCCTGTTGTGTCACTGTGGGGACAAAGTCCTAGAGAGCAGTTTCCAGGTTCTCGACCTCACATGGAAAGGTGCTGGGTGGGTTATTAGACGGCCATCAGCTGTAATCAGATGGCCATCAACTGTGGCTGGGTGGCCATGAGCTGTTACCTGTTAGCAATTAAGCACTAATATAACTGCGGTGGCTACACTAAGGGGTTGGTTGGTTGGTTGTTTGGCAGAGAAGCAAACGGCAGATTGCAGCTAGCAAGTGGGGTTAACAAGCATGGATGGTGGATTGCAGATCGTGTGGATCCTATTTCCTCTGTGTGAGGACAGAGCCAGGAGTGCAGTTTCCAGGCTCTCGGCCTCAAGTGGAAAGGTGCTCACTCGGGTAGTAAATGGCCATCAACTGTGATTGGATGGCCATCAGCTGTGGCTAGTTGGCCGTCAGCTGTATCCAGTGAGCCATTGGCCACTAATATAACTGCCGTGGCTACGCTAGCAGAAAATGGGGGCTAGCAAGAAGATGGTGGCTGGCAAGTGCGGATTGCAGTTAGAACGGCGTGTTGTGGACAGTGTGGCTCCTGCTTCCTGTGTCTCCAACCCAGCCGCCAGCGAGAATACAGTGGTATGACTCCCCTACCGATGGCTCTGTGGGTGTTCCTTTTTGGCCTCACCATGTCCTGCGTTCTTATGTGAGGAGCGAGACCAGAGACCCCGCCTGATACCCTGCATGACACTGTGTCTCGCACGGCCACCAGCAGGACTGGGGTTCAGGAAGACCCCTTGTTGGGGTACTGGTGGACGTTTGCTTTTGTGTCTCAACCAGCCACCATCAAGAATATAGTGGTATGACTCCCCTATCTATGGCTCTGCTGGTATTCCTTTTTGGCCTCACCATATCCTGCGTTCTTGTGCAGGGAGTGGGATCAGAGACCTTGCATGACAGTCACCATGGCATGTTACTTCACATCTCTAAGCCTCTGTGTCTTCACCTGCAAAATAGGGATAATACTGCTAGCCTCACAGGACTGTTATGAGCAATAAATTAGGTCATGTTAAAAATGCATGTAAAGCAATTAACACAGGGTTTGACATAGAGAAATAAGCGCTCAACACGTTTGTTGTTATGGTCATCATTCTTATCTTTGTCATTGTCATTACTAGGACCATGTGATAAAAGATGAAAAGCTAAAGGAACTGACCAACATGGCTGTGGGGACAGAGCCAGGAGTACAGTTTCCAGGCTTTCGGCCTCACGTGGAAAGGTGCTGGCTCAGGTAGTAAATGGCCATCAACTGTGATTGGATGGCCATCAGCTGTGGCTTGTTGGCCGTCAGGTGTAACCAGTGAGCCATTGGCCACTAATATAACTGCTGTGGCTACGCTAGCAGCAAAATGGGGGCTAGCAAGAAGATGGTGGCTGAGCTAGCAAGCAGCGGAGTGTGGATTGCGGATTGCAGAGAGGCGGATTGCAGTTAGCAAGTGAGGTTGGTTGGCAGAGAAAAGTGGACGGCAGGTTGCAGATAGTGTGTCTCCTGCTTCCTGTGTCTCTAACCCAGCCGCCAGCAAAAATATAGTGGTATGACTCCCCTATCTATGGCTCCGTGGGTGTTCCTTTTTGGCCTCACCATATCCTGCTTTCTTATGTGGGGAGCAGGACCAGAGACCCCGCAGACCGCCCCACATGACAAATGGCACAGCGAGCAGAGTCTCCGAGATGACACATTGAGCAGCCAGCAGGGTACGGTGCTGGCCAAAGCTCTCCGAATGCGGTGGAGCAGTCTGTGCGTGAGTCTGAGGAAGACCAGGAGGAGCAGCTGCTGCAGAACTGGACCCCTGTGGAGGGATGGAAAGACATGGACGGTTCCCCAACCAGCATAGGCCAGAGAAAGCTAAGGTCATTGTGGCCCTGTGGCCTGGGAAGTTCTTGCAGCCGGGATGTGGGACTTGTCCCAGGAGGAAACGCTTGCTGAGTCCTTCGTGGGAGATGAGGGTGAGGTCAAGGATATCCCTCACCCCTAGGACAGCCCTGGTGAATGACTATGGACTATGGGGAATTGCCTTCCATCCCTAATTTAATGGACCGCTTGACTGTTTGCTTGGGAACATACCATCACGTAGTGGAACTGGCGGATGTTTGCTTTTGTGTCTCGACCAGCCTCCGTGGAGAATATGTGAGAAAGACTGGCTGTGTCCAGGAAGTCTGGCTGTGCCCAGAGAGAGTGGCAGTGCCCTGAGAGTCCTGGCTGAGCCCAGGAAGTCTGGCCCTGCCCAGAGAGTGTGACAGTGCCCTGAGAAACCCTGGCTGTATCCAAGGAGACTGGTGGTACCCTAAGAAGCCCAGGAAGTCTGGCCGTGCCCAGAAGGACTGATGGTGCCCTGAGAAACCCTGGCTGTGCCCAGACAGCCTGGCTGTGTCCAGGATATTGCATTCACCTCCAGGCTCCTCGCACAGAGCCCCTCAAGGAAGACGCTTGTCGCGTAGATTGTGAAGCGAGACCTTATAGGGGTGGAGTGTGGGGACAGAGCCAGGAGTGCAGTTTCCAGGCTCTCGGCTTCATGAGGAAAGGTGCTGGCTCAGGTAGTAAACGGCCATCAACTGTGATTGGATGGCCATCAGCTGTGGCTAGTTGGCCGTCAGCTGTAACCAGTTTGCCATTGGCCACTAATATAACTGCCGTGGCTACGCTAGCAGCAAATGGGGGCTAGCAAAAAAATGGTGGCTGAGCTAGTAAGTGGCAGAGTGTGGATTACGGATTGCAAAGAAGCAGATTGCAGCTAACAAGTGAGGTTGGTTGGCAGAGAGAAGTGGACGGCAGGTTGCAGATAGTGTGGCTCCTGCTTCCTGTGTCTCTAACCCAGCCACCAGCAAGAATATAGTGGTATGACTCCCCTATCTATGGCTCCCTGGATGTTCCTTTTTGGCCTCACAATATCCTGTGTTCTTGTGTGGGGAGCGGGAGCTGAGACCCCGCAGGCCGCCCCGCGTGACAATGGCAATAGCAGATCACTTTGGGTGTTGGAATTATAGGAGCTTTATATTTTCTAATTCTATGAATGCATTAATTTTTCTAATCAGGAAAGAATAAAATTATTTTTTAAAGTTAATCGATGTCCTTTTGGGATTCCCTTTAGCTTACGCTGGTTAAAACTCTTCTTATTTCTCACATCTTTTTGCCCAGAGAAGGTACAGCTGTACAGGATATAAGCACCCATACCAGTGGGTCCCAACAGCCCCTTCTTGAGTGGCATACACAGCTTCCTAGGAGTCTGGAAGCTGCAGAGAATGAAACACCCCTTCCCACCCTGATGCATTCAACATTTGGCCACAGCTTCTCTAGACACCAGTCAGAAACATGGGCTGCAGACTGCCTTGGTTACCACCAAATGTAGAGCAAGAACACTTGGCTCTAACCAGAGCCAGCACTAGGGTGGGGTGGGTGAGGTGCTTTGGGCACAAAACGCAAGGAGGTGCCAACCGTGCACTTTCTTCATGACTCTGAGAGAAAGTGCTCCTTAAATTTTGCACTTCATTCACCCCACCCTCTTGCCAGTTGTGATCCCAACATCATGATGTCCAGGAAGACAGCCAAGACCCCAATCAGTTCCCACCCGACTCCTCCCCAAGACTTGAAGGAGAAAAAGTGTTTAACAGACAGGTCCTTGTGGTAGAGCTGCTGCCTAGACACCTAGTGGAAAAGCTACAGGCCAAAAACCTGAGGTTGTATGTGCTGGAAGGCACAGGTCAGCCTTGGGCTCCGACCCACGTGGAGACAGTGCTGTCCTATCTTGTCCAGCTCCTGGGGTCATGGTGCCCTCTGGCATGGTCAGGCTGTCTCCCAGACTACACAGTTGCATGCCCTTTCTCCACCCATGATGTTCTGCAGGGGTTCTCCTGGGGCCAAAGCAAACAGCTGTCCTTGCCAGGAGCTGAGCTCATCGTAGTGACGTTACTCACAAAGGGGTACTGGGCCCCTATTAGTACTGACCTTCTCTTCCCATTTGTGTACAGGACCCTCCCCTCTCTCAACTACACCCAGATCTGTCATATCATTATTTCCTCCAGAGCATCAAAGACCAACCCTCACTCCAGTTGCAGCTCTCCTCTGCCTGCCAGGACAGCAGCCCCCCTTCAGGAAGCCTCAGGCCCCAGAGCAGTCTTTCTGGCTTCTTCTGTGGCCTTTTTGATTTGTGTAGGTCAGTATAATTTTTAGTGTTGAAAGAAGTGGATGATTAATTTCTGCTAGTGATTTTCTGCCTTGCCCCCTAGATACCTTTCAGTAACTCCAACCACAATTTCACATTAAATGATTCAGTGCTTCATTCATTTGCCTAAGGAATTCTCTGCCTAGTTTATCTCTGTGGCTTACTGATACCTCCCTTTATTCTTACCTTGTTTCCCTCTCTTCTTTTCTGACATTTAGTGTTTCTGAGCCTTCTTGTCTGGCCTCCAGCACTGCCCATGTCCCTGCCATGTCCCACCTGCAACCCCCACCTGCTGGAGTCAAAACAAACTGGTAATAATAAAGCATGCATTTGGCATGCTTTATGAATCCCTGTCAATAACTAGCAATTTAACAGGTGTCACTTTTAGTGAAGATCATCTTTACCAATTCTACTTCTTCCAGCTGGGCTCTCTGAATGGCTATTGGTGTCATTCTTCCTGTCATATCTCTGGGCTTGTTTACCTCACTTAGCACTGAATGACACTTGGGTCTCAGAAAACAGACCAAGGTGTATCCTGAGGCTTCTTATGTTTTGGCTGAACTGAAGGATTCCCCACAGTTTCCATGTATCTTTGATGCTAGCACTCAGAATGCAGAACTTTAGCTTGAGTTCACTCCCACATTTTGTCTCACTTAACCATGAAACAACCCAGTACAGTTCTGCCTCCCCTTCCTTTGGCAGTAACCATGTTTTGGGAGCCAGCATTACTGTCTGAAGAGTCATCTCTTTCTCTCACACAGACCCCCAGGTACTGAAAGACAATATCTGCACTGGTTAATTCACAGAGGAGAGTTAGCACCTGATACCAATACTTTATCCTGACTCTTGGGCCAGTCTGAGTCAAAGTCTTTCTTTCTACTTGTTTGTGTTTATCCATACAGCAAAGGGAAACCTGATGAGTAAAGGGGAACCTGAGAGTATATTCAAAGCCTCCAAGGATTGCCTTGTACCCCCAGCATAAGAAAAAGTGATTGGTGACACAGATGTTAAAAAGCATGTCCTAAGTTGGTATCTGGCCAAAGACTATCAATGTTATTATGAGATAATTATCTTATTGGTAATTTAAGATTGGTGGTGTATTTGGTTTCATGAAATGCAAATCAAGATGAGCAGTTTCTAAATTACTGTCCCACAGTAAACAAACTCATGTCTCGAAAAAAATTAAAGGTGATTTGTGTGGATGAAGAAATGTCCCTGGGTAGGAAAGAATAAACCATGCTCATATGGCACTGAATAAGTGGTTAGAAAGGGCCAAATCTATTTGGAGCAATGACTAAATAGAATCCACTGATGTCAGACTTTGCCTGAAGCAGCTGAATGAAGTGGAATTTTCACCCTACCAATGTTTGACTTTGGCTCATTAAAAACATGACTCATTTTGCCTCTCTGTACCCTCTTCTTCTAAGTTCTGCTTACTTGGCCCACTCTAGATAATTCAACATTCATTGCTCTACCAGTTTGTTCCAAAAACATTTACTGAGAACCTATTCCATTCATAGCACTATGTTGGGTCCGGCAGAAATGCAGAAGTGTAAAAGCTAGTATGTACTCTCCAGATATTAGAGTAACCAGGGAGATACACAAGTGCACAAATAACTAAAAGGTAAGAAAAAAAGGTTATCATTGTTATTAAAGAGATAGGAGAAAGAACATAGGAAGGAATTAACCTTGACTTGATAGTGTTTATTTTGACCTAAGTCATGTTCAAGTTAGTTGCCTAACAGGGGCATTGTGCTTTTCCAAGAGGGAGTTATCATTTGCTATTTCCCCACCTTGTGTTCATGTCGCACGGTGCCTTCATTTATAGCAAACTGGTGACCATCTCCCTAAACTCAATTTCTAAAATGCTAGGAAACGACATCTATTGTGCAGAGGAAGATGTGTTTGGAAAGGGAGGTTGGGGTGAGATGGGAAGAGACCTGGAAATTACCTGCTCCAGTTGTCTGAGCCTTCTTTTCTGTGAGTTTCTGAGAAAGAAACGCTTGCTTGATTAGGGCCTGCTGGCATATTTCACATGAGGCAGAACACATGGTTCCTTGGGGTTTAACCCAGCCTGAATACAGATGGAGGGCCCTCTTGAGAACCTTTGTTTTCTTTAGCTTACCCACATGCCAACAGGCACAAAACAAATGTTTGGAGCCAATCAACAATGCATTGGTAAAAGCAAAACTACCAGGTCCCTACTGCTAAAGAATTCATCTGTAAGGGACACATTTCCCATTTGCAAGTCCAAATGTGCCGATCACAAAGGTAAATAAAAACAGTTCAAAGGAAAAACAAAGCTTTCTAGCCCTTTGAAAAAGAATACCTGTTCCATATAATAATAAAGTAAAATTTGTCAGAATATTGCTTTTTATATGAAATTAGTTCATGAATTTCGTTTACAATCCAAACACATTTTGTAAATCAGGCATGTCGTGTCAAAATATGCCTGACTGAGTAATAGTCCACTTGAAAGAATGCCGGTCGTAGGGCTGGTTTCCACCAACATTCCTAATAGCAAATATCTCTATGGTGTTTTGCGGTTTACAAAGTACTTTTGTATTTATGACCTTGCTTAACCCTCACAATGATCCAGTTAGGAAGTTAGGACTATTATTCCCACTTGATGATACCTGAGAAAACTGAGGCTGGAGAAGTTGTGACTTGCTGCCTGAGTGCAGCAAGCACAGCTGGGAGTGTCTGCTCTTAAACATCAGACTTGACCCTGACACTGGGCTCCAGCATGCTTTCCACTCTCCCATGCTATCTCCTGGGACAAGTGCCAGCTGCTTAAAGTACCGGACATCCTGGTGGGGCAAGGAATCTCTCAACCCTCTCATTAATTCAATTTACTCATTTAGCAAACCCTCACTGAATGTTGCTAGGCATGGGAGATAAACTGGTGACACAAGATACTTGTCCCCACTCTCATCCAATTCAAACCCAATTGGAGAAGACACACTAAACAAACATGAGTAGTAGAGTGTGGTTATGCTATGACAGGGCAGCCATGGAGTCACTGCCGTCCCTAAACTCAACGTCCCTGTTGTGTGTGCCATTCAACTCTCCCTGGGCTTTGCTGCCTCTATATGATAATAACAACAACCATTCACTAAGCGCCTATTATGTGCCAGGCACTACTATGTGCCAGGCACTGCATTTGGCTTAGATACATTCTCTCATTGCATCCTTGCTGTAATTCCTACAAGGAGGTATTAGGATTCCATTTTATAGAGGAGGACACTGGAACTCAGAGCAATTGAGTAACTTGCTGTATTTGTTTTGTATTGCCACATAAAAAGTTCCTCCAAAACTTACTGGCTTAAAACAACAGTTTTTTTTTTAAGATTTCATTGGGGAAGGGGAACAGGACTTTATTGGGGAACAGTGTGTACTTCCAGGACTTTTTTCCAAGTCGTTGTCCTTTCAATCTTAGTTGTGGAGGGTGCAGCTCAGCTCCAGGTCCAGTTGCCATTGTTGGTTGCAGGAGGCACAGCCCACCATCCTTTGCAGGAGTCGAACCAGCAACCAACTGAGCCATCGGGAGCTCAGCTCAACGTGCTGTGTTCAATCTTAGTTGCAGGGGGCGGAGCCCACCATCCCTTGCGGGAGTCGAGGAATCAAACCAGCACCCTTTTGGTTGAGAGCCCACTGGCTGATGTGGGAATCGAACCGGCAGCCTTTGGCGTTGGGAGCACTGAGCTCCAACTGCCTGAGCCACTGGGCCGGCCCCATTTTTTTTTTTTTTTTTTGAGGTTGGAATACTTATTAAAGCTTTGTTTTTTTAATATGATTTATTAAATTTTAAGTTTTTGTAATATAAAATGGCTGTATTTAACAATTGTCTCACAAAATTCCTGAACATTTAACAATTGGCTCTTCTGAGCTGGTACAAGCCATCTCCGGCTTCCATGGGAGGGCAATTGCAGGCATGTAAAATGACTCCTGCCATTGTAATTACAAAATGAAATGTGAACATCCTGCGACAAGTTTGGTGATTAGGAACAAAAGAATGAGAGTGAGTTACATTTTCAATAGCTTTTTCCCAAATAAAATGAGTTTAGGGGCAGTTCAACAATGGGATTATCTGGCACTTTTAAGAAGGCTTAAAAAAAAAAGACTCTAAATCTTTTCACTTAAATTGAGATGTAATTGACACAAAGCACTGTATATATTTAAGGTGTACAGCACAATTATTTGATTTACATATATTGTGAAATGATGGCCACAATAAGGTTAGTTAACACCCATCAGCTCCTATAGAGAGAAGAGAAAACAGCCTTTATTATCTTACAGTTGTTGTGAGTCAGGGACCTCAGCACGGCTTAGCAGGGATCCTTTGGCTGAGGGTCTCGCACAGGCTGCAACTAAGGTGTCAGCTGGAACCACCATCATGTCAAGGCTCCACAAGGAAGGATCTGCTTTTGAGTTCACTTACATGGCTGTTGGAGAATCTAGTTCCTCGTGGGCCATTGGGCTGAGGGCCCCAGTTCCACACCAGTTGGCTGAAGTCTGCCCTCAGTCCCTTTTTACATGAGCCTCTTTGTAGGGCAGCTTACAACATGCCAACTTGCTTCATTAGAGTCAGAGAGACAGAGAGAATGTAGTGTGTAAGCAAGACAGAACTCACAGACTTTTACAACCTAACCTCCAAAGTGGCATCCTGTCACTTTTGCCAGATTCTATTCATTAGAGTCCCTAGGTTCAGCCTACACACACACAAAAGGAGGGTTTTACAAAAAGGAATAAATATCAGGAAGTGGGATCACTGGAAGCCATTTTAGAAGCAGCCTACCACACTTGCCAATAGCTAATTTACAGTATATCCCGAACTCAAATCCATGTCTGTCTGACTTGTAGCATCCATGCTCAATACACCACCTGGCATAACCAGACAGATTTCCAACATGTACACAGTTAATCATATTGCAGTTTCCAAAGCATTAGTACACATGTGATTTGTTTCATTCAAGATATTAATACATACAAGCAGATATTTTAATTCTCATTTTATACAAGAGAAAACTGAAATTCATAGAGCATAAATGACTCATGGATTTGTGTAAGTCATTATAATTTTTAGTGCTGATGTTTAATGACACTTTAGTGTTGGAGCCTAAATAATTTTTCAAGTTCACCCCAGTGGAGCCTGGATGCAGGTTTTCTGCCTCCAAGAAGCCCGATGCCTAGAGTATCCAAGTCACTGATTTCCACCTGTTTTCTATTTCTATGAAGCCTTCATATGTAGTTTGTAATCCCCATTCATCTGTGGGAGGCAGTGTCAAATGATTTTAAAGCTTCTTAAATCCCATCAGAGGGGACCTCAGGCTCCCACAGCTTCCCAGTGTGATTGCAGTTCCAAGGCCACCATCATGATAAGATTGGGGATGAGGTGAAAGGAGGAGCTCCAAAAATTTTGGGATGAGCCCTGTACATTGGATACATATCTCACTGTCCAGCCCATGGGTCACAGGTGGCTTTTGCAAAGAGTTAGAAGTAAAAACTGTCCACCCAATACTAAAAGTGAGCACCAATCTGACTTTCATTCTTTTGTAGATAGCTTTGGCCCTTATTCCTCTTGAGTCCCCAATCGCAAACAATCACTAAGAAAGCCCAAGTAGCTTTAGATATACCCCATTTCCTGGTCAACATAACAGCTTCTTTACTGAGTGGTTTCCCTATTTCTAGTCTCTACCCCCTAAATCCATTCTCCATGGTCTCCAGATGAGATTTCTAAACTCAGATCTGATCTTAAAAAAATTTCCAACTTAAAACTTTCAATGCATTTCCATTGCTCTTCAAATAAAGCAATATTCCTTATCAAAAAAGACAAAGCCCTGCTGATCTGGCCCCTCTTCTTTCCTTGTCAGCCTTGGCTCTCACTATCTTCCTGACATCATTTTTGCTCCAGCAACAGTGACCTGGCATGGCCAGTGTCTGTCATGTAATATGCACTCTCTCATTTTCTGACTATTCCTACACCCTTTACCTGGTGAAAGACTTCCAGCCATCCCTCATATGCCCATTCTTCATGAAAACTTTCCCTGACTGCTTCCTAGTCTTGATTTGGTATCCTTCCTTTGTCATCCCATGGACTTTCTGTCACATGTGTTGTTACCATGAGGTCAGTGCCAGGAGGACAGATGCTGGATTTGCTCTGTCTTATATCCACTGTGGCCAGCATAGCCTCAGGACCATACTAGTGACTTAGTAAAAATTTGTTGAATGAATGAGTGAATGAATGCAACCGCTGCTCTCATGTCCCTGGGCTTAAGGCTTCTAGTTGCTTATCATTAACCCGCAAGTCACTGAGCTTCTTTTGGTCTTGATGCCTCCAGGGAAATTGGCCAGTCATGGTGGAGACCTTGCATAACTTAAGGCAACATATTCATTCATTTGCTCTGTCAACAAACATTTGTGCCACGCATATTCTGGGTGCTGGAACAGAGTAAAAAGTGAGTTAAGCGTATAAAATCCTGACCAAAATGAATTCTCAGTCGGGTATCTGGAGCTTATACTGTTTCAGAGAGTTCCTTGGGGGAATAATATACTCATGTTTATAAAGTACCTTAATAAAGACACTACCTTAGTATTACTGTCCTTTCTCAAATACATTTGATTTTTAGTCACTGTAACATTACCAGCCAAATCTAGAATATATTGTAATCATCTATGGTTCCATTTTGTTTTATTGTTTAAGTTTTGGAGTATGTGGCCAGTAGCTAGCAATACCCCCTCTCATTTGACGAAAACTCCATACCAGCTACAATATTAGAATTGTTTTTGAGATGGTAATAATTTTAGGAGTTACTGTTAAAAAGTAATATAGGTCAATAATATAGTCAGTAATATACTTTAACATTTTATGACCCTTTCTCAGTTCCCTTCTAGTTAAAACATAAAAAATAAAAAGCATTCTTCTCTGAGGCTTGGGGTTTCTGAGCTTCCACAGGGATTTAAGCCATCATTATTAGAGTTTGTGCAGTTAATTCTCCAGGCTGCCTTAGCCAATGGGAGCAGAGGACATGGCCCAGCAGGATGAGACTGACTTTCTCTCCTCCAAGAGATACATTAATTTATTCATGAATTTAGTCTCTCACTAATTCTAATAATAATGATAGTATGGCATTGATTCATTATCTACTATATGCCAGGCACTATGCTAAAGAGCTTTCCATTTGCTACCTGGAAGAGCCTTAGAAAATTATTACTTTCATTATCCTGTTTTACAGATGAGGATGTTGAGATTGAGGAAGGTCAGATAAGTTTACCCAACGTCACCCAAGTCTTAAGTGGCAGGGGAGAAATTCAACCGCAGATCATTCTGACAAAAGCACATGTACCTTTCTCAATTTCCTTAATTCCAGAAATATCTGAGGTGACTTAGAAAAACATATTCAGTTGTGTACTGAATATGTACCAATAACAAATCGATGAAGTAAAGAAATAAAGAGGACACTTAAGGTAGAAGCAAATAAGATGAAGTTGGAACTAGCTTACAAAATATATACCCATAGAGTCCTGTGTACTTTGGAAAAGAAAACAGCAAATCTGATTCTACATTTCTTAGTCAAAGAGGGAAATGTTTTCATTTATGTCCTTTACAGTATTCATAAAATCAAAAACAAACTAGGTGCTTGGGGGAAAATAATCTCTATCCTGATACTGAGACTTCAGAAAATTTCTCTTGAGCCTCTTAAAAACGATTGTGTGATGTAATGATAGATAGACTGTCACCCTCAACAGCAACCCTGCAGGAAATTCGGCAATGGTTCTGTGAGGCTGTTTCACAGATCCATTTATAACACATCTCAGCATAGTGAACGATTTAACATCAAAGCCCAGGTGAAAAGAGCTGAACCCAGATTTTATAGCTTTCCAATGGCCCGGCTGAATCCCAGGAAGCAGAGCTCCAGAAACACATTTTCTAACACCAAGTGTGCAGGCATCCTATGGCACAAGCTAGAGATTGGCCTGTGTCCTTCCATAGGGTATCTACTTATTGACAACCTTCTCTGAAGAACAAGAGTGTTTCAAGGTCAGGCACCTGGTACATGTGCTCCATCCCACTTCTATGCAGACACAGAAAAAGCTTCAGAGCAGGGCTTACATTTCCACACAAAACAATTCTGGTGCCATCCAGATTCCACAACATCCCTGGGGAAATGGAGGGAAGTTACTAATATTATGAGGAGGGTCCTTAAAATCCCACGCTTCTCCTCTCTCTAACCCTCCTACGTTTGGTGGGCTTTTAGGGGACAATATATATGGCTAAGGAGAGATATGGTAAATCAGTCTATTTTGCAAGCATCTAGTAGCTTTAGTATAGGAGGCTGAATAGTGGCTCCCCAAAGATGTCAGTACATAATCCCTGGAGCCTGTGAATGTTACTGCCGATGGTTTACTCTTTGCAGATGTGACTACATTAAAGATCTTAAAATGGGAAGAGTACCGTGGATTATCAAGAGGGACCCTAAATGTATCACAATACCCTTATAAGGGAGAGGCAGAGGGAGACTTGACAAAAAGGAAAAGATGATGTGACCACGGAGGCAGAGATTGAAGTGATACAGTCACAAGCCAAGGAATACCAGCAGCCACCAGAAGCTGGAAGAGACAAGGAACAGATTCTGCCCTAGAGCCTCTGGAGGGACCATGACCTTGCAGACACCTTCACTCAGCACAATGATACTGATTTCATACTCCTAGACTTCAGAAATATGAAAGAATAAATTTCTGTTGTTTTAATCCACCAACTTTGTGGTAATTTATTAAGCAGTCACAGGAAACTAATATACCTAGTAAGAGCTTTAGGGGAAGGAGATAGGGGCTAATTACAGAAATAAAGTTTGAGAACTTGGGCCCAGTACCCAGTACCTCTCCAATCTTCAGCATGCCCAAGACCTTGGCTGCCAGTTTCCGCGAAAACCAGGGTCTCTCCCACCATAAAAACTCATACTTCTTCGAAGCCCCAATCAGTCCAAGTGGAGGATGAATATTTCTGAGTTCAGGTCAGATTTACGATCAAAATGGCGGCGTGAGGTGAGCCACTGGAAATCTTCCCTGGAATTTACAACAAATTGAAAAACTATAACTCCACAAAGGACTCCCTATATAGCAGACAGGCAAGACGAAGAGGCTCACTACTGAATTCACCTAAAGGTGGGCAAATTGTGCGAGCAGGGGATGAGGGAAGGGAGAAGTGCAGAGATGGGGCCGCGCAGGCGCAGGATGAAGACCTAGCTCAGTGCTCCGAGCTCGCTGCATCCAGAACTAATGCAGCTGCGGAAGAGGGAAGAACTCGGACTGCTAGGGCTCCGTTTATGGCCCACAGGGCTGAGGGGACAGCATATAACACAGCTGAACCCAACACTCACGGCAGAGACCTCGGAGCAAAGACTGAGGGAAGAAGGCTGAAAATGGTGGTTTAAGCCCTTACTGCCACAGAGAACAGAAGCCGTAGGCACTGAAATGAGCTGCCCCCTCCCTACCCTCCCAGAGCTCGCCCCGCTCCCACTTGACCAGTGCTAGAAACAGAACAGTAGCAATGTCAGATAAAAACAACAGAATATTTGCAGTTCTGAGAACTGTGGTCCGCAGACACAGATTCGCAGCCCAACTAGTTCTGGTAAAGGGGAGGGAGCTGGGGAAGCAGGACTGGCTGTGGTGGTGGTTGCCCATCATTGCTCTGGGCCACCTCTCGAACACACCCTGCCCCTCTCCCAACCTATCTCGGTGGATCCCTGCAGGAGTAAACACAACTGCTGAAACACATGGGCTCTGAATCTGGTGCAGGAAGAGCTTTGGAACTTCAAAAGCTCCCTGCATCCCCGCAGAGAAGCAGTGCCCTATGACCCAGGTGAACTGTTCACAGAGGAGAAGCCCACCTTCCAGGGAATCCCCCCATTGTGTGAAAAGCTGGAATAGTGCAGAGAAAACATAACACTACAGTGTGAGAGAGAAAAAAAGGCTACAGTCGGAGAGAAAATAAAACATTCTACAAATACGCACTAGAAAACAAAAGAAAGACCTTTTCCTATCAACCTGTTGCAGAAGCCACTCCTGTAGATGTCTAGGAAGAGACATAATAAATCAGTAATTGCCATGAATAACCAAGGCAACAAGACAGCTCAGAAAGAACGTGAAAAGTCTCCAGAAAATGAACTTAAAGATATGGAAATACGTGACTTAAATGACAGAGAATTCAAGATTGCGGTTCTGAAAAAACTCAACGAGAGACAAGAAAACACAGAAAGGCAGTTTAACGAACTCAGAAACACAATCAAAGAACAACATGAACATTTTACCAAAGAGATTGAAATTTTAAAAAAGAACCAAATAGAATTTCTGGAGATTAAGAACTAAAGAGAAGAAATGTAGAATGAAATAGCCAGCTTAGGGAGTAGAGTTGACCAGATGAAGGAAAGAATCAGTGACATCAAAGATAGAAACCTGGAAATGACATGGATGGAAGAAGAAAGAAACTTGAGACTTAAAAGAAATGAAAGAGCTCTACAAGAACTTCCTGGCTCCATCAGAAAGAGCAAGATAAGAATAATGGGCATACCAGAAGGAGAAGAAAGGGAGAAGGGAACAGAGAGTATATTTAAACTTCCCGACTTGTGGAAAGAACTGGATCCTTGGACCCAAGAAGCAAATAGAACACCTAATTACCTCAATCCCAACAGGCCTTCTCCAAGGCACACTGTGCTGAAGCTGTCAAAAATTAAACCAAAGAAAGAATCCTCAAGGCAGCCAGGGAAATGATGGTAACCTACAAAGGAAAGTCTATTAGAATCTCATCAGATTATTCAGCAGAAATTCTACAAGCCAGGAGGGAGTGGAATCAAATATTCAAACGATTGAAAGAAAGAATTTATGAGCCAAGGATAATATATCCAGCAAAGATATCCTTTGGATATGAAGGAGGAATAAGACCTTTCCAGACATACAGAAGTTGAGGGAATTTTCTAGCACAAAACCTGCACTACAAGAAATACTGAAGGAGGCCATCAACCTGAAACAAAAAAGCAAAAGAATACAAAACTATGAGTAGTGTTACAAACAGACAGATGCAGGAAATGGCAACCCCTACACCAAGGACACTAAACAATTAAACATAACATACAGGGTAAAGAAGGAAACAAAAACAAAAACAAAAGAAGAGGAAGAAGACAACTTGCTACTGCAGCTCAGAAATCAACTCACAGCATAAATAGGAATAATTTATGACAACAAAAACATAAAAGGGGAGAGAGTAAAGGTATGAACCGACACAAGGGAATGGAGAAAGTAAGCATACTAAAGAAAATGGAATTCTCTAAATATGAAACTTTCTTTTACATAAACTTAATAGTGACCACTCAAAAAAAAATCCAGAACTGAAATATATAACATAAGAAAAGAAGAAATAGAGGGGAAAATCATAGAATACCATCACACTGAAAAAGACATCAACAAAAAGGCAAAGAAACAATGAAGACACCATCCTACCAGATAATGAGAGATAGAATGAAAGGAAATCCTCATATATCAATAATCACCTTAAATGTAAATGGACTGAACTCACCAATAAAAAGGCACAGAGTAGCACAGTAAATCAAAAAACTAAACCCAACCATATGCTGCCTCCAAGAGACACATCTCAGCTACAAGGACAAACATAGACTTAAAGTGAAAGGGTGGAAATTAACAGTGCAAGCAAATGGTACCCAGAGAAAATCAGGTGTAGTCATACTAATATCAGATGAAACAGACTTCAGGATATAAAAGGTAACAAGAGAGAAAGGTGGACATTTCATAATGATAAAGGGGACTACACTACAAGAAGACATAACAGTCATCAATATGTATGCCCCCAATCAGGGAGCACCAAAATATACAAAGCAACTACTAAGAGAACTAAAGGGAGAAATTGACCAAAACACAATTACAGTAGGGGACCTAAATACATCATTGACAGATATGGGTAGATCATCCAAACAGAAAGTAAATAATGAAATATCAGCCCTAAATGACACATTAGATGAAATGGACATAATTGACATTTATAGAGCACTTCATCCTAGAACATCAGACTATACATTCTTTTCTAGTGTGTATATAGAACATTCTCAAGGATAGACCATATATTGGGACATAAAACTAGCCTCAGCAAATTTAAGAAGATTGAAATCATCCCAATCATATTTTCTGATCACAAGTCTTTGAAATTGGATATTAACTGCAAAAAGAAAACAGGAAAAACCACAATATGTGGAGATCAAACAACATACTTTTAAAGAATGACTGGGTCAAAGAAGAAATTAAAGGAGAGATCAAAAGATACATAGAAACAAACGAGAATGAAAATACATCCTACCAAAATTTTCGGGATGCAGCGAAATCAGTTTTAAGAGGGAAATTTATATCATTACAGGCTTATCTCAAGAAACAAGAAAAATCCCAGATAAATAATCTCACATTACACCTTAAAGAACTAGAAAAAGAAGAACAAATGAAACCCAAAGTCAGCAGAAGGAAGGAAATAATAAAAATCAGAGCAGAATTAAATGAAATAGAGAACAAAAAGATATTAGAAAAAATTAATGCAACGAAGCGCTGGTTCTTCAAAAAGATTAATAAAATTGACAAACCCTTGGCTAGACTCACTAAGATAAAAACAGAAAAGACACAAATGAACAAAATCAGAAATGAAAAAGGGGTAGTTACCACAGATGCCACAGAAACACAAGGATCATCCAAGAACACTATGAAGGGTTATATGGCACCAAATTCAATAACCTAGAATAAATGGACATGTTCTTAGAAACATATAGTCTTTCTAGGCTGAACAATGAAGAACTGGAAAATCTAAATAGACTGATCAACAGTAAGAAAATTGAATCAGTCATCCGAAACCTTCCCAAAAGCAAAAGTCCAGGACCTGCTGGCTTCACTAGTGAATTGCACCAAACATTCAAAGAGGATCAAAATAGGACCTGTTCTACTCAAACTCTTCCAGAAACTTGAGAAGAGACAATACTCCCTAACTCATTTTATGAGGCCAACATTACCCTGATGCCAAAACCTGGTAAGAGTAACTGTCATGCGGGAGACCCTGCTCGCTGCTACATGTGTCGTGCGGGGTGTCAGGCGGGGCGGCCTGCGGGGTCTCTGGTCCCGCTCCCCACATAAGAATGCAGGATGTGGCTAGGCCAAAAAGGAACACCCACAGAGGCATAGGTAGGGGATTCATACCACTACAGTCTCGCTGGCAGCTGGCTTGGAGACACAGGAAGCAGGAGCCACACGATCTGCAACCCGCCTGTCATGCAGGGTGTCATACAGGGTCTCGGGTCCCACTCCCCACATAAGAACCCAGGACATGGTGAGGCCAAACAAGAACACCCACGGAGCCATAGGTACGGGAGCCATACCATTATACTCTCGCTGGCGGCTGGGTTGGAGACACAGGAAGTAGGAACTACAGAATCCACAATCCACACTATGCCACACTCTGCCATTTGCTAGCTCAGCCACCATCTTCTTGCTAGCCCCCCATTTTCTGCTAGCGTAGCCATGGCAGTTATATTAGTGGCCAATGGCTCACTGGTTACAGCTGATGGCCAACTAGCCACAGCTGATGGCCATCCAATCACAGTTGATGGCCATTTACTACCCGAGTGAGCACCTTTCCACTTGAGGCCGAGAGCCTGGAAACTGCACTCCTGGCTCTGCCCCACACCGCCGTCTGCTTTTCTGCCAACCAACCAACCCCACTTGCTAGCTGCAATCCACTGTGCTAACTGCAATCCGCTCTTGCCAGCTCAGCCACTATCTTCTTCCTAGCCCCCATTTTCTGCTAGCGTAGCCACAGCTGTTATATTAGTGGCCAATGGCTCACTGGTTACAGCTGACAGCCAACTAGCCACAGCTGATGGCCATCCAATCACAGTAGAATGCCATTTACTACCTGAGCCAGCACCTTTCCTTGTGAGGCCAAAAGCCTGGAAACTGCACTCTGAGACTCTGTCCCCACAGTAACACAAAAAAAAGAAAATTACAGACCAATACCTCTGACGAATACAGATGCAAAAACCGAAACAAAATTCTAGCTAATCAAATGCAACAATGCATTAAAAAGATTATTCATCACAACCAAGTGGGGTTCATCCCAGGGGCATAAGGATGGTTCAACATACATAAATCAATCAGTGTGATACACAACTAAGTGAATAAAGGACAAAAATCATATGATTATATCAATAGATGCAGAAAAAGTGTTTGACAAGATGCAACACCCATTTATGATTAAAACACTTAATAAAATGGGTATAGAGGGAAAATACCTTAACATAATAAAGGCCATATATGACAAACCCTCAGCTAATCTCATCGTTAATGGTGAAAAACTGAAGCGCTTTGCTCTATGTTCAGGAACACGACAGGACTGTCCCCTATCATCTCTGCTTTTCAACATAGTGTTGGAAGTCCTCACCAGAGCAATCAGGCAAGCGAAAGAAATAAAAGGCATCCAAATCAGGAATGAAGAAGTTTAAATTGTCACTTTTGCAGATGAAATGATGCTATATATAAAAAACCTTAAAAGTTCACCACAAGGCTATTAGAAACAATAAACAAATACAGTAAAGTTGCTGGCTACAAAATCAATGTACAATAGTCTATTGCATTCCTATATACCAACAATGAAATCTCAGAAAAACAAATAAAAACAAATTCCTTTTGCAATATTGCAACAAAAAGAATAAAATACCTAGGAATAAACTTAACTAAGGATGTGAAAAACTTATATACTGAAAGCTATAAGACATTTTTTAAAAGAAATTGAAGAAGACACAAAGAAATGGAAAGGCATTCCGTGTTCATGGGTTAGAAGAATCAACATAGTTAAAATGGCCATATTACCCAAAGCAATATACACATTTAATGCAATCCCCATCAAAATCCCAATGGCATTTTTTAAAGAAATAGAACAAAAAAAAATCATCAGATTTGTATGAAACCACAAAAGACCCTGAATAGCCAAAGCAATCTTAAGAAAAAAGAACAATGCTGGAGGTATCACACTCCCTGACTTCAGCTTGTACTACAACAATAATCAAAACAGTATGGTATTGGCAG
Source organism: Rhinolophus ferrumequinum (assembly GCF_004115265.2). Lineage (NCBI taxonomy): Eukaryota > Metazoa > Chordata > Mammalia > Chiroptera > Rhinolophidae > Rhinolophus > Rhinolophus ferrumequinum. The sequence goes on from NC_046297.1 coordinate 39,336,214, forward strand.
AAAAACAGACACACAGACCAATGGAATAGAATTGAGAACCCAGAAATAAACTCACATAAATATGGACAGATAATTTTTGACAAAGAAAACAAAAACATATATTGGAGAAAAGACAGCCTCTTCAATAAATTGTGCTGGGAGAATTGGAAAGTCACGTGCAAAAGAATGAAACTAGATTGCTATCTGTCACCGTGTACCAAAATTAACTCAAAATGCATCAAAGACCTAAACATAAGACCTGAAACAATAAAATGCGTAGAAGAAAACATAGGTACTAAAATTATGGACCTTGGGTTCAAAGAGTATTTTATGAATTTCACCCCAAAGGCAAGGGAAGTAAAAGCTAAAATAAATGAATGGGACTCTATCAAACTAAAAAGCTTCTGCACAGCAAAAGAAACCACCCATAAAATAAAGAGGCAACCAACCGAATGAGAGAAGATTTTTGCAAAACAACTCCTCTGATCAGGGGCTAATATCCAAAATATATAAGGAACTCATAGAACTCAACAACAACAAAACGACAAACAATCCAATTAAAAAATGGGCAGAGAACCTGAATAGACATTTCTCCAAAGAAGACATACAAATGGCCAATAGACATATGAAAAAATGTTCAACATCACTAATCATCAGAGAAATGCAAATAAAAACCACAATGAGACACCACCTCACCCCAGTTAGAATAGCTATCATCAACAAGACAAATAATAACAAGTGTTGGAGAATCTGTGGAGAAAAAGGAACCCTCATACACTGTTTGTGGGAATGCAGATTGGTGCAGCCGCTATGGAAGGCAGTGTGGAGGTTCCTCAGAAAATTAAGAATAGAATTCCTATATGACCCAGCAATCCCTCTCCTGGGTATCTACCCCAAAACTCTGAAAACATTTATCCATAAAGATATGTGGATTTATGGTGGCCAAAACATGGAAACAACCAAAGTGTCCTTCGATAGATGATTGGATAAAGAAGTTGTGGTACATATACACAATGGAATACTATTTGGCCATAAGAAAAGATGAAATAGTACCATTTACAACAACATGGATGGATCTTGAGATTATTGTGCTGAGCAAAATAAGTAAGACAGACACTGTCAAGAACCATATGATTTCACTGATATGTGGTATATAAAACTGAAAACAACAAAAGAATATGACAAACAAATGAAGAAACAAAAACTCATAGACACAGACAATAAATTAGTGTTACCAGAGAGTAAGGGGGCAGGGGGGTGGTAGATGAGGGTAAAGGGGATCCAATACATACGGTGGTGGAAAGAGAACTGACTCTGGGTGGTAAACTCACAATGTGATATATAGATGATGTGATACAGAATTGTACACCTGAAATCTATGTAACTTTACTAACAATTGTCACCCCAATAAACTTTAATTAAAAAGAAAAACATAACAGTTAGACATTCACACCCCTCACAAAGTGATAATCCCCTTCCCCCAATCTTCTACCCCTCTGATGTCTTATATAGCTGTTACAATACCATTGACTATCTTCCTTATACTATACCCCACATCCCATGGCTATATATACTATGATTAAATATATATATGTGTACATATATACACATTATATATACACATGTATATATACATATATATATTTAATCATAGTTGACATACAATATTATTCTACTTCAGCTTCAGGTGTACAGCACATTGGTCATACAACTACACAGTCTATGACGTGATCCCCCTGGTAAGTGATTCCCCCATCTGGCAACTTACATAATCTTTACAACATTGTTGATTATATTTTCCATACTGTATTTCACATCCCCATGACTATACTGTGTCTACTAATTTGCACTGTCTAATCCCTTCACCTTCTCCCCATCTTCTACCCCCTCCCATCTAGCAACCAACAGGTTTTTTTCTATATCTCTGAGTCTACTTCTGTTTTGTTTGCTTATTTATTCTGTTCTTTAGATTCCACATATAAGTGAGATCATGTGATATTTGTCTTTCTCAGTCTGATTTGTTTCACTTAGCATAATGTTCTCAAGGTCCGTCCATGTTGTTGCAAAAGGTAAGATTTCATTCTTTTTTATGGCCGAGTAATACTCCGTTGTATAAGTTCACCACAGTTTGTTTATCCAATCATCTTCGCTAATCATTAGAGAAATGCAAATAAAAAACACAATGATACCACCTCACTCCTGTCAGAATGGCAATCATCAATAAATCAACAAGTGCTGGTGAAGATGTAGAGAAAAGGGAACCGTCGTGCACTATTGGTGGAATTGCAGATTGGTGCAGCCACTACAGTACGGAAGTACCTCAAAAAATTGAAAATGGAACTACCTTATGACCCAACAAGTCCACTCCTGGGTATCAATCCAAAAAAATCCAAAACACTAATTGGAAAAAATATATGCATTGCTACGTTTATTGCAGCACTATTCACAATAGTCAAGGTATGGAAACAACCGAAATGCCCACTGATAAACAATTCGATGAAGAATATTTTTAAAAGACCAGACTAAATAGATACCCATGTTCCTGAACTGAAATAGTTATTATTATAAAGATTCCAACTCCCTCCAAGTTACATATAATTGCAATCAAAATTCCAAAAGGATTTTTATGCTATTTAACAAACTGGTTCTAAAATTTCATCTGGAATAAAAAACACATTAGAATATGCAAGTAAATTTTGAAAAAGAACAATAAAGGGGACATGCTCTACCAGCTTCAAAGCATGCTATATATAAAAATAAAATAATCTAAAATAAGGTATTGGAGCAAGAGTAGATAAATAGATCAAAGAAAGAAAACAGACAGTATAGATACAGTCTAATGTACACATGGAAATGTAGTATATAATAAAGGGCTGTTGTTTTTCTAAATCTTTGGTGAAATAAAAATGGTATGTAACTACTCATACAAAATACTTGTGTCCCTATATTATACCATTTATAAAATTAAATCTAGACGTATTCAAGAATTAAACATAACAAACAAAACTATAAAATTATTAGGAAAAAATAGTGGAAAACTCAAAAGCCATAAAGGAAGAAATTGAAATAGTGAGTTCATAAAATTTTAGAATTGTGATGGGATAAGAGATGTCATAGAAAAAGTTAAAATCTAATAGAAATTTTTGAAAAAAAATGTATTTGCCATAAATATGGAGACAAAGGATTAATATCTAGACTGTACAAAGAGATTCTACAAATCAGTAAGATAACAATCTAGTTTTCTTAAAAATAGGACAAGGGATATAAACAGGCATTTCACAAAAGAAAAAATACAAATGCCCAATTAAAGATTGAAAGATGATAAAACTCAGTAATTAAAACAACCATAATATATTTTTATCCATCATATTGGCACAAATTTTAAGTATGAAAACTCAGTCTTAGTAAGAGGTTATGAAAAAGAGCACTCTCATATACTTTTATGGAATGATAAATTAGTAGCACCTTTTCATACCAAAATTAAAATACACCTACTCTTCCACCAGCATTTCCAATTATAGGCATCTACCTGAGAGACACGCCCACATGTGTGCACAAAGATATATGTTCACTGCAGCATGATGTATATTAGAAAAATTGGGGGGGGGGAAGAAACAAATTTCCAGTAAAAGGGATATGAGCGAATAATTTGTGGAAGGGTAATATAAATAGCAAGGTTTCTAGACCAACTTATGCACTAAAAACAACTATAATGCTGGGGGGAAATGCTAAAAATAACTTAAAGGCAAAGAAAGCTGAAAAACAATTAAGGAATATTAAAGACAGATCATGAGTGACGATGGGAACCTGGAAAAGTAAGCAGAGCTCAGAAGTTGGCTTTCACCCTGGGGGCATTTGTCAAACTTAGTGTACTTGTATTTCATTTTTATAGTCTGAGGAAAGCCAAGACCCACCAAAAGTAGGAACACTAATAGAAAATTCTCATCTCATAAAGCTAGGGCCCCAAAAGTCTATACTCTCAAAAAGAGGGGGAAAAAATCTGTAAGTTAAATCCACATGCCATTCCTCACACCAATTTATTGACCAAATTCAGTATCTGATGTGGTCTAAAATGTTCTCAAAAAAAGTATTTAGTTTAAGGTGGTTCTGAACTTGTTATGCTTTCAGATGCATTCCAAAGACAAATACTCAGAAGAATTCACCTCTATTCCTGCCTCAGGAATTTACACACACACCCAATAACACACACACAAATGAAAATATATGGTCTTTTTTCAATAAAAATTCACTAATCAGACAAAAAATTCTTTCACCAAGATTGAGAGGCAGCTTAAACATTAGAAAACAAAAGCAGACCCCAAAGGAATTTAGATACAGGAATTATCAGTCAGAAAATGAAAAATAGCTATGCTAAGTATGACCAAAGAAAGAAAATAGAAGATTGAAAAATCTGCGCAGTAAATAAGAAACTATTTAAGAAAAAAAAAAAAAAGACTAAGAAGATTTTTTCAAAATTAAACAATATATCTAGGCATGAAAAATATCATAATTAACTCAATAGGTAGATTAAACAGCAGAATGAATTCAACAAAAAAGACAATAAACTGGAAGATAGACTTAAAAAATGTTCAGAATCAAAAAGTAAAGAGAGAAAATATATGGAAAAGATAAACAAGTTAGTAAGAGACATGGAAGCTAGATTCAATATATATCTAATTGGAGTTTCAGAAGGAGAGGAGGGAAAGGTTAGCAGAGGAAATATTTCAGAAGATAATGGCCAAGAATTTTTCTATAGTATTAAGAAGACACCAATCTATAGACTCAAGATGCACAAAGATTCTGAAACAGAATAAAAATAAATTAAAAAAATATACACACACACACAAACACACATATATGTGTATGGGCAAACTGTGGAACACAAAGAGGGTCTCTATGTTAAAAAGATAGATTACCTCCTACTTAGTTGGACTGAGAGCTGAAATGCCAACAACCACAATGAAAGCCAGAAAGTCAATCTTCAACAAAATGAGAGAAAGTCACTGCCAAACCAGAATTTAATACACAGAAAAAAATATTTTATAATACATTCACACTATGAATTATATGTGTATTTTAAAAGAATATGGTAGATCTATATGTGCTGAAAAGAAAATTTTTTCTGAAGCATGGGGAAAAACTTGTTACGGAGAACACTCACAGTGTATTTCAAAGTATTCAAAATATAAACTATGTATGTGTACCTATGGCATAAATATATTAAAGTAAAGGGAAATGTTTGGAAGGATCCATTAAGTGGTGAATAAAGATTACCCTTGGGGGGTGATTTATCTGATTATTGAAACAGGAAAATCACAAAGTAACATATGTGGATATGCCTGGGCTCTTTTTTTTTTTTGCTCTAATGTTTACACCAAGCAGCTGCAGGACACATTGCTTCTTCCCTCCTCCAGGCAACAAGCACTAGGCCAGACTCTGCCTCATACTAGTGACAGAGTCATGGGCCTGCCAATGGCCAGCAACTCCATCTCTACCTGGATGGACAAGTTTTGCTCAAGGTGGGAAGAAACACATTACCACCTATGTTGACCTGGGCTCCAAAAAGCACCTTCTTCTTCTTTTTTTTTTTTATTAGTTTCAGGTGTACAAAACAACATAACAGTTGGACATTCACACTCCTCACAAAGTGATAACCCACTCCCCAAGCTACTACCCTTCTGACATCTTATATAGCTCTTACAATACCATCGACTATCTTCTCTATGTTGTACTCCTCATCCCATGACTATATATACTTATATATTTAGTTACAGTTCACGCTCAATATTATTCTATTTCAGCTCTTTGGGTGTATAGCGCATTGGTCAGGTATCTACACAGTCTATGTCGTGATGCTCCTGATAAGTCCAGTGCCCATCTGACACCTAACATGATGTTTACAACATTATTGATTATATTCTCTATACTGTATTAACTATCAATTTGTATTTCTTAATGCCTTCACCTTTTTCATTCTGCCCCCAACCCCATTCCCATCTATCATCCTGATAGATCTAATACCCATCTGGCACCATACCTAGTTATTACAATATTGTTGACTATATTCCTTATGCTATACCCTACATCCTCATGACTACTGTATGACACCCAGTTTGTTCTTCTTAATCCCTTCCCCTTTCACCCGTCCTTAACCCCCCTCCCATCTTAAAGAAGTCCCTCTATGAGTCCTTGTAATACTCGTTTGGTGGTGATGAACTCCTTTAGCTTTTTCTTGTCTGGGAAGCTCCTTATCTGTCCTTCAATTCTAAATGACAGCCTTGCTGAGTAGAACAATCTTGGTTGTATGTCGTTGCCTTTCATCACTTGGAATATTTCCCACCACTCTCTTCTAGCTTGCAATGTTTCAAATAGCACTTTCCAGTCCTGTTTTGTCAGAGATAAATTTCATATTTTGATCCCAATCTAACTTCTGTGTCTTTTTCTCAAAAGGTTCAGCAATTGAACAGGGGTGGATAAGAATATCTGGCCACTTCAAAACTCCAAGAGTGAGAACACATTTATGTATTAATTCAGAGAATCCATACCCATAGCATAATTTCAAAACATGGAATGCCAAAGTTACTTACATTGAAAAAAAAAAAAAAAGCAAATCACCTTCAATCCAGTTCAGTTCCACACCCAGATATTAAGCACCTACTATAGGCAAGCAAGGCACTACTTTGTGTAGATACTCGAATGAGTAAGACATGGTCTGACCTTAAAGGAGTGGGGAAAGGAGGGCATGCAGCAAACAAACTAATGCAAAGCAGAAAGAAATCGAAAGCTCAAACGGAGGCAGAATCCAAGCTCTTTGGGAGCTAAGAGACTGGTCAATTCATCCCACTTTAAGGGAATCAGAGCAGACTTCACAAAAGAGAAGACATCTGAGATCATTGGAAAGATGAGTAAAATTGATGGAGTAGAAGGTCAGAGAAAATAGTAGATGCAAAAACATAAGGCAGGAAAATGCATTGCAGGTATGTAGAACTGTGAGTTGCATAACACAATTGGAACAAAATAGAATGGGAAAGAGATGGAAGTAGAAAAAGGGGATTGTAGTCAGGTTAACAGAGGGGATGAAGGCAGGACTCAAGAATGTGTCATGTGGTAGGCAGTGGAGAGCTATTGTTGATTTTTGCACGTGGTGTGATATGATCAGATCTGTGCTCTAGAAAAAACAACTCTGGTGTGAAGGATGGAATAAAAAAAAGAAGAGAAAGCATCTATTTAGGAATTTAATAATGATCCACATAAGAGATGTGCAAGGTCTGAGTGTGGCATTCTCACAGTTAAATGTAAAGGAAATTAAGGATGAAGGCAGAACTAAGGGCAAAATGTTAGATGTGTGGACAGAGAACTGGTTCAGGCTCTAGAAGCAGCTTGAAGGAGAGAAAGAAAGTCCTCTCCAGGTGCAGCATGGCCACCCAGGAACAAGAAGCAGTGCCAGGAACTCAGCAGCCATCAGGAAACCTGGTTTCTGGAGTAGGCTGCAAAGAAAATGTCACCACAGACCAAGTGAAACCTCAGGAAAGTTGCAAAGTGGCCCTGGAGTCCAGGAGTAAACCCAAGTGGCCTACTTTTTAATTTTTTTCTTTATTAAACAGAAGACCTCTGGTGCTATGGCACTGGTACAGGGTTTCCCATCTATCCCCGGGGCCTCAGTGGGTTGAACAGGCTCCTGCTTACTGGCAGGTCCTGAAGTTGAGGAAAGGTCCTGGGGCACAGCTGGGACACAGCACTCCTCCCTCCTGAACCACATCAGACAAAGTGAGAGGACCGAGGGACCTCCTCCTGGGGAGGTCTGCAATCTTTGGCAGCATCTGGCCACACGGATAATCTGGGACCAGACAAACCAAAACAACATGGTCTGATCCTCCTGATTTTTCTTCAGTTTAATTGTTATTAAGTCTGGACAAAACAAAGCCTGTTTATGTATCTGCAAGATCTCCAAAATGTCCATGCCGAGGGCCTCCCTTCCATGTCTTTAAAGCATCCCCAGAAGAGGCTTCTTTGATCTCTCCAAAGGATTTTAATTACACAAAGATCTGAATCACTTGATTAATTTTTAATATGCATTAAAAGCTGTTTATTTCCTTCAAGCAAAAATACTTTTCAGAAGCCCAAATAGCCACTACCTTTGCAATTTACCGCCATCATTTTATTACCATTATCTTTAGGGCCCCCAACTCCAAGTTTTAAGGTAGGAGCTTTAAAAAGATAAGCATCGTTCTCACATTTCTGTGGCTGCCACACCAAGATCCAGCCTCGAAAATTCCCCCACTCCCTGGTCCTTGGGCCCTCCCTTTACTGAGCACCCCACCCACAGATGAGCTGGGAAGTGGCCAGACCATAGCTAGGAAGGTTGGCTATATGCGCCTGACCTTGGCAGCTGGAGATGGTGTGTACTGTTCAGGAGGCCTGTGTTATAACAGCCTTAGTGTCGGAGGAGAACATGCCAGCAGAGGGCTGAAGAAAGTGTTGCTTGTGTGAGCTGGTGTTTGCTGCTGCTTTTATTAGCAGCCCCCCCTGGCCATCAGGTCCTCCAGCTCTCACTCCATCCCCTTCTTTTTTCTCCTAAGGACTGCTTTAGTGTTACCAAGATACCAGTGCCTCTTTCAGATTCCTGTTCTTAGTGTCAGGGCTGCATGATCATACCTAGGACCACAAAGAACCATCACTACAGCAATGTAAATAGAGCAGCTCATATTAACTGAGCACCTACTATGTGTGTGCCAAACATGCGTTTGCTCATGCAATTCTCACCACAACCCTAGGAAGTAGATCTCATACTATTCAAATGTTACATGAGAAAACTGAGGCTTAGAGCCCTCCATTAATGCGCAATTCAGTTCCACACCCAGATATTAAGCACCTACTACATGCAAGCAAAGCACTACTTTTGGTTGATACTCAAATGAGTCAGACAAGGTCCAACCTTAATAGAGGCTCGAGCCCAGGCCTGCTGACTCCAGTCCTTGACCTCGTAACTGCCAGTCTATACTCCAGAATTCACTGAGCTTCACAGTCCTCGACTCACATTTTCTACTCTATTCACCAGGTCTCAGGAGAGGCAAAGGAAAAATAAAGGCTACCTTCCTATTGGTATTGAGATTCCTTAAACTTTGGCTCTGGTACAAATTTGGGGGAAATAGGGAATAGACTGCCTCACTGAGCCAGAGACCAAAATTATCAGGAGAGGGTTAGAATAATGGACAGAATCTAACAAGATGGAGTTTCACAAGGGCAAAGCCCTACACGGGACTTCAAAATACCATATGGGTAAATCCAGATGCTGACAAGAACTTCATGTGAGAAGCACCCAAGGCAATACTGGTGCTTGAAACAAGACTGATAATTATGGTGCTAATCAGTAACTTCTATTGCACATGTACTAGACATCATCCATGTGCTAAGTGATTTCCTTGCACTAACTAATCCGATCCCCATTTAAAATAAACATATAACCTATGAAGTTAAGGTCATTAGTATTTCCAGTTTATACAAGAGAAAAACTGAAGATCTGAAAGTTCTTAAAATAATTTCCCACGATATCCTCACTAGTAAGTGGCAGAGCCAGAACTAGGACCATGCAACCCGATTCAAATTCTGCTCTGGCACCCTCTGAGCTTTACAGAGGTTCATGAGATAAGCTGGTGCAATCATAGACTGCATGTGCTGTAGTTTCTAGAATGAGGAAAGTGTGCCCCACACTGTTGTGTGCCACACCAGGCCACACAGAATGTTGCTGCATCCAGGCCAGGAGGCCATGCTTTAAAGTAAAGACCAGCAAGTCAGGCGCTCAGTCAGAGGAAAATAATGTGGATGGCCAAGGAACTTGAACCACATCCCATGAGGAAAAGTTAAAGGACTTGGCCATGTTTCCCTGAAGAAAATACTTCTGCATATTCTTCAAATACCATAAGGGCTTGTTAGTGGAAAGGGACAGTATGTATTTTTGATGGCCTCAGGGGTTGAATCTAACACCAAGGTAAAAGATATAGGGAAATAGCCTTCAGCTCAGCAGTCTGTCAGCTCTGGTGAAAGTGGGAGGGACAGGAATTTCTCTTCACTGGAGGAGCTTTCACAGGCTGGCCCCTTATATGGTAGTCACGGGGGCCCCAAGCAGCACAAGAGCAGTTGGATAAGGTACAGTAAAGATTCCCGCACCTTTGAGAATGATCTGCCCCTACCTCTTCACTCTCAGAGACAGTGCATCTATAACCATTCTATATTGTCTGAGCCCTCCCTCAGCCCTCGCTCCCACCCCAACCACAGATGATAAGAGTAGGGGAAGGTGCCCGATCCAAACAAAACCACCAGATGGCCAATCTTGGGAATCTGGGCTTGGAAATGGACAGTAGTGGACATCATCAAGTTGCTGATCCTGTCTTATGTAAGCTTGGGAGGTTTAGGGTAGCCATGTTCTGCCAAGTGGTCAGAGGAGCAAAGAAATCTGTCTGCAGCAACAAACAGGGACAAACAATAAGAAGAATCTTCCAGTTCTGTGTGCCAGGCACTGTCTGAGACACAGTGCTCCCCTGCCCCTGTAGCATTTTACAAAATATTCCCCAGGGAGCCTTGGCACTTGTAACTAAAATAATCCTGATTAAGATAACAGCTGGCCAGTCAGGTCCCTTCACAGGGTCTGTGACTAGAGCACTTGTTTCAATGCAGCCCTTTGAAGTTGGTTCCTGAACAATGGTAAACCTACTGAGATAAGATCCTGAAATATTAATCTTGGGGCTTTTTCTTTCTTCCCTCGCTTGCTGACCTTAAAGGGAGCAAAAGACCCTGAATGGAGCAGAACTCCAAGTCTGTGCCATCACAAAGATTAGAGAGAGCCTGTTTCCCTAATCGGGCATGAGCATCTACAGGTCCTTAAGCCGCAGGGACACAGAGAAAAGGAAACAGGTAATATTCACACATTTTCACTTCCAAGCTAGACTCTTAGAACGAAATCAAAAGACAAAACCCTGAGTGGAAGAGAACATACACAGAGTTCATGCTATAATAGAGACTAAAAAGTAATGAAAGGGAAAGGGCAACCAAACAGCCTTCCCCACTCCCTGAGAGATAAGGCGAAGGTCACTGGGACAGGGAGAAGAGACTAGCATGGTGAGCCCATGACCTAGGGGGGGTTCTGTGGCCAGAGACAAGAGCTGGTGCAGAGGTCCAGGAATTTCTTCCAGAAAGGGAAGTATGTGTTGAGACATGTATGAGGCCCTAGTGAGCCAATGGAGTCCTGTAGATCATCCCAGCCCTTCCCGGGAGCAGCTCGGTCGGTGCAGAGGCTGTGTCCACCAATCACTGGGTATCCAAGGTCTTGCATCAACAGCAGCCAGCACATCCCCTGGCTCATCTGGCAGCCTGTGCTACAAGACTTTGTAAGCCCGCATCACAGCTGCCCTATACAGCCCCTCTCTTATCAACTATCCTGAATGCTCTAATTTCCCTAAAACAGAAAATGGGGCACTAGCCCTAGAGGAGGCATGCGTGTAAGCAAATGCCCTAGCACCTGGGCTGGGTGGTACAGCCAGTGGGGAACCCCACCCTGAACACCAGTACACACAATTCAACAGGTTCCAGTGACTGGAATTGGAGACCATTTGGGCTTCATCTCTGGGAAAGATCACAAAGGAAGGACCTTGGAGGGTGTGGGTACTGAGGAAAAGAATGACATGAAGTCAACTGCTCATTTTTGTATTCATGAATAATGTACAAAAATCAGTCATTTGAAATCTGATTTACGTGTCTTGGGGTTTGGGCATCTAAAGATATTCTACCAAATCTCATGGACAAGTTGAAAAATGCTGGCTAAGTTGTTAATTTTATTAAAGAAACCACACTGAATAGCTAACTTTTAAAATATTCAGAGATTATAGATAATCATATTCACTTACTGAATCATCTGAAAGTTTATTGGTTGTTACAAGGGAAAGTGTTAGCAGAGCATGTGAACTCCAGAATGAGATGCATGGTTTTTTAATTGAGAAGTAGTATCATTTGGCAATTTTTTCAAAGATGATGTTTGTTAATAAATTTGGTATCTTTCATTGATATTTTCAGTATTCTTAATAAACTAAATTTAAAACCATAGAGGAAAATCAACAAGGTACTCAAAATACTCAGTGGTTTCAAAAGATATTATTTGCCTAGTAAGTAAAGCTTAAGTAATCACCTACTCTACTAAGTGTTCCCAATATTGTTACAATGTATCAAAGAGAATATTACTAATGAGCACAGCCCAAATGAAATAGAATTAGAGATATTGTTACAACTCCCTTCAGCTCCAAACTTTTAATTTTTAACTTTCCAAAAGAGAAACTCAAGCATTAAAGAAAAACACTTGGATTACAAATCCATTTTCTTTTCCAAACCCTGATTCAATAATTGGACTTAAATAGGTGTTGTTTAAAGAAAAGAACAAATTATTGCAGCATAGTCATTTGCACTGAAAAAAATTGTTACAAGACTTATGTTTATGTTCATTATTTTGGATTAAGATTGAATAAGAATTCCTTAAATTAAATAGAAAAGGTACATTGCTGATATTATCATTCACAGTAATACATTTGGGTGAACTAAATTTTCAAACTAAATTTTTAATTGCCCACATTGTAAAAACAGAAAATTTCTGATCAACAGTTGAGCAGATATGCTCAAAGTCTTGTCCATATGTGTCTTAGGATGAATTTATAAACAGATAAGCACAACCATTTCATCATATCTTTATTCATTTGAAATTAAAAAATTTTTATTTATTCTAAATTTTTTTCTCTGTTGCATTTAAGAATTACTATACCAAACTTGATATTTAGCTTTATGTTTTTACTTTAGCACACAAAGTAAAGATAAGTATTGTTTCGTGGAATAGAGTGTATGTGTGTGGGTGGGTGTTTGTGCGTGTGTTATTGGTTTGAAAGTGTATTCCATAAAGATTACTTTAGTCAATCTTCTCAGCCCTACCCTAAACCATCCATGAAAACAAGGATGTCATCAACATCAAAACAGGCAGGGGTCCACATAGCACAGGGAGGGGCTGCATGGCCATGACAGAACAATCAACTTGAAATAGCAATTCAATTGTCCTTGCTTTTAAGTTTCGGCCATACTGGATTCCTTATGGACCCCAGGCTCCTGCCATGTGCTGGCTCCTTTCTTCTCTTTCCTATCCCTTGTCCTCATCATCTTCCCAAACCCACTTCTCTAAGAACCCCCAGAAACTCTAATTTCATTTCACACTATCAAGCTCGGTCTTTCAACACTCCTCAACAACCCCATATCCACCTTAGCATATCCAAGCCCACAAAAGTTATCTCCTCAAACACAAATCATCTTGAGGCCACCACCTCCTACTTGACCTCCTATTTGATTTATCCTTCTCCCTCCAGCCCCACTTCTCTGCCCCTTTTTTTACCAGGCACCCTGCAATGATGTCCCTTTGTAATTATCAATGTCTTGTGAATCTATATGCCTACAGCCAGAACCAATCTAAGAAATTTCCCTCTTCCACTGAGATCTGGAACTCTCCCTCGGAGCTGTGTCCTCCTCAACCTCTCCCAAAAATAGCTCTAGAAGTAATATTTACTGATCACTTGACTCTCACTGATGCTAAGTGCTTTACATAGATTATCCTCACAACAGCCCAGCAAGGTAGATTTGCTTAGTTCCTGAATTTTACTGGAGAGACAAATGAAGTTTATAGAGACAAAGTAGTTTTTCCATTCATGGACCTTTAAGTTAGGCAACTGGATTTGAAAATGCAATTGCCCTCACTGAGAGCCATACTCACTACTCTGTCCTAACACTCTGTACCACCCCTCTGCTGTGTATAAGATTGCACCTTCCACTCAAACCACTCCCTAGTGAAATTGGAGCAAAGCAGAAAAAAAAGAAGGAAAGAAATCTGATCTTCTGAGAACTATCCAGCTCCAGGAAGACAGGTTTAGCTTATTCATTGCTGTATCCCCAGAACCATGAACCCTGAACACAACACAAAATTGATTGTGGAGTAAATGGATGAGTGAAATTCAAATTCCTATCTCTGAGTTACTTTCTCAACAATAAGAGCAACAGTAAGGGTCTTTGTATACAGCTCATATGCACATCCATTACCTGATTCAAGACTCACAGCAGCCTTAGTTCAGAGTTATTATCATCCTCATTTAATGAGCACCTAGTATATCAGCCAGCTTCAGCTGTTATAACTAAATACCATAGACTGGGTGGCTTAACAGACATTTATTTTTCCCAGTTCTGGAGACTAGAAAGTCCAAGATCAATGTGCTGGTAGATTCAGTTTCTGTTAAGGGCCTTCTTCTGGCTTGCAGACTGTCTCCTTCTTTCTGTGGCAGAGATGGAGGGGAAGCAATCTCTCTGATACCTTTTCCAGTTAAGGGCACTATTCCCATCATGGGGGCCTACTGCATGACCTCATCTAAACCTAATTACTACCCCAAATACCATCAAATGCCACCTCCAAATACTCCAAATATTGGAGTTTGGGGTTTCAACATACTAGTTTTGGGAGAATATAAGCATTCAATCAATAACATGTACTATGTGTGGAATACTAGAACATACACATACTCATAAGCTAGTGACATGAAGAAGTATAGCTATGCTTACCCAATCATTCATTCATCCATTCAACAAGTACTTATTTATTGAGCACCTGCTCTATGCCAGACACTGTTTTAGATGCTGGGAATTCAACAGTGAATAAGACAAAGTCCCTGTCCTCATGGAGTTTAAAGACTAGTGGAGAAGGCAGAAAAACAGGTAAAATATATTTATAATAGAATGCAAAGGAGACATGAGTACTATTAAAAATAATAGAGTAAGAGAGGTGAGGATTATTACTTTATGGAGGGTGGTAACACTGGAATGATGTGAGAAGTCAGGAAAGCCCAGCCCATACTTTGATGACAGAGTCGAGGCAGGGAGAGAACAATATACAGGCACAGGCAGGTGTGTACTTGGCTTGCTTAAAGAATAGCCACAAGGAAGATGGCTGGAGTGTAGCCCTGATCACTAGTCCACAAAATGACTTGGTGCAAACCAGAAAACACTTTATTATCACTTTATTGTCAATTGCCAGAAAAATGTATTAATAAATATACAAATCTAAGATTACTACCAATGATACCACTTGGGGTTGTGCAAAGCATAACTTGCACAGCTTTAAGTGTGGCCCTGGGCATGAAATAAGACTGGGGAGAGGTCCGTGTAGATATTAGTTTGGGAGTCGTCAACCTACAGATGGTCTTGAAAGTCATGGACCTAGAAGATGAGTGTAAGCTAAAGAGGAAAAGAAGTTCAAGACAGGGCCCAGGCACAGTCCAATACCTAGAGATTTGGAATAGAAGGATCCAGCAAGTAAAACTAGTAAGGAATGGGAAATGAAGTAGAAAAGAAACCAGGAGAGTGAAGTATTCTACAAGCAAAGTGAAGGCACCTCAAGAAGGAAAAAGTGACATGTTGAATGATGCTTAGAAGTTAAGAAAAGGAGTGAGAATTTTCCACTGGATTGGTCAGTGTAGACCACAGAGTTTTGGTGGAGTAATAAGGACCAAAACTGATGGGAGTATATTAAAAAGAGAACAAAAAGTAAGGAAATGGAGATAACAAATAAAGACATCTCAATGGAAGAGTTTTGCTATAAAAAGGAGGAAAAAATGGGGCTGTAGCCGAGCAGGACGTGGAGGCTTAGGTAGGTGGTACTGCAGTATGTTTAAATGCTCAATGGAATGAGGTGAGAGAGAAGAGTTGGGTGATGCCTAAAGGACCAGACAGTGGCAGGGACAAGGTCACGAAGCAGGCAAGAGGGGATGAGATCCAGTGCACTGGTGTGAGTCAGCCTTAGGTAGGAGCAAGGACTTCTCACTCAAGTTACAGAAGGACGAAGAGCACATGGTATAGATGCAGGTGGGATCATAGATCTGGTGGTTGAAGCCCACTGGAGTTCTCTTTCAATTGGCTTCATTTGCTCAGTGAAGTAAGAAGCAAGGCTATGAGTAGTGGGTGAGAGCACTGGTAGTGTCTGAGGAAAGAAAGGAAAGGAGTTATGTAGTTTTCTCAGAGGATGGGGAATGAACTGATGAGGTAAACAAAGCAGCTCTGCCAGGCAGGGCTGAGAGCCTACCGAAAGTCTTTTGTCAGGAATTTAAAGTCAGTACATCACAAATTGTGTGCTCTTTGTAAGCCACGGTCAGCTGGATGGTGCAAATGTGAAATAGTTGAAGAGTTGGAGTAAACCAAGGTTGGAGTTTTGCCGACAAGTACAAAGAAATGAAAAACAAACAAAGAAATTGAGTGGCCTGCAAGAAAATGTATGCAAGACACTCCATGAAATTTCAGCTGAATAAGGAGGTAAGAGATGGCATAGAAAATGAATAAGATGGGTCGGAGGTCTAAGAGGCCAAAGAATTATCAGAGTTGGGTTAATGGAGGGAACAAGCTAGAATAGAAGGAAATAATGGCCAGAAAACACTTGAAGTGAAGTTGAGACTTTGAGGTGGTGATGAATGGGCAACACAAAGTCTAGGGTACGGCCATGGGAATAAAATGCTGCCGTGGGACATGGTGTGAGGTCCTTGCAACTGAGAGGCCAACTGTTGGATGAATCATCTGTATGGATATTAAGAATACTGAGAGCAATGACAAAAGCAGTGGTGGAAAGACTGAAATCCAGGCACTAAAATTATCAATAAATGAAGGAGCATGAGGAGGAGGAAAGTGGATGACACAAGAGGTAGCAGGACATGACAGAGCCCCATGGCGTGTGTTTCAAATGCACTGGAATACTTTAGAGAGTGGGAAGAACAAAGAACTGGAAGCAGCAGTGGGAAGCAAGGAGGAGAACTCCCCCACCTCCAAGGCCAGCGTTTAAAGAAGGGGAGAAACAGAAAGAAAGAAACATCACCTGAGAGGGCTCTAGGGGATTTTAGTTATGGCAAGAAGATGAAAAAATGTTCAGAAAATTATTTGAGGCTCGAGGGGATTTTGCTGATGACCTGTCATGAGTCCAGAGGGCATAGAGAAAGGGACGGGAGGGCTGGAGAGGGTCCAAGCTGGAGTCTGAGAAGGGTCTATAAAATTGACAAGAGAGGGGGTGATGTGAGATGGTCTAGGATGCTGGGTTTCTCATGGCTTCCGAGGTAATCAGGAAAGGACATGATGGGAAATGAGTCCTAATGGCTGGTTGTTTGTAATTGCTGCCTCTGGAGGGACTGGGCTATGAGTGCTGAGTTGGGGAGTGTTGAGGGGAAGGAAATAAGGATCCCTCCAGAAACACAAATTTCACTCAAAGTGTTTCATTTGTAATCTGAATTATTCAAGAGGTTTCCCTATTCTCAATTTCTCTTTGCCTAATTGAGCCAATGTGAGCCTCTGGGCATTCTGCTACTTGGATCAACTTTCAAATTTGAGCTCATCTCAGCACCAGCAAAATACACCTCTTCCAATCCACCTAGAAAAAAACAGGCTATGGAAATAAATATTTTGGGAACAGTTCTGGTTGCATTCTGCCTGACCTGGCCCAACACTAAGGGCTTTTCATAGCATGCGGAGAAAATAAAACTACCTGAGGTCTATTTTCAGTAAAAACACTCAGACGCCTGTCTACGGTAGACAAACACAAGGGAAAGAAACACAAAATGGAGAAATAGAACCGGGATCAGAAATCATGGTATTAATTATTTTTTTCCTGGAAAAAAAAATCCCAGAAAATATCTGAACATTCCAGATCCTGCCTTTTCATGCCTCTCTCTCTGCCTTGAAGGAACCTATTTTGCCCCTGAAATGTACTTCTTTGCCTCCCTTGTCTGAAGAATTCCTAGTCAAGCTTTCAAGCCCAGTTCAAATGCCATCTCCATTTTGAAGCCGTCCTAGGTCAGCTCTACTCCTCTGGCTAAGTCAGTTGTTTCTTCAACACATTCCCACATTACTTGGCTGTTTGTTAGAATCTGGCCCTTTGTGTCTCCAACTCATCCTGCACCAGTCCAGCCCCTTCCTCTGGCTCATTCTCACCTAACCCTTCACCTCCTCCTCCCGCCTCCTCACCACACTTCACTGGCTGGTCTTCTTATCTGTCAGGTTTCGGCTTATAAATCAGTCCTTCAGAGAGGTTTCTCTGGCCCCTTAGAATAGTTCCTCCCTGTTATTCTTTCTCAGTCCCCTGTTTGTTTCCTACAAGCCCTGACCACACCTCACCATTCCTGCATGCTCCTTCTTCCACACAAACATGCAGCCAAGCATCTGCCTTCTCCTCCCTGCCCTATCTTCTGCAAATATTTCTCCTATCTCACTAATAAATTCAGATATAGATACCATCTAGAAATAAAAATAATCATTGTCAATCTATCATGTCACCCAAACTGCATTTTTTCATTCTGAAACTGCGTTTTAACTTCTCTTTTTTCAACATCAACAACTAAAAGAATCAGATCATCACTCACTGTTCAAAGTCAGCTGTGTTTCGGAGTATATTTCTAACCTTCTGTGGAGGTCGAAAGCATGGGTCAGAGGGAGCCTCAGTTGCCCCCTTCAGCCAGAGCCCAAGCTGGAGGAGAAAGAGCTGCTTCTGACTCTCCCTCGCTCCTGGGGCCCAGGGCCACCCACAGCGCCTCTGTCTCTGAGATCTCCTGAAGCCAAAACCTAAGACAATTTGTTTAGAGTCCGAGAACGGAGAAAGAGGTGCACCCAGGATTAAGAATCCCCCATTGTGTTCTCTTTGGAGCAACCAGAAGGAATTGCTCAAAATGCAGATCTGATCAGGTCTCTTTCCTGCTTATAAACGCCTTCAGAGACTTCCATTGCTCTAAAGATGAAATCCAAACCCCTTAATGAAGACTGTGAGGCTCTGAATGTTTGAACTCTGATCATTTCTATGGTCACAACCTATACCACTTGGAGTCTTTGTGGGCCCCATAAATAGCATCCCTTTTTCTCACCCAAGTTCTGGACAATAGAGACATAGGACAAAGGAGAAAATAAATGGAAACCATCACTGCATCTTTGCTCATGATAAAGGCAGCTCAGGGGATGTAGCATGAATTTGTATACTGGTGTGCTTCCATGCTCTGAGCTTCAGACTCTTTGCCTGGGCGAGGCAGTGCTGATCAGGGCAGGCCACTCGCCTCACAGGCAGAGCCTCTCCTTGGAGAACTAGAGGAAGTTCAAGCTGCAGGCAGGGACCTGCAGGCAGCTCCCTCCCTAAGAGAAAAGGATGACCCTGAGCTGCACCTGCCCACTACAGAGGTCATTCCTACTCCACCCCCAAGGAAGGTAAGTGAGTGAGGGGTAGAAAGAGGCCAAGAATGCTACAAATAATGAAGTTCTCTCCACATGGGAGAAAACATCAGGAGAAAGGAATAGGGGCCTGCGTCACCCAGTCTCAATCGCTATTTTACTCTGGCCACATTGCTTCCTTTCAATTCTTCATACTCATCTCCTTCCCACCCCATCTCCTCTGCTGGTATATTCTTCTTGCCCCTTGTGGCCCAGTTAACTCCTGCTGCTTTCTCAGCTCTCAGCTAGAGCATCATGTCCTCAGGAAAGGCTTTCCTGCCTCCCCACTCCCACCCCAAGGTCAGTCTATCATGCCACTCTCCGGCATAGGGCTTGTCATAGTTGTAATCTTGTAAAGTATGAGGTCTGACAATTAAGCTCATGAACTTGTTGCAATGATGTTGCTAACCTTTTTTGATATCAGAGGGATTATTCATTATGAATTTGTACTAACTGGACAAACAGTTAACTAAGTTTACTATTTGCAAGTGCTGAAAACTCTGCATAAAAAAGTTAGACGATCTGAACTTTTTGTCAACAATACATGGCTCTTGCATCACGACAATGCACCAGCTCACATGGCACTGTCTGTGAGGGAGTTTTTAGCCAGTAAACAAATAACTGTATTGGAACACCCTCCCTACTCACCTGATCTGGCCCCCAATGACTTCTTTCTTTACCCAAAGATAAAGGAAACATTGAAAGGACATTCAGGACATCAAGGGTAATATGACAACAGCTCTGATGGCCATTCCCAAAAAAAGAGCTGCTTTGAACTGGCGGACTAGGAGCTCGCATCAGTGCATAGCTTCCCAAGGGGAGTACTTCAAAGATGACCATAGTGATATTCAGTAATGAGGTATGTAGCACTTTTTCTAGGATGAGTTCATGAACTTTCTTGTCAGACGTCATAGACCATAAGTTTCACGCAAGCACAACCCAGCACAGTGATTGACACATAGTAGGCATTTGATAAATATTCATGGAATGGAATGAATGAATAAATTAACAAGTATATCTTGGAGAGAAGTCACTGCACACACTCCCCACCGCTCCCCCTGTCCCCCACCCCACACACACACACCACGGATTCCACAGAGAGAACTGCTGGAATACAGTTTGTCCTTCACCATGTTTCTGTGCACACAAGTGGGACCACACAAATAATTGCAGTCTTCCTGGGGAAACAGCCTCTGAGATGGAGCTTTTCCTGTAGGAAAATGACTGAGGGGCACTCTTGGGATCAGCACCCCTGAGGGAGTGAAAGAAGCAGGACTGGCAGAGAGAGGAGTTGAACTGCAATACAGTCATAACAAAGGCCTATGTGGAAACTACAGGGAGGGCTGGAGCTGAACTATCCCTTCAGAGATATCTCGAAACCAAGGCAGGGATCTGACCTTTGTAGCCTGTGTCATTGCATGTAAGCTGCCCTTGGAAAAGGATGAGTATGTCCCTCTTCAGTTGAAGGACAAGACTCAGAGAAGGACTCAGCTGAGACATACCAGCTGCCAACACTTCCAGCAGCTGGAGAAATGGGAGCCTCAGTCCTGCAAGAAGAAGGAGGTCTGGGTGGACAAAGATCATTAGTGACCTGTTTTCCGGGTCACTTGGGCTTGCTTTCTGTTTAGAGACTTGTTGATTGGATAGTAGATCATTTATCCAACAAAAGTTCCTTGAGTACCTTTTATACAGCAGGCCCTGAGCTATGTTATATCTACAACAAATCTCTAGTTCCTCCACAGAAGTTTCACTTGAAAGGTTCAAGAAATATACTAGAGCTGCCAGTTGGGTACTTTTCATGTGCCAGGTACTATAGCAAGTACTTTTCAGGTTTTTTTAATCCTTGCATCAATTCTGTGAGTTAGATATTATTATTCCCATTTTACAAATGTGCAAAACAAAGCTTAGAGAGGTTATATGACTTGTCCAAGGTCACAGAGCTTATAAGCAACAGGGCTTTCTCTGACTGTCAAGTCCATACCCTTCACACTATCTTACACTGCCCCCATCTGAACATAAAAACTTATTCACAGAATACTTTGCATATAGTTATATGTCCATGGGAATGCATACAGCTGCAAGTAACAGGAATTCCAATTTACACTTGTTCAAACAAATCAAGACTTAAGTTTTTTGTATTACAAAATATCTGTGGGTAGTTGGTTCAGTGGATGGATTATGTTAGGCCATCTCTGCAAATGTCTTGGTCTTTCCCACCTATTTTTTGTTTCATGGTTGTAAAATGGTGGTTGAACCTGTAGATACAGCATCCATATTCAAGTCATGAAGAATGGAAAGAATTAACATTAGTGATGACCTGTTTTACAAGAAAGAAAGATAAAATTTCCCCAGAACCACTCTCACACTGTCTTCCACTTACATTCGTAAGACTTTAAATGACCACCTTCCTGCATAGGAGACTAGAAAAGCAAATATTTAGCTTACAGCTTATTGAGCCTCTATTGGGATGATAGGCAAGGAGTCTGGCGATGGAAGCTGAAGGCTAACCAGTCATGTCTGCCACAACTACCTTAATCATAAATCTGCCTTACAGTCTTTGCTCATGTGTCTATCTCCCCACAAATCAGGCAAAGTCAGAAACCCCTTCTCGTTGTGTCTCCAGAGTTCTTGGCACATAGTAAGTTCAATAAATTTATGTTTTACAGAATTCATGTCCCATTCCCTAGCACCTACTCCAAGGCTGACCCTGGAGAGGAGACATTGGACCCCTTACCCAGTGCACAGCTCCAAGGGTAATGGGAAGAAGGCATATCTGGGATTGCCAAATGTGTGTAGGCCTCTGGACTCATAGCAGTCATCAGAACATCCTCCAGAAGTCCTGGAACAGAGGTCTAAGGAAGGACATGGAGAATTACAGGGGAACCTTACAAATTTCAGCGTAGACCAAGGGTCTTTATTTAGCCTTGTTAGTAGAGAGAACATAGATCGCTGAGTCAAGAAACCTGATTCTAGTCCAGGGTTTTCTAATAACTAAGTATAGTCTTAGGAGCTGCTTCACACACCTCCTGGGCCCAAGGTCCTCATCTGTAGAATAACCATCTAACTATGGGTCCTCAGGGGAGGAAGAAACATTATTAACCCCTCCTTTTAAGAGATTAAGAAATTGGATAAGAGGAAAAGTGATTTACACAAGAACTTCAAGCTAGAATGAAGTGGAGTTGTCTAAATGAACATTTATACAAATGTAAGAACCATGATGGCAAACAACATAATCATAAACTCTGCCACATTCTCCTATTAGGTGGATTGCTGCTGACCTGAAAGAGTCTCAGAATATCTCCAGGCTGAGGTATCATTGGCATCCTCACTGAATTAGACTCTAGGATGTCATTTTCCGATACCCAAGGAGTCAGATCACACTGAGCCACATGTGCCCTGAAAGAACCTTCTCATTCCTGTGTATGTCCACAACAGCAGACAAGCCAGCAACACTGGCGTCCAAGCTTGTCTGCCAGCAATCACTGAGTATTTTGGTTAGTCCTGGTGAAAGTCTGAGGTCTTCACAGCTTCACTGCCTCATGCACTTCTTAAATCTAAATCAGTGTTGCCCAACCCCAACATGATAGTAATTGAGAAGATACCACATATTGAGAAAACACAAAAGGTCAAAAGCGACTCTAAATTCAGCAATGCTTCTAAATCAATTTAGATTTTACTCATCAAAATGAGTTCTACATATATTTCCAAAACAGTAATTTCAAAGTATGAGTACTTATAATTCATTTAGTCTAGAGAGTCAATGCTTGCTTCTCATAGGTTGGGAACCACTGTTCTAAAAGTCAACAAAGTAGTCTATGTGCCATTATTCATGTGTTTCCATAAAAGCTCATGATGGAAAAAATAAGGTATGGTGAAGAAGAGTGGATGAGAATCATGAGATGACCTGGTAAACATTCTCTACCTACAACTATATGGCATTGAGATTGGGTGAGTTGCATTAACTCTGTATATATTTCCTTTTCCATAAAAACGTGATTCTTAACATTGAATGCATGTGGCAACCACCATGGTCCCACCCTGATGTTGTGATTTAATTGGTCTGGGTGTGGCCTGGACATTGGGATTTTTTTTTAATGCTCCCTAAATGATCACAGTATGCAGCTATGTTGAGAACCACTGTTACAGGGGAGGGAGTTGGACTTCATAAGGTACAGCAAATACTGACCCATTTTCTGCCATTGCCCTCCTCTCACACACCCAATGCAGACATCACTATTGACAGAGGTGCTGCTTCTGCTAAGCCCAGATGTTGTCTCACTCTCTTTTTCAACACAAAATCCTATGAAACCACTACCAAGAGTTCAATGTTGGCACAGGGATGAGATCTTTTTGCCCTTTGGCATTAGATAAGTCTTTAGGTTCCCTAAAATTCTTTGATTCTGAGATTTCCTCTAGTACTAAGAAGTGAAAAATGACAGTGGAGTTCACAAATTAACTCACGGACTTATTTGATGTGACTCAGAGCTATTTCTTCTTGTTTCCTCATTGATGCTCACACATGCTCTAGTGATAATACTGATGAGTTAACCTATATTAAGGTAACCAGTCTGTGCTTATTCAGGCACTTGGCCAATAAATTGTGTTCTATCTTCTGGAATTGAGAGCTCAAATATTCACTAAGATGATCTTAATAAACCAAATCTATTATAAGCCTCCTATAGGTAGTAATACAAAAATTGGTTACTTGAGTGGCAAAAAAACTAATCACAACAGGGAAAAAAGATAATTAAAAACATGGCTCTATCTAAGTATATTTGAAGTTACCAAATTTAAAACAACTTTATAAGCTTGAAATATCATTTCTTGAAATTGTTTTGCTTTGTTTATGGACTGTATGAACTGTAAATAAATTTACAGTGAACACATGAATAAAGAAAAGTTTTCACCTTCACTTGCAGCACCACACTTTGTCTCTCTGTGTTCCCAGGGTATAAATATGGAGAAAATATGCCATAGCAACAAATTGTAATAAACAATATAATTGTGTATATTCAAATTAATTAATAAATGGTACTTCCTGAAGTAATTTCTAAGCAATACCTGATAATTCCCCATAATGTATGACCATAGCTTTAAGCTGTTAATCTAGAGTGATGAAAAACTGTTGACTCTCTCATTTCAAAAGTCTGCAGCTTTTTTAAAGGTAGAAGTTCAAGGAGCAGAGGTTCTCAATGTCCAAGTTTCAGAGACACCACAGGTGACAACTTCAGACCAAGTCTTTTTCGGGTTTGATTTATTTCAAGGGAAAAAAAACTCAATGCCTTCCCTTTAGGGTACACCAATGAAGGTCAAATACATTTCAGACAGTGGTTCTCAACTATGGCTACACTTAAGAAATACCTGCGAAACTTTTTTTAAAAATTGATGTTTATGTACCACTCTAGAGATTCTGATGTAATTAGGCTTAGCCATCAAGAGTTCTTTTTTTTTTTTCTTTCAATTAGTTACATTCAATATTGTGTTAGTTTAAAGTGTACAGCATAGTGGTTAGACATTTATGTAACTTACAAAGTGATGCCCTCAATAAGTCTTGCACCCACCTGATACCATGTATAATTAATTAATACAATATTTTTTACTATATCACCTAAGCTGTACTTCACATCCCCACAAATATTTGCAACTCCCAATTTGTACTGCTTAATCCCTTCACCCTTTTCACCCAGGCTCCATCTCCCCTCCCATCTGACAACCATCAGCTTGTTCCCTGCATCTATGAGTTTGCTTCCATCTTACTTATATGTTTATTTTGTTTTTTAGATTCCACATATAAGCAAAATTGTACGGTATTTGTCTTTCTCTGTCTGACTTATTTCACTTAGCATATTATTTTTTATGGCAGGGTAATTCTCCATTATATAAATGTACCACAATTTCT
Source organism: Rhinolophus ferrumequinum (assembly GCF_004115265.2). Lineage (NCBI taxonomy): Eukaryota > Metazoa > Chordata > Mammalia > Chiroptera > Rhinolophidae > Rhinolophus > Rhinolophus ferrumequinum. The sequence goes on from NC_046297.1 coordinate 39,361,382, forward strand.
TTATCCAGTTTTGTATTGATGGGTATTTTGGTTGTTTCCATATCTTGGCTATTGTGAATAGCACTGCAGTAAATAAAGAGGTACATATATTTTTTTTTAATTACTGTTTTGGGTTTCTTTGGATAAATACCCAGGAGTGGAATTGCTGGGTCATAAGGTAGTTTTATTTTTATTTTTTGAGGAAACTCCATACTGTTTTCCATAGTGGCTACGCCAATTTACAATTCCACCAACAGTGCACAAGGGTCCCCTTTTCTCAACATCCTCACCAACACTTGTTTGTTGATTTTTTGATGATAGCCATTTTAACGGGAGTGAGGTGGTATCTCATTGTAGTTTTTTTATTTGCATTTTCTCTCATGATTTGTGACATTGAGCATCTTTTCATATGTCTATTGGCCATCTGTATGTCCTCTTTGAAGAAATGTCTATTCAGGTCCTCAGCCCATTTTTCAATTGGATTGTTTGGTTTTTTTGGTGTTGAGTTGTATGATTCTTCATTTTTTATTTTTTTATTTATTTTTAATTTAAGTTTATTGGGGTGACAATTCTTATAAAGTTACATAGATTTCAGGTATACAATTCTGTATTACATCATCTATAAATCATATTGAGTGTTCACCACCCAGTCAGTTCTCCTTCCATCACCATATATTTGATCCCCTTTACCCTCATCTACCACCCCCCACCCATTTACCCTCTGGTTACCACTAAACTATTGTCTGTGTCTATGAGTTTTTGTTTCTAATTTGTTTGTCTTGTTCCTTTGTTGTTTTTGGTTTATATACCACATATCAGTGAAATCATATGATTCTCTGCTTTTTCTGTCTGACTTATTTCACTTAGTATTATAATCTCAAGATCCATCCATGTTGTCACAAATGGTCCTATTTCATCTTTTCTTACTGCCGAATAGTATTCCATTGTGTATATATACCACAACCTCTTTATCCAATCATCTATCGAAGGACATTTTGGTTGTTTCCATGTCTTGGCCACCATAAATAAAGCTGCAATGAACATTGGAGCACATGTGTCTTTATGGATAAATGTTTTCAGATTTTTTGGGGTAGATACCCAGGAGAGCGATTGCTGGGTCATATGTTAATTCTATTCGTAATATTTTATTTATTTTTTTTTGTTGGGGTGACAATTGTTAGTAAAATTACATAGATTTCAGGTGTACAATTCTGAATTACATCATCTATAAATCCCATTGTGTGTTCACCACCCAGAGTCAGTTCTCCTTCCATCACCATATATTTGATCCCCCTTACCCTCATCTCCCACCCCCCACCCCGTTACCCTCTGGTAACCACTAAACTATTCTCTGTGTCTATGAGTTCTTGTTTCTCATTTGTTTGTCTTGTTCTTTTGTTGTTTTTGGTTTATATACCACATATCAGTGAAATCATATGGTTCTCTGCTTTTTCTGTCTGACTTATTTCGCTTAGCATTATACTCTCAAGATCCATCCATGTTGTCACAAATGGTCCTATATCATCTTTTCTTACGGCCGAATAATATTCCATTGTGTATATATACCACAACTTCTTCATTCATCTATCGAAGGACATTTTGGTTGTTTCCATGTCTTGGCCACCGTAAACAAAGCTGCAATGAATATTGGAGCACACGTGTCTTTATGTGTAGATGTTTTCAGATTTTTTGAGTAGATACCCAGGAGAGGGATTGCTGGGTCATATGGTAATTCTATTCGTAATATTTTGAGGAACCTCCACACTGCCTTCCATAGCGGCTGCACCAATCTGCATTCCCACCAACAATGTATGAGTGTGTCTTTTTCTCCACAACCTGTCCAATACTTGTTACTATTTGTCTTGTTGATGACAGCCATTCTAACTGGGGTGAGGTGATATCTCATTGTGGTTTTTATTTGCATTTCGCTGATGATTAGTGATGTTGAGCATTTTTTCATATGTCTATTTGCCATTTGTATGTCCTCTTTGGAGAAATGTCTCTTCAGGCCCTCTGCCAATTCTTCAATTGGGTTGTTTGTTTTTTTTTGTTGTTGAGTTGCATGAATTCCTTGTATATTTTGGATATTAGCCCCTTATTGAAGGCACTGTTTGCAAAAATCTTCTCCCATTCAGTTGGTTGCCTCTTTCTTTTGTCGATGGTTTCTTTTTCTGTGCAAAAGCTTTTAAGTTTGATATACTCCCATTCACTTATTTTAGCTTTTACTTCCCTTGCCTTTGGAGTCAAATTCATAAAACGCTGTTTGAACCCAAGGTCCATAAGTTTAGTACCTATGTTTTCTTCTATGCAGTTTATTGCGTCAGGTCTTAGGCTTAAGTCTTTGATCCATTTTGAATTAATTTTGGTACATGGTGACAGATAGCAGTCCAGTTTCATTCTTTTGCACGTGGCTATCCAATTCTCCCAGCACCATTTATTGAAGAGGCTGTCTTTCCTCCACTGTATGTTTTTTTTTATTTCTTTTTCTGAGATTTTATTGTTAGTATGTAGGAATGCAATGGCCTTGTGTACGTTGATTTTGTAGCCGGCAACTTTACTGTATTCCTTGATTGTATCTAATAGCTTTTTGGTGGAGTCTTTAGGGTTTTCTATATATAGCATCATGTCATCTGCAAAGAGTGACAATTTAACTTCTTCATGCCCAATTTGGATGCCTTTTATTTCTTTCTCTTGCCTGATTGCTCGGGCGAGGACTTCCACCACTATGATGAAAAGCAGAGGTGATAGGGGACAACCCTGTCGTGTTCCTGAACATAGAGCAAAGGGCTTCAGTTTTTCACCATTCATTACAAGATTATCTGAGGGTTTGTCATATATGGACTTTATTAAGTTAAGGTATTTTCTTTTTATACCTATTTTATTAAGTGTTTTAATCATAAATGGATGTTGTATCTTGTCAAAAGTCTTTTTCTGCATTGATTGATATAATCCTATGATTTTTGTCCTTTATTTTGTTTATGTGATGTATCACATTGATGAATATTGCATATGTTGAACCAGCCTTGTGCCCCTGGGATGAACCCCACTTGGTCGTGTTGAATAATCCTTTTAATGCATTGTTGCATTCGATTTGCTAGAATTTTGTTTGTTGGGAGCTACTTGATTACTGATTCAATTTCATTACTAGTAATTGGTCTCAGTAGTCCCTCTTAGGACTGCTTTCACTATATCCCATAGATTTGGGGTCATTGTGTTATCATTTTCATTTGTCTCAAAGTATCTTTTGATTTCTTCCTGATCTCATTGTTGACCCATTCATTATTTAGTAGCATATTATTTAGTCTCTGTATGTTTGTGAGATGTTCAGGTTTTTTTTTTAATTGGTTTCTAATTTTATACCACTGTAGTCAAAGACACTTGATACGATTTCAATCTTAAATCTATTGAGACTTGTTTTATGGCCTAAAATGTGTTGTATCTTGGAAAATATTCCATGTACACTTGAAAAGAATGTATATTCTGCTACTTTGGGGGGGAATACTCTAAAAAAATAAAAATTAAATCCATCTGATAGTGTGTCACTTAAGGTCACTGTTTCTGTGTTGATTTTCTGTCTGGAGGCTCTGTCCCTTGCTGTCAGTGGTGTGTTAAAGTCCCCTACTATGATTATGTTACTGTTGATCTCTGCCTTTACATCTGTCAATGTTTGTCTTATACAAGGGATGCCAAAAAACATATACACATGACTTGTATTCATCTTTTGTTATCAGTATATATTGAGTATTACAATTTTAATAGTTTTTTTTCCTTACTTAAAATGTGTATACAATTTTTTGGCACCCTCTGTATATTTAGGTGCTCCTATGTTGGGTGCATAGATGTTTACTAGGATTATGTCCTCTTGTTGGATTGTTCTCATTATTATGTAATGTCCTTCTTTGTCTCTTATTATAGTCTTCATCTTAAAGTCTATTTTGTCTGATATAAGTATTGCTACCCCAGCTTTTTCCTCGTTTCCATTTTCATGAAATATCTTTTTCCACCCCTTTATTTCAGTCTTTATGTTTATTTAGATCTGAAATGGGTCTGTTGAAGACAGTATATGCATGGGTCTTGTTTTCTTATCCACTCAGCTACCCTATGTCTTTTTATTGGAGCATTTAATCCCTTTACATGTGAAGTGATTATTGATAGGTATATAGTTATTGCCATTTTATTATTCATATTTTTTATCTTCATTTGTTAGTTTTTCTCCTTTTGCTTAAAGAAGTCCTTTTAACATTTCCTGTAATACTGGCTTTGCGGTAATGAATTCCTTTAGATTTTCTTATCTGGGAAGTTCTTTATCTCTCCTTCAATTTTAAATGATAGCATTGCTGGGTTGAGTAGTCTTGATTGTAGGCCCTTGTTTTTTATCACTTTGAATATTTCCTGCCACTCTCTTCTGGCCTGCAAAATTTCTGTTGAGAAATCCACTGATAGTCTTATGGGAGCTCCCTTGTAAGTAACTAGCTGACCCTCTCTTGCTGCTTTTAGCATTCTCTCTTGTTTTTAACCTTTGCCATGTTAATTATGATGTGTCCTGGTGTGGGCCTGTCTGGGTTCATTTTGTTTGGGACTCTCTGTGCCTCCTAGGTTTGTATGTCTGTTTCCTTCACTAGGTTAGGGAAGTTTTCAGTCATTATTTCTTCAAGTAGGTTCTTGATCCCTTGTTTCCTCTCGTCGCCTTCTGGTACTATTACGAAGCTAATGTTGTTATGTTTGATGTTGTCCCATAGGTCCCTTAAACTATCTTCATTGTTTTTTAGTCTTTTTTCTTTTTGTTGTTCCAATTGGCTGTATTCTGCTACCTTGTCTTCTAAATCATTGATTCAATCCTCTGTTTTATCTAATCTTCTTTTGGTTCTTTCTAGTGTATTCTTTATTTCAGTTATTATATTCGTTTTTATTTTTTCTACGTCCTTCTTTATGCTTGCTATATCTTTGTTGAAATTCTCACTAAGTTCTTTAAGTATTCTTACAATCAGTGTTTGAAACTCTGTCTCTGGTAAGTCGATTGCCCCCATTTCATTTAGTTCCATTTATGGAGGTTTCTCCTGTTCTTTTGTTTGAGACATATTTTTTGTTTCCTCATTCTGGGTGCTGTTCTGTGTTTGCTTCTATGTATTAGGTAGATCTCCTATGTCTCTCAGTCTTTGCTGGGTGGACTTATGTAATATGTATCCTTTGTAGTCTAATTACACAGTCTCCCTAATCTCCTGTGTGCATGTTCCAGGAGTGTTCCTTGTGTGCACTGTGTGTTCTGTTGTAGTTGAGTTTTGATTGCTCTTGGTATGTCAGTGGGTGGGATTGACTCCCAGGCTGACTATCTGTGGGACTTTATTATGCACACAGTTTATGAGCTGCTGTGTGGGGGCTGACCTCTCAGAAGAGGTGGGGGCTGACCTCACAGCTTTACCCCTGTGGGCTGTTGTGACTTTTGAGACTTCCCCTTGGGTGTACTACTTGTGGGGCTAACCAGGTAGTGCTCTAGTGTGGTCTGAAGCTGGCCTCTGGGTGTGTTGTTTCTGGTTATTCTTGGGTGGGGCTCTCATGTGGGGCAATGTCAGCCTTGCCTGTTACCAGCTTGCAGCTACCTGGTAGGAGCCTCAAAGCTATATGTGATTGGCTGTTGCCTGGGCTGGATCTGGAGGCATGTGTGGGTGGTCTCACTGTGAACTAAGGCTGGCTGCCACCAATAGTGTGCCTGAGGCAGCTTAGGAAAAGGCCTAGGGCCCCTAGGCCTATTGCCACCTGCCAGCTGCCCATAAGGCCCAACTATTGAAACAGCCTCCTTGGGTGCATATGCCAGGTTTGTTGACCCAGTGTTTAGAGTGCCCTCAGCAACACAGCACTAGCTGGGCATGTTGGAGTTCCAGGGAGTCACGAGACGTGATCAGTGGTTTTTACAAAGTTAATGCAAATTCAGTTCTTAGGTCAGTGCCTGGCCTATAACCGCCTTGCACATCACCCCAAGAACATTGCAGCCAGCCACCACCTCAGGCTCACAAACTCCTGAGAGCTACCCCCGAGTGGCTGCAGTGCAGTTTCTTGGTCACTGTTTACCACCAAAATTCCCCAGGCCATTGTGTATTGTCTGCTGCTGTGAAAGACCTCTGCAGCTTGTGGGCAGGGTCAGCCACCCAGGTGCCCAGAGTGTCCCTGGCAATGCAGCTCTAGGTGGGCAGGGCAGGGTTCCAGGGAGCTAAGGGGTGTTGTCCATGGTTTCTAAAGTCAATGCAATCTTGGCTCCCACACCACTTCTGGGCCCACGACCACCCATCAAAAATGCCCTGAGAACACTACAGCCAGCCACCACATGTCTACACTGCAGCACAGGTCTTGAGTTACAGCCCACCAGCAAACATTTCCCGATCCACCACAGGCCCTCCACCTGCTTTAAACAGGCTTCTGTAGCCTGTGGGGTGGAGCCAGCAGCCCAGCAGTCAATAGTTTCCCAGGCAATGTAGCACCAGCTGTGCGGAGGGTGGGGCCTCAGGGTGTCACCAAGGCAGTGTGCAGGTGTGGATTCCACGAGACTTGGCCCTTTGGGGGAGGGCTTAATCCTTAAAAGATGGCGTTCTCCTGTAAACCATGTGTGCATTAGGTTCCAGACAAGGACACCAATGGCTCCTGTCCCTCCAACCCCGTGTTGAAGCTACACAATTCAGCCCTTCCCCATATTTCCTTGGTCCTCCCAAGCTGCCACCCCTCCACCAGAGACCAGGTGAGTGCCTACGAGTGAGCAAGTTCATCTGCCAACTCTCTAAGAGGATATCTGGGTTTCCAGTTGCCTTCCACCCCACCAGGAATCCTTGCTGATTTTCATTGCCAGATGCTGTGGGAACTCCTTTTCCCGGCACAGGACCCCTGGGCTGGGGAGTTCGGCATGGGGCTGTGGGGACCCTCCCTCTTCGGGAGTAGCTCTGCCACCAAGATGTCCCTCCTGGCATTCAATCTCTCTCTGTGGGTTTGGGGTCAACCCATTTTTTGTCCCCACCCCTCCTGCCAGTCTCAATGTGGACTCTTTTTTATAGCCTTAGTTACAGGGGCTCTATTCAGCTAGTCTTCAGATGATTCTTGAGGTTGATTGTTCTATACTTTATTTGTAATTTTGGTGTGATCCTGGAATACAGTAAGCATAGCATTTACCAAATCCACCATTTTGGACCTATGTATCTCGAATACATTCTTTAATCACTACCATTTTCACTCACCACCTACACATTTATGTTTTTGTCAATTTTTTCTTTTGTGTGTGTGCATTTGTGTGTATCCCTTAATTTACTATTGTGATTACACACGATTGTCCTACTTCTGTCTTTTAACAAAGGTTTAGTGTACTAGCTTTAATGTTGGTCAATCCACTGCTTTTATTATGTATTTGCATTTGTCATTGATAATTTTTTTCTTTGTGATATTTTCTTATTCATATTTTTTGTTTTATTTTCTTCTACTTCTTAAAGAAGCCCCTTTAACATTTCTTGTAAGCTGGTTTGGTGGTGATGAACTCCTTTAGTTTTTTCTTGTCTGGGAAGTCCTTTGTATGTCCTTTGATTTTAAAATGATAGCTTTGTTGGGTAGATTAATCTTGGTTGTAGGTCTTTGCTTTTCATCACTTTAAATATTTCACATATATGCCTTCTGGCCTGCAAAGTTTCTGTAGAGAAATAAGCTTAAAATCTTATATGAGCTCAGTTGTAAGTAACCAATTGCCTTTTTCTTGCTGCTTTTAAGATTCTGTCTTTGTCTTTAACCTTTGGCATTTTAATTATGATGTGTCTTGGTGTGGGCCTCTTTGGGTTCATTTTTTGGGGACTCTCTGTGCCTTCTGGATTTGTATGTCTATCCTTCATCAGGTTAGAAAACTTTTCAGTCATTATTTCTTCAAATGGGTTTTCAATCCCTTGCTATATCTCTTCTCCTTCTGGTACTCCTATAATGCAAATGTCATTATGCTTGATGTTGTCCCAGAGGCCCCTTAAACTGTCCTTTTTTTTTTTTTCTTTTTGCTGTTTCAATTGGGTAGTTTCCAATACCTTGTCTTCCAAATCACTGATTTGATCCTCTGTTTCATCTAATCTGTTGTTGATTCTATCTAATGTTTTCTTCATTTCAGTTGTAGGCCTCATTTCTGACTGGTTCTTTTTTATGTTTTCCATCTCCTTTTTTATGTTTCCTTGCTCTTTATTGAAGTTATCACTGAGATCATCTATTCTTCCTTTAAGTTCATTAAGCATCCTTATAACCAGTGTTTTGAACTCTGTATCTGGTAGACTTCTTGCCTCAATTTTGTTAATTTCTTTTCTGGAGTTTTGTCTTGTTCTTTCATTTGGGACATGTTTCTTTGTTTCTTCATTTTGGCTGCCTCCTGTGTTTGTTTCTACATATTAGGTAGATCTGCTATGTCTCTCCTTCTTGGCAGAGTAGCCTTATGCAGTAGGTGTCATGTGGGGCCCAGTGGTGCAGTTGCCCACCTGAGCCGGGTGCTCCAGGGGTGTCCCTTGTGTGGGTTGTGTATGCTCTCCTGTTATAACAGAACCTTGATCGCTGCTGGTACATCAGTGGGTGGAATTTACCCTCAGGCTGACTGGCTGTGAGGACTCGTCATGACTTCAGTGAACAACCTGCTGTGCATGGGCTGCCCCCACAGAGTGTAATTTGCTTTAGTGGGGCTCAGGTGCTTTCTGAGTCCACCCTTTGGTTGTGTCTTTTTGGCACTAATTGGGTGGTGCTCTGGTGTTGTGTAAAGCTGGCCACCTATTGTGTTGGTTCTGTGGCCTCTTACACGAGGGCTCTGGGGCAGGCCAAGGTCAGCTACTACCTTTATCCAGCCTGGGATCAATTGGTAGGAGCTGCAAAGTGATCTTTTGTTGGTAGCTCCTGTTCTGGGCTTGGAAGAACCCAGGAATGTTTATCTTGTGAACCAAGGTCAGCTGCCACTAGTGCCAGGCTTGGAGCTGCTTAGCAAAAGGCATGGGTCACACTTGTTTGGGGTTTATGGCTCTTTGCATGCTGAGAGCAGCCACTGCTTGTTTGGGATTTATGGTCCTTTAAGAGGTTTTAGGAAAGTCTGGAGCACAGACCCAGCCTGGCTCCTTGTGTGGGTTAGCCTCCAAGAGGTTCTGACCAGGCATGTGAATTGAGTGGAGCAGGGTCTCAGAGATTCACCAGGGTGGGATGACATCAGTGTTAGTTTGGTTAATGGAGACTCAGACTTTGCACTAGCCTGAACCTGCAGGCTGTGTGATGGGAGGGCTCAACAAAGGAACAATGGCATCCACCAGCACCTGAGAAAGCTGCCCCTCCAATCCTCTCCCTGAAACCAGACAATTCACTTCCTCCCTGTATGTCTCTGTCACATTTCTATCTAATGTCCCTTCTCTGGAGATTAGGGCAAGTATTTCTGAACAAGTGTGCTCAGGCCCTTTAAGGGACACTTGAGTCTCCAGCCACCCTCCACCCCAACTGGACTGAGTCCCTGCTCATTTTCATGGCCAGTTGTTGTAGAGATCCCTCTTCCTGGTGCTAGTGCTCTGGGCTGGGGAGCCTGGTGTGGGGCTGGGACCCCTTGATCCTCAGGGGGGACCTCTATAGCTGAGATATCCCGAACAATTCTTAACTGCCACATGTGGGTGTAGGACCAGCCAGTTTTGCATCTCTGCCCCTCCTACCAGTTTTGATGTGACTTCTTTATATCCTTAGTTATAGGAGTTCCAATCAACTAGTCTTCAGAGGTTCTCAAAGATGGTTGTTCTATAATTTAGCTGTAATTTTGATGTAGTCATTGGAAGGAGGCAAGCACAGCATTTCTTACTCTGCCACCTTGACCAAGAGTTTTAAAGTCTCCACTGATGACTCTAAGTGAACTGAAGGTCAAGCACCAGAGCCTCAGGAAAATATCATCCACCTTAAGAGGAGGGAGTGCAGCATGAACAAGGACATGCTCTTTATATCCTTGTCTTTAGTTATCAATTCCCACTGCTATTTGTGTGAACTAAAAGTTAAGAACCAGGAAGTAGGGACCTCTGAGAGAAAGAATGATAAACAAACCCAGCAACGATGAACTAAACCACAAAAGCCAACATTGTGGCTCACCCTTTGTGGGGATATTCTGTCAGGAAGCCAAGGTGCTAGGTTATAAGACTTCAGAACTAAGCCCCAGGAGAAGTAATATTTGTATCCAGAAGGGTCAGAAATCTTTAAGGGGAGAGAACTCTGTGCATCTATTCACTCATTCTACTAAAAGGAGTCCAAAATAGGAGACAGAACTATTTCCCTTAATGAGAGCAGGAGGCTGTAAAGAAAACAATAAGCAGGAAATTCTGGAAACTGATGAACCAGTGTGTTTGTTTATATTTTGCCCCTGAAACAGGGAGATCTTCAAATGTCTCCTCTGCTCAAAATGTCTGTTTTCCACATATCCCACCAGTGAGGAAAAGGAAAAAGAAAATGGAATTTTAAAGAAGTACAGGCCATAAAGCCCTGTAGGTCAAATGCCCCCTTTGCCTGCTGCCAGACATTTTTCTTTCATATAGTTACAGCAGCTTGGAATGAAAAACACTGACCTATACAGTGTTATGGTTAATATTCCCAAAGGCTACCTTGTTGGAATAATTTTGCCATCATTTGGGAGCCATATTTTCTAGGCCAGCACTGAATTAATTTAAAATAAATGACCACTTCAGTGTATTTGTTCCATATAAGATGGGGACTAATTTCAAGGGAAAGGTAGATTCTTAACAGAGCAGTAAAACATATACTGAGATAACACCTATTTTATACAAAAATTCTGGGCTTTATACAAATGTATCATTAAGTTGCAAGTATTTGTTGGGAGCGAGTTTTGCCCTATAAACAATCCTAGCTTGTGAAGACCTTCGAGAATTTTCTTGATTTGAAAATGCACTTAATGATCTGTAAAGGGCAAAAGGAAAATGCCAAAATCCACTACAAATAATAATTCCCTTGTTCAACATGGGGAAATAATAACATATCGGTAATCATTAGGCTTTATGTTTATCTGGACTCTTTCTCCAGTGAGGTTGCATAATTCTACAGCAATGTAGAGAATCAATCGCCTTTGAATAGTCTCTCCCTAAGTTAGCTGTTGAACAAACAGCGGGGGAAGGGGAGATTTCTGTGTTTACACATCTCTCCTCCTGACTCTTGGCTCATTCTTCCATTTTCCTATTTTTCTGACATCTCTTTAGATCCCAACTAGATATGGCAAAACAACATTATTTCTAAATTGATTCTTGCATGTAACAGGCACTGGCTCTTATTACTGTAAGAGAAAATCTCAGAATAATCTTTGATTGAGTTCATATATTCACATTGAAACTGCAAACAACCAAAAGATTCCATTGTCGGATCTGATCCTGACCTCTTTAGTGCCCTGAGAGTGATGAGGTCTCCAAAGTACCAGTTCCCCCATTCACCCTACAAGGCCACATCTCTGAAGCAATCTAGTTTGGCTAAATGTAAATCAGTGCAGTACAGCTTTTTATTGTCTTCCCTCATTTGATTTATCACTGACTTTTGTCATTTCTCTGTGACATTGGCAAAAATCTTCCCTTTTTTCCACATTCAATTCTTTACTTCCAGTTGAGAAGGTAAGTGGACCCATATCTACCTACCAAGACATGTGAGAGGCCTAAGTAGTCAATAATTTGATGATCCTTCAAACCAATATCCTTTAAACATTCATTCATTTATTTTATGGAAATAAAGAGAAACACATTTTCTATTAATAAAAACTGTATACTTTTCTAATATCAAAAATGAGAGATTATTTACTACGGTCTTCAAAACCAGAAAACATCTCAGAAGCAAATTGAACCATGTAAAGATGTAGACAACAAAATAAATCACTCTAAAATAAATTACTTATTCCCAATAAACAGTACCACATCATGTATTATTGAGTTTCAAAATAGCCAATCGCTACAAATGCCAGCTTTCCACAACTGTCCACAAGAGCTGGCCTCAGCTAGAACATGTAATTCACACATATGTGTTGCAAAGATACTCAAAGATGGCAATGCAGAGTGTGTCTTTAATTTCTACTCTAGTTTGCCTGTTTTAGTGGGAGCAGAATCAGTTTACATTTGGCTAGTTATGGAAGGCATCATATGGAAACCTGAGTTACTCTGCCCCATATTTCCAGGTTGTTATCATTTTAGATTGGCACCAGGGCAGCTTCCCAGTCAACAACTCCTTAAATCTAGTGGTGCCTGAGTCCAAGTTCTATTCATCTACCGTGAGGACTGTTACTGATTTCTTGTTATTCCCTTCCATTACTGAATAGAAGTTCCTGCCTCCATTTTCTCTCCCTTCAAATAAATTCCAATTAATTTGGAATTACCTTCTCCTGACTGTCATTCAGTCTGAAATCCAAAATGGGCTTCCTTTTGCTTCATACAGTTTGAGAGGAAAGGGCTGATGAAGAAAACCCGGCTCCCTGGACCAATGCAGCTGCCCGTACCTATGTGGCATTTCTGAGAATGTGCAGCCTGAGATCCCAGTGCTACAAAAAATGGGAGCTAGCAACCACTGGAAGCTACACACTGGTTCCATCGTGCCCCTCCAGGGCTTAGTGTGAGGTCTTTGTCAGCGCAAGGAATCTGTTTCAGTAGAAACGAGTGCTGCTAGAGCCCTACCCTCCAAAATAAAAAGAGGGAGAATTAAACTGATGAGATAATAATTTCATCCATCATATGTGCATCTTGGGAGGAGAAGAAATGAACTCTTCCTTTTAAAAGTGAGGTAAATCTATTAAGGGCCTCTCTGGGATGAGCCTACTTAAAAATAGGTCACTTGCCTCAGAAACACAGGCAAAGATTGCGCTGCACAAATCCTCAAGAGCATGCATACTGGTCAGAACAGCACAAAGAAAACTGAGACCTAATCCTGCCTCTGATAACTGACTGGTCACCCATGGGCAGCATGATTGGCCTCCTTGAGTCAGCCTCCTCATCTGTAACATAGGAGGACAACTTTTGGTCATCTCTCAAACATGTACTTTGAGATATCAGGTAAAAAAATATATAGATATATAGATATCATTATATCATTTTATATTTATATGTATATGTATACCATAAACCAACTCTGTTTCCCATAGCCCACAACATTTAATTGGTACATCACTAAGTGAACTAAATTGATTCTTGTTCAATCTAATCACTCTAAGAAAAAATAATGCACGTTTAATGCAAAGAGAAACACCAAAGCTAGCAATTCTACTAAAAAGGGGGAAAAAATGTTTTTATAATGCCAAAACACCTTTGCAGGAAAACAGTGACAAAGGTATCAACTTTCTTATTTATTGACTTAAAATCTCTACCCAATTCACTGTCATCACCTTTGTTAAGGGAGTTTCTGAAACTGCTCAAATGTAAATTGGGTAAAGAACCATTTCTCTGCCTGTTTCTCCTCCTTCCCAATTTAATCAGACATTGGTCTCACTGACCTTTGCACGCCCTCTGCTGAGACACCCTTTCTCTAGAGAGCCCCCCTCTTCTCTCCATCCCTACTTTTCTGTGGTTTAGGGAAGGATAGACAGCCTTAGAGCATGGCTCCATCAGGCCAAACCTGCCTCTGCCTACCTCCTGCCCACTGCTCTCCCTGTGCCCAACACTAGAAGGAAGATTGTCTAGCCTGCTTTTTCTGACCAGAAGACAGTCATTGGGCCATGTTTTTTACTGGGGACCCGGGAGGAAGGGAATGATCATTGTGCCTTAAAAGCAAGCAACCTTAGACCTTGTTCCCTCTCTCTCATAGGCCCTGCTTCTGGCTACCATGTGCTCATAGGGCCTAGGCAAGGGCTGGGCCCTCAGGGCACACCAACCATCCCCACTCTCTTCTAGACTGAGAGTCTGGGTAGATTACAAGACCCCCAGCATCCAATAGAGGCCTCAGAATCATTCCCTCATTGTGAGTGTGTGTGTGTGTGTGTGTGTGTGTCCCCACATTCCTATTCTATTCCATCCCTATCAAACTCGCTGTTACTTGCCCCAAAACAGCAGTCAGAGCCATCCTGCATTTTTCTGTCTCTCTGGGGAGAAGAGGTTTAGCAGAGTAGTTAGGAGATTAGGCTCTGCCACTTACCAGTTTTGTGGCCTTGACAATATATTTGCTTTCCCTCAATTTCCTCATCTGAAAAACTGTCATTGTCGCCACCTCATCTAGAACGCAGTGTCCTATCTAACACATAATAAGTATTCCATAAATGTTAGCTCCCATTATCCTTCGTAATACTCTTATGATTCTCTTTACGTCCATGTGGTTGGGTAGGCAAGATGTCTCACGTCCCCTAAGAGCAGCATCCCTCTCTTTTCTATCTCACCCCTGCATACAGCTGGGTGACAGGTAAACCAGGGTCTGCTCTCAGGCCAACTCACAGTCAATCCCTCTCTCCCCTAAACTTCCCTCCTCCATGCAGCAGCCAGGGTCTGAATTTGGGGGTAAACAGAGAATAGCACCATTTTGGCCCCAACCCAAAATGTCATGATCCCACCCAGATTTTCCCAAGCTTCTTGGGCTTCAGGGGGCAACCATTAATGAAGAGGTTCTTTATTCTCATTCATCTATTTTTCTCTCAGAAATTCTTTGTGTGCCAGGGTCAGCAGCCATTATTGGAAGCAAAAAATTGGCCATTTCTCAGTTCTAGTCATAAAATCATCAAAAAGGCAGCAAGTCCACAGCTTTGTCCGCCATGGGCCAGGCTCTTGGGAACTTTTCTAGATACTGAGGGCACAAAGATGAACCAGGCTCGTCCCTGCCTTTAAGAAGCTAATTATCTAGCAGGTTGATAATTTCTCTGTAGAGTGTTTCTCTAATTTTAGCAAGAATCAGAATTTCCTGGAGGGCTTGTTAAAACACTGATGTCAGGGCCCCAACCTCATCCATGAAGATTCAGCAGGCCAAGGGCCTGAAAATTTATATTTCTAAGCAGCTTCCAGATAATGCTGCCGCTCTGGGAACCACAGCCAGAAACACCACTCTACTATGGTATGGGCAGGCACAGAACAGCATGGGAATGCAGACAGTTCCACTGTGTTTGGGCTATTTCTACAGTGTGACAGTCCCACAGAATGCTGTGGGAGCACAGATAAGTGCACTGAAATTATCCACAGACTAAGAAATATTTCCTGGAGGACATGGTCTGCACAAGGTCATGTATGCTAGGTAGGGATTAACCAACCTTCAGTCTGGTGCTCAGGGGAATGATCTAGGCTAGAACTGCAAGCTTAAGAGTCATTGATCATCAGAATCCCTTGGAAAATGGGAGCACATGGTTCACTGAACTTTAGGAACGCCTAAGTCCAGACGTCATAAGAATGGCAGCTGCAAGGCGCACTTTTTGAGTTCCCCTCCGGATCTTATCACAAACAGGACATCCATAACCCATCAAAGGACTCTCTGCTCATCACGCAGAACAGCTTAGAGACTTGTGCAAGGATAACTTGAAGGTGGGCAAATTGGGTGAACAGGAGAAGAGGGAAAGGAGAGGAGTGGAGACGCGGCCCGCATCTGCAGCTGTGGAGACGCAGCCGGCATCCACAGCTGCAGAGACGCAGGGGATCCCAGCAAGGAAAAGATAACACAAGCCAGGAGGTAGGCTCTTTCCCTGCGTCCTACAGCTGATCTCTCCCGCCGAGGGGGCAGCATATCCAGCATTTGAGGCAATAACCTCAGCTGAGACCTCCAGCTGGGCCCTAGGCCAGACAAAGGACACAAACTCCTTACCTGGGCCCCTCCCGCCACTCTTCCAACCCTATCTCCGCCCTTGCAGAGACTTAAACTGGCCCGTGAACTGAGGAGTAGTGTCAGATTACAGAGGAGCCTTAGTGCTCAGGCTCTGGGAAGACTAGCATGCAGCTCTGACTCAGGGAAGAAGCTGGGAAGAGTGTGATTTTTGCTGGGTTAGGAGAGAAGAGACTCCTCCACCCCCAGCCACCACCTTTTCTGGCCTGTGGGAAGAGAGTGACACGGCTGGGCTAGGAGAGAGAACACCCCTCCATCCCCAGCCCCCACCCTTTCTGGCCTGCCTAGGGCAGGGCAATTACAACTGCGGTGGCACTCCCAGGGATCAGCAGTAGGCGGCAGATGCAGCTCTGGGCTTTCAGCAGCTCAGAAATCTCCCGCCCACCACACACACACACACACACACACACACACACACACACACACGAAAAAAGTGCCCTAAGACTCAGGAGAACTGGACACAGGGCTGGTGGTGCTACTTTCAGTGCGCATATGTGCAAGCAAGGGCAGAAACTGCACTGACTTTGTAGAAACTACCATCCAGACCCTTCAGCCCCACACATCTAAATCTGCAGTCCCAACATCACTCTGGGCACCAGGTGACTGGCTCTGCCTGCACAATACACAGAGGACTCTTTGGTAGAGTAGAGGACAACGTGGAGATTACTTGGTGGGCTTAAGCCAAGACTGGGGATGCTTTTTTTGTTGTTTTGTTTTGTTTTGTCTTTATATCTTTGATATCTTTGCCTGTGTTGAGTTTGGGTTGTCGGTTGATTTTACATGTGAATGTATTTGATTTTTTCTTTGTTGTTGTTATTGTTATTGTTGTTGGGCTTAGTGATTTGCTTTGTTCTGAAATTGCCCTACATGGCCCAGCTTAAAAGGCACAAGATTCAACATATCCAGAGGCCAACTCCAGACCAAACCATATTACTACAGGGTTTGACCTACAAGTGACACACCCAGAGGGAATTCTCTGCAGGCACAAGAGCCAATAGTGGCCAAACCACATTTAAGGGGTCAACCCTCACGCAGCAGAACACCCTGCGGTGGGCAGAGCCAAGTCTCACAACTAGTCAGCCTAGGAGTTAACCCCACCTACTCAAAAGAGAAAAGCAATTAAAGATCTTCTTTAACAGGACAATATACACAGCACAAGAGTCACCTTTAGAACACATGCAGAGGAGAAGAAGGAAGTAGTACAAGTCAAATATAAAGGACACATCCTACATAAGATAGCCCAGCAAGAACTAAGAACTCTAGGGGATCTACCTAATACATCGAAGCAAACACAGAGAGTCAGCCAGAATGGGGAAACAAAGAAATAGGTCCCAAATAAAAGAACAGAAGAAACCTCCAGATATGGAACCAAATGAAACACAGGTAACCAAACTATCAGAGACAGAGTTCAGAAGACTGATGGTAAGAATGTTTAAGGAGCTTAGAGACGACATAAAGAAAGATATAGAAATCATAATGAACAACCAGTTAGAACTAAAGAACACAATTACTGAAATAAAGAACTCACTTGAAGGAATTAACAGCAGGTTAGATGAAGCAGAGGATTGAATCAGCAACTTAGAAGACAAGTTAGCAGAGATCACCCAAACAGCACAACAGAAAGAAAAAAGAATAAAAAACAATGAAGATGGTTTAAAAGACCTCTGGGATAACATCAAGCACAACAACATGCGCATCATAGGAATACCAGAAGGTGAATCGGAAAACTTCCCCAACCTGATGAAGGAAACCAACATACAAGCCCAGAAAGTGCAGAGAGTTCCAACCAGGATAAACCCAAACAGGTCCACACCAAGACACATTATAGTTAAAATGGCAAAGGCTTAAAGACAAAGAGAGAATCCTAAAAGCAGCAAGAGAAAGACAGAGGGTTACATACAAGGGAACTCCCATAAGACTATCAAATGACTTTTCTACAGAAACATCGTAGGACAGGAGGGAGTGGCAGGAGATACTCAAACTGATGGAAAACAAAGGCCTACAACCAAGATTGTTTTATCCAGCAGGACTATCATTTAAAGTTGATGGAGAGGTAAAGACCTTCCCAGAAAAAAATAAACTAAAGGAATGTATTACCATAAAGCCAGCATTGCAAGAAATACTAAAAGGACATCTGTAAATAGAAGAAAAATGAAAACAATCTAACTACAAATTTAAAAATGGCAATCACTATGTACCTATCAATAATCACTTTAAATGTAAATGGATTAAATGCTCCAATTAAGAGACATAGGGTGGCTCAGTGGATCAAAAAGCAAGACCCTTGTATATGCTGTATACAAGAGACCTACCTCAGATCAAAAGACACACGCAGGCTGAAAGTGAAGGGTTGGAGTAAGATATTTCATGCAAATGGAAATGAGAAAAAAGCTGGAGTTGCAATACTTATATCTGACAAAATAGACTTTAAAATGAAGAACATATTAAAAGACAAAGACGGGCACTATATAATAATAAAGGAAATTGATCCGACAAGAGGACATAACCCTAGTAAACAACTATGCACTCAACATAGGAACACCTAAATATATAAAACAGATATTGACTGACATAAAGACACAGATCAACAGTAATACTATCATAGTAGGGGACTTTAACACACCTCTAACAACAAGGGACAGGTCTTCCAGTCAGAAAATCAATTTGGAAACAATGGCCTTAAATGACACATTGGACCACTTGGATTTAATCGATATTTTCAGAGCATTTCACCCCAAAGCTGCAGAACACACGTTCTTCTCAAGCCCATATGGAACATTTTCCAAGATAGACCACATGTTAGGCTACAAAACAAGTCTTGATAAATTTAAGAAAATTTAAATCATACCAATTGTCTTCTCTGACCACAGTGCTATGAATTAGAAATGAACTATAGGAAAAAAACTGGAAGACACACCAATTCATGGAGGCTGAATAACATTACTAAATAATGAATGGGTCAACCAGGAGATCAAGGAAGAAATCAAAAGATATCGCGAGACAAATGAAACTGAAAACACGACGACCCAAACAAAATCTATGGGATGCCGCGAAAGCAGTCCTAAGAGGTAAATTCATAGCATTGCAGGCCTACCTAAACAAACAAGAAACATCACTTATCAATAGTTTATCTTCACACTTAAGGGATCTGGAAAAAGAACAGCAAAATAGGCCCAAAGAGAGTACAAGAAAGGAGATAATAAAGATCAGAGCGGAAATAAATGAAATAGAAACCAGAAAAACAATACAAAATATCAATGAATCCAAGAGTTGGTTCTTAGAGAAGATAAACAAAATCGACAAACCTTTAGCCAGACTCATTTAAAAAAAGACAGAGAGGACCCAAATTAATTAAATCAGAAATGAAAGAGGAGAAGTGACAACAGACACCGCAGAAATACAAAAAAATTTTAAAAATTACTATGAGCAAATATATGCCAACAAATTTGACAATCTGAAAGAAATGGCAACTTTTCTAGAGGTATATAACCTTCCAAGCCTAACTCAAGAAGAAACAAAAAACCTGAACAGATTGATTACCACCAGGGAAATTGAATCAGTAATCAACAATCTCCCAACAAACAAAAGCCCTGGACCAGATGGCTTTACAAGTGAATTTTACAAAACATTCAAAAAAGAATTATCACCTATTCTCTTCAAGCTCTTCCAAAAAATCCAGAAGGAGGGAAGACTCCCAAACACTTTCTACGAAGCCACTATCACCCTGATCCAAAAATCAGACAAAGACACCACAAAAAAGAAAACTACAGGCCAATATCTCTAATGAACATAGATGCAAAAATCCTAAACAAAATATTAGCGAACAGAATTCAGCTTACATTAAAAAGATCATACACCATGATCAAGTGGGATTCATTCCTGGTATGCAAAGGTGGTTCAACATCCGCAAATCAATTAATGTGATACACCATATTAACAAAATGAAAAATGAAAATCACATGATCATATCAATGGATGCAGAAAAAGCATTGGTAAAATCCAGCAGCCATTTATGATAAAAACCCTTAAGAAAGTGGGAATAGAGGGATCATATCTCAACATAATAAAGGCCATATATGATAAACCCACAGCTAATATCATACTCAATGGGGAAAAGCTAAAACCATTCCCCTTAAGATCAGGAACAAGGCAAGGTTGCCCATTTTCTCCACTTCTATTCAACATAGTGCCGGAAGTTCTAGCCACAGCAATCAGACAAGAAAAAGAAATAAAAGGTATCCAAATCAGTAAGGAGGAAGTACAACTATCATTATATGCAGATGACATGATACTACATATTGAAAACCCTAAAGACTCCACCAAGAAACTATTAGTGCTGATAGATGAATTTAGTAAAGTAGCAGGATACAAAATTAATATTCAGAAATCAGTTGCATTTGTATATACCAATAATAAAACGTCAGAAGGAGAAATTTAAAAAAAAATCCCAATTACAATTGCTTCAAAGATTATAAAATACCTGGGAATAAATTTAACCAAAGAAGTAAAAGATCTGTACTCAGAAAATTATAAGACACTGAAGAAAGAAATGAAAGAAGATATAAATAGATGGAAACACATATCATGTTCATGGATAGGAAGAATTAATATAGTTAAAATGTCCATACTGCCTAAGGCAATATACATATTCAACGCAATTCCTAACAAACTACCAATGACGTTTTTCACAGAAATAGAACATATAATCCTAAAATTTATATGGGACCATAAAAGACCCTGGATAGCCTCAGCAATCTTGAGAAATAAGAACAAAGTGGGAGGTATTGATACCTTACATCAAATTATACTACAAGTCTACAGTAATCAAAACAGCATGGTACTGGCATAAAAACAGACACTTAGATCAATGGAACAGAATAGAGTCCAGAAATAAATCCATACCTATATGGCCATTTAATCTACGACAATGGAAGCAAGAATGTACGATGGGGTAAAGACAGTCTATTCAATAAATAGTGCTGGGAAACCTGGACAGACACACGCAAAAAAATGAAGCTGGACCACCTCCTTACACCATATACAAAAATAAATTCAAAATGGCTTAAAGACTTAAATGTAAGATCTGAAACCATAAAATTCCTAGAAGAAAATATAGGAAGACACTTCACAGGCATTACCTGGAGTAAGATTTTTACTGACATATCCCCTCGTGCAAGGGAAGTAAGAGAAAAAATAAACATGTGGGATTACATCAAACTAAAATGTTTTTTCACAGCAAAGGAAACCATCAATAAAACAAAAAGGGATCCTACTGAATGGGAAAAGATATTTGCCAATGATATATCTGATAAGGGGTTAATATCATAAATTTATAAAAAACTCAACTCAACTCCAAAAAAAAAAAACAACCCAATTAAAAAATGAGCAGAGGACATGAAGAGACATTTTTCTAAAACGGACATACAGATGGCAAACAGACATGACAAAATGCTCAACCTCACTAACCATCAGAGAAATGCAAATAAAAACCACAATGAGATACCACCTCACCCCAGTCAAAATGGCTATCATCAATAAATCAACAAACAACAAGTGCTGGTGCAGATGTGGAGAAAAGGGAACGCTTGTGCACTGTTGGTGGGATTGAAGATTGGTGCAGCTACTATGGAAAACAGTATGGAGGTATCTCAAAAATCTAAAAATGGAACTACCTTATGATCCAGCAATTCCACTCCTAGGTATCTATCCGGAGAAATCCAAAATTCAAAAAAAAATTATTCACTCCTATGTTTATTGCAGCATTATACACAATAGCCAAGACATGGAAACAACCAAAATGCCCATCGGTAGACGACTGGATTAAAAAACTGTGGTACATTTATACAATGGAGTATTATGCAGCCATAAGGAAGAAAGAAATCTTACCATTTGCAACAACATGGATGGACCTAGAGAACACTATGTTAAGTGAAATAAGTCAGACAGAGAAAGACAAATACCATATGATCTCACTTACATGCGGAATCTAAAGAAAAGAATAAGTGAATGAACTAATCACAAACAGTTTTGGTGACATAGAGGAAAAACTGAGGGTTGCTAGATGGGAGAGGGAAGGTGAGGGGATTAGAAAACAGTCAGTAATCACAAGATGGCCACGGGGTTTTGAAAATTAATTTGGGGAATGTAATCAATAATGTTGCAATGATTTTGTAGGGTATCCGATGGACATTTGTCTCATTAGGGAGACCACCTCAGGGATGATGTAGATGCTGATCACTGCATTGTACACCTGAAGCTGAAGCTGAACAATAATGAATATCAACTACATGTTTATATATGGGTGTGTGTGTGTGTGTGTGTGTGTGTGTCTGTGTGTGTGTATGTGTATGTATATACTTTCAAGAAGCAGAGTACAGCATTAGGAATAGAGACAGTGGAAATGTAATGGCTCTGAGCGATGTCAGAGGGATAGTCAATGGCGGAGGGGAGTTCACACAGTGTGAGGGATATAAATGATAAACGTCTAAGTATTACTTTGTCTTGTGCACCTGAAACTAATAAAAAAAATGTAAAAAAAGAAAAAAAGAGTACAAAGATAAAAAAAGAAGAAAAAAGAAAAAAGAAAGCCTAAGTCCAATGCTGGTTGTGTTGTGAGCAGACCGTGAAGCAGCAGGACGGTGCTTAGCTACTCCCAGGTGCGTTGAGCCTTCTCAGATCCAGGGGTCCCTTGAAACACTATTTTGTGAGGATGAAATGAGGAAAGGTATATACAGTTATCCCTTAGTATTTGTGGGGAATTGGTTCCAGCACCCCACAGATACCAAACTCCAAGGATACTCAGTCCTTTATGTAAAATGGCATAGTGTTTGCACATAACCTACACACACCCTCCTCTATGTTTTAAATCATCTCGAGATTACTTATAACACCTAATGCAATGTAAATGGTATGTAAATAGTTGTTATATTGTGTTCCGTACAGACACAACCGTCATAGGTCTAATTACATAGCACTTGTTTGCAACATCATATTTTTCTTTTCAAATATTTTCATTCTTGAATCCACAGAGGCAGAACCCACTGATATGGAAAGCCAACTGTATAGCCGTTAGGTCAATTAGTATCAAATCAATCAACATCCATTTTTTGGGCCACTTCTCCCTATCCACTCTAAGCTATCCCAGAGGGACTCAATTAGTGAAATGGACAAAGCTCAGCTTTTTGCCTCTGCCCAGTATAGTCCTTTTCTGGGAGATCCTAGTATCTACAATTGCCTCAAAGTGCTTTACCTGGCTCTTGAGCTACAAATCTCTATCATCCCAAGACTATTGTGTACCTATATATTGGACTAACTGCCTTTTCTCTTGATTCATTCTTTCTTTGGCCTCCTGGATCTTGCCCTCCTTGTCTTAACAGACAACTAGTCCCATTTTCTCTCTCAGAAACTGCACTCTACTCTTCCCTTAAAGGGTGCATAGGGAAGGGCCATAACAATACATCCAGGGAAAAGGTTAGCAATTTGGGGGAGAGGAGCCTGTGTGGGTGCCACAAGAGTCCTGGAACATCTGAGAAAATTTCAGCGACCTGTGAGAACAGGACACTTTGAGGTTGGCAATTTTTTTCCTAAAAAGTTTCACATTCTTCCCTGAAGATTGGTTACAGTGCCAAATAAACCAGCAAGTCCCTCACCTATCTCCTTGTGGGACATGTTTTTCCCCCAATATCTGTGAGCCATCTCATCAAACAGTACTCGGAAAGCTCTGAGACTGAATATCCCTGCACTACAGCCTTAATGAGTAGCAGAAATATAATTAACAATGAATCAACCAAAGCACTTGAGAAAGATGTGACATTTACAGGAACATTTACATTTTTGTGCTAAAATATTATTTTAAAACTTCACACTATATCGCAAATATAGTTCAGGGTGAAATTAAACACCACATTTCATGTTTAATTCAGTATCATATGTTTTGTTAAACCTTGCATTCTTGAAATGTCTGAGTTTGCACTGGAATTGAGGCAGGAAAGGAGACTCAGAAGAGGGAAATATATACATATATCAAATATGTCGTCAGTCATTATGTGTATGAGAAACCAAAGCCAGTGTGAGTGGATTAGATGACCCAAATGCTTTGACTGGACACACTGCCCTGAGGATAACACACAGTTCCTAAGAAGGACTGAAACACAGAAAATCTCATCTCCTTGACAACAATATGTCTGAGGATCTTGACTAGTCAGTCAACTGCTTCTAATCTACCCTTCCTGACAACTCATTACTTTCTTTCCTAAACATACAATGTGCTAGACTGCCTTCTCTGGGGCTGAGGAAAATTAAAGTGAATGTTATAAAATATAGAGCTGACATAAAAATGGAGATGAAAAAGAACCAGTCAGAAATAAAGGCTACAATAATGGAAATGAAATATATTACAGGGAATCAACGGTAGATTAGATGAAGCAGAGGATCCAACCAGCAATGTAGAAGATAAGGTAGTAGAAAACACCCAACCAGAACAGGAAAAAGAAAAAAGAATCCAAAAAAATTGAGGGGAGCTTAAGGAGCCTCCCGGACAATATCAAGCATACCAACATTCACATTATAGGGGTACCAGAAGGAGGAAAGAGAGAGCAAGGAATTGAAAACCTATTTGAAGAAATAATGACAGAAAACTTCCCTAACCTGGTGAAGGAAATGGACATACAAGCCCAGGAAGCACAGAGAGTCCCAAACAAGATAAACCCAAAGAGGCCCACACCAAGACACATCATAATTAAAATGCCAAAGCTCAAAGACAAAGAGAATCTTAAGAGCAGCAAGAGAAAAGCAGTTAGTTACCTACAACGGAGCCCCATAGACTGCCAGCTGATTTCTCAATAGAAACTTTGCAGGCAAGAAGGGAGTGGTGGGAAATATTCCAAGTGATGAAAAGCAACATACAACCAAGATTGTTCTACTCAGCAAGGCTGTCATTTAGAATTGAAGGACAGATAAGGAGCTTCCCAGACAAGAAAAAGCTAAAGGAGTTCATCACCACCAAATGAGTATTACAAGGACTCGTAGAGGGACTTCTTTAAGGTGGGAGGGGGGTTAAGGACGGGTGAAAGGGGAAGGGATTAAGAAAAACAAATTGGGTGTTATGCAGTAGTCATGAGGATGTAAGTTATAACATAAGGAATATAGTCAACAATATTTTAATAACTAGGTATAGTGCCAGATATGTACTAGATTTATCAGGATGATAAATGGGAATAGGGCTGAGGTCAGGATGAAAAAGGTGAAGGCATGAAGGCATTGAGAAATGTAAATTGATAGTTAATACAGTATAGGGAATATAATCAACAATGTTGTAAAAACCATGTAAGCTGCCAGATGGGCACTGGACTTATCAGGAGGATCACGTCATAGACTGTGTAGATGCCTGACCAATGTGCTATACACCTGAAGACCTGAAGTAGAATAATATTGAATGTCAACTATACCTAAATATATAGGTATATATAGTCATGGGATGTGGAGTACAACATAGGGAAGGTAGTCGATGGTATTGTAACAGCTATATAAGATGTCAAGGGGGTAGTAGATTGGAGGGTGGGTTATCACTTTATGAAGGGTTTAAATGTCTAAATATTACATTGCTTTGTACACCTGAAACTAATAAAAAAATATATTCTAAAAAAATCAATAGTATTTCCATGTACTAGTAATAAATACACGGACAATGAAATTTAAAATATAATACCATTTAGAATTTTTCAAAACCCAATAAAATACTTAGCTATAAATCTAACAAAACATTAACAAGTCTTATGTCTTACAGCTGCATGCGGGTCTATAATTATCTCAAAATAAAAGGTTTAATAAAAAAATAAATAAATAAAATTAATTAATTTAAATAAATAAATAAATAAATAAATAAATAAATAAAATATAGAGCTGAGCCACTCCTCTCAATAGATCCAGAAGGATCATTGCTTAGGGAGTTCCTACAGGGACAAGAGGTGGGCAAACCCAGCAAGGAATGGTATAGGACTCAGAGCCCTGACTAGAAATTCTCCCTGGGTTTTAATGCCTTTCACATTTCTCTCTTCCCTTTCAATTTTTGACTTAAGCAAAGCAACTGACACACACAATTTAGAACCCTACTTCTTTTTTTCTAGGAGACACTTTGAATATATCAACATAACTAATGTCTTATTTTAAATAAATTATTCCAGTGAATTATGCTTGAAGCATGCGGATGTCCCCTTTTTAGAATCTTGAATTACAGAGTTTGGCTATCATTTTGTTTTTCTCAGTGGAATAGTTTGTTTCTGATGTGTTTATCTCTCTCACTTAATTGAGGTGTCTAGCATAACCAAGGGTGGGTACCTGTGTTACAGTGACCCCCTGTACTGTTTGATTTTCTTGTGTTCCATTTCTACTTAACTATGTGATATACTCAAATTAGATTACTTTTAACAAAAAGATGGCAATGAAGTTATTATGTTGCGGTCAAGGTTTCTTCCCAATCCTGCTTCCTGGAGCCAAGTACCTCTGGAAGAATTTTAAAATAATATTTAAGACTCTGAGGGACTATGAATTAATTAGGATATGAGTTTGGTTGCATGTGACAGAAACACAGAATAACACTGGTTTAAACAAGAAGGAAATATATTTCACTCTCATATGAAATTTGCCCTCAACTACATGTCCCTGGTGATTTCATGAAGTCCTCATTCCAGCAAGCAGGAAAGGGAAAAAGAGAGGACTGTCCTTCTGTCCAACGTTTCTGACCTAGAAATGTCACAAAACACTTTGCTTATATCTCATAGGCCAGGATTTAGCAACATGGCTACACATGGCTGCAAGAGAGTCTGGGGAAGTATAGTCTTTAGTTTGGGATAGCTTGCCTTATAAGGTATCTGCAGGCTACCATTACATCAAGATAATTTCTCACATGACAGTGATGAAGTCAAAACAATTTTTTACTTTGGACCAGATTCTCCCATTGAACTGGGGTTTGAGAAGAGTACTCCCTTTATTTTACAATTCCTGTGAACACCATATTTGATGCTCCATATTTTTTTATCTGGATTTCTTGATCCAAGGAAAAGTCTGTATACAGAATGGAGTGCATAAAGGAATTATTCAGATAATTCAAGGCAAAAAACATCAAATTCTTGGAAATGAGACTTCTTATTTGGGTGGGGGTTAGGACTTGAATCAGAAGGACCCTCTGTGTGAGGAATCTGACGTGTTGAGAAGTGTTAAATGCAAGTCTTTCTTTGCGCAGAGACATCTATTTCAAGGAGCTGGGCACAGTTTCAGCAGTTGCCTAATCAATGTTATATGTTAGGAGAAGGAAGTGCTGGTTACGTTGTGGATTCTGAAGTTGTTGTTTGGTATGTTTAGAAAGAAAAGGCAGCAATTTGTCAAAAGTCACAATCTTGACATTAGCCTTCCTGGGTCCCTACGTTGGGCAAACGTGCTGTCTGTCATTCACTGTAGCAAGGCTGCTGCTGTTACTTGTAAACACTTAGGGACTTATTTCATTTTTTTTATTAGTTTTAGATGCACAAAACAAAGTAATACTTAGATGTTTATCGTCTATATCCCTCACACTGTGTCAACCCCACTCCCCCCATCCACTATCCCTCTGACATCGCACACAGCCATTACATTTCTACTCTCTCTATTCCTAATGCTGTACTGTGCTTCTTGTAAGTATATACATATATATATAATATTACATATATATATATAAATAATAATTATACATACTATATATAATATATACATTAAATATATATATACATACACATATATGTATATATAAACGTAGTTGACTTTCATTATTATTCAGCTTCAGCTTCAGGTGTACAGTGCAGTGATCAGGCATCTACATCATCCCTGAGGTGGTCTCCTTAATGAGACAATTGTCCATCGGATACCCTACAAAATCTTTGCAACATTATTGATTACATTCCCCAAATTAACTTTCGTAACCCCGAGGTAATCTTGTCATTACCGACTGTTTTCTAATCCCCTCAACTTCCCCCTTATCCCCAACCCCCCATCTAGCAACCCTCAGTTCTTCCTCTTTGTCTCCAAAACTGTTTCTGATTAGTTCATTCACTTATTCTTTTCTTTAGATTCTGCATATAAGTGAGATCACATGGTATTGGTCTTTCTCTGTCTGACTTATTTCACTTAACATAATGTTCTCTAGGTCCATCCATGTTGTTGCAAATGGTAAGATTTCTTTCTTCTTTATGGCTGCGTAATACTCCATTGTATACATGTACCACATTTTCTTAATCAAGTCATCTACTGATGGGCATTTTGGTTGTTGTTTCCATGTCTGGGCTATTGTGTATAGTGCTGCAATAAACATAGGAGTGCATAAAGATTTTTGAATTGGAGTTTTGGATTTCTCCGGATAGATACCTAGGAGTGGAATTGCTGGATCATAAGGTAGTTCCATTTTCAGATTTTTGAGATACCTCCATACTGTTTTCCATAGTGGCTGCACCAATCTGCAATCCCACCAACAGTGCACAAGCGTTCCCTTTTCTCCACATCCGCACCAGCACTTGTTGTTTGTTGATTTATTGATGATACCAATTTTGACTGGGGTGAGGTGGTATCTCCTTGTGGTTTTTATTTGCATTTCTCTGATGGTTAGTGAGGTTGAGCATTTTGTCATATGTCCGTTTGTCATCTGTATGTCCTTTTTAGAAAAATATCTCTTCATGTCCTCTGCCCATTTTTTAATTGGCTTTTTTGTATTTTTGGAGTCGAGTTGAGTGACTTTTTTATAAATTTGTGATATTAACTCTTTATCAGATGTATCATTGGCAAATATCTTTTCCCATTCAGTAGGATCCCTTTTTGTTTTATTGATGGTTTCCTTTGCTGTGAAAAAACATTTTAGTTTGATGTAATCCCACATGTCTATTTTTTCTCTTACTTCCCTTGTGCGAGGGGATATATCAGTAAAAATCTTACTCCAAGTAATGTCTGTTAAGTTTTTTCCTATATTTTCTTCAAGGAATTTTATGGTTTCAGATCTTACATTTAAGTCTTTAAGCCATTTTGAATTTATTTTTGTATATGGTGTAAGGAGGTGGTCCAGCTTCATTTTTTTGCGTGTGTCTGTCCAGGTTTCCCAGCACCATTTACTGAATAGACTGTCTTTACCCCATCGTACATTCTTGCTTCCATTGTCGTAGATTAAATGGCCATATAGGCATGGATTTATTTCTGGACTCTCTATTCTGTTCCATTGATCTATGTGTCTGTTTTTATGCCAGTACGATGCTGTTTTGATTACTGTAGCCTTGTAGTATAATTTGAACTCAGGTATCGTTATACCTCCTACTTTGTTCTTATCTCTCAAGATTGCTGAGGCTATCCAGGATCTTTCATGGTTCCATATAAATTCTAGGATTATATGTTCCACTTCTGTGAAAAACGTCGTTGGTAATTGGTAGGAACTGCGTTGAATATGTACATTGCCTTACGCAGTATGGACATTTTAACTATATTAATTCTTCCTATCCATGAACATGGTATGCGTTTCCATCTATTTGTATCATCTTTCGATTCTTTCTTCAGTGTCTTATAATTTTCTGAGTACAGATCCTTTACTTCTTTGGTTAAATTTATTCCCAGGTATTTTATAGTCTTTGAAGTAATTGTAAATGGGATTTTTTTTAATATCTCCTTCTGATGTTTTATGATTGGTATATGCAAATGCAACTGATTTCTGATAATTAATTTTGTATCCTGCTACTTTACTAAATTCATCTATCAGCACTAATAGTTTCTTGGTGGAGTCTTTAGGGTTCTCTATATGTAGTATGCTGTCATCTGCATATAATGACAATTTTACTTCCTCCTTATTGATTTGGATGCCTTTTATTTCTTTTTCTTGTCTGATTGCTGTGGCTAGAACTTCCAGCACTATGTTGAATAAAAGTGGAGAAAGTGGGCAACTGTGCCTTGTTCCTGATCTTAAGGGGAATGGTTTTAGCTTTTCCCCATTGAGTATGATGTTAGCTGTGGGTTTGTCATATATGGCCTTTATTATGTTGAGATATGATCCCTCTATTCCCACTTTCTTAAGGGTTTTTATCATAAATGGCCTCTGGATTTTGTCAAATGCTTTTTCTGCATCTATTGATATGATCATGTGATTTTTATTTTTCATTTTGTTAATGTGGTGTATCACATTAATTGATTTGTGGATGTTGAACCATCCTTGCATACCAGGGATGAATCCCACTTGATCATGGTGTATGATCTTTTTAATGTATTGCTGAATTCTGTTCACTGATATTTTATTGAGGATTTTTGCATCTATGTTCATTAGAGATATTGGCCTGTAGTTTTCTTTTTTGTGGTGTCTTTGTCTGATTTTGGGATCAGGGTGATAATGGCCTCATAAAAAGTGTTTGGGAGACTTTCCTCCTTCCGGATTTTTTGTAAGAGCTTGAGGAGAATAAGTGATAATTCTTTTTTGAATGTTTTGTAAAATTCACTTGTAAAGCCATCTGGTCCAGGGCTTTTGTTTGTTGGGAGATTGTTGATTACTGATTCAATTTCCCTGGTGGTAATCAATCTATTCAGGTTTTCTGTTTCTTCTTGAGTTAGCCTTAGAAGATTGTATGCTTCTAGAAAACTGTCCATTTCTTCCAGATTGTCAAATTTGTTGGCATATAGTTGCTCTTAGTAATTTCTTAAATTTGTTTGTATCTGTGGTGTCTGTTGTCACTTCTCCTCTTTCATTTCTTATTTTATTAATTTGGGTCCCCTCACACTTATTTTAATGAGTCTGGCTAAAGGTTTATCAATTTTGTTTATCTTCTCTAAGAACCAACTCTTGGATTCATTGATCTTTTGTATTGTTTTCCTGGTTTCGATTTCATTTTTCCACTCTAACCTTTATTATCTCCTTCCTTGTACTCCCTTTGGGCTTATTTTGCTGTCCTTTTTTCAGATCCCTTAAGTGTGAAGATAAACTATTGATAAGTGATTTTCCTTGTTTCTTTAGGTAGGCCTGCAATGCTATGAATTTCCCTCTTAGAACTGCTTTTGCTGCATCCCATAGATTTTGGGTCGTCGTGTTTTCAGTTTCGTTTGTCTCGAGATATCTTTTGATTTCTTCCTTGATCTCCTGGTTGACCCATTCATTATTTAGTAATATGTTATTCAGCCTCCATGAATTGGTGTGTCTTCCAGTTTTTTTCCTATAGTTCATTTCTAATTCATAGCACTGTGGTCAGAGAAGACAATTGGTATGATTTAAATTTTCTTAAATTTATCAAGACTTGTTTTGTAGCCTAACATGTGGTCTATCTTGGAAAATGTTCCATATGGGCTTGAGAAGAACGTGTATTCTGCAGCTTTGGGGTGAAATGCTCTGAAAATATCGATTAAATCCAAGTGGTCCAATGTGTCATTTAAGGCCATTGTTTCCAGATTGATTTTCTGTCTGGAAGACCTGTCTCTTGTTGTTAGAGGTGTGTTAAAGTCCCCTACTATGAGAGTGTTACTGTTGATCTGTGTCTTTATGTCAGTCAATATCTGTTTTATATATTTAGGTGCTCCTATGTTGGGTGCATAGATGTTTACTAGGTTATGTCCTCTTGTCGGATTGATCCCTTTATTATTATATAGTGCCCATCTTTGTCTTTTAATATGTTCTTCATTTTAAAGTCTATTTTGTCAGATATAAGTATTGCAATTCCAGCTTTTTTCTCATTTCCATTTGCATGAAATGTCTTACTCCAACCCTTCACTTTCAACCTGTGTGTCTTTTAATCTGAGGTGAGTCTCCTGTATACAGCATATACAAGGGTCTTGCTTTCTTATCCACTCAGCCACCCCATGTCTCTTGATTGGAGCATTTAATCCATTTACATTTAAAGTGATTATTGATAGGTACATAGTTATTGCCATTTTTAAATTTGTAGTTAGGTTGTTTTGATCTTTCTTCTATTTACAGAAGTCCTTTTAGTATTTCTTGCAATGCTGGCTTGGTGGTAATAAATTCCTTTAGCTTATTCTTTTCTGGGAAGCTCTTTATCTCTCTATCAACTTTAAATGATAGCCTTGATGGATAAAGCAATCTAGGTGTAAGCCTTTGTTTTCCATCACTTTGAGTATCTCCTGCCACTCCCTCCTGGCTGCGATATTTTTGTAGAAAAGTCATTTGATAGTCTTAAGGGAGTTCCCTTTTATGTAAACCTCGGTCTTTCTCTTGCTGCTTTTAGGATTCTGTTTGTCTTTAATCTTTGCCATTTTAACTATAATGTGTCTTGGGGTGGACCTGTTTGGGTTTATCCTGGTTGGAACTCTCTGCACTTCCTGGGCTTATATGTCAGTTTCCTTCACCAGTTTAGGAATGTTTTTGGACGTTATTACTTCAAATATGTTCTCAATCCCTTGCTTCCTCTCTTCACCTTCTGGCATTCCTATGATGTGGATGTTGTCACGCTTGATGTTATCCCAGAGGTCTCTTAAACCATCTTCATTGTTTTTTATTTTTTCTTTTTGTTGTTCCGTTTGGGTGATCTCTGCTAACTTGTCTTCTAAGTCGCTGATTCGATCCTCTGCTTCATCTAACCTGCTGTTATTTCCTTCAAGTGAGTTCTTTATTTCAGTAATTGTGTTCTTTTGTTCTAACTGGTTGTTCATTATGATTTCTCTGTCCTTCTTTTTGTCATCTCTAAGCTCCTTAAACATTCTTATCATCAGTGTTCTGAACTCTTAGACAGGGACTTAGACTTTTGAATTTCACCCCCAATTCAGAAAAAGATATAAAAGAGGAAAATGTTGGGCACCTTGACAGCTGATTTTTTCTGTTTCTTGGCAGAAATTATTAATGCAATGGTTCCTAGCTCTCCCTGTACGTTGGATTCATCAGAAGAAAATTTGAAATACTCATGTCCAGCCCCAGTCCCAGGGATTTTATTAGGTTGGTGCAAAAGTAATTGCGGCTTTTGCCATTAGTTGTAACCTGTTAAACTGCAATTACTTTTTTACCAAACTAATAATTCAGTTGTCCTGAGGTGGGGCCAAAAGATCACCATTTCTAAAACTTCCTTGAGTGATTCTAATGTGCAGCCAGGGCTAAGAATCAATAATCTTAGGAACCCCCACTCTGTTTTTTAAGTGAGCCCTGATCCAGTCCAGTCATTACAGGATTGTGCAATTGAGATTAAGAGATTTCAAATGGACTGAGAAAGAAGCACCTTTGCCTTCAATAGTGTAGCTGGTTATCACACACCCTCAGCTCTGATGTAGAGCCCTGGGAAAGTGTAGATATAATAAATAAAGGAAAAAATAACAAAAGGAGAAGATTACCTTTGGTCAAGCATTTTTTTTCCTGTTTTTTGTTTTGTTTTGTTTTTGGTGGGTTTTGTTTGTTTGTTTGTTTGTTTTTTTGAACAAGGAATCTAAAGCACCACAAAAGAGGTGGGTTTAATATAACCCTACTTAAAGACCTGAAATAGATGTGTAAAATGAGATGATTCTATGAACCAACTCTGTCAGTTTCCCTCAGGGCCTAATATTGAAGACTGCCTACAATGTTGCCTGAACTACTTACCTTTCCATCTTGTTTCTCACTCCTTCCCTACAGTAACCCCACACTCTAGTCAAGCTTGACCATTCTATCCCCAGTGTCCCAACTTCTCCATGGAGTCGTTTTCATTTCCCCCAATAGGATCTGATCTAGGCCTCCTCTTAATCCAATACTATATCTTTATTATCACTCAAGGTATAGTAGTTATGGTCTATCTTATTTTACAGTTGACCCTCAAACAACATGGGTTTGAACTGCATGGCTCCATATATACATGGATTTTTTTCAATAAGTATACTGGAAACTTTTTTGGAGATTTGCAACAATTTGATAAAACTCGCAAACTACATAACCTAGAAATATAAAAAAAATCAAGAAAAAGTTAGGTATGCCATGAATGCATAAAATATATGTATATAGATGTCTATTTTATCATCTATTACCATAAAATATATGCAAATCTATTATAAAAAGTTAAAATTTATCAAAACACACACATATACAAGGACCATATATGGTGCCATTGACAGTCAAGAGAAATATAAACAAATGTAAAGATGTACGATTAAATCTTAACTACATAAAATTAATTGTAGTACAAACTATACTCCTGTAATAACTTCATAGCCACCTCCTGTTGCTATTTCAGTGAGCTCAAGAGTTGCAAAAATGTTACACATGGATTTTTTACTGCTCAGGGGTCAGTGCCCCCAACCCCTGTGTTGTTCAAGGATCGCTAGACTTGTATTGTAATGTTTTCTTCCCAATAGTATAAAAGCATCTTGCAAACAAACCCTGTGTCTTCCTCATCTTGCATCCCTATAGTTCATAATATGGTGCTTTCCAAGTGATTGGCCTTCAGCAAATATTTACTGAATAGAAGCTTCTCCAGATGGTCCTTTCATTTAGTGTGTTGGTCCCAGGAAAAGGTACTTCATTCCTGTTTCCTGATTCTGAGCTGTGAGAGCCTTAGTAACTCACTTAGGTTCTTTGAATAAAGGTTCTTCTTGGCCTGCCCATAATAAGAGAAATCACTCTAGCCATGCCACCTATTATTTATTTAGTAGTACAGCAGTGTAGAATTCTAAATGGCTCTTTTCCAGCTACAGTGAGTCACTTGATATTTCAGAATAAAATAAATATCCCTTTTAGCAAAGAAAAAAAATCCCAAAGTCCCTCTTTAAAAGCTCTGGGATTATCGGGAGGAAAAAGAAATTAAAGAAAAAGAATGGAGGTGGGCGAGGTTCAGTGCTGAACACTGAAAGAAAACTGTTCCAATGACAATAGAGTTTTTAAATGGTTCTGGCAAAGGAAGAATGTTTTCCAGATGGCAAGAAGTTTTACAGTAAAACAAAACTCCCAAACCCCAGGGAGGCCCGGGCCTCTGATTTGAGCAGCAGGGAAGACGGAGCATAGGCAAAGTATTTTACTCCTAACACATTCTTTTTTTAAAATTTTAAAAAGCCACCCAATCAGAGTGAAAAAGGTGAAGGCATTAAGAAGCACAAATTTGTAGTTAAAAAACAGTCACAGGGATGTAAAGTATTACATAAGGAATATAGTCAATAATATTATAATAACTATGTACGGTGACAGAAGGGTACTAAATTTATCGGGGTGATAGATGAGAAAGGGATGGGAAGCATGGTGAAAAGGGGATTAAAAAATACAAATTGGTAGTCACAAAATAGTCACAGGGATGTAAAGTAAAGCATAGGGAATAATACGGTAAGAACTATGTAGAGTGCCAGGTGGGTACTAGATTAGTCAGGAGGATCACTTCTTAAATTATATAAATGTCTAACTACTATGCTGTACACCAGCAATTAATATAAAATAATACTGAGTGTCAACTGTAACTGAAATTTTTAAGAAGGGGGAAAGGTGAAGGGGAATAAGAGGTCCAAATTCCCAAGTATAAAACATACAAGTCATGGGGATGTAATGTACACCTTGGGGAATATAGTCAATAATATTGTGATAGCGCGGTACAGTGTCAGATGGTTGCTGGACTTATCATGGTGATCACTTCTTTAGATTTATAAATGTTGAATAACTATTGTGTGTACCTGAACTATATGTTAATTATGTTTTCCTAAAAATCTTAAAAAAAAAAAAAGAAAGAAAGAAAGAAAGAAAGAAGAAGGAAGGAAGGAAGGAAGGAAGGAAGGAAGGAAGGAAGGAAGGAAGGAAGGAAGAAAGAAAGAAAGAAGAAAGAAAGAAAGAAAGAAAGAAAGAAAGAAAGAAAGAAAGAAAGAAAGAAAGAAAGAAAGAAAGAAAAGAAAAGCCAGCCAAATTGCAGTCCTGGACGTCATCAAAATGGCGAGGTGAGGTGATCCTCTGGAAATCTCCCCTGGCATTTACAACAAATTAAACAACTATAACTCCACAAAGGACTCCCTGCACAGCAGACAGGCAAGATGAAGAGTCTCACTACTGAATTCACCTAAAATTGCAAATTGCGCGAGCCGGGGATGGGGGAAGGGAGAAGTGTGGAGACGGGGCGAGCCGGGCGCAGGATGCAGACCTAGATCAGTGCTCCGAGCTCACTGCATCCCGGAGCTACCGCAGCTGCGGGAGAGGGAAGAACTCGGACTGCTAGGGCTCCGTTTATGGCCCACAGGGCTGAGGGGACAGCATATAACATGGCTGAACCCAACGTTCACGGCAGAGACCTCGGAGCAAAGAATGAGGGAAGAAGGCTGAAAATGGTGGTTTAAGCCCTCACTGCCACAGAAAACGGAAGCCTTAGGCATTGAGACTAGCCACCCCTCCTTACCCTCCCAGAGCTCGCCCCGCCCCCACCTGCCCAGTGCTACAAGCGGAACAGTAGCAGTGTCAGATCAAAAGAACAGAATATTTGCAGTTCTGAGAACTGTGGTCTGCAAACACAGAATTGCAGCCCAACTAGTTCTGGCAAAGGGGAGGGAGCTGTGGAAGCAGGACTGGCTGTAGTGGTGGTCGCTGCCATTCCTCTGGGCCAATTCTCACATCTCACCCCGCCCCTGTCCCTACCTATCTGGGCGGATCCCTGCAGGAGTAAACAGAACTGCTGAAACACAGGGGCTCAGAATCTGGCACAGGAAGAGCTTTGGAACTTCAAAAGTTCTCTGCATCCCCACAGGGACATGACACCCTGGACCCAGACAAACTGTTCACAGAGGAGAAGCCCGCCTTCCAGGGAATCCCTCCATTGTGTGAGAAGCTGGAATAGTGCAGAGAAAACATAATACTACAGTGTGAGAGAGGAAAAAAGGCTGCAGTCGGAAAGAAAATAAAACATTCTACAAACACGCACTAGAAAACAAAAGAAAGACCTTTTCCTATCAACCTGTTGCAGAACCCACTCCTGTAGATGTCTAGGAAGAGAAATAATAAATCATTACATGCCATGAATAACCAAGGCAACAAGGCAGCTCAGAAAGAAAGTGAAAAGTCTCCAGAAAAGGAACTTAAAGATATGGAAATATGTGACTTAAATGACAGAGAATTCAAGATTGCAGTTCTGAAAAAAACTCGAGATGCAAGAAAACACAGAAGGCAGTTTAATGAACTCAGAAACACAATCAAAGAACAACATGAATATTTTACCAAAGAGATTGAAATTTTAAAAAAGAACCAAATAGAATTTCTGGAAATTAAGAACTAAATAGAAGAAATGAAAAATGAAATAGCCAGCTTAAGTAGTAGAGTTGACCAGATGGAGAAAGAATCAGTGACATAGAAGATAGAAACCAGGAAATGACATGGATGGAAGAAGAAAGACACTTGGGACTTCAAAGAAATGAAAGAATCCTACAAGAACTTCCTGACTCCATCATAAAAAGCAATATAAGAATAATGGGCATACCAGAAGGAGAAGAAAGAGAGAAGGGAACAGAGAGTATATTCAAACAAATAGTCGATGAGAATTTCCCAAACTTGTAGAAAGAACTGGATCCTCAAATCCAAGAAGCAAATAGAATACGTAATTACCTCGACCCCAACAGGCCTTCTCCAAGGCACATAGTATTGAAGCTGTCAAAAAATAACGACAAAGAAAGAGTCCTCAAGGCAGCCAGGGAAAAGAAGACGGTAACCTACAAAGGAAAGCCCATTAGATTATCATCAGATTTCTCAGCGGAAACTCTAGAAGACAGGAGGGAGTAGAACAAAATATTCAAACTATTGAAAGAGAGAAATTATGAGCCAAGAGTAATATATCCAGCAAAGATATCCTTTAGATATGAAGGAGGAATAAAGACCTTTCCAGGCATACAGAAGCCAAAGGAATTTTCTGATACACAACCTGTACTATAAGAAATACTAAAGGAGGCTATTCAACCGCCATCAACAGGGACAATTTGTGGCAACCAAAACATAAAAAGGGAGAGAGTAAAGGCCTAAACCATAATATGGGAATGGAGAAAGTAAGCATGCTGAAGAAAATGGAATACTCTAAATATCAAACTTTCTTTTACATAAACTTAAGGGTAACCACTGAACAAGAATCCAGAACTGAAAAACATACTGTAATAAAAGAAGAAACAGAGGAAAACATCCTAAAACATAATACCACCACACAGAAATAATAGACAACAACAAAAAGGCAAAGAAACAATGGAGACACAATCTTACCAGAAAACTAAAGACAGAATGATAGGAAATCCTCACATATCAATACTCACCCTAAATGTAAATGGACTGAACTCACCAATAAAAAGGCACAAAGTAGCAGATTGGATCAAAAAACTAAACCCAACCATATGCTGTCTCCAATAGACGCATCTCAGCCACAAGGACAAACACAGACTCAAAGTGAAAGGGTGAAAATTGACACTCCTAGCAAATGGTATCCAGAGAAAATCAGGTGTGGCCATACTGATATCAGATGAAACAGACTTCAGGGTGAAAAAGGTAACAAGAGACAAAGATGGACATTTCATAATGGTAAAGGGGACTATACAACAAGAAGACATAACAGTCATCAATATTTATGCCCCCAATCAGGGAGCACCGAAACATACCAAGCAACTACTAACAGAACTGAAGGGAGAAATTGACCAAAACACAATTATACTAGGGCACCTAAATGCACCATTGACAGCTATGGATAGATCATCCAAACAGAAAATAAATAATGAAATAGCAGCCCTAAATAACACATTAGATGAAATGGACATAATTGACACTTATAGAGCACTTCATCCTAAAACATCAGACTATACATTTTTTTCTAGTGTACATGGAACATTCTCAAGTATTAACTATATACTGAGACATAAAACTAGCCTCAGCAAATTTAAGAGATTGAAATCACACCAAGCATATTCTCTGATCACAAACTTTTGAAATTGGATACCAACTGCAAAAAGACAGCAGGAAAAACCAGAAATACGTGGAGATTCAACAAAATACTTTTAAAGAATGACTAGGTCAAAGAGGAAATTAGAGGAGAGATCAAATGATACATAGAAACAAATGAGAATGAAAATACATCCTAACAAAATTTTGGGGATGCAACGGAAGCAGTGTTAAGAGGGAAATTTATATCATTACAGGCCTATCTCAAGAAACAAGAAAAATCCCAAATAAATAACCTCACGTTACACCTGAAAGAACTAGAAAAAGAAGAACAAATGAAACCCAAGGTCAGCAGAAGAAAAGAAATAATAAAAATCAGAGCAGCACTAAATGAAATAGAGAACAAAAAGACAATAGAAAAAATTAATGTGACAAAGAGCTGGTTCTTTGAAAAGATTAACAAAATTGACGACCCTTGGCTAGATTCACTAAGATAAAAAGAAAGAAGACACTAATAAACAAAATCAGAAATGAAAAAGGGGAAGTTATTACGGATGCCACAGAAATACAAAGGATCATCCAAGAATACTATGAAGGACTATATGACACCAAATTCAATAACCTAGAGAAATGGACAAGTTTTTAGAAACATATAGCCTTCCCAGGCTGAATCATTAAGAACTGGAAGATCTAAACAGACCCATCACCAGTAACAGAATTGAATCAGTCATCCAAAAGCAAAAGTCCGGGACCAGATGGCTTCACTAGTGAATTCTACCAATCCTTCAAAGAGGATCTAATACCAATCCTGCTCAAACTCTTCTAAAAAATTGAAGAAGAGACAGTACACCCTAACTCGTTCTATGAGGCCAACATTACCCTGATACCAAAACCTGGTAAGGACAACAACAAAAAAAGAAAACTACAGACCAATATCTCTGATGAATACAGATGCAAAAATCCTAAACAAAATTCTAGCAAATCGAATGCAACAATGCATTAAAAAGGTTATTCATCACGACCAAGTGGGGTTCATCCCAGGGGCACAAGGATGGTTCCACATACGCAAATCCATCAATGTGATACATCACATAAACAAAATAAAGGACAAAAATCATATGATTATATCAATTGATGCAGAAAAAGTGTTCAAAAAGATACAACGTCCATTTATAATTAAAACACAGTAAAATAGGTATAGAAGGAAAATACCTTAATATAATAAAGGCCATATATGACAAACCCTCAGCTAATCTCATAATTAACGGTGAAAAACTGAAGCCCTTTGCTCTACGTTCAGGAACATGACAGGGCAGTCCCCTATCACCTCTGTTTTTCAACATAGTATTGGGAGTCCTCGCCAGAGCAATCAGGCAAGAGAAAGAAATAAAAGGCATCCAAATTGGGAATGAAGAAGTTAAACTGTCATTCTTTGCAGATGACATAATGCTATATATAGAAAATCCTAACGACTCCACCAAAAAGCTATTAGAAACAATCAACGAATACAGTACAGTTGCCAGCTACAATATCAATCTACAAAAGTCCATTGCATTCCTATATACTAACAATGAAATCTCAGAAAAAGAAATAAAAAAAACAATTCCTTTTGCCATTGCAGCAAAAAGAATAAAATACCTAGGAATAAACTTAACCAAGGATGTGAAAGACCTGTATGCTGAAAACTATAAAACATTTTTACAGGAAATTGAAGAAGACCTAAAGAAATGGAAAGTCATTCCGTGCTCATGGATTGGAAGAACCAACATAGTTAAAATTGCCATATTACCCAAAACAATATACAGATTTAATGCAATCCCCATCAAAATCCCAATGGCATTTTTTAAAGAAATAGAACAAAAACTCATCCGATTTGTTTGGAACCACAAAAGACTCCGAATTGCCAAAGCAATCTTAAGAAAAAAGAACAATACTGGAGGTATCACACTCCCTGACTTTAGCTTGTACTACAGGGCGATAATAATCAAAACAGCATAGTATTGGCAGAAAAACAGACACATAGACCAATGAGAACCCAGAAATAAAACCACATAAATATGAACAGATAATTTTTGACAAAGAAGCAAAAAACATACAATGGAGGAAAGACAGCCTCTTCAATAAATGGTGCTGGGAGAATTGGATAGCCACGTGCAAAAGAATGAAACTGGACTGCTATCTGTCACCATGTACCAAAATTAATTCAAAATGGATCAAAGACTTAAGCATAAGACCTGACACAATAAACTGCATAGAAGAAAACATAGGTGCTAAACATATGGATTTTGGGTTCATAGAGCATTTCATGAATTTGACTCCAAACGCAAGGGAAGTAACAGCTAAAATAAATGAATGGGACTATATGAAACTTAAAAGCTTCTGCACAGGAAAAGAAACCATTGACAAAATAAAGAGGCAATGAACTGAATGGGAGAAGATTTTTGCAAACAGTGCCTCCGATAAGGGGCTAATATCCAAAATATACAAGGAACTCATGCAACTCAACAACAAAAACACAAACAACCCAATTGAAAAATGGGCAGAGGACCTGAAGAGACATTTCTCCAAAGAGGACATACAAATGGCAAATAGACATATGAAAAAATGCTCAACATCACTAATCATCAGAGAAATGCAAATAAAAACCACAATGAGCTATCACCTCACCCCAGTCAGAATGGCTATCATCAACAAGACAAATAGTAACAAGTGTTAGAGAGGCTGTGAGGTAAAAGGAACTCTCATACACTGTGGGTGGGAATGCAGATTGGTGCAGCCGCTATGGAAGATAGTGTGGAGGTTCCTCAAAAAATTACGAATAGAATTATCATATGACCCAGCAATCCCTCTCCTGGGTATCTAGCAAAAAAATCTGAAAACATTTATACATAAAGACAAGTGTTCTCCAATGTTCATTGCAGCTTTATTTATGGTGGCCAAGACATGGAAACAACCAAAATGTCCTTCGATAGATGAATGGATAAAGAAGTTGTGGTATATATACACATTGGAATACTATACGGCGGTAAGAAAAGATGAAATAGGACCATTTGTGACAACATGGATGGATCTTGAGATTATAATGCTAAGTGAAATAAGTCAGACAGAAAAAGCACAGAACCATATGATTTCACTGATATGTGGTACATGAACCAAAAACAACAAAGGAACAAGACAAACAAATGAGAAACAAAAACTCATAGACACAGACAATAGTTTAGTGGTTACCAGAGGGTAAAGGGGTGGGGGGTGGTAGATGAGAGTAAAGGGGATCAAATATATAGTGATGGAAAGAGGACTGACTCTGGGTGGTGAATACACAATGGGATTTATAGATGATGTAATACAGAATTGTACACCTGAAATCTATTTAATTTTACTAACAATTGTCACACCAATTAACTTTAATTTAAAAAAAAAGAAAATAATTTTCTTTAAAAAAAAGGAGGGGAAAGCCAGCCAAACCCTCTGCTTCCTTGGGAAACAGGAATAACTGTATCAACTGTCCATGTGAAGATTGACTGATTAATATTATTTTCAGAATAAAATTAGCATAATTAATATTTAAATTTATATGACTCCTTACAGTTTGCAAAAGTTTTTTTTTGTGTCCTCTCACTTAAGACTCACAACAACCCTGTGAGTAATAATTATGATCCCTATGAAACTGACGTGCTGGGTGCTAGCGAGGAGGAGTGACCCACCACACCCACCACACCTGGTTAACATGGAAGGCAAGTCTGAGCAGATGGATCCCTGTGCAAATGATTACCCTCAGGACTCAGGGTAGGCACAGTGATTGAGGGCATAGGCTCAGGGGTCACACAGATGGGACCAGGATCCCAGCTCTGCCTTTCCATAACCTCAGGCAGGGTACTTATTAACTTCACTTGGTAGCAAGCTCTTAATTTGTAAAATGAACATGAAAATACCCACAGGATTTTTCTCAGAATTAAATGAGTTTGTGAAGTGCTTAACACAGGGCTGGGCACAAGACAAACCCTTAATGAATGATAGTTATTAATATTAGTCTAAACGTCATATATGGGCAATAACACATCACACATTGCAAAACGCTCTCTAATTATGGCTTCTAGTTAAATACATGGTCTAATGGAAAAAACATCTGGGAGTTTTCTCTGGCTGAGAGTAAACACTAATTTCAAATGAAAAATCTATGCAAAACCATTGTATCTCAAAGGGAGCTCCAATATTTTTTCAAGGTTATGTGTTCTGTTACCAACAGTACACACACTAATCGAAGCTGGGTATTGTTTATTTTAAAACACCTTGTGTTTTAAAATTTTCACCAGTAAACCATGAGTGGATTACCCCATATTTCACTGCACATTTCAATAATCTTACACATCAATCAGCCACCTTGAGTTTGCCCCTCTGTATTTATTATGCCTGTATTTTATTATTTCCTTGGTAAACCTTGTGTTTCAAAGGCTTTCCAGAACAACTCAATGACAAAAATTTGCTTCTGGGTGACACTTAAGACATAAGGTTTTAACCCAGTGGTGAAACAATTTTAGTTATAAAAACAAAAATATGAAATGGAATCCTAGTGATAGTTAAACAAATCTTTAATTATCCAAACAGTTTGTAAATCCCTTTCTCTTCTTTTTCATTCAGTTTGCAGGCCTGGATGTCATCTCATTAAGCTCACATGTGCACATAAATGTCTTATACCAAATACACATTTCTCTTTCCACCTCTCTCCCAGCATCTAATCCTTTCTTACATAGTGGCAACATCAAATTAAATCGGGGGGAAAAGTAAATAAGGAAATCAGGTAACTGAAGCAAAAACCAGCAACTGCCGCTGGTGCTTCAGGCCAACAGTCCCCAAGTGTTAAAAGGAGATTATGTGTGT
This sequence comes from Rhinolophus ferrumequinum, assembly GCF_004115265.2. Taxonomy (NCBI): domain Eukaryota; kingdom Metazoa; phylum Chordata; class Mammalia; order Chiroptera; family Rhinolophidae; genus Rhinolophus; species Rhinolophus ferrumequinum. Next base: position 39,404,829 of record NC_046297.1, read on the forward strand.
GTGTGTGTATGTGTGTGTGTGTGTGTGTGTGTGTGTGTATACAACGCAAAAATTATTGAATTTACTAGATATATTTCCAGCACTAAGCTACATGCCTAGCACATACAAGTCAATAAATGTTAATCAAATGAATCAATGAATTATAAATATTCCACTGAAATCACATAGCCCATGTATGATGTTATGTTCCCACTTAGCATCTATATTTAAGAATCTGTTTTGGCAATTAAAAGTCTTAACAATTATACTTTATTCAAGCCCCAAATACCATTCAGATTAGATAACATGTGCTTCTTGTAGCTGCTTCCACATGTCATCCATCCATGCTAATCTTCACCCCTTAGCCCAAAAGCTTGCCAAAGTTTTCACGACATGGAAATGTGTATCACAGATAGAAGGAAAATAGAGACTGTGCTGACTGATATGCTAAGAAAAACAAACCAATTCTCTCACTTCCCTCAAATCCATGACTTTGTGGACTGAGTTGTCCATGGTTCCCAGCTATAAGCTCTCACTCTCCTCTGAGCTGGGCCCAGAGAAAGGAGCCCAGAGCTTGTGTCTTGGGGAAGGCTTGCACTGGCAAGAAGTAATGCAGGGACTTTACTTTTGGGTGTCCTGGTCTCTGAAGCTCTGGGAATCCTGGGATGCCATTGTAGGAACAGATCTTCACTGAGGAAATAAGAAATTGGTCCCAAAGTCATTGTAAAAATACATCTTCTGTTGCAAAGAAAAGTGAATCCAGCATCCTGGAACTGACTTATGGTTAAGTGGGAACTTTAATGTCATTCCTGGGACTGCCTTACATTACTGCACAGCTGGAGTTGATCCTTATACTGTTACATAAAACTCACACAAAAACCCAAAGCCATCATGTCATTCACTTGTCCATTTAATTTTTGGGCTTTTTTTTTACTTTTAATAATCTTACATTCTCACCATCTGGAATTGGCTCCTGAGAGATGTTAGGATCTTTAATATCTTCCTCTGAGTTGGTAAAATTAGATTAATTTTTTTGGAACTGGAGTTAATTTGGGGGATTTGGTTTTCTTAAAGACTCAAACATCTCAGAATTTTTAATGAGCAAGAGAATTATGTTCAGAATCAGAGTGGCTCAGCCAGACTGGTCCTGTTGACTTCCCGAGAAGAACATAAATGAGTGCTTTCCTCACTGTCAGAAAACAGGTAAATGCTTACTCGTCACAAAAGGACTCCAGTTCATATCAATTTATTAACAAGCATGTTTGGGGTAAATTGTCTGGGTTCTGGACTCTGGATATAAATTAAGAAAGAAGCCTCATTCTTTACCATGACACAGACTGGGATGGGCCCTGCATGTGTGAAGTTCAAAGGCTCAGTTAGACAAGAGGGCTGTGACCATGGACTGATAGGCAGACAACAAATGGCAGTTGTGTTGTAGAATTTATCCTGGCAACAGTAAGGGAATAGGTCACAGTAGGAAAGGATAGCGCCTCCAGTAGAAACCAAGGCACCAATGGTCCAGGGTCTGGCCAAAAGAGGTAGCAATAGGAAGAGAAGGTGAACACCTCCCCAGGAGATATTCTAAAGAAATACAATAATTGGAACTTGCCTGGATTACTGACAAAATAAAGGTGGACCTAAGAGCAAGCCTAAGATTCAATGTTAGAAAGGGAAGAGTTAGGAAGTGGGTAGATTTGAAGGGTTCTGGTGGACTGAGTTCCAGCAAGCACCTGAGAAGTCTCAGAGCCTCATATCAACTTATTAATAAGTATTTTTTGGGTGAGTACTTGTTATGGGTTGAATATGTCCCCCCAAAAAGCTATGTTGGAGTCCTAATCCCCAAAGGTACCAGCTCACCTGTGGTTGCTTCACACTCTTGCCACAGCTCCAGTGCAAGTGTCTGGCCTCATTCCTTTTGAGATGCTCTGTGTAAGCAATGGCATCCAAAAGGAGACAGAGTTGAAGCCATTGCTCTAAAGAAACAGTTGTGGGTGTAGTAGCCACTGAGCTATCCAGCTTCCTCAGAGTTTCTGGTTCACGGATTTTAAGGTAGCTCTCTCTGGCAACATGGCACTCACCAAAGAAGGATAACCAATGTAGGAAAGTCCTTGAAGACACTGTCAAAAAAAGAAAGGCTATTGTCTATATAGAGTCATCATGTGGAACAAAGAGTAGATTATTCGGAGAGCCAAACAAGGAGAAAAGGATAGAAGCATCAGGGGAACTGATGTTGATTCAATATAGACTTCTCCTTTATTTAGGGTTTGCATCCACATGTCTCAGAGTAAAACATTTCCCAGGTTATGTCCAAATTATCACAGAATTGTTGAGTTCGAAGACTGTAGAGCCCAACTTCTTCATTTTACAGAAAACAAAATTTATGCCTGGAAATAATATAGGCACACCAGTGGTCCTGGTCGCTAGAATATGGGCTTCTGCATTGAGGTATGTATTAACTGAGATTATCGTCAAAGCCTCTTCCAATTTATGAGCCTATGTCTCTTATAACAAAGCACAAAATACAAACAAAGAGGCAAAGTTTCGTGGTGGCTAACAACATTAGTTTTGGTCTCACAACTGTGGTCAAATCCTGGCCCACCATACACCAGCCATGTGACCATGGACCACCTGACACCTAACTTGATTGCATCTATCTTGCTTCTTTATCTACAAAATGGGAACAATACTGGTATCTACCTCAAAGAACTACTGTGAGGGTACAATAAGACAATGTAGGTTAGCTACTATTATCTTAGGTTGGCCCCAATATCTGACTTATGTACGAGGTGTGACCAAAAAATTTATATTACAGTAAAAAACACATTGCCACTAATCCCCCTCAAAATACTCCCACTCACTTTGAACACACTTATCCCATCGTTCTTATCACTTTCTGAAGGAGTTCTGGAAGTCCTTTTTCGTGTCTTTAGTTGCGCTGTCATGGCTGCCTTGATGTCATGAATCATTTTGACTTTGGGAAAGAGTCAAGTCGCACAGTGCCAGATCTGGTGAATAAGGTGGATGAGGACACACTGTAATATTTTTATTTGACAGAAATTGCCATATACCAGAAGCGATGTGTGACGCAGAGCATTGTCATTTTGGAGGATGATTCATGGCACCTTTAAAACATACCTTCTTTCAACTATAACGCATACCCGACTGACTGCTCTGAGCAAGTTGAAACTTGTCACACACTGTTACCAAGTTTCGACACGTCACTTCCTGTATTGAAGATTCCTGCCTTTCCATTGGATGGCACTTGGTAGCAGCATTCACGTATTTTGTGATCACAACAGAAAGGCTCTGTGTCACACATCGCTTCTGGTACAGCAATTTCTGTCAAATGAAAACATTATGATGTGTCCTCATCCACCTTATTCACCGGATCTGACACCATGAGACTTCTGGCTCTTCTACAAAGTCAAAATGACCATGAATGATAAATATTTTGAATCGATTCAGGACACTGAGGCAGCCATGACAGCGCAACTAAAGACACTCATGAAAGAGGACTTCTGGAACTGCTTCAGAAAGGGGAAAGAATGATGGAATAAGTCTGTTCAAAGTGAGGGAAGTATTTTGAGGGGCATTAATGGAAGCATGTCTTTTATTGTAATAATTTTTTAAAAAATTTAAACATGCACTGTATTTTGTGATCATACCTCGTAGGTGTTTCATTGGGCACAAAATATACTTTATCTTATTGCTGCCACACTGAAAAATGCTATATTAAATGTTAGGGCAATTTACATGAACCCAACTACCAGTCTGTGGAATTCCATCTTGTTATAGCCTTTGGAGTTTTCTGTTATGTCAAGTTTCTCCTGAAGAAAAGTGATATCTGAATAAATATCCATATTAATCATTCACTTATTGAAAAGCTGCAGTGTGTCACACCCAGAGTTATACACTGGGGATAGAAAAATAAATCAGACACAAGCTTTTCCCTCAGGAAACTCAACCTAGAGGATAATATAGAAGACAGATGGGTGCTTTTTATTACAAAAAGACTCCAGTTCATATCGACTCATTAGTATTTTTAGGGTAAATAGTTGTTATAAGTGAACTTTTTGCCCAAAAAAGGATGTTGGAGTCTTAACCCCAGTACTTCAGAATATGACCTTTATGGATATAGGGTCTTTCATGTAATCAAGTTAATTAAAAAGAGGTCATTAGGGTGGGCTGTAATCCAATATAAAAGATATCCTTATAAAAAAGAAAATTTGGACATGGAGAAAGACACACACACACAGGGAGAACTCCATGTGAAGATCAAGGGAGAAATTGGGGTGATGCTTCTAAAAGCCAAATAACATCAATGATTGGCAGCAAACCACCAGAAGCTGGTCAAGAGGCATGGAACAGATTCTCCCTCACAACCCTCTGAAGGAATTTCTGCTCACACCTGGAACTTGAACTTCTCACTTCCAGAACTGTGAGACATAAATTTCTGTTGTTAAAACACCCAGTTGGTGGCATTTTGTTACTACAGCCCTAGCAAACTAATACAATACCTTATGCGAAATTCTTTGCTAGGTACTTTGAGAGATACAAAATAAGAGTGAAAAAAAGAAATACAACTGGTTTTAAACAGTATCATGTTATAGTAGCAGAATGAAGAAACTATTGGAGTAGCATGGAATAGGGAGTGATTGATTCTGATTAGGGAGGGAAGAAAGCAAGAGAATCTTTATAGAGGAGGTGACATTTGAGCTAGCTCTTAAAAAATGGATATGATCTCGTGAAATAGAAAGATGGAGAAGGGATAGTTGAGGCCAGGAGAACAACATAAGCAAAGGTAAGTTCAAGGGCATGCTATTTTCAGTGGAGTCCAGCGTGGCTAGAGATGGGGTCAGGGACATGAAGAAAGTGATTAAAGATAAGACCATGGCCAGTCTTCAAAGAGTGATGTCAGCTTAGTGGAGTTTACTTTTATTCTGTCATCAACAACTGAGGGGTCTGTGTTATAATTTTCAAAATTAGAATTTTTTTTCCCCAAAGTTCCTCCAAATTGACACTGACCTCATGGTAAATTCAAACATCTTGTCTACACTGGGAACCCATTAGATGAGGAGACTACTAGATGGGTCTAGATCCCCAAATCTTTGACCAATTGCTGAAAGAAGAAACAGGATGTATACCTACTTCAGTGCCAGATACAAACCAGGTACTTGTGAGCAGCTGACAGTCACACATCCATGCAATAACAGCTTAATGAGTACCTGCTATACCCAAGCCCATGAACACTGTGGTATCTAGGCACTATGTGATTAAGATGGCAAATGAAAGTTTTGCCCTTCATTCTAGCAAACAGAATAAGCACATAAACAAATAAATACAGTTTCAGATAGAGTGATGAGGAAAATAGAATAAGTTAAATGGTATAGAGAATAAGAGAGTATTGGAAGTGTGCTGGGCAAGGAAGGTCCCTAAGGAAGTGACATTTTTTCTGATTCCAGAATGATGTTAAAAAGCTGTCCATACAAAGATCTAGGGGAGACTTCTAAGTAGAAAGAACATCATTCCTGAAGCGGGAATGAGGTGTGGCAGAAAACAAGGCCCAGGGCACTTAGGGTCTTTCAGGCAACCTAAGAAGTTTGGATTTTATTCTGATTTCAATTAAACCATTGTGAGTGAGTCTAATAATTAGGGGATATGTTTGATATAATTTACCCTTAAAATCACAGGAGTAGAAGTGGGAAAATGAGATTAGAGTTTTTACAATAGTTCAGGTGATGCATGGAAGTGACTCGTCCAGGTGAAAATCATGCAGATAGTGAGGAGTTGTAAAATTTGGGATACATTTTCAAGGCAGAATCACAGGATTTGATTAAGAATAGTTCATGGGTCAATGGAAGCAAGAATCTGTGGTGGGGTACAGACAGTCTATTCAACAAATGGTGCTGGGAAACCTGGACAGACACATGCAAAAAAATGAAGCTGGACCACCTCCTTACACCATATACAAGAATAAATGCAAAATGGATTTAAGACTTAAATGTAAGGTCTGAAACCATAAAATTCCAAGAAGAAAATATAGGAAGAAACTTTACAAACATTACCTGGAGTAAGATTTTTACTGATATATCCCCTCACGCAAGGGAAGTAAGAGAAAAAATAAACATGTGGGATTACATCAAACTAAAAAGTTTTTCCACAACAAAGGAAATCATCAATAAAATAAAAAGGGATCCGACTGAATGGGAGAAGATATTTGCCAATGATATATCCTATAAGGGGCTAATATCCCAAATTTATTTAAAAAACACACTCAATTCAACTCCAAAAATCAAACAAGCCAATTAAAAAATGGGCAGAGGACATGAAGAGACATTTTTTTAAAAAGGACATAAAGATGGCAAACAGACATGAAAAAATGCTCAACCTCACTAACCATCAGAGAAATGCAAAAAAAACCACAATGAGGTACCACCTCACCCCAGTCAAAATGGCTATCATCAATAAATCAACAAACAACAAGTGCTGGTGAGGATGTGGAGAAAAGGGAACCCTTGTGCACTGTTGGTGGGATTGCAGATTGGTGCAGCCACTATGGAAAACAGTATGGAGGTATATCAAAAATCTGAAAACGTTAACCAAAGAATTAAAAGATCTGTACTCAGAAAATTATAAGACACTGAAGAAAGAAATGAAAGAAGAAACAAATAGATGGAAACACATACCATGTTCATGGATAGGAAGAATTAATATAGTTAAAATGTCCATACTGCCTAAGGCAATATACATATTCAATGCAATTCCTATCAAACTACCAACGACATTTTTCACAGAAATGGAACATATAATCCTAAAATTTATATGGGACCATAAAAGACCCCAGATAGCCTTAGCAATATTGAGAAATAAGAACAAAGTGGGAGGTATAATGACACCTCACATCAAATTATACTACAAGGCTACAGTAATCAAAACAGCATGGTACTGGCATAAAAACAGACACATAGATCAAAATAAAATAGAGAGTCCAGAAATAAATCCATGCCTATATGGCCATTTAATCTACGACAATGGAAGCAAGAATGTATGATGGGGCAAAGACAGTCTATTCAATAAATGGTCCTGGGAAACCTGGACAGACACATGCAAAAAAATGAAGCTGGACCACCTCTTTACACCATATACAAAAATAAATTCAAAATGGCTTAAAGACTTAGATGTAAGATCTGAAACCATAAAATACCTAGAAGAAAATATAGGAAGAAACTTCACAGACAGGATAAAGGGTTAATATCACAAATTTATAAAAAACTCACTCAACTCAACTCCAAAAATACAAACAACCCAATTAAAAAATGGGCAGAGGACATGAAGAGACATTTTTCTAAAAAGGACATACAGATGGCAAACAGACATATGAAGAAATGCTCAACCTCTCTAACCATCAGAGAAATGCAAATAAAAACCATAATGAGATACCACCTCACCCCAGTCAAAATGGCTATCATCAATAAATCAACAAACAACAAGTGCTGGCGTGGATGTGGAGAAAAGGGAACGCTTGTGCACTGTTGGTGGGATTACAGATTGGTGCAGTCACTATGGAAAACAGTATGAAGGTATCTCAAAAATCTGAAAATGGAACTACCTTATGATCCAGCAATTCCACTCCTAGGTATCTATCCAGAGAAATCCAAAACTCCAATTCAAAAATCTTTATGCACTCCAATGTTCATTGCAGCACTATACACAATAGCCAAGACATGGAAACAACCAAAATGCCCATCGGTAGATGACTGGATTAAGAAACTGTGGTACATATATACAATGGAGTATTACACAGCCATAAAGAAGAAAGAAATATTACCATTTGCAACAACATGGATGGACCTAGAGAACATTATGTTAAGTGAAATAAATCAGACAGAGAAAGACAAATACCATATGATCTCACTTATATGCGGAATCTAAAGAAAAGAATAAGTGAATGAACTAATCAGAAACAGTTTTGGAGACATAGAGGAAAAACTGAGGGTTGCTAGATGGGGAGGGTGGGGATAAAGGGGAAGGTGAGGGGATTAGAAAGCACAGTTGGTAACCACAAGATTGCCATGGAGATACGAAAGTCAATTTGGGGAATATAATCAAAAATGTTGTAAAGATTTTGTCTGGTATTCGATGGACACTTGTCTCATTAGGGAGACCACCTCAGGGATGATGTAGATGCCTGATCACTGCACTGTACAGCTGAAGCTGAACAATAATGAATGTCAACTACAAATATATATATATTACAAGAAGCAGAGTACAGCGTTAGGAATAGAGACAGTGGAAATGTAATGGCTGTGTGCAATGTCAGAGGGTAGAGGATGGGGGAGGGGGGATGTTACTCTCTGAGGGATACAAATAATAAATGACTAACTATTAAAAATAATAATAATAAAAATAAATAAACTATGTAGACCATCAAAAAAAACAAGAAGTACAAACTGGTAGTTACAAACTAGTCATGGGGATGTAAAGTAAAGCATAGGGATTATAGTCAATAATACGGGAATAACTATGTATAGTGCCAGGTGGGTACTAGGCTAGTCAGGGGGATCACTTCTTAAATTATGTAAATGTCTAAGCACTCTGCCGTACACCTGAAATTAACATAAAACAATATTGAATGTCAACTGTAAGGGATGATGTAGATGCCTGATCACTGCACTGTACATCTGTAATTGAAACATTTTTAAAGGGGGGGGAAGGGAAGGGGAATAAGAGGTTCAAATCTCCAGGTATAAAACAAATAAGTCATGGGGATGTAATGTACAGCATGGGGAATATAGTCAATAATATTGTTATAGCATTGTACAGTGTCAGGTTGTTGCTAGACTTATGGTGATCATTTCTTTAAGTACATAAATGTTGAATAACTATGGTGTACACCTGAAATTAATACTATAGTGTATGTTAGCTATATTTTAATAAAAATCTTAAAAAGAACAATAAAAAAATAATGCTCAAAAATAAAACAAAAAAAGAATAGTTCATGGGCATAGTGTGTTCAGATGATGAGAAATGAAGTTGCATAAATGGTAAATGGTGATGTCACTAAATAAAGGGGTAAGGTTAGAAAAGAGCAAGTTTGATTGAAAGGGATTAAGGTCAAGAGTAGATTTCTATTACACACATCCAGAATTAGGAATCATCTTATTGAGTCTATTTAATTATACTCAGTCTTACCTGGAGGCCACGGAAGCTAATCATTCTTGAATTTTGAGCAGTCATTATTCCAAGACCTGAATTCCCAGTGTAATAAATAAAACCCTCTGGGATCCTCACCCTGTCTTTATATTCCTGTTTCTCTGACTCACAGTTTTGTTCTCATCCTTCTTTCACGTTATCTGAGTTGGATGACTACCCATAAAAATCTCCCACTGTTGCAGCACTGGAAATATGATCTCTCCACCTACCAAATAGGATTGAATTCAGAGTCTGCAGCTGATAATTTCTTGCTTTTGGAATTCAGAGAGAAGGACCACCAAGGAGGAGCCTGACCCAAATGGATTCAGGAGCTCCTCAAGGCAGACAGCGGGAAGTGAGTCATCACTAGCCAGAGATGAGGGACTCCCCGTAGCTTGACTCCAGGAAAGAGATGTGCTGGACACCTTCACAGCCTGCCGAGCTTCCTTGAGGGAGCCAAGCACACTGGAAAGCAAAATGGAAGATTAATTCATTAAAGGAAGTTTATGAAACTGACCAGTATGTTGTGGGAAATTCTGGGCTCACAGGACAGGGAAAACATAAAACTGGGCCTTGTCAGGTTTGAAGCAAGGAAAAATCACTAAAGAAAAATGTAAAACCTGCGCCATGTCCTCAGCTATTCCAATAAACCTACCCTGATTCATTAATTCAACTCCCTGCTTTCTGAGCCCTTCTCTCTTATTTTCCTCTTCCTTCCTTCCTGTACTCTTGCACTCATTTAATTTTTTCAGAGGAGCCTTGGCGTATGCACTTGATGAGTTGTTGAATGTTTGCTGATGAGCCAATCACATTCTCCCCTGTTGTGTCGGACTTTGCTCCCTTCGTTACTAGGAACAGCCTCTGTTCACACTTGTTGGCTTTTGAGGAGTTAAAAAATAGTGCCCTGTTCCTCACTGGAGTTCTGAAACAGTTCAGAGGTAGACACAGGAACCTGGGAGATGAAGATCAAAATATATCACCTTCGGTATAGATTTATTAAAAAGCTCTATTGGAGGGCATGGCTTAGGTCTGGTGTCACTGTTACCCAATAGTGACAGGTACAGCTGGGAAATGACAGGCTCCTCCTTGGAGACAAACTTGCAGAACTTTCCTCATCACCAAGAAAAAATGAGACACCATCTATTTGAAGGCTCATCAAGTAAGACTTTCCTTCTCCTTCAGGGAAGAGCAGAGGGAGGTCAAGGTAGAGTATTCCTCTAAGGAAGAAACCTCTACACAGAAAGAACCATCAAGAGTGGGGGAGAGAAGAGATAGGAATGGCGGCAGCGGGACTCACTCTCTGAGTTCTCCTCCAGATTTTATTACAAACGGGACCTATAACCCATCAAAGAACTCTTTGCTCATCACAAAGAACAACTAAGAGACTCGTGGAAGGATTACTTGAAGGTGCGCTAATTGGGCGAGCAAGGGAAGGAAGGAAGGGAGCGGAGTGAAAACGCGCGGGCCCACGGCGGGGTCCCGGCCGTCGGTGGCAGGGAAATCCTGCCCGCGGCAGCAGCAGCAGCGGGCGGCGGCAGCGAAATCCGCGGTGACACCCGCAGTTCCGGGCACGCCGGGATCCCAGGGCAGAACGGAGAGCACAGAGAACAGGAGATGGGCTCTTTCCCTGCGTCCCACGGCTGATTTCTCCCGCCGGGAGGGCGGCTAGTGGGCCCTGGGGCGGGCAAAGAACACAGACTCCATACCTGGGCCCCTCCCCCGCCGCGCTCTTCCAATTCTACCCCCGCACTTCCAGAGACTTAAACTGGCCCCTGAACTGAGGAGTAGTGTCAGATTACAGAGGAGCCTTAGTGCTCAGGCTCTGGGAAGCCTGACAGGCAGCCCTGACCCAGGGAAGAGGCTGGGAAGAGTATGATTTTGGTTGGGCTAGGAGAGAAGAGACTCCTCCACACCCAGCCACCACCTTTTCTGGCCTGCGGGAAGAGGGTGACGCTCGGCTGGGCTGGGAGAGAGAAGACCACTCCTTCCCCAGCCCCCACCCTTTCTGGCCTGCCTAGGGCGGGGCAAGTGCAACTGCAGAGACACTCCCAGGGATCAGCAGTAAGGCAGACGCAGCTCTGGGCTTTCAGCAGCTCAGAAATCTCCCGCCCGCACACCCCCATACACACACACACACTGAGGAAGTGCTCTAAGACTCAGGAGTACTGGACACGGGGCTGGTGGTGCTACTCTCAGTGTGCATACGTGCAGGCAAGGGCAGAAACTGCACTGACTTTGTAAAAACTATCATCCAGACCCCTCAGGCCCACGCATTTAAATCTACAGCCCCAAAGTCACTCTGGGCACCAGGTGACCGGCTCTGCCTGCGCAATAAGCAGGGGGCTCTTTGGTACAGCAGAGGATAACCTGGACATTACTTGGTGGGCTTAAGCCAAGACTGGCACTGCTTTTTGTTTTGCTTTGTTTTGTTTTGTTTTGCTTTGTCTTTATATCTTTGATATCTTTGCCTGTGTCGAGTGGGGGTTATCGGGTGTTTTTACATGTGAATGTATTTGATTTTTTTTCTTTGTTGTTGTTGTTGCTGTTGTGCTTGGTGATTTGATTTGTTCTGAAACTGCCCTACCAGGGCCCAGCTTAAGAGGCACAAGATTCAACATATCCAGAGGCCAACTCCAGACCAAACCAGAGTACTACCGGGTTTGACCTACAAGTCATACACCCAGAGGGAATTCTCTGCAGGCACTAGAGCCCATAGAGGCCAAACCACATTTAAGTGGTCAACCCTCACGCAGCAGAACACCCTGCGGTGGGCAGAGCCAAGTCTCACAACAAGTCAGCATAGGAGTTAACCCCACCTACTCACAGGCAAAAAGCAATTAAATATCTTCTTGAACAGGACAATATACACAACACAAGAGTCACCTTTGGAGCACACGCAGAGGAGAAGAACGACGTAGTGCAAGTCAAATATAAAGGACACATACTACATAAGATAAACTAGCAAGAACTAAGAACTCTAGGGGATCTAGCTAATACATCAAAACAAACACAGAGAGTCAGCCAGAATGGGGAAACAAAGATACATGTCCCAAATACAAGAACAGAAGAAACCTCCACAACTGGAACCAAATGAAGCAGACGTAACCAACCATTCAGAGACAGAGTTCAGAACACTGGTGATAAGAATGTTTAAGGAGCTTAGAGAAGACATAAAGAAGGATGTAGAAATCATAACGAACAACCAGTTAGAACAAAAGAACACAATTCCCGAAATTAAGAACTCACTTGAAGGAATTACCAGCAGGTTAGATGAAGCAGTGGATCGAATCAGCGACTTAGAAGACAAGGTAGCAGAGATCACCCAAACGGAACAACAGAAAGAAAAAAGAATAAAAAACAATGAGGATGGCTTAAGAGACCTCTGGGATAACATCAAGCGCAACAACATGCACATCATAGGAATACCAGAAGGGGAAGAGAGGAAGCAAGGGATTGAGAACATATTTGAAGTAATAATGTCCGAAAACTTCCCCAACCTGATGAAGGAAACCAACATACAAGCCCAGGAAGTGCAGAGAGTTCCAACCAGGATAAACCCAAACAGGTCCACACCAAGACACATTATAGTTAAAATGGCAAAGCTTAAAGACAAAGAGAGAATCCTAAAAGCAGCAAGCGAAAGACAGAGGGTCACATACAAGGGAACCCCCATAAGACTATCAAATGACTTTTCTACAGAAACATTGAAGGCCAGGAGGCAGTGGCAGGAGATACTCAAAGAGATGGAAAACAAAGGCCTACAACCTAGATTGCTTTATCCAGCAAGGCTATCATTTAAAGTTGATGGAGAGATAAAGAGCTTTCCAGAAAAAAATAAGCTAAAGGAATTTATTACCACCAAGCCAGCATTGCAAGAAATACTAAAAGGACTTTTCTGTAAATAGAAGAAAGATCAAAACAACCCAACTACAGATTTAAAAATGGCAATAACTATGTACCTATCAATAATCACTTTAAATGTAAACGGATTAAATGCTCCAATCAAGAGACATAGGGTGGCTGACTGGATAAGAAAGCAAGACCCATGTATATGCTGTATACAAGAGACTCACCTCAGAACAAAAGACACACACAGGCTGAAAGTGAAGGGTTGGAGTAAGATATTTCATGCAAATGGAAATGAGAAAAAAGCTGGAGTTGCAATACTTATGTCTGACAAAATAGACTTTGAAATGAAGAACATATTAAAAGACAAATATGGGCAATATATAATAATAAAGGGGTCGATCCAACAAGAGGACACAACCCTAGTAAACATCTATGCACCCAACATAGGAGCACCTAAATATATAAAACAGGTACTGACTGACATAAAGACAGAGATCAACAGTAACACTATCATAGTAGGGGACTTCAACACACCTCTGACAACAAGGGACAGGTCTTCCAGACAGAAAATCAATATGGAAACAACAGCCTTAAATGATACATTGGACCACTTGGATTTAATCGATATTTTCAGAACATTTCACCCCAATGCTGCAAAATACACGTTTTTCTCATGCGCACATGGAACATTTTCCAAGATAGACCATATATTAGGCCACAAAACAAGTCTTGATAAATTTAAGAAAATTGAAATCATACCAATTGTCTTCTCTGATCACAATGCTATGAAATTAGAAATGAACTACAGGAAAAAAGCTGGAAGACACACCAATTCATGGAGGCTGAATAACTTATTACTAAATAATGAATGGGTCAAGCAGCAGATCAAGGAAAAAATGAAAAGATATCTCAAGACAAACAAAAATGAAAACATGACGACCCAAAATCTATGGGATGCCACGAAAGCAGTCCTAAGAGGGAAATTCATAGCTTTGCAGGCCTACCTAAAGAAACAAGAAAAATCACTAATCAACAGTTTATCTTCACACTTAAGGGATCTGGAAAAAGAACAGCAAAATAAGCCCAAAGGGAGCACAAGGAAGGAGATAATAAAGATCAGAGCAGAAATAAATGAAATAGAAACCAGAAAAACAATACAAAAGATCAATGAATCCAAGAGTTGGTTCTTAGAGAAGATAAACAAAATCGACAAACCTTTAGCCAGACTCATTTTAAAAAAGACAGAGAGGACCCAAATTAATAAAATCAGAAATGAAAGAGGAGAAGTGACAACAGACACCGCAGAAATACGAAAAGTTTTAAGAAGTTACTATGAGCAACTATATGCCAACAAATTTGACAATCTGGAAGAAATGGACAAATTTCTAGAGGCGTACAACCTTCCAAGGCTAACTCAAGAAGAAACAGAAAACCTGAATAGACTGATTACCACCACGGAAATTGAATCAGTAATCAACAATCTCCCAACAAACAAAAGCCCTGGACCAGATGGCTTTACAGGTGAATTTTACAAAACGTTCAAAAAAGAATTATCACCTATTCTCTTCAAGCTCTTCCAAAAAATCCAGAAGGAGGGAAGACTCCCAAACACTTTTTACGAAGCCACTATCACCCTGATCCAAAAATCAGACAAAGACACCACAAAGAAAGAAAACTACAGGCCAATATCTCTAATGAACATAGATGCAAAAATCCTCAACAAAGTATTAGCGAACAGAATTCAGCAATACATTAAAAAGGTCATACACCATGATCAAGTGGGATTCATCCCTGGTATGTAAGGGTGGTTCAACATCCGCAAATCAATTAATGTGATACACCACATTAACAAAATGAAAAATAAAAATCACATGATCATATCAATAGATGCAGAAAAAGCATTTGATAAAATCCAACAGCCATTTATGATAAAAACCCTTAAGAAAATGGGAATAGAGGGATCTTATCTCAACATAATAAAGGCCATATATGACAAACGCGCAGCTACCATCATACTCAATGGGGAAAAGCTAAAACCATTCCCCCTAAGATCAGGAACAAGGCAAGGTTGCCCACGATCTCCGCTTCTATTCAACATAGTGCTGGAAGTTCTAGCCACAGCAATCAGACAAGAAAAAGAAATAAAAGGCATCCAAATTGGTAAGGAGGAAGTAAAATTATCATTATATGCAGATGATATGATACTATATAGAGAGAACCCTAAAGACTCCACCAAGAAGCTATTAGAGCTGATAGATGAATTTAGTAAAGTGGCAGAATACAAAATTAATACTCAGAAATCAGTTGCATTTGTATATACCAATAATAAAACATCAGAAGGAGAAATTAAAAAAACAATCCCATTACAATTGCTCCAAAGACTATAAAATACCTGGGAATAAATTTAACCAAAGAAGAAAAAGATCTGTACTCAGAAAATTATAAGACACTGAAGAAAGGAATGAAAGAAGATATAAATACATGGAAACACATATCATGTTCATGGATAGGAAGAATTAATATAGTTAAAATGTCCATACTGCCTAAGGCAATATACATATTCAACACAATACCTATCAAACTACCAATGACGTTTTTCACAGAAATAGAACATATAATCCTAAAATTTATATGGGACCATAAAAGACCCTGTATAGCCTCAGCAATCTTGAGAAATAAGAACAAAGTGGGAGGTATAACAATACCTGACTTCAAATTATACTACAAGGCTACAGTAATCAAAACAGCATGGTACTGGCATAACAACAGACGCATAGATCAATGGAACAGAATAGAGAGTCCAGAAATAAATCCATGCCTATATGGCCATTTAATCTACGACAATGGAAGCAAGAATGTACGATGGAGTAATGACAGTCTATTCAATAAATGGTGCTGGGAAACCTGGACAGACACACGCAAAAAAATGAAGCTGGACCACCTCCTTACACCATATACAAAAATAAATTCAAAATGGCTTAAAGACTTAAATGTAAGATCTGAAACCATAAAATACCTAGAAGAAAATATAGGAAGAAACATCACAGACATTACCCGGAGTAAGATTTTTACTGATATATCCCCTTGCGCGAGGGAACTAAGAGAAAAAATAAACATGTGGGATTATATCAAACTAAAAAGTTTTTTCACAGCAAAGGAAACCATCAATAAAACAAAACAGGATCCTACTGAATGGGAAAAGATATTTGCCAATGATATATCTGATAAGGGGTTAATATCACAAATCTATTAAAAACTTACTCAACTCAACTCCAAAAAACAAACAAGCCAATTAAGAAATGGGCAGAGGACATGAAGAGACATTTTTCTAAAAAGGACATACAGATGGCAAACAGACATATGAAGAAATGCTCAACCTCACTAACCATCGGGAAATGCAAATAAAAACCACAATGAGACACCACCTCACCCCAGTCAAAATGGCTATCATCAATAAATCAACAAACAACAAGTGCTGACGTGGATGTGGAGAAAAGGGAACGCTTGTGCACTGTTGGTGGGATTGCAGATTGGTGCAGCCACTATGGAAAACAGTATGGAGGTATCTCAAAAATCTGAAAATGGAACTACCCTATGATCCAGTAATTCCACTCCTAGGTATCTATCCGGAGAAATCCAAAACTCCAATTCAAAAATCTTTATGCACTCCTATGTTTATTGCAGCACTATACACAATAGCTAATACTTGGAAACAACCGAAATGCCCATCGGTAGATGACTGGATTAAGAAACTGTGGTACATTTATACAATGGAGTACTACGCAGCCATAAAGAAGAAAGAAATCTTACCATTTGCAACAACATGGATGGACCTAGAGAACATTATGTTAAGTGAAATAAGTCAGACAGAGAAAGACAAATACCATATGATCTCACATATATGTGGAATCTAAAGAATAGAATAAATGAATGAACTAATCAGAAACGGTTTTGGAGACAAAGAGGAAAAACTGAGGGTTGCTAGATGGGCAGGGTGGGGGGAAGGGGGAAGGTGAGGGGATTAGAAAACAATCAGTAACCACAAGATGGCCACGGGATTTTGAAAATTAATCTGGGGAACGTAATCAATAATGTTGTAAAGATTTTGTAGGGTATCCGATAGACATGTGTCTCATTTCAGAGACCATCTCAAGGACGATGTAGATGCCTGATCACTGCACTGTACACCTGAAGCTGAACAATAATGAATGCCAACTATAATATTATATATATATATATATATATATATATGTATGTGTGCATTTACAAGAGGCAGAGTACAGCATTGGGAGTGGAGACAGTGGAAATGGGATGGCTCGGTGTGATGTCAGAGAGATAGTGGATGGGGGGAGGGGGGTCCACAGTGTGAGGGATATAAATGATAAACTCTAAGGAAAACAAACAAACAAAAAAAAAACCCTCATAGACGAGACAGACAATAGTTTAGTGGTTACTAGAGGGTAAGGGGGGTGGGGGGTGGGAGATGAGGGTAAGGGGGATCAAATATATGGTGATGGAAGGAGAACTGACTCTGGGTGGTGAACACACAATGTGATATATAGATGATGTAATACAGAATTGTACACCTGAAATCTATGTAATTTTACTAACAATTGTCACCCCAATAAGTTAAAAAAAAAAAGTCAAAAAAAAAAATGAAGTGACATTAAAGCAAATAACCTTATGTATAACACACACAAAAAAAGAGTGGGGGAATATGTGTTTCCCATTCACAGCGCCTCCTGCAGAAAGAGGCTCAGGGAGGTTGACTCCCAATGCTCTACACAAAAGAATGATAGTAAAGGTGGAAATTCAAGCATCAGTGGAGATATTTGTGGAAGTTTTTAGACAGCTGCCTCCTTCCATGGTAAGGTTAGTCCTCCTTTGATCTTGTCTCACTATTATCATAAATCAAGAAGGAATGTGTATCATCAATCTCAGAAACCACTTTGGAGGCAATAGACAGCATTTAGAGCTGAGCTTGATAATTTCTTCTCCAAACTCTCACCAGGTCTCAATGTACCCTGAGCTGAAATCCAAACACTTTAGGCTGGTATGATATAGTCTGCTTATTTTTCCCCACGTTCCATTTTTTCTTCTTATATTTTTTAATACAACCCTCACTACCCCAAGGCACAAGTCTGCTTAGCTAAAAACTACATGTCTTAGCTTCCCATATGGATATCAGGCCAATAGGATATGAGGAAAAGCAATGCAGGCAGCATCTGGATCATCTCCTTAAAAGAAAACTGTTCACTCTCTACTTCCGCTTTCTTCCTTCCTGTGCACCAGAACATAGATGTGGTGGAGGTGAACCAGATTCAATCAGGCAGACAATATTTCAGGAGATAGCAGCACACAATGGAAGGAATATGGAGCCTTAGATGACTTTGTAGAGCAGAGCCAACCACCCCTCTAGACCACATACTTGATTGCACATTTACATGATTTAGAACTAAACCTTCTACCTTGGTTTCTATTTAAGTGATTAAACTGATATACTAACATCTGTAAATTCTGCTCATAATCATCTTAGTTCCCCTACTAGCCCTATATGAACCTATGGACATTCTCCTGAACTTGCCACACACAACTGTGCTCTGTGTCTTTGGTGAGTTTGTACTGGGAATGTCATCCTCACCTCTTCTTCATCTGTTCAGGCTTACCTGTCCTTCAAGGTCCAATTCATACTCGCTGCATTTCATTCATTAAACACTTATTTATTAAATACCAACAGTGTATCAAGCACTGAACAACTACTGCCTTTAATCAAAGGGCAGCTATTGCTAAATGTGACCTGTTAGGTGCAACTCACATCTCTCGCAGATGTTAGGTCTCCATTTAGATTTCTTGGTATGCGCCCTGACTATCAGATTAAATTCCTGGACACCAACTACATCTAAATTTGGGCTGAAAGCATTTCCTGTGCAATAAAGTTTTTGGCTGGCCTTTAATCTCAGTTCCTGGAAGGTAGCCTATAAGCCTTTAAAACTTCCCAAGTGATAAGAGTGTCTTTGTTATTCATTGTGGGCCCTAATAGTTTATGCTAATGAGGTGACTCATGTTGGGCCCTTAGATACCTTATGCTAATAAGATGATTTAGGATTGGAGCTAGGCAGGCCAAAAAGATGAATTATGTAATCAGAGGCTTGGTGCTTTGAGCACACCTGCTATCAGCTTGGTCTCTGTGGAAAGGAGAGGGCTGGAGATCGAATTCAATCATGTGGCCAATGATTCAATCCATCATGCCTATGTCATAAAATCCCAATAAAAACTCTGGATAGCAAAGCATGAGTGACCTTTGCTGTTTCGCAATATTTTGTGTAGTACCACACATCAATGTACTGGGATAGTGATACATCTTGGCTACAGGAAGAAGATATGGAAGCTTCATGTTTGGGACTCTCCCAGGTCTCACCCTCTCTTCTTTTGGCTTATTCTGGTTTATATCCTTTTTGCTATAATAAAACTGTAGTCATAAATATGTATAGCATTTCCTGAATTCTGTGAGTGGTTCTAATAAGTTATCAAACCTGAAGGCATAGAGTGAACCCCTAAATTTGTAGCCAGTTGATCAGAGGTGAGTGTGGTGTGAGGACACCCAAACTTGCAGCTGGTCTCTGAAGTGAGGTCAGTCTTGTGAAGGACTGTGCCTTTAACCTGTAGAGTTTAGTTTAACTCTGGGTAGTTACTGTCAGAAGTCATGGCTATTCTTCCTGCTTGGGCTGGGTATCTGAATTGTCTGACTGTGTACTGAATTCAGTCAATCAATTAGCAAAAATATATTGAGAGTCCATATATTAGGTTGGTGCAAAAGTAATTGGGGTTTTAAAGGTTTAAAAATAACTGCAGAGGGAGGATGTCATAGGAATGGCGGCAGCAGGGCGCACTTTCTGAGTTCTCCTCCGGATCTTGTTGCAAACGGGAACTATAACCCATCAAAGAAATTTTCGCTCACCACACAATATAGTGGGGAGATTCGTGGATTACTTGAAGCTAAGAAATTCTTGAAGGTACGCTAACTGGACGGAGCAAGGAAAGGAAAAAGAGGAGCGGCGTGAGAGCGCCCGGCCGGCAGCGGCGGGAGAGCCCAGCCCCCAACGGAGCCTCAGCTGGCGGGGGCGAAAACCGAAAACTGCTGAGCCGGGCACGCACGGGATCCCAGGCGGAGCGGAGAGCGCGGGGTCCAGGAGGTGGGCTCTTTCCCTGCGTCCCACGGCTGATTTCCCCCGCCGGGAAGGCAGCGCGCCCTGCGGTGGACGGGGGGTGCAGTCTCCATACCTGGGCCCCCCCCCCCGCCCTGCTCTTCCAATCCTACCCCGCCCTTCCAGAGACTGGGACTGGAAACCGCGGTGGAGCCCCGCTGTGCCAGGCACGCACGGGAGCGGAGAGCACAGAGACCGGGGGTGGGCTCTTTCCCTGCTCCCACGGCTGATTTCTCCCGCCGGGAAGGCGGCGCACCCTGCGGCGGTCGGGGGGCGCAGTCTCCATACCTGGGCCCCTCCCCCCCGCCCTGCTCTTCCAATCTTACTCCGCCCTTCCAGAGACTTAAACCCGCTCCTGAACCGAGGACTGGTATCTGAGGCTCAGGCTTTGGGATGCCTGACGGGCAGCCCTGACCCAGGCAGACTGGGTAGTGTGCGTGATTTTGGCTGCGCTAGGAGAGAAGAGACGCCTCCACCCCCAGCCACCACCTTTTCTGGCCTGCGGGAAGAGGGCGACGCACGGCTGGGCTGGGAGAGTGAAGACCCCTCCATCTCCAGCCCCCACCCTTCCTGGCTTGCCTAGGGTGGGGTGGGTGCAGCTGCCGAGACACACCCGGAGATCAGCAGTGAGGCAGGCGCAGCTCTGGGCTTTCAGCAGATCAGAAATCTCCCGCCCGCACTCACACACACACACTGAAGAGGTGCCTTAAGACTCAAGAGTTTTGGTCACGTATCTGGTGGTGCCACTCTCAGTGTGCATTTGTGCAGGCAAGGGCAGAAACTGCACTGACATTGTAAAAACTATCATCCAGACCCCTCAGGCCCACGCTTTTAAGTCTGCAGTCCCAAAGTCTCTCTGGGCACCAGGTGACCAGCTCTGCCTGCGCAATAAGCAGGGGGCTCCTTGGTACAGCAGAGAACAACCTGGACATTGCTTGGTGGGCTTAGGCCGAGACTGTCGCTGCTTTTTGTATTGCTTTGTTTTGTCTTGTTTTGCTTTGTCTTTATATCTTTGATATCTTTGCCTCTGGCGAGTGGGGTTATCAGGTGGTTTTGCATGTGAACGTATTTGATATTTTTCTTTGTTGTTGTTGTTGCTGTTGTGCTTGGTTATTTGCTTTGTTCTGAAACTGCCCTGCCGGGGCCCAGCTTGTGAGGCACGGTCAGCAGATCAGAAATCTCCCGCCCGCACCCATACACACACACTGAAGGAGTGCCCTAGGACTCTGGAGCTCTGGACAAAGGACTGGTGGTGCTCCTCTCGGTGTGCATACGTGCGGACAAGGGCAGAAGCTGCACTGACTTTGTGGAGACTATCATCCAGACCCCTCAGGCCCACGCTTTTAAGTCTGCAATCCCAAAGTCTCTCTGAGCACCAGGTGACCGGCTCTGCCTGCGCAATAAGTAGGGGGCTCTTTGGTACAGCAGAGGACAACCTGGTCATTGCTTGGTGGGCTCAGGCCGAGACGGTCGCTGCTTTTTGTTTTGCTTTGTTTTGCTTTGCTTGGTTTTGTTTTGCTTTGTCTTGTATCTTTGATATCTTTGCCTGTGTCGAGCGGGGGTTATCGGCTGTTTTTTTGTTTTTTTGTTTTTTTTTTTCTCTTTGCTGTTGTCGTTGCTGCTGTGCTTGGTGATTTGCCTTGTTCTGGGACTTCCCTGCCGGGGCCCAGCTTGGGTGGCACGGGACTCGGCATATCCGAGGGCCAACTCCAGACCAAATCGGAGTGCAGCCGGGTTTGACCTGCAGGTCACACACCTAGAGGGGGTTCTCGGCAGGCTCTGGAGCCCATAGAGGCCAAATCACATTGGGGTGGTCAACCCTCACGCAGCAGAGTGCACTGCGGGGGGCAGAGCCAAGTCTCACGGCAGGTCAGCCCAGGAGTTGACCCCACCTGCTCATTAGCAGGAAGCAATTAAAGATCTTCTTGAACGGGACAGTGTACACAACACAAGACTCACCTTTGGAGCACACGCAGAGGAGGACGACGTGGTGCGAGTCAAATATAAAGGACACATACTACATAAGATAACCTAGCAAGAACTAAGAACTCTAGGGAATCTAACTAATATATCAAAATAAACACAGTCAGCCAGAATGGGGAAACAAAGATACACATCCCAAATAAAAGAACAGAAGAAGCTTCCACAACTGGAACCAAATGAAGCAGACGTAACCAACCTCTCAGAGACAGAGTTCAGAACACTGGTGATAAGAATGTTTAAGGAGCTTAGAGAAGACATAAAGAAGGATGTAGAAATCATAACAAACGAGCTTAGAGAAAACATAAAGAAGGATGTAGAAATCATAACGAAAAACCAGTTGGAACTAAAGAACACAATTACCGAAATTAAGAACTCACTTGAAGGAATTACCAGCAGGCTAGATGAAGCAGAGGATCGAATCAGCGACTTAGAAGACAAGGTAGCAGAGATCACCCAAACGGAACAACAAAAAGAAAAAAGAATAAAAAACAATGAAGACGGCCTAAGAGACCTCTGGGATAACATCAAGCGCAACAACATGCGCATCATAGGAATACCAGAAGGTGAAGAGAGCAAGCAAGGGATTGAGAACATATTTGAAGTAATAATGTCTGAAAACTTCCCCAACCTGATGAAGGAAACCAACATACAAGTCCAGGAAGTGCAGAGAGTTCCAACCAGGATTAACCCAAACAGGTCCACACCAAGACACATTATAGTTAAAATGGCAAAGCTTAAAGACAAAGAGAGAATCCTAAAAGCAGCAAGAGAAAGACGGAGGGTTACATACAAGGGAACTCCCATAAGACTATCAAATGATTTTTCTACAGAAACATTGAAGGCCAGGAGGGAGTGGCAGGAGATACTTAAAGTGATGGAAAACAAAGGCCTACAACCTAGATTGCTTTATCCAGCAAGGCTATCATTTAAAGTTGATGGAGAGATAAAGAGCTTTCCAGAAAAAAATAAGCTAAAGGAATTTATTACCACCAAGCCAGCATTGCAAGAAATACTAAAAGGACTTCTGTAAATAGAAGAAAGATCAAAACAACCTAACTACAAATTAAAAAATGGCAATATCTATGTACCTATCAATAATCACTTTAAATGTAAATGGATTAAATGCTCCAATCAAAAGACATAGGGTGGCTGACTGGATAAGACAGCAAGACCCTTGTATATGCTGTATACAAGAGACTCACCTCAGAACAAAAGACACACACAGGCTGAAAGTGAAGGGTTGGAGTAAGACATTTCATGCAAATGGAAACGAGAAAAAAGCTGGAGTTGCAATACTTATTTCTGACAAAATAGACTTTAAAATGAAGAACATACTAAAAGATAAAGATGGGCACTATATAATAATAAAGGGATCGATCCGACAAGAGGACATAACCCTAGTAAACATCTATGCATAACCCTAGTAAACCCAACATAGGAGCACCTAAATATATAAAACAGGTACTGACTGACATAAAGGCAGAGATCAACAGTAACACTATTATAGTCGGGGACTTCAACACACCTCTGACCACAAGGGACAGGTCTTCCAGACAGAAAATCAATATGGAAACAACAGCCTTAAATGATACATTGGACCACTTGGATTTAATCGATATTTTCAGAACATTTCACCCCAATGCTGCAAAATACACCTTTTTCTCAAGCGCACATGGAACATTTTCCAAGATAGATCATATGTTAGGCCACAAAACAAGTCTTGATAAATTTAAGAAAATTGAAATCATACCAATTGTCTTCTCTGATCACAATGCTATGAAATTAGAAATGAACTACAGGAAAAAAACTGGAAGACACACCAATTCATGGAGGCTGAATAACTTATTACTAAATAATGAATGGGTCAAGCAGGAGATCAAGGAAGAAATCAAAAGATATCTCGAGATAAATGAAAATGAAAACACGACGACCCAAAATCTATGGGATGCCGCGAAAGCAGTCCTAAGAGGGAAATTCATAGCTTTGCAGGCCTACCTAAAGAAACAAGAAACATCACTAATCAACAGTTTATCTTCACATTTAAGGGATTTGGAAAAAGAACAGCAAAATAAGCCCAAACGGAACACAAGGAAGGAGATAATAAAGATCAGAGCAGAAATAAATGAAATAGAAACCAGAAAAACAATACAAAAGATCAATGAATCCAAGAGTTGGTTCTTAGAGAAGATAAACAAAATCGACAAACCTTTAGCCAGACTCATTAAAAAAAAGAGAGAGAGGACCCAAATTAATAAAATCAGAAATGAAAGAGGAGAAGTGACAACGGACACTGCAGAAATACAAAGAGTTTTAAGAAATTACTATGAGCAACTATATGCCAACAAATTTGACAATTTGGAAGAAATGGACAATTTTCTAGAGGCGTACAACCTTCCAAGGCTAACTCAAGAAGAAACAGAAAACCTGAATAGACTGATTACCACCACGGAAATTGAATCAGTAATCAACAGTCTCCCAACAAACAAAAGCCCTGGACCAGATGGCTTTACAGGTGAATTTTACAAAGCGTTCAAAAAAGAATTATCACCAATTCTCCTCAAGCTCTTCCAAAAAATCCAGAAGGAGGGAAGACTCCCAAACACTTTTTACGAAGCCACTATCACCCTGATCCCAAAATCAGACAAAGACACCACAAAAAAAGAAAACTACAGGCCGATATCTTTAATGAACATAGATGCAAAAATCCTCAACAAAATATTAGCAAACAGAATTCAGCAATACATTAAAAAGATCATTCACCACGATCAAGTGGGATTCATCCCTGGTATGCAGGGGTGGTTCAACATCCGCAAATCTATTAATGTGATACACCACATTAACAAAATGAAAAATAAAAATCACATGATCATATCAATAGATGCAGAAAAAGCATTTGATAAAATCCAACAGCCATTTATGATAAAAACCCTTAAGAAAGTGGGAATAGAGGGATCTTATCTCAACATAATAAAGGCCATATATGACAAACCCACAGCTAACATCATACTCAATGGGGAAAAGCTAAAACCATTCCCCCTAAGATCAGGAACAAGGCAAGGATGCCCACTATCTCCGCTTCTATTCAACATAGTTCTGGAAGTTCTTGCCACAGCAATCAGACAAGAAAAAGAAATAAAAGGCATCCAGATTGGTAAGGAGGAAGTAAAGTTATCATTGTATGCAGATGATATGATACTATATATAGAGAACCCTAAAGACTCCACCAAGAAGCTATTAGAGCTGATAGATGAATTTAGTAAAGTGGCAGAATACAAAATTAATATTCAGAAATCAGTTGCATTTGTATATACCAATAATAAAACATCAGAAGGAGAAATTAAAAAAACAATCCCATTTACAATCGCTCCAAAGACTATAAAATACCTGGGAATAAATTTAACCAAAGAAGTAAAAGATCTATACTCAGAAAATTATAAGACACTGATGAAAGGAATGAAGGAAGATATAAATAGATGGAAACACATATCATGTTCATGGATTGGAAGAATTAATATAGTTAAAATGTCCATACTGCCTAAGGCAATATACATATTCAATACAATTCCTATCAAACTGCCAACGTCGTTTTTCACAGAAATAGAACATATAATCCTAAAATTTATATGGGACCATAAAAGACCCCGAATAGCAAAGGCAATCTTGAGAAATAAGAACAAAGTGGGAGGTATAACAATACCTGACTTCAAATTATACTACAAGGCTACAGTAATCAAAACAGCATGGTACTGGCATAAAAACAGACACATAGATCAATGGAACAGAATAGAGAGTCCAGAAATAAATCCACGCCTATATGGCCATTTAATCTACGACAATGGAAGCAAGAATGTACGATGGAGTAATGACAGTCTATTCAGTAAATGGTGCTGGGAAACCTGGACAGACACATGCAAAAAAATGAAGTTGGACCACCTCCTTACACCATATACAAAAATAAATTCAAAATGGCTTAAAGACTTAAATGTAAGGTCTGAAACCATAAAATACCTAGAAGAAAATATAGGAAGAAACTTCTCAGACATTACCCGGAGTAAGATTTTTACTGATATACACCCTCGCTCGAGGGAACTAAGAGAAAAAATAAACATGTGGGATTATATCAAACTAAAAAGTTTTTTCACAGCAAAGGAAACCATCAATAAAACAAGAAGGGATCCTACTGAATGGGAAAAGATATTTGCCAATGATATATCTGATAAGGGATTAATATCACAAATCTATGGAAAACTTACTCAACCCAACTCCAAAAAAACAAACGATCCAATTAAAAAATGGGCAGAGGACTTGAAGAGACATTTTTCTGAAAAGGACATACAGATGGCAAACAGACATATGAAGAAATGCTCAACCTCACTAACCATCAGAGAAATGCAAATAAAAACCACAATGAGATACCACCTCACCCCAGTCAGAATGGCTATCATCAATAAATCAACAAACAAGTGCTGGCGCGGATGTGGAGAAAAGGGAACGCTTGTGCACTGTTGGTGGGATTGCAGACTGGTGCAGCCGCTATGGAAAACAGTATGGAGGTATCTCAAAATTCTGAAAATGGAACTACCTTATGATCCAGTAATTCCACTCCTAGGTATCTATCCGGAGAAATCCAGAACTTCAATTCAAAAATCTTTATGCACTCCTATGTTTATTGCAGCACTATACACAATAGCTAAGACATGGAAACAACCAAAATGCCCATCGGTAGATGACTGGATTAAGAAACTGTGGTACATTTATACAATGGAGTATTATGCAGCCATAAAGAAGAAAGAAATCTTACCATTTGCAACAACATGGATGGATCTAGAGAACATTATGTTAAGTGAAATAAGTCAGACAGAGAAAGATAAGTACCATATGATCTCACTTATTTGCGGATTCTAAAGAAAAGAATAAGTGAATGAACTAATCAGAAACAGTTTGGGAGACAATGAGGAAAAACTGAGGGTTGCTAGATGGGCGGGAGGGGTGGGGGGGTGGGGGGGAGGGTGAGGGGATTGGAGGGCAGTCGGTGACCACAGGATGGCCACGGGGTTTGAAAATTAATCTGGGGAACGTAATTTGGTGGTTACCAGAGCGTAAGGGGGTTGGGGAGTGGGGGATGAGGGTGAAGGGGATCAAATGTATGGTGATGGAAGGGGAACTGACTCTGGGTGGTGAACACACAGTGTGATTTATGGATGATGTGATACAGAATTGCACAACTGAAATCTATGTAATTCTACTAACAATTGTCACCCCAATAAATTAAAAATAAATTTAAAATAAATAAATAAATAAATAAAAATAACTGCAAAAACCACAATTACTTTTGCACCAACTATATATATTATATATATGTTTATATACATAATATATATATGGCACAGAATTGGGAGTTGTGTAAAACACAGATGAATTAATTACAATCTCTACCCACAAGAAGATTGAAATATAGTACAAAAGAAAAATACAATAGTATGATAAGCACTCATAGAATCATGTACAAAATATACCATCAAATTATAACATGTTGGTGAACACACAATGTGAAATACAGATAATGTATTACAGAATTGTACACCTGAAATCTATGTAACTTTACTAACAATTGTCACTCCAATAAACTTTAATTAAAAAAAAATTTATAACGTGGAGACAGGGCAGTTGAAGAAAATTTCATAAAGCAGGTGATCTCTGAGCTGACTTTTGAAAGATAAGCATTTGCCTCAGGAACAAAGAGAAAAGGTGTTCAATTCCACAGGGAGTACAGTGGTGTGAAAAGGTACCATATTTTCAGGTACATTTGAGCTTATTCATATTGTTGGAGAACAGTGCACAAGTGAGAAGAGGTGAGTGGAAAGCAATAGGTCTTGAGGTAAAAAAAAAAAAAAAAGCCTTATGTTCCATGTTGAATAGCTTGAATTCATCTTAAAAGTTTATCAAAGTGCCGCCAAGGGTCCAAATGGAAGTAAATAATTTTTAACAAGCTGATTTGAGAATGAGTGTAATAGGTAATGAGGAAAAACTTGCATAGACCGGCATTTTAAAAGACCACGGTAGCCTTCCAGTACCTAGAAAAAGTAAACTAGTTTACTCAGATCAACCTTCTAGCTGAAATGAAAGAAAAATTATGGGTAAAGTTATAAAAATAGAAACAACTTAAAAATACTGAAGACCTGAAAAGACATGAGGAACTTCCAGGCTTGGAATGAAACCCTGTAACATTAAGGTAAGCCAAAATGACGATCTACAAAAGCATTTATGATCTGAGGGCATTTGACAATAACACAAGTGCTAATGCTCAGGTCTCCAGTGGTATACCTACAGAGACAAAAGCCGGGCACAAGCCAACTGAGGGTGAGGAGTCTTGGGAGATCCTACCCACACAGAGCTGAGCCCTCAAAAGGGCTCTATTCTCAAGTCAAGATCAACCAGGTCTTGTCCTGCCTCTCCCCAGAACCACCAGAAGCTTCAAAAAAGAACTATTTTGGTGATAAACAAAGGCAGAGAGCAAAAAGAAAAACAAGAACACCTATTCTTGAATATTTTGTAGCCAGGGGCCAGCCCTCGGAAAAACTTGCACCTCATTCTATAAAGTCTGGATTGTGCGCCAGTGGTTCTCAAACACCTTGAATTTGTTCTAAGGTGTTTCAACTAATAACTCATCTCAGGAAAAGGCACATCCATTCTAGGTCTCAGAGAACCCTCACAAACAATTTTTCAAGAGCAATGACCAGCAAGCAGTCAAAGTTCACCAGGCACACAAGAAAGCAAGACAACCTGAACATAAACAAGAACTATCTGAACTCACAGACCACAGAAACAGTTCCACATTTATTTCAGATATTGGAATTATCAGACCCATATTTGTTTTTAAAAATCTATGATGGCCATGTTGAAAGAAATGACAAACATGAAAATCTATGCATGGAATACAAAACTATACAAAGTAATATGGCATATTTGAGAAAGAAATGAAATTCCAAAATGGAAAAATGCAAGAACCAAAAAATATAGTAATCAATGATTGTATTTGGCTGCAGATTTGACACATCAGAAGAAAAAATTAGTGAAATGGAAATAATTTCGGACAAGTAGAATCTCATTTTCCAGGACTTTAGGGCAAATTTTTTCCCTATTCTTTCAATTGCATTGTTACATTATATGTAAATTTCACATGTTGAGCTGCTCTTTTATAGAATGTATGTGGATAATTATTACTTCTGCTTCCTCACAGAAGCTGTGATTCTTGAAATATTTAATGTGGTGATTGGTTGCAGCCATATCTTTGGTCAGCAGTTCAGAATGCCACAATTTATTTGCCTATTAAGTAGACATTCAGTCTCGTCACTCAACCCAAAACTGAAAGAGTGGAAATTTGCCATCAGTGGCAAGTGGAATAATCAGTAGGTGCTTAATGAATGCCTAGCAGGTCAATTTGATAATGTTCCCCCCCTTTTTAAAATTTTTTTTTAATTGGGGAACAGTGTGTTTTTCCAGGGCCCATCAGCTCCAAGTCGTTGTCCTTCAATCTGGTTGTGGAGGGCACAGCTCAGCTCCAAGTCCAGTCACTGTTTTCAGTCTTAGCTGGAGGGAGGCACAGCCCACCATTCCATGCAGGAATTGAACTGGCAACCTTGTTATTAAGAGCTCCCGCTCTAACCAACTGAGCCATCCAGCCACCTGATAATGTTCCGTTTTTTGTTAAGAACCAACAGTTTATTATTAGTCCATATCACCAATGTCCTGTTTCTGGGGCGTTTAATTGTTACAAAAATCAATGACCCTCCTCCCAGCTCCGTATGGCACCTGGAGGGCTGGAGAGATTTATCTGAAGTTTCTCTAAGCAAAATCACAGTAAGAACCTCTTTGCCCCTTGTTAACTGAAAATAAAGTACTCTATTTTGGAGAAGGGCTCGGCCCTCTGAGGGCTGCCATGGAAATTTGCTCACTAGAGGCTTCAGCAATGGCTCACACATTTCATTTCACCCAAAGCAAAATGTAATCCAAGCAAAGAAGTGCTCACAATATAAAAAATTCCTTAGCAGGGGATTGCATGTGCATCTTGCCACATACAGGCCCCACTATCTTTCTCTTTGAGGACACCCAGCCAGAGTGTCCGGGGAGAAACACATCAGAGGAGCATCATCACAAACCAGCTGTGAAGACTGACCAATAAAAGCATGGGTCATGCCTGCAGGAATGAAAAAAAAAAAAGAATAAATTTTTTTGAGAAGCCACCTGCTTTTGCCCCAGAGAAATGGAGAGGCTCAGGTCAAAATGAGGCCACCAGAAGACTCCAGGAAATCACTCATGTCTGACTCACCCTCTGCTCTGGTAGCAAAACCTTCCATTGATGGCTGAGATTTTAGAGTCATTTGCCGAAAACAAAAGAAAAACAAAAATATTTCCAAGTCAGAGGAAGAACAAAGGACAGGATTAATAAAAAGTGGAGGAGTGGGAAAATCTCTTTGAAGGGGAACTCATAGCTTGGGCATCTTTTATATTCTCCCAGTTGTCCAGACTCCAAACCTCCAGGCTATATTATTGTAGCATTCAGAGCTGGAAAAAAAAATGAGCAGTTGTTAGTCCAACATTTTTACATTCCAGGAGAGGAATTGAGATCCAGCCATGTGGATGACTGATGTGTCCAAAGTAGTGACAAAACCAGACCCGGAACCCAGGCTCCTTGATGTTACCACCTGCACTGACCATTCACTGACCTTTCCTTGCTGCAACTTCCCACTACTCATCAATCAGCAAGTTCTACTGAGTCTCATTTTCCTGTCCTTTTTCTTTGCCAGTGCTGCCACCAAATCACAAACCAAGACAAAAGAAGGTCAGGTTCTATGTTAAGCCCTTGGCAAACGTGCATTTGATCCTTACAATAAACCGGTCAGTAACAATTCCTGCCTTATATGTGAAAGAACAGAGTCTTAGAGATTAAGAGAGGTAACACAGCTGGCAAGTGACAAAAGTAGTACTCAAACCCTTCATTCATCTGATCCTAGGACCACGTTCAAAACCTCCTCTTGATAGTGCCTCCTAAGACTATTTCAGTGGCTTTCCCACTTGGACTCCCTGTGCTTACTCTCTCTCCATTTCAACCCATCCTGTACTCTAAAACCAGATTAACCTTCTTAAAACTTTCTTTTAATCATGTCACTCCCTTCCTCACAAGCCCAACTCCTTATCTTATCATTTGAAAGTGTCCACCCTCTGGTCCAACCATGTCTAACCTATCTCCCAAGGCTAGTATTTACTGTCCTGTGCTGTGTTTTTGCATACTTAATTTCCCTCTCCTATAGTGCTTTCCCCCTGCCTTTTCTTTTCCTCAAAACACCAGCATTGGTTCCTTTATGTCCTCGACACAAACAGAATACCTATTAATTCCTTTACAAGATTTATTGCCAAGAAGCAGTTTAGTTCAGTGGCCAAAGCACAGACTACATTAAGTTGCCTGATTTGAATCCTGACTCGACTAATTATTAGCTACATGAACTTGGGCAAGTCTCCTAACCTGTCTGTGCTTCAATTCCCCAAAACATAGAAAGGAGATCATTATGACTCTTACTTAGAAGACTGTTGGATTAAATTAGTTACCATGCTTCTCCAAAAATAAGACCTAGCCAGACAATCAGCTATAATGGATCTTTTGGAGCAAAAATTAATATAAGACCCAGTATTATATTATATTATATTATATTATATTATATTATATTATATTATATTATATTATATTATATTATACTATACTATAATATATTATATAAGACCCAGTCTTATGTTATAGTAGAATTAAACTAGGTATTATATTAATTTTTGCTCCAAAAGACGTATTAGAGCTGATTGTCTGACTAGGTCTTATTTTCAGGGAAACATAGTAATACAAACAAAACACTTGGAACAAGGCATGGAACAGAGTAATAAGTCAATAAACAGGAGCTAGTCCTAGCAGTAGTAGTAAGTACCAAGCACTGGACTAGTTGCTGGGATACAGAAATGAATAAATCACACTCAGTCTGTTTCCTCACAGTCCAGTGAGCAAGGCGGGCATGTCAACCAATAATCACACCCCAGTGCTCTAAGTGCTGTAATAGAGGCCAGTACAGAGGGCTGGGGGAAAGGTGTTAAGTGTCTGAGGTAAGGTGAGGTTTCAGCAAAGAAATGATTCTTCATCTCAGAATTCAAGAAGCATAGGAATTCTTCCCAGTGGCATCTGAATAAACATGGCATAATCATGCAAGGCTGCAGGGAGATCCAGTGGCTGGAACATGATGCCTGTGGAGCTGGAAATGAAGCTGGAAAAAGTAAGTGGGGACCTGATCTCATAAAGATATTATGCCATCCTGAGAAGTTTATTCTCGAGGTTATAAGCAGAGAAATGTCCAACCCAAACCATAATAATCTCAACTACTTCTGGCCTGGTCTAGAGTAGTCATTGCATGTTTACTAATATGACATTTATTTGCTGTCTTATATTATTTCTGAGTACCAAGAAGCCCACCCGAGCATTTCTGATACACTTTACTATGTTGACCCACCAATGGACTCTTTCTGATGCTTCTTATCCGAGATTGATCTGTGTTCCACCAAGTAACTCTGCTACCTTGGCTAAGGCTGATTGGACCAAGGATTAGCATCTGACATAAAGGCAACTACCTCTTGGTTGGCTGGTGCCCTGGGAAGGGGACCAGACCCAAAGCTCGGCTCACTGGTGCCATTGCATCCTGGATGCTGACTACCCAGTCATTCTCTGAATGGGAAATATGCAGAGAAGAAAACAAACATAAAGGCAACAGAAGCAGAAAAACTCACTATGGAAAAAAGCAGTAAGCAGAAGCATGAATAAACCAATCCTAGGAGGTAGAGAGCAAGTGAGTCAGTAATGTCAGATAGTAAACGCTTAGACAGAAATAGATAAGATGCTATAACACGAAACACTAGCCAGGGAGCCAGTAATGAGATAAGTCATGTCAAATCCTGAACCATAATCTAATTCCCAAGTATCAGTGCTGTGTTTTGTTAGTTTGGAAAGTGCAGTAATTAACATAATTTTTCATTTTTCTTAATTCCCTGAGCATCCTCAAAGTAAACGCCAAAACATTCTGGCAAGACTCTTTCCCTTGCAACCTGAATGAGTCTAATATAACAGGGACATATCCTTTCTGCTCACATAGATGGTATGTTCCATGCATCCTTTCTCATGGAACAGCCCAGGTGTTGGCAGAAAAGCAAGAATAAGCATGACTTATTTGGAAGGATGTCCAGGATTTTCATGGAAGGGGATGTAGCCAGGCTGTGGGGGTGAGGGGTGAGATATGAGGAAGGAGAAGTGGGGAGGGGCCAGATCCTAAAGGGCCAACCCTAGTAAGAAATCAGGGCTTTATCCCGTGAGTATGGGGCTCTCTTTAAGGCATTAGATAAAGAAGAATGATATGATCAGGTCTGAGATTGCCTGATGAAATGTTAAGTTCATTCAATATACACTGTTGTCTCTCAGATACACACAACTGTGTTAATGATGGGGACAGACATAAAACATTTGAGACTCAAAGGTATTCTCCTTAGTAAAAATGACCCACCCCTATATGACCAGAAAGGAAACTCAACTTTCCAGGAATATTTACCTAACCAAAAATGTAAAACAAAGGAATTTAAACAAATTGCATACTCCAGTGCCCAAAGGAAGCCCCCCCCCAAAGAACAACTTCTCCAACAATTATTTCCCTGAGATGGAAAATACACACACAAAGAAGACCCAGAACTGGTGGTGGCTTTTGTGAAATAGGACCCTTATTTCTCTAGGGAAAACAACCTCTAAAGGAATTTAATGGAAAAGTCAGTCCATTGAGTATCTTATTTACCCTATTTCAAGTCTCACAAATTCTTGCTTCTACCCCACAAAGCTGGGCACTGGACGTGTACAAAAAGACTGTGGCTGCCAGAGATGCCCCAGAGAACCAGAACACTCAGAGCTGCAATGAGAATTCGGGATGGAGTGACTTTCCGCCGATTCCGGCTCCCAGAACCCAGCCTCCATCTGCCAACGCACTGTTCCCCTCTGCTTCATGCTTACCTGCTCTTTCCTTTTCCTTGATGCCTTCAAATATCCCTGTGTGTCGGCAGGAACAGCGGTTATACTGCCAATTCAAAGAAGCACAACTTCAGAGGAAAGAGATGGCAAGCGCCCCCACCCCGCTCCAGGTTCCGGGGACTATTTGTAGAAGTTCTTCACAAGCAGGAGAGAAAAGGCCTTTGCGTGTGATTCCGCTCAACATCACGGTGGGGTTAATAAGGTTCTCTGTGCAGCTTCTCCCACCATCTGTTCAAGCTGCCTTCTCCCGGAGACTTGGCAGGGAAACACACGCTGTTTTTCATCCTAACTCAAAGACAGTGAGGTTTTTCACACCTGCGCAGGAACCTGTGCAAGTTGTGATTCAAAGGAGCATCATGGGATGAAACAGAAAGAAAAGCAGTGAAGGCGCCACGCTGCGAATTATAACAAGCTTCCATTAGACTGGAGAGCTTCATTTCCTTCTTTTCTTTACCGGTTAAACCCTGTCAGATTTGATTCAACTCCAGCCCAAACTTCTCTTTAACAAAACGATTGTTTTCCAAGCTCCAGCTGATGGCAAACTAAACAGCGGCACAATGTAAGTCCCTTACAGTGAGTGCCTTGGCCTGAATTTTCCTCTTGTTTTCTATTCCCTTCTTTTGTTCCTCCCTTTCCCTCTCAGCTCTTTCTTTCCAGTTTTTAGCCTTGGTAAGTTCACTTTTGGGGCCTCATTTCTGCTTCATTTTCACCCTTTCCTGCTACTTTCTCCCTGCCATAGTCACCCCCACTCTCTGTTTTGCCTCTTGTCTCTTCCTTCTCTGGTTTTTCTCTCTTTTCTCTTTCTTCTGTCTTCTTACCTCTTCTCAGTTTTTTGTGTTGAGAAAAATTACAGTCCCAAAGCCGGAGTGATATTCCAAATGTTAGCAACACGCCCCACACAGGCACTGATTCATCAGAACGGACGCTAGCCATTGAGCCGCAGCACCGTCCTCTGCACTAACCAATGGGTTGTGGAAGGTGGGACAGGGGCAAGGGGGCAGGGGCGTGAAGGAGCTCTCAGAAGGCTCATGACAGTGGCTAATTACTATCACGTTTTAATGACCAATATGGCTATAGAAGGATGTACCAGACTGTGAACAAGAAAAATAGCCCCTGATATCTGGGAACTGGCCTAGTTCTATCAGCCACACCTTGGTATTGCTAGGAGCTGGCACTGGCGTGCAGAGCTAGGCCTTGTTGAATAGAAATCATTTCACAGAACACCAGTATCAAACAAAGCCACTCTATGACTGTGATGTATCAAAGCAAAAACAAGACCACCCACAACCATGTATGAACATTGTGCAAAGCACAAAAACGACCAAACATCCCCTTATCCTGATAATGGGCAGCCCCTCTTCTTTACCAATTATAGCTCCAGCCTTGATTCATTCATCCCACCTTCTAGAGAAGACATGTTTAGATTCCTAACTATAGAATTATGCCCACTTCCTGAAAGCATCCAATCCTGATTTCTTGAACCATCCCCAAATCATCAAACACAAGCCCAAATCCTGTAGTAGCTTCTTCCTAACACCTTTTAATGGAGTTTTCTCCACAGTTCCCCATGGTGTGCGTTGCCTTCATTACAATAAGCAACAAACCCAACTTGTTCGATCACAGGTATGTTCCTTGGCTGGAGGTCATTGACAAGATGCATTTGTGTCCTACCCAAAGTCTTGACATAACTTGCCTGACAAGGACTTACGCCTCCAATAAGGGCTGCCAATTACTGTATTTTGCCGTATATAACGTGCAATTTTTTGCCCAAATTTGTGAGGGAAAAACAAGGATGCATATTATACATGGGTAGTACTAATTCCATATCTATACAAATGTTTTTAATTCTTTTATTTATGCTTGTGAGTTAAAAGTGTAACTCTAGAAATCAATAATGATATCCATATGCAGAATAATACCCTTGAA
The DNA here is from genome assembly GCF_004115265.2 of Rhinolophus ferrumequinum. Taxonomy (NCBI): domain Eukaryota; kingdom Metazoa; phylum Chordata; class Mammalia; order Chiroptera; family Rhinolophidae; genus Rhinolophus; species Rhinolophus ferrumequinum. Next base: position 39,441,063 of record NC_046297.1, read on the forward strand.
TATGATAATTGGTTTTGTTGAACTTATGACGAACTTGCAACAACGAGGAGTTCTTGGCCTTCTATGATGCATAAATATCATAAATTTGTCACTGGTACATAAAATTTCTTGTACCTTGTATCTATCTGTTCTTGTGTTTTGTAATTATTTGTTACATAAAATTTCTTGTACCACAATGTTAAAAAATAAAGCTAAAATTCCTTTATAATACAAAAAACAAGTACCTAAATGTAAACAAATAAAAATTTGAATTAAAAAATTAAAACAAAAGATTTTTTTCCCCTGAATGTTTGGGCCAAAAACGTGGGTGTGCATTATACACAGGAGTGCGTTATACATGGCAAAATATGGTAAGTTCCCTGGTGAAGAAGAGAAAGGGGGACCCATCCTTCACCCTTTTCCCCTTCCTGCTGGTAATTCTGGAAAACTCCCCAAAGAAGGTCAGGACAAAGAAGGAAGTCTTCAGTAACAGGAAGAATAACATGGATTCCAGATCTAGGGGGTGACATCCTGATCTCCTGGCTAGGGAGTCCTGCCTCAAGGTGTCTGGGAGGAAAGTGTGCAGTTTGGTATAGATGAATCCTTTCGCCTGCTTGAGAGTGGATTACCACTGACCTGACACAGCTCTCTACACACCCCAGAATAACTCTAGAGCATTTGTATTACAGCTGTTTCCTCCCCTATCACAGTCCATTTCCACTCCAGAACTGATCCTACTTCCTCCTTATGACTAAGTTTTCAGTTTGGTTCAGGAGCTCCAGCAGGTACTATTTTTCCTTTCAATATTGCTCTCAAATAACATTACAGAAAAAGCTTAGAGCAAACAGACAACTTACCAACCCATCAATGTTGACGTCAGGACACAAGACTAACGCCTGCCTTTTAGAACACTATTTGACCTGAACATAAGCACTAGATTTCCAGGAACCCAAATGGCCACACAGTGCCCAAGTTCTTGTAACAGTGAGTATTGTTACAAAGCAGTTCTTTCCTGCTTTCAGACACTTGAGTGAAATATGGTGCTTTAGAAGGATGCATAATTGCTAGACACCAAATTAGCCACAAACAAAAGATTGCTTCTAAATTATTCAAGATGTTGGAAAATACATACACAAAACAGATCAATCGAAGAAATCAAATACATACCCTGCAGTTTTGAGGCAATTAGGTGAGAAACATTCTGCAATTGAACACTAACAATTATTTCTCCTGCTGAGTGGTATCAGAAAACTTGGAAAAATTATATGTGGTATCATATCACCAACCCATAGAGCAGAAGGCATCAGCCTGACCACTGGACAGTAAATAGAATCACAGAAAAAATGCAAACCTGAGGGAATCACCATCTTTCACATAGAACATTGATTACCCCCATGTGTGAGTTTATCACTGATGGGGGTGCTGCTCCTAATTTAAATTTCTCAAGGTCACAGGAGTAGCACCTCAGAACACCGGAGCACAGGGGCAGCTCTGCGTCCCACCAGCACCCCAGCCACCCACTAGGGGGACAGTTTAATCCAACAGAACAAAGTAGCTGGAAGGTGTATGGAGCTAATCTTGGCATGCTAGAGAGCCATTCTCTCTGTGCTCATCAAAAAGATATATTAATTTGGATAACTAAGCTGTTATAACAAATAAATCTCAAATTCCCAGGGACTTAATAAAGATTTCTTTCTCTCTTAAGTAACATTCCAACTTGGATATTCCTGGTCAGTGTGCAGCTTTCTTCCCCATGACTATTTCCTTCTTATGGCCCCACCACCCACCAGGGCAGCAGTTCTCTGCCCAGTTATCCTCTAGAACACTTGGGGAGCTTTTAAAACTCCTGCTGCTCCCACCCCAGATCAATTTAATTAGAATCCAAACGGGCAGCTGGACTTTTTTTTAAAAGCTTTTCACTGTTTCCAAAGAGCAGGAAATGTTAAAACCACTTCACCAGACACTCCACATCAAGCTCGTGGAACAGGAAAGAGGCAGCAGAGAAAGCACACCACTCCCCAAAGTCCCAATCTAAAATGACAGGCATTTCTCTGCTCATATCCCATTGTTGGGGACTTGTTGCACAGCCACGCCATGTTCAAGGAGAGCCAGAAAAGGCAATCCCTGCCTGGCTTGCCTCCTCCCAGTGACATTCCCAGCACGTGGAAGGCAGAGGACATATTTTTGGTGGTTAGCTAACCATCTGGATAGAGCGGTGTATGTATGAGAGGAGCTATGCAGAAGGAGAAACAGAAAAGGAGAAAAGAGATGAGCGGTAGGAGGAGAGAGACAGAAGTAGAGAGAACCATGACAGTTCCAAAGTCAGATATCGTGTGGCCCCCTCATTGCATTTGGTGCCATTGCTCATCTGAGAATACAAGCTCACCCCTCACTTCCTATCAAGTAATCCTGACCATCCTAAACACACAACTTCCCTCTTGGGACCAGTTTTGTTTGGAGTTTTGGTTTGGTTTTGTGGTTTTCCAAAAGTACAATCTTACTGATCAAATTACTGTTTGTGAAACCAGTATTCAGTGGAAAGCACAGATACTGGGAGGCATTCTCATTCCCCAACTCATCTGAGGGGCCCTGAAGAATCAAGATCATATCATATGACCACATAAGACCGTTTCCTCTCCCCACCCAATAACCAGCATTGTTTTAGGTAATACATTCTTGAAGTCGACTTGCCTATTCCATACTGAGAGTGACAATATGAAAGGTAAACAATGAAATGGAGAACTTTAGCAGCCACAGAAAATGCTCGGTGGAGCCCCATTGTCTGGGAACTATAATAGCCTCTGTGTTTAAAGTCAAAGAGGAGCTATCTTCTGCTTGGCAGCAATCTGGAAGTTACTCTTTTTTGCCAAATTAAGCCAGGGGGAAGCCCTTTCCCCATGTCACAGTGTAGCAGAAAACACTGGGGCAGAACCCAGAGGCAGTGGGGCAGAGCACAGCTGCTCAGAACAGAGCCAAGAGCAACTCCCTGAGTTTTGGGAAAGAGAGCCTTGTGACAACTGTGGTGAGCAGGAAGCAGTGTGTTTGCTGAGTATGTTGAAGGACTTCAGCCTCCTTTGATTACCATTAATGTAAGCTCAAGTTGAAAATGAACTTGTAACAATGGCAGAGGGGGACTGAGAATTCTCTCCTAAGGGCCAGACACAAGCAATCAATAGTCCCACAGAGTGGTTTGGGACAAGAAAAGTTCAGGCCACATGAGAGGGTCAGCAGGATGGGCATATATAAGAAAAGATGCCTGCATCAGACCAGGACTGAGAAGTTTCCTTGGCCACACTTTGCTGAGGGTTTCAGCAAGAGGTTAGAAAGTAGGAAGGAAACCCACATCACCAGTGGATGGTGTTCATGATTGTTGCAAATCATCAAGTTTGGGTTACCCCTGGAGTAATCTATCTATGTTCTGATTCCATAATGGGAGTTCAGTCATTCCCAGCATACACCATTTGTTACCTTTACATAGTATAGTACAGCATAATACCCCTCCAGGTATTAATATAAATATAAATAGATCCCTAGCCTGGATATACCCCCACTAGACTCATAGTCAAGGTTCCATTGTCCAGAGTAAGACATCCAGGCAAGCAGTTTCCTCCTCAGGGAACATATCTGGCAGCAACATCAGAAAAGAAAAACAACAAAAAAAGAAGAAGGACAGAAGCATGGGGGATGAAAGAGAGGAAGAAAGGATGGAAAGGAGGAAAATAAAAAGAAAAAAGAAACCTCTCAGTTGTGGGAGGAGGTATAGAATACTGAAAATTATAGAGACTCCAGCACGAAGAAAGTATAGGATGCATTGCAAACTCGCAAAAACCAGTTTTTGTGACCTTGAATGAGTCCCTAATCATCTCAGGGCTTGAGTGTCCTTCTGTGAAATGAGAGATTTGGACTAGAAATTGCAAGGCCATTTCCAGGTCTGCAATACCTGGTGAAGGTATACCATGTCTGCAATTCAATGGTGAAGATTATGGAAAAATGAATTTACCTAAAGTCAACTTGGTGTCTTATAAGAGAGAACTTTATATAAATCTCCAGTCATTTCTAAATGATTTGTGTACATGAACTCAGTTTAGAAAGTCTGCAGGCCTCTGCTTTCTCCCCTTACTTTCTGTTCCTGCTACTCTTAGCCATTATGCTGCTCATTAAGAAGGCCATTAGATGAACAGCAGGAGAAAAAGAAAATGAGCTAACAATCATTTGCTTTTCAATCATTTGCTTTTCCTTACTTAGTAAAGAGAAAATCTCGAACAACAATGTACTAGTAGGTACCAGTGGGGACTCAATACATCAAAGAGGGAAAGGACAAAGAAGAAAGAACTGTAAGCATTGCTTTGCACATCGTAATTTGCTTTTCATGTCTTTGGCATGCCAGGAGGACTAGCAGATAAAAACCATCTTTCCTTTCTGTTTGCTAAGAGACCCCTGAATGTGTGTGAGCATTAAATTAGATGATTTGTCATAATAACTCAGATCTGATGTATATTTTCCATTAAAGCTCTGATCTTCTCATTCTTACAAATTTGCACTTTCATTCTATTTGTGCTGTTTCACACTGCACATAAAAAGATGGCAGTAATTACGTGAATCTGGCCATCTCACAACTACCAAGCTCAGTTAGTCAGTATAGCCCTGATGATAAGGTCATCTTCCAGAACTTTTGTATTTATAAGGTGTTGAGGGCAGCCCCTGTTTCCTTAGATATACTTACACCCAACAAGGTAAACCTAAATATGGTCCACAGCTACACAGGAGAGTGTTAAACAGAGGTCCATGGTTTCTCAAAAGTCAAACCTCTACTTGGTCATTGGATAAATGAGGATAAGCTAGCTCAACCTTACAAATAGCCAAAAAGATACAGTTATTTAAAGAACAAGTTTATTTCTTTCTTCTGTAACCATCCAGGTATCCAGGCTGACAAAGGCTCTGCCATCTTCAGAAGGCAGCTACCAAGTTCTCCCTGGGCATTGCCATCCAGTTAGCCAGGAGAAGAAAAGAGCATGGAGAAACCCACAGGGAGGGTTTTCAGGCCTCACACCTGTACCTATTACTTTTACTCACATTCTACTGGAGAGGACAAAGGTACAGGTTGCACCTAAATGCACAAAAGTCTGGGAAGTGTAGTATTGCTCTGTGACCAGAGAAGGGACAAATGGATTTGAATGAACAGCTCGTGGTCTTTAACACAGTATTTTTTATTGCAGTTTGCAACTTAGTGTATCATAAAATCAAATTAAAATGTGCAAATTAGCATTTTTTTTTCAGATGGAATGGAAGAAAGGGAAAGGGGAGGGAAACAGAGGGAAGGCAGGGAAAAGATAGGAGAGGGGAGGGACAGGGAGAGGAGAGACCAGAGTATTGCATGTGGTAAGGGTAAGTACTGTTTAATTAAATTTGTGTATCAGTTGTATGTGTGTTAATAAGTTACAGTGTAAAATGAATTTCTCACTCTGGATCACAGAAGTGTTGGCTTAGTTTCACTCTCAAGTCTGTTGTTTAAAAATCTAGGAAAATGAGTTTTTTTCTCAGCCTACAGATATGTCTCGTTGTAATATACCAACGCTATTCATTATTTACTATAGAGTGGAATTCTGCCTTGGACACCATAGAGAGGTGGAAATGTTTCTGTTTATTCTCTCATTTATTCATAACAAAACAGAACTGGATTTGGAGTCAGAAAGCCTAGATTCACATCCCTGCTGCTAGGCCCCTTCAATCATTCATTCACACTACAAATCTGTACTGAGCACACACTGTGTGCCAGTCACCCTGCTGGTACTAGAGACAGAGCATTAGCAAATAATCATGGTCTCTGCCCTCACTTTTAGTTAGATAGACAACAATAAATAAGAAACGAACCAGATAACTACAGTGAGTGAGAAGCATATTCTCTTTACCTCTTAGTGCATCCATGTCCTCACTTATAAAAATAAGCATTATATAATTCACACCTCAAAGTGTGTGAGGGTGCTTTTTAAGTACATGTATTTAGGTAAGGAATTACTTTATTTCTTCGATGATGATTTCCTGAACTCTGATCCCATCCCAGGAGTGTGCTAGTCCATGGAGTTTAGTTACTAACAAACAACCTTGTTATGAAGCAGCTTCACCTGGTGTTGTAGGTTGAATTATGCCTCTCCAAAAAAGATGTGCTGAGGTCCTAATCCCTGGTACCTCAAAATGTGTCCTTATTTAAAAATAGAGTCTTTGTAGATGTAGTCAAGTCAAAAGTGTGGATCCTTATAGAAATGAAAAATCTGGACACAGATGTGCAGAGAAAACACCATTTGAGGAGGAAGGCAGAGATCAGGATGTTATATCTACAAGCCAAAACATACCAAATATTGGTGCAAACCACCAGAAGCTGGTGAGAGGCTTAGGAGTTTCTCCCTCACAGCCCTCCAAAGGAACCAACCCTGCCAACACCTTGGTCTTGGACTTCTAGCCTCTACAACTGTGGGAGAATAAATTCTGTTGTTTAAGGCACCCAGTTTGTGGTGCTTTGTTCGGGCAGCCCTAGAAAACGAATACACCTAGAAACCAAGACCCACGCCAGCAACACTGAGAGTCCAGAAAGTCTGCAGCAGGACTTCAGGTGATGCCTTGATGGGTGGATGGATGGATTCTAGGGCTGAAGGCTATCTATCTGCTGAATGAGAGAAACTCTGAAAATTAGGGCCATTCTCATTTAAGTGCTCTTCATTTTCTTTTTTCCTTTAGCATTTGCTGGAATAAATAAATTGTAAAATCCATACAATGACATTAACATCATCATCAATTCATGTATACAAATCTTAGTGAGAATTAGATTTTAACTTTTCCTTACACTGAATGCAGGTGCCAGCTACACCCAGCTAATTCATGGTGACAAATCTGGTTAAGCCTATGTTTGATTTATTTTTGCTCCTCTAGAAAGGTGACACTTTATTCATTAAACTACTCCCTTTAACACATTTCTAAATCATTGCTTTCTACTCTGATCCAGTCTAGTTTTCATTTCTGAATTTCAGCTGGAATGGCTTTCATAATGAATTATTTTTTTTACCTGACAAGCAAAGTTAAAACCTCTCCCTACTGAACATTTAAAAGGGAAATTCAGGCCCTTTTTTATCAGGCTGTTTATCATATCTCGCAAATACTCAAATCCATTTCCTTTGGAAAGTTTTGTCTTTCTATGACAGGCATATAAAAAGGTTTTATTACAGTACTCTATTCATTGGAGTTTCTCTGCCTGAAGATAAAAAGGAATTCATTTTCTGGATTTTCCTTGAATGTCAGCTATATACTTTCCTTCTATTGTCAGAGTTCTTAACCAAAGAAAAATGAAGGAGAAAGAGAATGCAAGTTAGTATACAATATCAAGCTCCATTATTGACTAACATGAATATTGGAAATCCCAAAATAAAATCTGAATTTAAGTGAAAGTGATAAGTAAAGACAGAAAAAAAGTCTCTATAGGTATTTAATAGCAAGCAATTATTGGATTTACTTGAAATATACTACGTATGCTACCTGGCTCCCCAAATCTGGAAAATCACTTCAGTCAGCATCATTTCTTAAGTTCAGTCTGATCTGCCAGTTATGTTATAGAGTAGCACTTCTCAGGCTTTAAAGTGTATGTAAATAACCTGGGGATCCGGCTAAAATGCAAATTTGCATTCAGGAGGCTTTGGCTGGGGCCCACATTTCTAACAAGTGTATGCTGCAGGTCATGAACAACCCATCAAGTAGCCAGGGTATGGAACTAAAAGGCCAAAGGAGTGTGTTCCAGGCCAGAATGGGAACGTTAGCTTCACTCCAATTCTTGAGATCTGTCTGAATAATATTGAAGTTCTTTAAGAGCCTGGGATCTCCACTTCATACTAATTTGCATGAAGCCCTAGGATTCACAGCTCTCTGGGCATGTCCAACAGACTGGTGGAGAGTCCATGTCTGACCCTGACCCCAACCAGCCCATGGACTCATGTCTAAAGCCTTCAGAGAAGGCTGCAGACAGAAGCTAAGCGACTATGCAGGAGGGACTCCAGGAAATGCAGAGAGCCAGGCAGGGGACATCCAGCATAACTTCACCTCTGCATGGAGCATAGGTGGTTTAGACGCAAAAAAAACTCCATGGGGGCCAGGAACCACAGACACCATTAGGGTTTGCAATTTGGGAAGCTTCAGGAGACTGTGCAAACCACAGGCATTGACCAGAGGGTCCAGAGTGGAAACACTGCTCAGGACCTCCCACGAGGCAGCCCAGAGGCTCCCAGTAATAACTTGGTGGAAATGTGAATGGGATTGAAGGTCACTCATTATAGAGCGGGTGGCATGAGCAGAGGCACTTGAATTCCCCTATCCGTGTAAATCAGAAGGCTGGAGAAAATTTGGATTACACTTGCTTCTAGTTGCTGGAGACTCAGGGCAATGAAGTATAGATGAATCATTGCAACTCGACCTCTATGACCAGGAAAACAACTCAAACACAAATGGTAAGCCTTCAAATAGTAAACCTCTCAGTCACACATCTTTTATTTCATAAGCCACTGAGGTGGCCAATCCCCAGTTCATAAAAATTAAGTATTGTGCAGGGAAAGAAGAAATTGGGGGAAGGGAGCAGGAACCATCAGTTTAATATCTGTAAAATCAAATTTGGGGAGCAATGTAAGTTCAATAAGGGATAAAGGATAAGACACCAGCCCCCACTCTACTAAGCCAAAGACACATTCAATAAACTTCAGCCCCTGAATCTGGCCACCTGGGTCCAAGTTGTGAGCATATTTGTCATCTTGAAACTCTGCTTTTAGTAACTATTTTTTTTAATTTACTATTTTAATCATTTTATGTGTACAGTTCAGTGGTATCAAGTACATTCACATTGTTGTGGAACCATCACCACAACCCATGCCAAAACTCTTCTTTTTTTCTATTTTTTAATAATATTTTTATTTTTCAATTATAGTTGACATGCAATCCTGTATTAGTTTCAGGTGTACAACATATTGATTGAACATTTATATGACTTATGAAGTCATCACCCCAGCCCCATCTCACATCATATATAGTAATTGTAATAGTATTGACTATATTCTTTATGCTATATTTTATATCCCCATGACTATTTTGTAACTACCAATTTGTACTTCTTAATCCCCTTCCCTTTCTCACCCGTCCCCCAAATTCCCTCCCATCTGACATCCATCAAAATGTTCTCTATGTCTATGAGTTTGTTTCTGTTTTGTATATTCATTTATTTTGTTCTTTAGATTCCACATATAAGTGAAAGCATATGAGTTCTGACAATTAAGTTCGGGAACTTGTCTCAACGATGTTGCTAACCTTTTTTGATATCAGAGGGATTACTCATTATGAATTTGTACCAACTGGACAAACAGTTAACCAAGTTTACTATTTGCAAGTGCTGAAAAGGCTGCATGAAAAAGTTAGACCTGAACTTTCACCAACAATTCATGGCTCTTGCATCACAACAATGCAGCAGTTCACACAGCACTGTCTGTGAGGGAGTTTTTAGCCAGTAAACAAATAACTGTATTGGAACACCCTCCTTACTCACCTGATCTGGCCCCCGATAACTCCTTTCTTTACCCGAAGATAAAAGAAATACTGAAAGGAAGACATTTTGATGACATTCATGACATCAAGGGTAATACGAGGACAGCTCTGATGGCCATTCCAGAAAAAGAATTCCAAACTTGCTTTGAAGGGAGGACTAGGTACTGTCATTAGTGCATAGCTTCCCAAGGGGAGTACTTCAAAGGTGACCATAGTGATATATGGCAATGAGGTATGTAGCACTTTTTTTAGGATGAGTTCGCAAACTTAATTGTCAGACCTTCGTATGTCATTTGTCTTTCGTTGTCTCACTTACTCCACCCAGCATAATACCCACTAGATCCATCCATGTTGTTGCAGGTGGCAATATTTCATTCTTTTTTATGGCTGAGTAATATTCCATTGTATATATGTACCATCTCTTCTCCATCCATTCATCCATCCATGGACACCCAGGCTGCCTCCACATTTTGACTATTGTAAATAATGCTGCAAGAGCATATGAATGCACATTTCCCTTTGAAGCAGTGTTTTTGGATTTCTTCAAGTAAATACCCAAAAGTGGAATTACTGGATCCTTCTTTGTCTCTAGTTACAGCTCTCTTTTTTTTTTTTTTTTTTGTATGTGTTTTTATTTCTCAATTCCTTCTTATACAAAAAAAGAAAAATCCTCATAATTTACGTACTCTTTTGCAATTTGCTTTTCTTTCACATAACAGTATATCCTGGAAATCACTCCATATCACTTGATATATATATATATATTTTTTTTTTAAACAACAGCTCTCTTTTTAAAGTCTGTTGTGTCTACTACAAGTATTACTAACCCAGCTTTGTTTGTTTGTTTGTTTGTTTGTTTCCGTTTTCATGAAATAGCTTTTTCATTCCTTTATTTTCAGTCTGTGTGTGTCTTTCGATCTGAAGCGAGTCTTTTGTAGGCAGCATATGTACGGGTCTTGTTTTCCTATCGATTCAGTCACCCTATGTCTTTTGATGGGAGCATTTAACTCATTTACATTTAAAGTAATTGTTGATAGATATGTAGTTATTTTATTATTCATATTTTGGATTTTTTTTTCATCTTAACATGTCATCTCTAGCATTGTAATACAGTTTGGTGGTGATGAACTACTTTAGCTTTTTCATGTCTGAAAAGCTCTTTATCTGTCTTTCGATTCTAAGTGATAGCTTTGATAGTTATAGGTCCTATAGGACCTATAGGACCTATAATATTGGTTATAGGTCCTTGCTTTTCATCACTTTGACTATCTCCTGCCAATGCTTTCTGGCCTGCAAACTTTCTTTTGAGAAATAAGCTAACAGTCCTACGGGAGCTCCCTTGGAGGTAACTAACTGCCTTTCTCTTTGTGCTTTTAAGATACTCTCTTTGTCTTTAAACTCTGGCATTTTAATTATGATGTGTTTTGGTATGGGCCTCTTTGTGGGTTTTTTGTTTGTTTGTTTGTTTAAATTTGTTTTTTTATTAGTTTCATGTGTACAAAGCAATGTGATAGTTAGACATTTAAATCCCTCATAAAGTGATAACTACCCTTCTGATATCTTATATAGCGGTTACAATATCATTGACTATCTTCCCTATGCTATGCTCCACATCCCTTGACTATATATACCTATATATTTAGTTATAGTTGAAATTCAATATTATTCTACTTCAGCTCTTCAGGTGTATAGCACATTGGTCAGGCATCTACACAGTCTATGACTTGATCCCTGATAAGTCCAGTGCCCATTTGGCACTTCACATGATTTTTACAATATTGTTGATTATATTTCCATACTGTATTAACTACCAATTTTTATTTCTTAATGCCTTCACCTTTTTTCACCCTGCCCCCAACCCCATTCCCATCTATCATCCTGATAGATCTAGTACCAGTCTGGCACCATACCTAGTTATTACAATATTGTTGACTATATTCCTTATGCTATACCCTACATCCTCATGATTATTGTATAACAACCAATTTGTACTTTTTAATCCCGTCCCTTTCACCCATCATTAACCCTAGTCCCATATTAAAGAAGTCCCTCTATGAGTCCTTGTAATGCTGGTTTGGTGGTGATGAACTCCTTCAGCTTTTTCTTGTCTGGGAAGTTTCTTATCTATCCTTCAATTCTAAATGACAGCCTTGCTGGGTAGAGCAATCTTGGTTGTGTGACATTGCTTTTCATCACTTGGAATATTTCTTGCCACTCCGTACTTGCCTGCAAAGTTTCTATTGAGAAATCAGCTGACAATCTTATGGGAGCTCCCTTGTAGGTGACTAATTGCTTTCCTCTTGCTGTTTTTAGGATTCTCTCTTTGTATTTAAACTTTGGCTTTGTAATGATGATTTGTTTTGGTGTGGGCCTCTTTGGGTTTATCTTGTTTGGGACTCTTCATGGGCTTGTATGTCTATTTCCTTCACCAGCTGAAGAAAGTTTTCTGTCATTTTTCTTCAAATAGGTTTTCTTTTTTTTCTTCTGTTAAATATAATGTTTTAATGCCATGAAATCCAACAGTAAATGTATTTCAGATAACTCTTATTGATTCTTTTTAATCCTTTACTTTTGTTCATTGCTCAGCTATGCTGTTCTCCTTTTTGTACCCCTCTGATGTGAATGTTGGTATGCTTGATATTGTCCCAGAGGCCCCTTAAATTCTTTGGATATTATCTCAATTTTTTGGATGGTTTTTTTCTTTTTGCTGCTCTGATTGGGTGTTTTCTGCTACTTTATCTTCTACATTGTTTGTTGGATCCTCTGCTTCATCTAATCTACTATTGATTCCCTGTCATATATTCTTCATTTTCATTATTGTATCCTTTATTTCTCACTAGTTCTTTTTCATGGTTTTCATTTCTCTGCTGGAGTTCTCCTGAGATCATTGACGATTCTTATAATGAGTGTTTGGAACTCTGCATCTGATAGATTGCTTCACTTAGAACTCCGTTTCACTTAGTTCTTTGTCTGGAACTTTGTTCTGTTCTTTTATTTGGGACTTGTTTCTTTGTCTCTCCATTTTGGCTGCCTCCCTGTGCTTGTTTCTATGTGTTAGGTAAGGCTGTTATGTGTTCCAGTCTTAGTAGAGAGGCCTTATGTAATAGGTGTGCTGTGGGGTTCAGTGGCATAGTCTTTCTTGTCACCTGAGCCATGAACTCCAGACATGTCCCTTGTGTGGGTTGTGTGCCCTCCTCTTGTAGCTGAGCGTTGGTTGATAATTGCACATCTTTGGAAGGGACTGATTCTTGGGCTCACTGGTTGTAAGGACTGGCCTTGACTACAGTGGAATAGTTGTTGTGCAGGGGCTGACCCTATGGAGGAGGATCTGCCTCAGCAGGACTCTGGTGTCTGCCCAATCCGCCCCTTGGGTATGTCGTCCTTGGAGATGGCTGGGTGAATGAGCTCCAGCTCATTTTGAAGATGGCCACTGGGGGCACCAGCCCAAGAACCACCTTGGAGGGGTCCACTGTAGGTCTTCTTCAGCCGCAGACCGTGCCCCATCTGGAGCCACCTAGCGGGAGCCAGAAAGAAATCCATAGATGGCTGCCACCCGTGCTGTGCTTGGAAACACCTTGAGAGGCTAAACCACAAACCAAGGGTGGCTGCCACTAGTGCCGGCTTAATGCTGTTCAGCCAGAGGTACAGGACATGCTCAAGCCAGATGCTGCTTGTCTGGGTTCTGCAAACCTTTGAGAGACCTTAGGAAAGTCTGCAGCTTGAGCCAAAACAGACAGTCTGCACAAAAGAGTCACTGAAAGCAAGCCTGGGTGTGCCCAAAAGTTGGGCAGGGCCAGGTCTCAAATCACCAGGGCTTGGCAAAATGAGCAGCAGAGACTCAGATATGGCGCTGCCAGTGTTCGCACCCCAGGAAGGGGGAGGACTCAACAAAGAAACAATGGCCTCCACCAGCTCCCCCATCCAGGAGAAAGCTGCCTCTCCAGCCCCTGTCCCAAGCCAGACAACTCAGTTCCCCACCATATGTGCCCGCCACCTCTTTAGCTGCTGCCCCAGCGCTGAAGCTCAGAATGAGTGATTCCGTTGGTGGGTAAGTCTGTGTGTGGTCCCTTTAAGAGGAGAACATGTGAGTGCAGCCTCATTCAGTCTCACTTAGTCACAATCTCCACTGGTTTTCACAACCAAAAATTGGGGGACTTCTCTCCCCAGCACTGGAACCCTGGGCTGGGGTGAGGCTGGGATCTCTCGCTCCACTAAGAGATGGGGGGAGGGGAAAGTGGCCCACAGTCGAAATAGCTCTCCTGATCTGTAATGGTCACACATGTGTGTGGGACCAGCCTGTTACACCTCTCTGACCTTCTTACCAGTCTGGAGGTTGTTCCTTCTGCACATCCTTAGTTGAAAGGCTTCAGATTCAGTTCAGCTTGATTTTAGGTGATTCTCATGATGATTGTTTTGTAGATTAGTTGTAATTTTGATGTGGTTTTGAGAGAAGGTAAACACAGTGTTTACCTACTATGCCTTCTTGTCTGATATGGGCCTCTTTGGATTCATCTTGTTTGGGACTCTCTGTGCCTCCTGGACTTATATGTCTATTTCCTTTGCCAGGTTAGGGAAGTTTTCTTCAAATAGGCTTTCAATTCCTTGCTCTCTTTCTTCTCCTTCTGATACCCCTCTGATGTGAATGTTGGTATGCTTGATATTGTCCCGGAGGCCCCTTAAACCATCTTCATTTTTCTGGATTCATTTTTCTTTTTGCTATTTTGTTTGGGTGTTTTCTGCTACCTTATCTTCTAAATCACTGATTCAGTCCTCTGCTTCATCTAATCTACTGTTGATTCCCTCTAATGTATTTTTTCATTTCAGTTATTGTATTCCTTATTTCTGACTGGTTCTTTTTTATGTTTTCTATCTCCACTTTTATGTTCCCTATCTCTTTGTTGAAGTTCTCACTGAGATCATTGAGCATCCTTATAACTAGTGTTTTGAATTCTGCATCTGGTAGATTAGATTGCTTGTCTCTATTTAGTTTAGTTCTTTTTCTGGAGCTGTGTTCTGTTCTTTTATTTGGGACATGTTTCTTTGTCTCGCCATTTTTGCTGCCTCCCTGTGTTTGTTTCCATGTATTAAGTATGGCTGCTATGTCTCCCAGTCTTAGTAGAGAGACCTTATGCAGTAGGTGTCCTGTAGGGTCCAGTGGCACAGTCTCCCTGGTCACCTGAGCCAGGTGCTCCAGGTGTGTCCCTTGTGTGTGCCCTCCTGTTGTAGTTGAACAACGGTTTCTGTTTTCACATCAATGAGAGGGATTGAACCGCAGATGAATTGGTTGTGAGGACTGCCATGAATAGAGTGGAGGAGCTGTGGTGCAGGTGCTGATCCTATAAGACAGGACTCACTTTAGCTGGGTTCTGGTGCCTGCCATGTCTGGGCCTTTGAGCATGTTATCCATGAAGGCAGCTGGGTAGTTCTCTGGCTTGGTCTGTAGCTGCCCACCCAGCATGCTGGCCCCAGGGCCTCTGTAAAGTGGCCCTGAGGCAGGCTAAGTTCAAGTGCAGCCTGTGCCCTGCCCAGGGCCACCCTGCATGAGCTACAAAGAAATATACACATGGCAACCACCTGCAATGGTTTTGGTGATTCCTCAAGAGGCCAAGTCACAAATCAAGGCTAGCTGTCTCTAGTGCTGGACTTGGGCCTGCTCAGCTACAGAGGTATGGGGCACAAAAAGGCTACTTATGTGGGGTTTTGGGTGATTTTAAGAACATCTGTAGTATGAGCCAAGAGAGGCCATTTATATGGAGAAGCCACTTGGGGAGGGCGGTGCAAGTTGTGTGGGGTGAGGTCTCAAGGAATCACCAGGGTGGGTTAAAGGAACTGTGATAGCCAGATTGATGGAGGCTAGGATACGGCAGCCACCTGCATGTGCATGCTGGAAGGGGGTAGGTCTCAAAAAAGAAATAATGGCTTCTGCCAGCACTTCTTTCTTGGAGAAAACTGCCCCTCCAGTCCTTGTCCTGAAGCCAAACAATTCAGTTTCTCCCTGTATGTCCCTGGCAACTTTCCAGCCGCCACCCTAGCACTGGAGCTCAGAGTGAGTGAGTTCATTAGGTAGTAAGTCCATGTGCAGGGCATTTAAGAGAAACACACGGGACTCCAGCAGCCCTCCATATCACTCTGCCACAATCTCCACTGGTTTTCACAGCCAGAAATTTTGGGGACTTCTCTTCTGGCCCTGGAACCCCGAGCTTGGGAGCCTAGTGTGGGGCTGGAACCCCTTGTTCCTCTGGGGGAACCTCAGTAGCAGAGATATCCCTCCCTATTTTTAACTGCCACACAGCTGCCCCTCCTACCAGCCTCCACGTGACTTCTTCTGTATATCCTTAGTTATTGGACTTCTGTTCATCTAGTTTTCTAGTGGTTCTGCAGTTTAGTTGTAATGATGGGTGTTCTGTAGTTTAGTTGTAATTTTGAAGTGGTTGTGAGAGAAGACAAGCACAGTGTTTAATTACTCAGCCATCTTGACCAAAAATCCTTCTTTTAGTGACTTTTACATTCCACTGATTGCTGGTCTTTTCTTGCCTGAAAAAATATGGAAAATAATTTTGATAATAGGAGTTAAGTGACATAGAAAAACCTGAAATTCCCTTTTTCTATTTCTTGTTTATTTATTACAACAATCAAACAAACAAACCAAAGACAATATTTGTCTACCCACCTTTACCCACAAGCAGCACTAAATGGCTTTTTACTCCTTAGCGCCTTAGCTTTGGTCAGTGAGATGCTCAGACCAGGGAGAGGCAGGTGCAGTGTAGGAATTAGTTGCAGTCGGGGACAGATCAACCTCGATGCTACCCTTGACTGGTACCTATGAGTGAGAGAAACTGCACATTTTTGCATGGTATCAGCATACTCATAACCAGTTATTTGAGATCCCAAGGTTAGCTTTTATGGAAATTGGTATATGTCCCTTGCTAGTCACTCTGATAGTTGTAGCAGCTTAAGCCCATTAATGCTTCATCCCCAGCACCACCCCCAGCTCCATTATACTAATTATGTGACCTGTGCCTTAGTTTCCTCTTCTGTGAAACAGGAATACAAGAATATCAACCTCATAGTGTTGTTAGGAAAATAAGTGAACAATGCATGGAAGAGACTAAACACAGTGCCTGGCATATAGGAGGTGCTCAATAAGTGCTGCTGCTGCCATTTGTGTCCTGCCTTTTAATGCTTGGAGACAGGATTGTGTAGTGGTTAGAAGCATAGGCTAAAATATGAAACTGCCTAGCTGTATAATCTCATTTCCACTGCTACGCATTGGCAAGTTATTTAACTGCTCTGTGCCTCAGTGTTCTCACCTTTAAAGTGGGGATGATTATAACAGTGACTACCTTACAGGGTTACTAAAAGACTAAGTGGGATAATCCATCAAGAGCACTTAGCACACAGGATCTGATATGCAGTGAGTACTCAGTACATTTATGTGCACCTTTATTATTCTATTATTACTCCTGACACTTTTAAAGAGAAAGTAGCTTCCTTTTTGAGCTTTTTACAATATATTACAAACGAGCACATTGGCACAAGTACCTTAGTACAAGTCACTCAGTTATTGGCACCATACCCCTATTCAGACTATTTTGAAAGATACTACTTATTAGTCTCAAGAGAGAGAAAAAGTAAAGTAGCTTTTTCTGACTGTATTTTTTTATCTCATGCTCTTCCCCAAACAGAGAACTACCATCAAGGGAGGAGATACAACTTTCTGAAGCCTTGATGAAATCTTTATTTAAACCTCATAAACCCTGCAAAACATTTCTGAGGACTTGGATTTTCCCCACCTGCCAGTTCCTCATGGCTTATCTAAGGAATAAATACATACATTTAGGTAAATGAAAGAATTTTAATGAAAAGATTCTGCCTCTTTTGCTTTTTGATGTAATCAAAATTATTTTCCAGAATCCTCTAACAGATAAAGCACGTTCTTTGAGATTCCCTTTCAATTAGAACCTGCCTTTTCCCTGAAGCCCTGAGAGACTGGGCAGTTTGGGGTGGGGGGTACCCTAAAGCTATATAATCCTCCAAGGAAGATGAATCCAGTAGACATAAGCCACCACACAGAACCTCAAATCTGATCTGAGAAGTTTCTCCCATTACAAATTTTCAGCAATTACAAAAACTAGTATACCATGGGTTGGAAAAGACCAAAGGTTTAGCTGGCACTCAAAGCTGGCTCTAGACCATGCTTGTCTCTGAGACACTCTACTCTCTGTCACCCTTCCCCAAATGCCTTCCAGAGGCCTCCTCCCCCACGACTCTTCAGCCCCCAGTGTATACCCACATCTGTATTCCTAATGCTAGGCTCCATGGTAGAGATCCTAGACCTGTTCCTCTTCCCTCCCTTCATTAAAACTCACCCATGCTAAGCCCTGCCTCACCAGGTCCCTACTCTCTCTTATCAAAAATAAGTCAGAACCCATTTTACACTAAGGCACTAGAGGCAATTGCTTATGTGATACGATTTAAAGCACCATCTAGCATGTTCTCTGCCCCTAACACTAAAATTTCCCCCTTACATCTCCCACAGTACCTGAACTACCACATTTAGGTTTTTGCTGCTTTGAATTTAATCTTTACTGTTTCCATGAGTCCTCTGATGAATTATAATAGCCCCTTACTTAGAATAACATATAAAGTCATAACCAGAAATAGTGAGCTCATAGAGAATAGATCAGAAGTCAAGAAAGTTGTAACAGAAAAGTAGGGAGGAAGAAATAGGTCTAGAGCATACGAGGTCAATTTCTACTAAAAAAGCAGAGAAGGTCCTTGGGCAAACAAGGGATGACATAAAGGCCCTGGGTTACAGAGAAAGGGCCAAAACAGAAAAGAAAGTGAGAAATGATTAGGAATAAATCTCACCCATTCCACATCAGCTTAGCTCCAGCACAGTGGTACATTATAAGCAGAACAACAATTGGATAAACTAGTCCTCCTTTCAATGTGTTATCTATCTAACATGTTACCTCCCACTGTCTTGTCCCCATCAGCTTCCCCTTCTGTTGCTCTACCTAATGACTTCTCCCTAAAATCATTCAAAATGAGCACTATACTTTAAAAATGTCATCAATGTGGTAATCAGATCCTGCAGCAAGATAGCAAGGGAAGCATTTTGGTGAGGCAATGGGGATATTTCAACAGGCCTCTCAAATCACTACGTTGTTGTGACAGCTTGTTTCATTGGTCACAAAACTGAGTTCGTTGTTTTTTTTATTTGTGTCCTATAGAGCCTAATAAGTAATGAATTAGTTCCTTCACTCATCCATCAAATATGTATTGAGTACCCACATTATGCCTAGCACTGTAATGTTCTGGAGATCCAAAAAGAAAGCCATATTGCTGACTTCAAGGACCTTGTGGGCTGGTAAACCTACTTTCCAAAAACTCATAATCCTGAGTCTGTAGCATTTGCCAAATGGTCCCACTATGGCCAAATATTCCCACTATGGCCAATTATCATTTGCCAAATTCTGATTTGCCAAATATTCCCACTAGGGTCAATATCAAGCTACCCACAGTTTAACAATTTGCACTTAACACTATTGGACCTGTGACAGAGAGCTACCCCCAGTTAATAGTAGTAATAGGCTCCTGTACAACCACTGGATCTTACAGTTGAAAGAGGGACATAAGAATATCAGGATACAGAGGCAGACAGAGAATGTAATGGAACCACAAAATTTATAGACAAATTCTACCTGCAGAAGTCAAAGGTAACAGAAGAGAAAAATCATGAATTTCAGTCATTGGAGGAGAGAGTTTAATTTTTTCAATACCCTGCTAGACCATAAGCTGAGAAGAGAGACTATGTTTTCTTTTTACTGTATCTTTCTTGTAATGTTTTTCAGTGCACTTTCCAGTACATGACATATACATATGTCATGGCTATTAAACTGAGATTTTGAAGGAGAGAGAATTAACATAAGTAGCTTGGTCCTTTTTCCTGGTGGTTTTCATATTTTACAAAAGGAAATCTTGCCCTTGCTAAATGCACCCTGAAAACTTATTTTATTATTTTGACTTCAGTTTTAATTAACTATACATATGACTTCTCATATGTATAGTTAGGGTCATATGGTCCAGCTGGGGATGGATCTTCCTGGTCTCTGGGCTGAGTTAGCATTTACCTTTGGGATTTGGTTCTGTGACAAGAGGTTGTAAAGGAGAAATTCAGGAAAGTTTACAAACTCAAGTGCCAAAAGCAACTGTGCTGGCTCCTCCAAAGTGAAACCACAAGATCAAATAGCTGTAAAGAAATGTTCCGAGGTAACAAATCAAACTCAATCTACAGCAATTGACCAAGAACCAATCAAGCCCACTGGAGTGCTGGAAGGAGGCTAAAGTATCTACAGATTTTAAGCCTTGGCAATTTTCAAAATAAGAATTCAATGACATACCACTAAATCCAATAGTAGAGAATGCCCAGTGACCCAGAAAATACCACTCAACAGAGATGCAAGTCACCCTAACAACCACTATTGTTTGTGCTGCCACTAAATCTCACTGTTTAATGCAGAGTTCAAAACAGACTTAATGGAAAACAGGTTTATAACCCTGGTAGACCACATGGCTTGCTGCCTTCCAGAAAAGTGGCTTCCTTTCTTAAAATTGTAGGTTTCTATGTACTTATTTAAAATTGCATACTGAAGTTGTGTCTATTAGTGCCAAAAACAACTAGCCTATCTATGTTAATTGGAAAAGAATCCATCAATCCATTATTTTTTAAGTAATTTTTTTACTTTTCAATTACACTTGACATACAATATTATACTAGTTTTGGGTGTACAACATAGTGGTTAGAAATTTGTATAACCTATGAAGTGATCGCCTTGATAAATCTAGTACCCATCTGACACCATACATAATTATTACAATAGTATTGACTATATTTTATATGGTGTATTTTATATCCTCATGACTATTTTGTAACTACCAATTTGTACTTATTAATTCCTTCCCTTCTTTTACCCATCCCCCCAAATTCACTCCCATCTGACACCCTCAAAATATCCTCTGTATCTATGACTGTGTTTTTGTTTTGTTTATTTTGGTTTTTTTATTTCACATATAAGTGAAATCATGTCATTTTTCTTTCTCTATCTGACTTACTCCACTTAGCACAATACCCTCTAGGTCCACCCATGTTGGCAAGATTTTACTCTTTTTTTTATAGTTGAGTAATATTCCACTGTGTGTGTGTGTGTGTGTGTGTGTGTGTGTGTGTGTGTGTGTATCACCTCTTCTTTATCCATTCATCAACTGATGGACACCCTGGTTGCCTCCAGGTCCTGGCTATTGTAAATATGCTGCAATGAACATATGGATGCACATGTCCCCTCGAAGTAGTGTTTTGGGTTTCTTTCTTATTATAGCTTTATTTTTAAAGTCTATTGTGTCTGGTATTAGTATTGCTAACTCAGCTTTGTTTGTTTGTTTGTTTCCATTTTCATGAAATATCTTTTTCCATCCCTTTACTTTCAGTCTGTGTGTGTCTTTCGATTTGAAGTGTGTCTCTTGTAAGCAGCATATGTAAGGATTTTATTATCTTATCCATTCAGCTCCCCTATCTTTTGATTGGACCATTTAATCCATTTCCATTGAAAGTAATTGTTGATAGGTATGTAGTTATTACCATTTTATTATTTATATTTTGGATTTATTTTTCATGTTAAAGAAGTCTCTCTAACATTCCTCGTATACGGTGTAGTCATGATGAACTCCTTTAGTTTGTTCTTGCCTGAAAAGCTCTTTTTATGTCTTTTAATTCTAAATGATAGCTTTGCTGGGTACAGTATTCTTGGTTGTAGATCCTTGCTTTTCATCACTTGGAATATTTCTTGCCAATCGCTTCTGGCCTTCAAAGTTTCCTTTGAGAAATCAGCTGACAGTCTTATGGGAGCTCCCTTGTAGGTGACTAACTGCCTTTTTCTTGGTGATTTTAAGATTCTCTCTTTGTCTTTAAACTTTGGCATATTAATTATGATGTGTTTTGGTATGAGCCTCTTTGGATTCATCTTGTTTGGGACTCTGTGCCTCCTGAACTTGTATGTCTATTTCCTTTGCCAGGTTAGGGAAGTTTTCTGTCATTATTTCCTCAAACATGTTTTCAATTCTTTGCTCTCTCTCTTCTCCTTCTGGTACCCCGATGCAAATATTGATACACTTAATGTTGTCCCAGAGGCCCCTTAAATTCTTCTCATTCTTTTGGATTATTTTTTCTTTATGCTGTCCTGATTGTGTGATTTTTGCTACCTTATCTTCTAAATCGCTGATTCGATCCTCTGCTTCATTTAATCTACTATTGATTCTCTCTAACGTATTCTTTATTTCAGTTACTGTAGTCTTCATTTCTGACTGGTTCTTTTCTATGTTTTCTGTCTCCACTTTTATGTTCCCTATCTCTTTGTTGAAGTTCTCACTGAAATCATTGAGTATCCTTATAACTAATGTTTAGAATTCTGCATCTGGTAGATTGCTTGTCTCCATTTAGCTTACTTCTTCCTCTGGAGCTGTGTTCTGTTCTTTCATTTGAGACATGTTTCTTTGTCTTGCCATTTGGGCTGCCTCCCTGTATTTGTTTTTATATATTAGGTAGAGTTGCTATGTCTTCCGCTCTTAGTACAATGGTCTTATGTAGTAGGTGTCCTGTGGGACCCGGTGGCGCAGTCTTCCGGATCACCTGAGCCAGGTGCTCCAGGTATGTCCTTTCTGTGGGTTGTGTGTGCTCTCCTGTTATAGTTGAATCTTGGTTGCTGTTTGCATGTCAGTGGGAGGGATTGACCCTCAGGCTGATTTGTTGTAAGGAGTGGCCGTGATACAGTGAGGAGCTGTTTTTTTGGGCTGATCCTATGTGGTAAGATTCACTTTAGCAGGGTTCTGGTGCCTGACCAGTCTGACCTTAGGGTGTGCCATCTGTGGAGATAGCCAGGTGGTGTTTCCGCTTGGTTGGTTTTAAGCCAGCCATCTGGCATGCCGGCCCAGGGACCTCCTGGGAAGGGCCCCACCATAGGCCCAGTTTAGCCACATGAGGCCACCTGGCATAAGCCACAAAGCAATCCACAGATGGCCACCACCTGCACTGTGCTTGGAGGTGCCTGAGAGAGGCTAACCTGTGAAACTTGGCCAACTGCCACCAATGCCAGGCTTGGGGCTGCTTAGCAAGAGGTACAGAACACACTGAGGCCAGATGCTGCTCATTTGGATTCTGTGAACCTTTGAGAGATTTCAGGAAAGTCTGCAGTATGAGCCAAGACTGGCCATTTGTATGAAAAAGCCACTGGAAACTGCTTTTTTACATGGGGTGGGGTCTCAAGGAATTATCAGGACAGCACAAACAGTATTAACCAGGTTGAAGGAGACTCAGATATGTTGGTCTGGTCCTTTGCATCTGCTCACTGTGAAGGGGAAGGCTCAACAAAGAAATAATGGCTTCTGCCAGCACTTCTGTTTGAGAGTAAGCTGTCCCTCTAGCCCTCACCTTGAAGCCAGACAATTCAATTCCTCACCATATGTCCCTGGTGCCTTTTAAGCTGCTGCCCCAGTGCTGGAGCTCAGAACAATTGAGTCCATCAGCAAGTAAGTCAGTGCACAGGCCCTTTCAGAGAACCTATGGGACTCCAGCAGCCCTCACTCTCACTCAGCCAAAATCTCCACTGGTTTTCACAGCCAGAAGTTATGAGGACTTCTCTTCCTGGCATTGGAACCCTGGGCTGGAGAGCCTGGTGTGGGACTCAAACCTCTTACTCCTCCAGAGGGACCTCAGTAGCAGACACATCCCTCCCTATTTTTAATTGCCATATGTGGGTTTGGGACCAGCCCAATTCAAATTTTTGCTCTTCCCACCAATCTCAAAGTGGCTTATTTTGTATTTCCTTAGTTGTAGAACTTATGTTTAGCTTATGTTCAGTTAGGTGATTCTCAATGATGGTTGTTCTTTTGTTCTGTAGTTTAGTTGTAATTTTAATGTGGTCATGAGAGGAGGCAAGCACAACATTTACCTACTCTGCCAACCTGACTGGCTCCATCAATCCATTATTGACATTGAGTAAAGAGACTGTTGATTCACCAAATTTTCAACTGGCTGCTAAAGTACATCTAATGAAGACACCACTCCAGAACATACATAAGAAACAGAAAAATACGTAAAAGTAAGTAACAAAAGTTTCTAACATCCTAAACTATCAATTATAAAAAGACAGTTACTATCAAGTTTTCTTTGATTCCTTTATGGAAATGAATGATTCTTCACCAAGAGCTACCAACCAACCTCAGCCCTACAGCCCTACTCCCTTTCAATAAAAATCTTTGTGTGAAATCTCTTCTATTCAAATTCTACAACATAAAAATATCAGACTGAACTACAAGAAATTGTCTGCAAGGCCTCTGGAGCAATCTGATGATATTTTTATGTTGTAGAAAATTTGAGAGTTACTATTACTGAATCTTAAATTTTGATTTAGATTTTTCTAGCAGCACATAGAAAATTTGGTGAGTTATATAATTCTTACTGAAGTAGAAAAATTTTTTTCCTTAGCACTAAAAACTAAGAAAAAATTATAGCATGAATCCTTATATAAAGAACATTAAACAACAATAATAGGCAACTTTTAAGCAATTTTAAAGATACAAATATGTTCTTCATATAAACATTTCTTATATTAAACCTGAAGGGTAGAATATTAAGCCATAATTTTATGAAGTCATTTCTGCAGAGAAGTGAACTAATGTCCAAGGACGTGGGCTTTTTGATGCTATAGTGTGATGCAGAGATAGAGCCTGGAAAAGCTAGAGCATTAGATGATTAGAAATTTTATTAGATTACTTTCTTCAAATATAAACTATTGCAGCTGAGCTTTTGAAAGACAACTCAAGACTGTGCTCTCTCGAGTGCATCTATAGTTGTGTTGATGCCTGAAATCAAGCCCAAGTGCTTTCAGTAATAGAAGTGCTGGAAGCAAAATGCCATTTGGTTATGAAAATCAATGAGCAACACAGTGGTTATTAATCATAGTACCTGTCCTGCTGATAGCCCTTGTGGAACACCTTTGCTGAAGGGGTTATTCCATGTGTATCTGGCTAGAGCTAACTGGCCCAAGGCAATCACTTGATTTAAGGTCCAATAAACTAAAGGATGATTAGAAACTTATGACCTGGGTTGGCTTGTCCATTCTGATTCTCTCTTCATCATTTAAGCTGTGAAATACTGAAATTGAGGTGGTTAACTGTGGAAACAGCTATTGAAAGATCATGATATGGATAGAAGCCAGGATTGACATTGCTCCAAGTATAAAACAAAAATTAAAAATAAAAAACTAGAAAGCTAAGAGAAGCAAAAGGTACGAAGCAGAGAAGTGCAAGTATATGGAGATAAAGAAGTCAAAACTGGGACCAGCCCAGTGGCTCAGGCGGTTGGAGCTCCATGCTCCTAACTCCGAAGGCTGCCGGTTTGATTCCCACATGGGCCAGTGGGCTCTCAACCACAGGGTTGCCGGTTCAACTCCTCGACTCCTGCAAGGGATGGTGGGCTGCACCCCATGCAATTGGCAACGGCAACTGGACCTGGACCTGAGCTGCACCCTTCACAACTAAGACTGAAAGGACAACAACTTGACTTGGAAAAAAGTCCTGGAAGTTACACACTGTCCCCCAATAAAAAGTCCTGTTCCCCTTCCCCAATAAAATCATTAAAAAAAAAAAGAAGAAGAAGTCAAAACTGAGCAGAGAGGATAAAAGAGCAGATTTTGAAGCTCTAGAATTCGGATCCTTCCACTGTCCTGCTCTTTCCTGTCTGGTTCTTGCATTTTCTTGGTTTACTCTGTGCATGTATCCTTGAAATAAATGGTGAATTACCTGAGGGAATATTCTAAATCACTCTTTTTGACCTAACAAGGATAAATTAAAATATGCTGCTTTGTTTGTGGAAAGAAACTTTCAACTCTGCAACGGATTGGTTGCAGGGGTTCATTGAACCAGAGGCACATTGCTCTCAAGCAGCATCTTCTTAGTGGTCTGTACAAGTTGAAATCAACTGAAGCCCCCAAATTTTACCATGGAATATAAAAAAAATTAAAAAACATTAACCTGAGAAAAATGTTTAACAGCAAGTATTACCAGTGTCCTGCCTTTGTGTTTGTGTTTTGGGAAGCAATGGATAAGGGTCATGCTAGTACACTTCCTTTGAATATCTGATTTTAAGCAGTATTGACTCTTAGTCAAGGCCAGCTATCATGGTTAGCTGCAGATGGATTAGTCCTAGATAATCCAAAACATTTTGTAGTGTAGTCCACTTGAATATTGGAAAATAACACAAAATAGCAATTTTGATTTGGTAGAACCAGTGGAAGAAAAAAGATTATAAAGTTAATTAAAGACATATTTTCTGGGAACAGCCAACCTGGGTTTGAATCTTGGCTCCCAAATCTGCTTAGATATGGAAATTTGAACAAGTCACTATGCCTTCATTCCCTCATCTATAAAATGGGGTTATTATAGTACCTCCCTCATGAAGTGGTTATGAGATTTAAATGAAATGATCTATGGAGATCACTGAGCACAGTGCAGTAGGCACTAAATAAATGTGAGTGCCTATTACTCTCTCTCCTTTGGGAATCTTGTCTTAGTTACTCCAGTCACTTTATTCTCAGACTCTGTACTCAGGAGTCACCTTTGAGAAAGCTTCAAATGAACTGAATCTAAAGGCAAGACATACTGAGGTAAGGTGGTTGTAATGATATGGTTACATGAAGATATTTGGGGGTTAAATGAATGATTTTGAAAAACTAAAGTTCCAAGAGCTTGGTTGAAGATGAAGAAGCCATATTATGATAATGAAGATTCAAATGTCCATTCAAAGATCTGGCATCCTGTAGAAAAAATACTTATTTAAAAATAAAAACTAACTAAAACAATTTTTTTCAACATCTGAAATTCTTTTATTATTTTCACACTCACTAGTATAGGGGCTAGGTTCCTGTAAGCTTGCTTCAATACAATTTCTTTAACTTACCCAAATAAAGTCCCTAGTCTGAACACCTGTAGCTGATACTATCAGTGTCCCAAATTATCCCTAAGCCACAGATTTCTGACTGCATGTATGTGCATCTCTGTGCCAGCAGGTTTTTTATAGAGCCAAAGGGCTGCTCTGCTTCATGTGGCAGGAGGGAACGCTAGAAAGAAATACCACTGGGAGCAGCCTTCAACCAAAGACCATTGAGAGTCAGCTTCCTCACTCTTCAGACAGGATAACTCAACAGCAACTGTCTACCCCACTTGTCAGAGTTTCCCTGTAGAATTAAGCGCCAGTCACTCACAATGGTGGTTAAGTTAATAACACACCCTTATTGTCTGTCTTTCCTTCTCAGTATTACTTTCCTTCTCAGTATGTTCCCTGCACCTCTCAGATAAACTATTTGCCCTTGAACCTTTGTCTCAGGATCTGACTCTGGGGGAACTCAAATGAAGGCAACATCTCAGAAATCTTTTCTTTATTAAGCAATCTAAAGTGTCCAAGAGAAGCAGTTAAAGCTCCCAATCTGCCTTCTTCATTGATCCCCCCACCCTCTTCCCCATAGATTTGCCAAACTGCATAAAAGATGTCTGTCAAGGCCCTCTAGCCTAAGAACTGGGAAGCTTCCAGTGAGTCTGTGATGAAAAACACCAGTGCACCTCTGCAAAGGGGCAGCCTCACTTTTTCGTGGGCACCGTCCCAAGAGACAGAGCTGGAACTCAGTGGTTGCTTTTCATCTTCATTCTCCAGTACAAAGTGGCTGCATCCCCTTTGCCAAGGTATCACTTTTCCCACGGTGAGGACTGCCAGGCAATTAGGTTCTTGCTCTCTCCAAATTTCAGCAGGAGCACAGGAGTTTTATTTTTAACTGTGCAGAAAGGTATTGCCATGGTAACATAACGAACTCCAAGAGCAATTTGATTGATTGATGATGTTGTGGTGAAGAAAGATTGACATGAAAGACAGTGGGGAAAAAATCATACAGCTTTATCACCTTGAGCTGAGTTTATAGATCTTGGTTATTAGACACTGTAGTATGTGATATCTGTTTATCCTTATGCAAAAGGAAACAAAAGACAATCTAGGCATAACAGAGCATTCAGACACCCCACCCACCAGGCACTGGTAGGGCGCACTCTACCATTCAATGCCCCAAGTACATTTTACTTTCCACCTCTCCTTTCAATTAATCTTCCTCTTTGTTCTAGGGATAATAGGCGAGAATTTGAAATACCCTCTAGGTATTTTCCCTCTTGGAAAATCCAGCTTCTTTTCTTACAGCCCAGACACCGTTCTTGCCCCCAGGGAAGGTAAGGGAGAATGCCAGTAGGGAAAAAGGAGGATGTGTTACACAAGCACAAGACAGGGACGGGATGGGGAAAGCCCTTATGGTAGTGCAGGGAGAAAGTTCTAGAGCAGCAGTTAGCAAAGGGGTCCAGATCCTCCTGTGGGTCTTCAATATCCTTTCGGGGGAAGTCCACGATCAAAACTATTCTCATGATCCCACTAAGACATTGTTTGACTTGTTAACTGACTTTCAAACAGGTACAGTGGAGTTTTTCAGAGCCTGTACAACATGTGATATCACAACAGTGAAGAATAATCTTCTATTGGATACTTGCATAAACAGAAGCTGTCTTCTATGAAGCCAGCTATTAAAGAGATTTGAAAAAATATATAAAACTACTTTTCTTACTAATTTTTTGTTTTGGGAAAATATAATTATTCTCCAATTTTAAATGTAATTTATATTGATGTGTAATTAATTATCTTATTACTGTTATTTTACAATGTACTATAATTTTTTTAATTGTGCTTTAATTTCTAATACAGTAGATATCAGTAGATATAACCTACTTAAACAAAAGCTCTTTGGGGTGCCAATAATTTCTCAAAGTATAAAGGGGCTCTACAACCAAATATTTTGAGAACCGTTCACAAAAGATAAAACTACGATAAATACATTCCTAAGCACCCTGAAAAAGGACTCAGAACTCCAGCCTCTGCTGCCCTGTGGACATAAGCCCAAGATGGGCTGGGAGGAATTAAGGAATATCTTGCCTTTCTGAGTGAATCTGGGGGAGCTGGGTGCTTTTGAGAAAAGACCCACATTCATTTTGGCCATTAGTCGAAACTGTTGCTCAAAGTGAGATCAACATTTTTTTTTTTTTGGTACATCTGAGTCATAGTGTTTAAATTTTGACCCCAGCTAAATGTTCTTTATTTTCTCTATTCCTTGCCTATAAAAATCTTTCCCTTTATCATTCTTTTGCCTCCAATATAATTTATCTTCCCTTTCTTCATTCCCTCCCTTTGCCTCATCCCTCTTTTCTCTTCTAATATCGTTTTCCCTTGTTCTCTGGTGAGTCGGTGATGGCCTAAACTTGCTGCACTGACCCAATAGTATTGAAAGTTGTTTCCAAGAGGTGTCACTTACTGTGGGCATACTACAGTGCCCCAGGAACTTTACACAGATTTTATTTAATCTTTACCATAACCCTACAAGGTGAATTTATATTCGCTATTTCACTGCCACTCAGAGTAATTAGGAAATTTGCCTAAGGTCACAAAACTGGTTATGTGTCAGGGCCAGAATTTGAACCCATATCTGTTAGACTCCAAGTTCATGCCCCTTCTACTCTATCAATCAGTCTCCTCAGATATAATATTTTGCAAGTTACAGCCTGAGAGCTATTTGCCTCCCAATCTTCCCTGCCCTCTCCTACTTTTCCTTATGACATATGTTTCTCCTGCACCCATACTCTTCATGAGTCAATGACGGTATACAAATCAAGCAATGGGGAAAAATTACACACAATATTGTATCTAATTATCATCTAAGAATGAAATGCAGAATCTCCAGCAATAGAACCCCAGTTCACTTTTTTTCTTTAATCGAATATTCTCCAAGAGCTAATGATGTACTGGAGGTCATGCTGAAGTCAAAGATTACCATAACTCCCAGGACTTGATTAGTTATGATTTTTTAAATTATTTTTAATTGAGCACTTGCTATGTGCCAGGCATACAACTATGTAGTTACTTTACATATATTATCTCATTAACTCTTGCAAAAACCCTGCATGACAGATTTTATTAACCTCCACTTAAGGGTGATGAAACTAAACCTCTAAGTGTTTAAATACTTTCTTATGGAATCACAGATAGTAAATTCAAAATCAGGTCTATTTGATTCCAAAATTTTACTTCTTTCCACTCGTTTTATGATTGTCTTACTGATGCATTACAACCCAGTTGCTAACATGTGACTTGGAAATATTAGATTTTGGGGTGGATATAAACCTTTTCAGATTCCATGAATCATCTCAAGCAGAAAACAGCCACATGGGATGATGCATTGGCCCAGGAATGTGTTTTCTAAATCAGAAGCAAATCAATTTATCTGCTTTTATGTTGCATGGATTTCTTTCCTCCTTTTCAAGTCCTCCTGAGTGAGGGAGGCATCGAAAATGGCATTTTGCAAGTTAGTTTTCTTGGTTTCCATCCACTTGGTTACCTACCCCCTTTTTTTGAAAAATAGTGAAATAATAGACATTGAACCATAGTTTACACCAAGATTCAAAACTGAAAAGAACCTTATGCTTTTTTAATGGAACTTTTCAAATACTGAAATATAATAGACAATGGATCTGAACATTTCTACTTCTCTCCTGTGCCTGGGAAACAAATGACACCAGATTTCATTGAGGAAGCACAAGAGGAAAGGAGATAGAATCTCATAATCAGAATAAACTTTTCAAAGGCATGCAGCCAGCATGTATGCATTGAGGCACAAACTCCAAAACAAGTGAATGAAACATGGTGCAGAGCAGTGAGTTTTGCATGCTATTATCTGTGCTTAAAAGAAGATACAGGGCTGAGAGAAAATAGCTGCAAAATAAATCATAGATCTAAATGTAAAAGACAAAACTATAAAACTCCTGGAAGATACCATAAAACAAAATCTAGATGACCTTAGGTATGGCAATGACTTTTTAGATACAATATCAAAGGCACAATCCATGAAAGAACTCATTGGTAAGCTTCACTTCCTTAAAATTAAAAACTTCTACTCTGCTAAAGATAATGTCAAGAGAATGAGAAAACAAACTACAGACTAGGAAAAAATATTTATAGAAGATACATCTGATAAAGCACTAATATCCAAAATATACAAAAAATTCCAAAAACTCAAAAAATAAGAAAACAAAAACAATTTTTTAATGGGCCAAAGACTTTAACAAACATCTCACCAAGGAGATATATAGATTGGCAAATAAACATAAGAAAAGATGCTACACATTGTATGTAATCAAGGAAATGCAAAGTAAAACAATAACAATGAGATTCAACTAAAGACGTGTTAGAATGGCCAAAATCTGAAAAACTGTCAACGCAAAATACTGGCAAGGGTGTGGAGCAATAGGAATTCTTATTCATTGCTAGTGGGAATGCAAACTAGTACAGCCACTTTGGAAGACATTTTGACAGTTTCTTAAAAACTAACCATATTCTTATCATGTGACCCCGCAGTTGCACTCCTTGGAATTTACCCAGAGGAGTAGAAAATTTACATCTACACAAAAACCTGCATACAGATCATAGCAGCTTTATTCATAATTGTCAAAACTTGGAAGCAGCCAAAATGTCCTTCAGTAGATTCATGGTACATTTAGACAATGGAATAAGATTCCATTGTCTAAAAAGAAATGAGGACTAAAAAGAAACAAGCTATCAAGCCATAAAAAGACATGGAGGAAAGTTAAATGCATATTATTAAGTGAAAGAAGCCAGCCCAAAAAAGCTGCATGCTGTGTGATTTCAACTATACAACATCTGGAAAAGGCCAAACTATGGTGACAATAAAAAGATCAGTGGTTGCCAAGGGCCTGTGGGGAGGGATGAATAGGATGAGCAAGAGGAGTTTTAAGGCAGTGAAACTACTCTGTATGATACAGTAATGGTAGCTTCAGTCATATAACCATGGACTTTGGGTTATTATGATGTGTCAATGTAGGTTCATCAATTATAATAATTATACCACTCTTGTTGGGGGATGTTGATAATGGATGAGACTATACCTGTGTGATTGCAGGGGATATATGGGAAATCTCTATGCCTTCCCCTCAATTTTGCCGTGAATTTAAAACTGCTCTAAAAAATCTATTTAAAATTAATAATAAAAAACATGCAGGTCATATATACATATATATATATAGCGAGAGAGAGAGAGAGATGTCTGTGTATATTGAATAGCCAAATAAATAAGACTCAAGACTCCTAGGTTACAGCTAGTTCTTCCTCTCCCTGTAAGTGAGATCTTGAGCAGGAGTATAACCTATCCGCAAATTCTTAGATAATAAAAAAAAGTCCTCCAATAACTTCTAGTCATATAATAACCTCATTTGGGTAGATGCTTAATCTTGGGTAGCAGACAATGCTCCAGACTTTATTGGAAGTTCAAATTTCTTCCCTCTGCAGCCAAGGCTATAAGGGAACAACAGGGGACAATAGGACATGGTCATTTATTCTATATTTAACCCCACCCCTCATCCTCCACACACAACGTGTACTCCCCCTCCAGAGTGGAAGAGAAGAAGAACGAACAGTTAAGGGTATGGATAGATCTTAACTGAGAGGTGCAGTTGCATTTTGATCTTGGTGCTTTTTGGACTCTTATTTGTGGTGGTTCACCAGAGACATCCCTGGTCATCTCTCATACAATCCCCTTAAGATATTGGGTACTCCCTCAAGCCAGCCACTTATTACCACCCTTCAGCCCTCTTTACTGGCAAGCCACTGCAGAGATTCTATCATGTAGGATCCTAACACCCCTTCAGCTTACCCTCTTGAGCAGTCTCTAAACTTGCTCCAGGCTCTGGTTCCAAGGATGATTGGAAATAATCATCCTCTGATCCAACAAACTGGAATGCAAGCCATTTGTCTTTGCTGTGTCATCAGATCAGCTAGCCATTATGGTCTTTTGGCATTTAGGCTTTTCTAGGTGGGTCTGATACCACAGTATCCAGAACTATCATGCCCTTTCCCCAAAGTCTTCTCTTCTCTAAAGGCAATATCATTAGTTGCTTTAATCATTATTTATCACATGTGCTTCCAAGACTGTATCAGTTAGCTCTTGCTGTGTAACAAAGCAAAATTTAATGATTTGAAAAACAACCATTTACTATAGCTCACACGTCTATATGTCAACTGGGTGGCTCTACTTATCTAGGACAGGCTTAGCTGATCTCAGCTGGGCTTATATATGTATTCTCAGTCAAGTGTCAGGTCAGCTGGAGACTGGCTGATCTATGATACTCCCCTCTCATGTAAAGCAGCTGGGTGACTCTTAACTGGGATAACAGGCATGACTAGGCCACGTGTTTCTCAACATTTGACAGGCTAGTCTGAACTTGTTCACATGGAAGATGCATGAGTCCAAGAGAAAGTGTGGAAAAGTGCAAGGGCTCATGAAGTCTAGGCTCGGAACTGTTTCACCATCATTTCTGCCACATTCTATACAGGCCAAAGAAAATCACAAGGCTTGATTCAAGGGTAGGAAAAGAGACCACTTCTTATTGAGAGGAGGTTCATGTTCAAATTGCAAAATGTGTAGAAACAGGGAGGAGGATGAAAGATTGGTGACATTTTTTGTGCTCAATCTACCAAACAGATAATCATCTATCCTGGTCTTTATAATAAGCTCAAGGTCATATAGATCCCACTTAGTGTTATTTCTATTAGTCTAGCCTAAGATGGACATTAACTTGTAAGAGAAGCAACAAATAAAAGCTTGACGAAACAAGTTTATTTTTTTCCTTGACCCTCGTGCTGCTAAGCCACCTGAACTCATGTAGCAGATTTATTTTACTCCTAGTTCAGAACATTACATATGTAGGGGAAGACAAAGACTTTTCTTCTACCCTCTTATGTTCATTAGTTGAAGCCTGCAAATTAAACTGAAAAAAAGCAGATTAACAGAAAAAAAGGCATACACATTTTATTAATGTTATTTATTTAAGTTTACAAGCATGGGGAGGATCACAGAAAGGAAGTGAAAACCCCAAAGAAGCTTATATATATAAGCTTGAGAGTTTATATATAATTTTGAAAGTTTATATATAATTTTAACAAAGAGTGATAAATTGCAGAGAAGTGACTAGACAAGGAAAGGGATTTGGGCCCCTAGGGACAGCAAAGACAAATCTATGGGGAAAATAATGGTAGATAAGGGTTTTCTAGTAAGGTTTGTTATGCAGAATCAAGTTGGTGCCTTCTCCAGTGATAAGAGTTATCTACAGTGATTAAAAGTGGTTCTATTCTTCTTGATATGTAAGAGGGCGATACCTTTACAAATGGAAATTCATGTTACCTTTACAAAAGGGGAAATTGATGCCCTGCTTTTAGACAAAAAGGGGGAGAACAGAGAGTTCTTTCTGTGTCTACTATTTGTTAATTGCCTTCAGCTCAAAATAATCCTTATGCCAAAGTGGCATTTTTGGAGATGCCATATTCTGATCCCCTTTACAAATATCCCAGTTAAATTTCATCTTGTTCGGGTTGCCAGTTCAATTCCCACATGGGATTGTGGGCTGTGCCCCCTGCTACTAAAGATTAAAAATAGCAACTGGACTTAGAGCTGAGCTATGGCCTCCACAGATAGATTGAAGGACAATGACTTGGAGCTGATGGGCCCTGGAGAGACACACTGTTCTCCAATATTCCCCAATTAAAATTTAAAAAAATGTTAATTCTAAAAAAAGAAAAAAAAAATTTTTTTTCATCTTTTTTGTTTAGGCCCATTTCTTCACCCGCTAGAAATCTTCGAATTTCTTTGTTAAGAAGCCTGAGAATGTAGTCCAGGCTGTTTCCTGTCAGAAAGTCCAAAGAGTCTGGATTCAACCAAATGTGAAAGTTTTTTGTCAAGCCAACAGCTCACTCCATACTTACAAGGCCCCTCTGACCTGATGCAGCTCAAAGAGGAAGTAGAATCAAGAGCTGTGGTCTCTGTAGTTTGTGGTGGGAGAATTGTGGTTCCTGTTAGAAAGACACTTGTTATCCAGAGCAAGCCCCTCAGATCCAATATAGATGTGTGGTGTGAGTTAATCCAGTGGCCTCCTGTGGATGTAAGGCTAAAATAATTCAGGAAGCAATGCAAGAGGAAAGCAAGGAAATCAAAGAGCAGGGACAGTGAAGGGATAAATCAAAAGTAAGAATCTAGAAAAAGAAAAATTATCCAGTGGTAAAATTCATTTTTGCAAGGGGAAAAAAAGCATGTTGGAATATGAAACAGAAAAAAAGTGGGACAAATTTCTGATGCATTTCTTGCCTGCTCTTGAGAGTGCAAAAGCTATTATGCATTTGGAAGACTGCTTTAGAAGACCTTCCTAATTCCCGTCCCAGCAGGTAAAGATTTAAAGTGTAAGGCTGTCTGATCAACCAGGAATGGGCAGCACTTGGAGGCTTCTGGGGAGCCATTTCCATCTGTCTTCTAAGAAGACCAGTTGCTTTCACCGCAATAATGCATCCTAAATACCAGTGGTCCAGACCACACTAAACTGAAACGGCGCTTCATAGGGTGCCTTTGTAAAGACCAAAACTGTTGGTTTGGATCTTAGGGATCTCTTTGTTGGATGAATACCAAACATAGTTTGACATCACATTGGCTCTTTTAAAAGCCATGTCTATCACTGACGCTGTATAACCTTATCTTCTGACATCCTAGGACATTTCTCCACATGTAAGCACAGCTCTCCCATACTGTATATGAACTACGTTACTTTAAAGCTTTTCCTGAAGAGGCTTTCTGACTAGAGAAAAATGTATGTTCATGCATAGACTGAACAATTATAATCAAAGACTATAAAGAAAGAATAAAGGAATGACAGACGAAAACCTGAAAGTTTTGATGCTTATGTCACAGAGACAGAAAAGAATTGGATGATGGAAAATGTTGGTTATGTATTACTTTCCTGTGACTGCCATCAAAAATTACCATAAACCAGGTGACTTAACACAATGGAAATTTATTTTCTCACAGTCCTGGGGGTTATAAGTCTGAAATCCAGTTGTCAGGCAGTTCTGTGCTCCCTCTGAGGCTGAGTAGAGTCCTTCCTGCCTCCTCTAGCTTCCAGTGGTTGCTGACAATCCTTAGCATTCCTTGGCTTATGGCAGTATAACTCCAATCTCTGCCTCCATCTTCACATTGCCTTCTTCTTTGTGTGTCTTGTCTCTGTGCCCAAATTTCCTCCTCTTATAAGGAACTAGTCAAATTGGATTTAGGACCACCGTAGTTCATTATGTCCTCCTTTTAACTTGATTACATAGGCAAAGATTTTATATTCAAATGAGATCACATTTACAGGTTCTGGATGGACATGAATTTTTGAGGAGCACTATTCAACCCAGTATGGAGTGAACAGAAATTTTCTCCAGCTTTGCTAATTAAAAATAGAATAAGAAGAAATAGGTTTGGGCTGGCCTGGTGGTTCAGGTGGTTGGAGCGTGCTCCTAACGCCGTCAGTTCAATTCCCACATAGGCCAGTGAGCTGCACCCTCTACAGCTAAGATTGTGACCAACAGCTCTCCCTGGACCTGGGCTGCTGTGAGCAGCCGGAGGTTGGCGTGGGCTGCCGTGTGCTGTCGCGGGCTGCTGTGTGCGGCCATGAGTGGCTGGTGGCCAGTGTGAGTGGCTGGCAGCCAGCGAGAGCTGCCCTGGGCTGCTGTGAGCGGCGGACCGTCGACTGGCGACCGAATGCCTCAGCTGGGAGGGAACGCAAGGCTCCTAATACCAGCATGGGCCAGGGAGCTGTGTCCTACACAACTAGACTGAGAAACATCGCTTGAACTGGAGTTGGGGGGAGGGAGAAAAAGGGGGGGAAAATAATTTTTAAAAAAAGAAGAAATAGGTTTAAACTAGACTGTGAAAGATTGGGTATTTTAGCCAATGGCATAATGAACCCACTACACAGAGCACTTTGGGAGAAATAAGAAAAGTGAAATTCTCCTTTTGTGGCCCTCACTGGGACTATGACCCACTTCGATAGATATGGGGGAGGCTCATATGTTGATGAGCTAAGGGGGAAAAATCTCTAACAGTCAAACCTTCACATAAAGAACCTTTAACAGAAATGTACACATGAGTACCCCTCCTATGTTTGGCCTAGGCTAAGATGTAAAAAGCACACAGAGCAAAACTTTCACTCCAACAACATAAAAAAATCTGGATAAACTGAAAAATCATAATATTTTTTAGCCAATTGGAGAGCAGAGGTCTCAGAGCCACCAAGGAATGTGAAATCTAAGGGAAGACAAGCCCCTCCGAGGAGACAGTATGACAACACTGGCTCACTCGGAGGTGAGCATGGGAGGAAGAGATGCCAGCCTCTGTACAAATGGGTAAGAATTCAACTAAATTTTTAATAAGTTGCTAACAGCCAAATGTGGGCTACAATGAACAAACAGACCCCTTGGGCGCTGCAGCCACAAAGTGAGCTCATGGTCACTGGTAGTTTCTCCTCCATAGATTTCCACCAGGTGGCCAAAAGAAAGGTTAGGGGCAGGGTAGGAGATCAGAGAGAGCCTTTTTTTGTGGTGTAGAATTGGAAAAGGAGAGCAGGACCCCTGTGAGAAAGGCACAAGGCTCCAACTGAACGCTTATCCCTTGAGTAATAAAAGCAATAAGCCAGTGGAGGACTAGCAGTAAATCTGGTGCCCCCAGGACACCGATAAAAACTGACTATAGTTGGCGGGGGGGGGGAAAGAAAAACCCCTACTCATAGAGAAGGAGCAGGAGCATCTCGGGCCCAAAATAGTGTAAGTCTCCTGCCTCTGGGGCAGTAGCAAACACTCTTCTGCAGAATACCTACCAGAGATACAAGAGAAACTTTTGCTGTCATAAAGAGGAAGAGCAAGATCACTGAGAAAGCTCCACTACAGAGAATCAGGGGAAAAGGGCTGCCAGGAAAGAGTGGACCAGGACAATAGGAAATGCTTCCTCTACCACCACCACCCACTGTGTACACACTGGGAAAACATAAGGACCGACCCTTCTCAGAAACAAGCACACAGGCTGAGCCAAAGCAGAGGGTAGGATAGGAACACTGAAAAAGCCCTTCAGCAAACCAGACCCAACCCTAAATACAAGTTGCTAAAACACATATTGCTAAGTGAAAGAAACCAATCTAGAAAGGGTACCTACTATATGATTCCAATCATATGACATTCTGGAAAAGGCAAAACTATAGAGAGAGTTAAAAAAATCAGTGGTTGCCAGGGGTCAGTAGGGTGTAGAAAGAGGGATAAAGAGATAAAGCACAGGGAATTTTTAGTATGGTGAGACTATTCTATATGATACTGGAATGGTGAATACATATCACTATGTATTCCACAGTCAAAACTCAAACAACTTCACAGCAGAGTGAACCATAATGTATGCAAATTTTTAAAAGATCATTTAGCAGGTTGAGAAATCCCACAATGGAATGTAGAGCAGTATCTCTTTTGTAGGACTGTGCAAGCTTAGGCCACTCGAAGGGTGCTGATGTGCTGATTTTGGATGACCTGTGTAGGACACAGGATGAATTCAAGACTCTGGGCTACCAGTACTCTACCACCAAGTCTTCTGTGTGCATGGGCCAGTTTGACAACTCTCGCCCATCCGTGTTTTCACTTCAATGCCACCTCAAGTTCATAGCAAGAGGTAGTGATAGGTATCTTTTACCTGTATGCTCCTGCAGTTGGCACGCAAGGCAGTCGTTTGCTGTCTCTGACGCTCCACTCCATGTGTTACACAGTCCTCAGAGGCAACATGCCTATCTCCTCTGAGGCATTTTTGAGAGAATTGCTCTGCAGCACCAGTGGCCACTGATGCCCTCTCTAGTCTCCAGTCAATGTAGTGATGTCATGTTCTCTCAAGCTGATCTTAAGTTATGTTGGATGGTGGGGTGGGAGGATGTTACTGGGGTGAGTGAGACTACTTTTCCTCATTCCACCCCTCTCCTATCTTTCCTCCTGGGCAGTGGTGGGGTCAACATTGAAAGAAATCACATCCTAGAAATGCAGTGTTATAGCCTAAAGTGATTGAGAAAAGACTGTGTTGTTCTACATTCACTCAATAAACCTCTGAGTGGTCAATTTAACATGACCAGGAAGTAAAGTATCATTCACATTTTCCTGCATGCTACGGGTGAGACTTGCATTTGTGGTGGTCAGCAACGAAGCACAGTAACAACCTCTGAGTCATTGTGACTCTCATTCACAAGCAGCATAATGATGATGCAGCTTCATAAGTAATAAGATAACCAGAATTAAATAAGTGGAATTAAGCAAATGCAGAGGCAATAAGATTCAATACTATTTTAGAGCCCTGGCAAAGTAATTACAGTCTTGCTACCTTTTCTTGTGATAAGAGATGTGAAATAAGCCAGAAGCATCACATTTGACAATAAAGAACACAAAAAAATCGTCCCTGGATCTGAACAGGAAAAGAGATGGTGTCTGGACACTATGAAGACTCTTCACTCCCACTGATGAGACAATTAAAAAAACATAAGAAATTATTTGCCCAGTATCCTAAATCTTTATTAATAAATCACTATACCTCACATGGGTTCATAAATTTGTAATACATTTTTAAATCAAAATTTTTACATAAACAGAGGCCCCACCAAAATAAAACAAAAAAAATTGCAATGTCCCTGAGTAGTGAGAGGGGATAGGAACTTGTGCTAAAGTGGAAGTTCTGTTCATAGTTGGAGCATAGTCAATTCATCCATAGAAGAGGGCAGGCGGGGTATATAGGGGTATATGGACACAGATGCAATTAGGTGGATAGATAAAGTGATGGAAACATGGGGAAGTCTTCTGCTAATTTCTTCTATTTTCTTAGTGACATAAAAAACGAGCTGAGAGTAAAGATTGTGAAAGAAACTTGAGAGAAAAAGATTGAAATAACTCACTCGGGGAGTGGGAGTGTAAGTGGATTAGGAAAATGTAATGAGATCACCGGGCAGCAGTAAAGACCCACCTGAGGTTATTGGCCATGAATTGAAAGGGGCTCCAGTCAGCATGATCATGAGCTTCTTTCCAGCTGTGCTCAGCTGAACAGACACAGAATCAGCAAAGAGTTGGATTTAAACAGTTTTGCCAAGAAAATATGATGAAGGGAGAAAAAGAAAGGAAATTAAGAGTATATGTAAGGGGATCGCTTCTCAGCCTTTTGGCTAAGATCAAGTGAAGAGTATATGTAAGGGAGTGATATAATTTGGACTATGGAATCTAAGTAAGGTAAGGAGTGAGGTGAGGACATGAAAGTGTTTGAAAGAATGTGAAAAGTGATAGGACTGATGGATTGTATATGCCAGTGGTGCTGAAGAAATTTTGTCATTAGGATATAGAGGGAGTAAACTGCAAAAAAAACTGATATTCTGGATGTGGCATAGTTATGGGTAATGGTGAGGTCTGGGGCATGACCTTGAAGTGGAGGCTGAGATAGGGTAGAGGACAAAATCATCGGAAGAGAGTAAGTCAAGGAACTTGACTAAAGGTATTAGAATAGTTACTTATTTGGAGACAGAAAAACCTCCAAAATTTACAGCAGGAGTGGCTATATTTGTGATAAAAAGCATGACATTGAACATGCTTCAAGGAATGAAGAATAGAGGGAGATAAGCCTGGAAGATGTCTACAACTGGAGAAATAGGGGTTGCAATCTGATTGAGACTCAAAGCCAGGGTTCTCAGGGAGAAGACAAGGAGGTGGCAATGAAGAAGGACATCAAACCCATCTCTGGGCCCTGTGATAGAAAAAAAAGCAGCCACTGTGTGAGAGGGATGATGAGACAAGTAGAGAGTTAACAGAAGCAGGCTTGTGACTTGCAGTAAGGAGCTTAAAAATTAATGGCTTGGCTCTGAATCCCCTAGCTAGCACTGCACATGCAAGCTGACAAGCACTTCACATCCATTATAGGTAGGAACAGAACAGTTCCCAATCGCAACAACAATCCCCTGAAAACTAACAAGCACCCATCATAAATGGGAACAGAACAGTTCCCAGAAGACAATTGTAACGGCAGCCCCCCTGCAAGCTGACAAGCACCCTACATCCTGCTTAGAAAAATATAAAACTCCTTCTCATCCATGCAGCTGTACCTATTGGGCTCTACCCTGGCAAAACTCCCTTTGCCAGTAACTTTCAAGATCTTCTGCTGCTCTTTCCATCAGACTGCCCTGGCAAAACTCCTTTTGCCGGTTCCAAACAGAGCTCTCTCTCTCTCTTTTCAACTTTAAATAAACCTTTTTTTACTCTTGTAGAGTCTCATGAATGCTTTCATGTCCTGCAAACAACCAGGGGTTAATTCTCTGCCAATACAAGGGAGGCAGAGGGTTGCTAGAGTTCAGGTGTCAGAGCAAGGTGAGGGGAATTTCAGAGAAGCAGCTAGGGATACAAGGTTGATGACTAACCTTGAGTTCCAGAGGGTGCAGTATAACAGACTTGAGGATTCAGGGTTTGGAGGCAAAGAGATTAGGACAGAGAAAACAATGCGCAGAGCTTTATGGGCATTAGAGTCCTGGGGAATGAGGGATGACCAAGGAGACTGACATAATTGACCCCAGGATGATTCATCCTGCTGGTCTTCAGGCAGGGAGAGGCCAGAAAGCTGAGAGAGTTGCAGGGGGAGGTAGTGGAAGGGGAGTTTGCAGAGTTCTGGGTATCCCACTTCTCTCCTGCCAATAGAGGTGAAAACGGCAAGTAGGGGAGGATGCCACATATAGATTTCTGGAACTCTTCATCACTCAGTGGATTGGGGACAGTATACCGTATTTAAATGTCTTTCTTTTTATTCATCTGAGTCTATCATAAAAGCATATTCCATTTGTGATAAAATATGTTTTCTAATCCTAGAACCCTCTAATTCTTTCACGTACTGTGTGACTTTGAATTAGTCATTTTTAAAATGTGCAGATTGTCTCCATTTGTTTATTAAAAATGAGAGTGGAAGATTAAAGTATTTTTTATATATACAATATAGGAGAGTATGCTATCACTCACATAGAAAAGGCTTCATACATACACATACATACACACATATACATATGCACATATGTAAATCTACATTCCAGAGTCATTACCAATTAGCCTAAAACCTAGTTTTTCCCTGCTGTTACTAAAATATCTAACCCTTGGAATGACAGTGCTCTATCTACTTTTTTAAATGTTCTATTTCTTTGTATTAACAAGGTCATAGAAAACAACCAAGAGGAAGCAACTGTTTTAATTCAATCAGCTTTAAGAACGAGACTGTCCCAAGTCTCCCAGGTATGTATTTTCAGATGCTGGAAGGAATTCATTTGTGAGAAACCAGCAAAAGCCTTCAAATTATTTTTAAAACATTATAAGGCATATTACTACTAATACCAGCAGAAGCTATTCAGCCTCAGCCCCTGTTAAAACCAAAGACAGAACATTTCCTTCTCAGCTAATGGCAAGAAGGTACATTGTGCTGCCCTGTCCTCTGTGAATTCCTTCCCAACAAGAGAATCCCGACAGCACTCCCATAAAATCCATCCCTGTATAATCAACAGACTATTTGACTCTCCAAATTGCAAGAAAGGCTTCTAAATGGGTCTTTTAGAATAAAATGAGTTTCCTGAAGAAGAAATTAGAATGGTTGTTTGGAGTATTGAAAGCCTGTATTTATCCAGGGAACAGGAACTTCTTTTGGAATTACTTTCCCCTTAAATGCTCAAGCTTGCTGTTACATATATAAAAAAGGAGGAGAAGGAGAAGGAGGAGAAGAAGGAGAAGGAGAAGGAGAAGGAGAAGGAGAAGGAGAAGGAGAAGGAGAAGGAGAAGGAGAAGGAGAAGGAGAAGTAGAAGGAGGGAGGGAGGAAGTAAGGAAGAAGGAAAGAAATCCCTCTCAGCCCAGTACTTACTAGCCTGCTTGAGTACAGCAATGACAGCAATGAGGCTGCTGCCTGGAGTGGCCGTCAGTGACAGGGTGATAGTCCCAGGCTGTGTCCCATCTCTAAAAAGACCAACCTGACTACTCCAATTCATGACCCAAAGCCCATTAACTAGACTCCTTGTCAGGTTTGCTTTTGCTTTATGTCTAATTTTAAAGGAAAATGTTCTGGGCCAAAAGATTATTTCCAATATTTCCTCTTTTAAGTTGTTTAAAATTCACAGACTA
Organism: Rhinolophus ferrumequinum; assembly: GCF_004115265.2. Classification (NCBI taxonomy): domain Eukaryota; kingdom Metazoa; phylum Chordata; class Mammalia; order Chiroptera; family Rhinolophidae; genus Rhinolophus; species Rhinolophus ferrumequinum. The sequence goes on from NC_046297.1 coordinate 39,483,815, forward strand.
ATGCAATCAGACAGCAGGAAGATCACTGGGGGCAGGATAGGTGTCTATCCATCTAGTGAAATTTGGGTGCTCAGTTTACTGGCCTATTAATTCTTGCCCCCATCCAGTTGGCCCGAGGTTACTTCCACAATATTTTTCTATTGCCTGTTCAGTAAAATTTAAAAGTGTCAGAGCAAGAGGGCCTCAATGCTTCCTCAGGAGCAAGAGTGATGCAGGGTTTTTTTCCTCTTTTTAAGTATTTATTATTATAAATTACCAAATAATTAACATTTTCTTTCATATATCATTGTGTATATTTCTGATTATATCTTTTTAAATTTAAATTTATTATTAGGTTCAGGTATACAAAACATCATGATTAGACATTTACACCCCTCACAAAGTGATAAACCCACGAAGTCTACTACCCATCTGATATCGTACATAGTTATTACAATACCATTGACTATATTCCCTACAATGTATTTTATACTCCGTGACCAGATATAGGTATAGATACATAGATATATTACATATATATGTATGCATATACATATATTACATACACATTTTATATATATTTATTTATATATTACACATATAAATTTATATATTATGTATATTTTATTTATATTTAATTATAGTTTCATATGTATTTAATTATAGTTGATATTCAATATTATTTTATATTAGTTTCAGGTGTACAGTGCAGTGGTTAGGCATTTATATAATCTATGAAGTGATCCTGCCAAGAAGTCCAGTGCCCATCTGACACCCTACATAGTCTTTACAACATTATTGATTATATTTCCCATACTGTATTTCACATCACTGTGACTATTTTGTGACTACCAATTTGTACTTTCTAATCCCTTCACCTTCTCATCCATGCTTCAACCCCCATCCTATCTAGCAACTATCAATTTTTTCTCTGTATCTGAGTCTATTTCTGTTTTGTTTGCTCGCATATTCTGTTCTTTAGATTCTACGTATAAGTGAGATCATATGGTATTTATCTTTCTCAGTCGAGTGATGCAGATCTTATCATGAAGACTTTTTTCCTTTCCTATATTAAGAAGTTTTGCTGGCTCAGCATTGATGCACTTTTCCTAGATGCTTCCTCTTGAAGCTCAGTAAACTGTTTACCCTACCTCTGATATATGTACTTCAAATACTTGAAGACAATTCATAGCCTCACTCCTCATCCTTGTTTAGCTGAATTGTAAATATACCTAACCATTTTCATTTCTTAATCTCCTTGACCCCTACCTTGCCCATGTATGTACGATAAATCACCAGTTGTGGCTTTTACTGGATTTCCTGTTATTTTGCGACAGTTTCCTAGAATTTGATAAAGTGTAGCTGTATTGGTTTGCTCTTGCTGTGTAACAAGTAACCACAATATCTTACTGTTTCACATTAACCACTTATTTAATTTATATACCTGTAGGTTGTATGGGAGTCAGCTGATCTAGGCTGGTCCCAATGAGGGTGGTTTGACCTGAATGATTCAGGTTGACTGGCTCTGCTCTACATCTGTTTGTCCTCCTTCTAGGAACAGAGGGCTAACTCAGACATGTTCTCCTCATAGCCATAGCAGAATACAAAAAAAAAGCGGAAATACACGAGGCCTCTTAAAAACAAGAAACTGATACCCTATCACTTTCACCTATATTTATTCATTTATTTATTTATTTATTTATCTTATAAATTACAGTTGACACTCTACCTTTTTCTCTTGATCAAAGCAAATCGCATGATCCTACCCCAAGTCAAGAGACAAGGAAATACATTCCATCCCTTTAGTAGAGGAACTACAAAGTCACATGACAAATGGCAGGGATACAGGAAATGGTGAAGAACTGGGGCAGTACTTGTATGCCATCTACCACAGTGGCCAACGCATCTGAGCCATCACACAAGCTTTAGTCTAAGATCTGGTATTTTTCATTGTTCCCTTTAAGTACCACCAAATATTAAATGGGGCCTGTTTAGAAGGGAAGACGTAAGCCCCTCCAGAACCAGATCAGGATGATTTTTGGAGCACTGAAGAATAATCACTGTCATTCCAAACTCAGATGATGAAATACTAATAATAATAATAGGCAGTTTTGTTGATCATCTACTATGTTCTAGGACATTTATAATTAGTCTTGTATTGATGGGCTTACCACAAACCTGCAAGGTGTTATTATCATCACTTTCAAAGGAGAAATTGGCTCTAAAAGATCAAGGAATTTTTCCAATACTTATTACATGGTTTTGAAATGGAAAAGGTGAGTTTTAAACTCATATTAGTCCTAATCCCAATACTTATATTCTATCCAATACCTCCCATTAGATAAGGTTTAAGAATTTTCTTACACCCTATAACACAGACAGACAGACAGACACCATGTAATGATATGAGGGAAAAATCTCCAAGAGATGTAATTAAATGAAAAAAGCAAGATTCAGAATAGGTTACATAATATACTATCTTTGGGGGTTTAAAAAAAAAAGGGCAGGAGGTTAGTGTTGGTAGGAAGAAAATAAAAATATGTGTTTTTATTTGCTTATCTATGTATGAATAAACTCTAGAACAACGCAAAAGAAACTAAGAACAGTGGTTCCCTACGAGGAAGTAGAATGAAGACAAGGAGGGAAGGGAGAATTTCATGGTAAATATATTGATACTTTCTGATTTTTTGAACAATGCGATGTTAAAGCTATTTATAAAATTAAATATAAATATAAATAAATAAACATTGGGCCAGGCTAGAGTGGATAATGGGACCAAAAGATGAGATAGGTCTTTAAGGAGTTTAGTGCAGCCGTCTACAAAGGTCCATTAAAAGGGCAGAAGATTAGTTGGGCATTTAGAGATCCAAATGGCCCTCTATTCACTAAGATAACAAGAAAAGGTATTGTATAGACAATGCCATCTAGTACAGTGCTACCGGACAGTGACCTTGTGCTATTAGTGGGAGAATCGATGCCATCCTTCCATACCAGCAGATGTCGACCAGACTTGACTATATGTATATTTTGCTCCAATTGTACAGCCACTTGATTTGATTTGCTGCCTTGAATCTCTTTGCATCAGACTAGGGCAGATTCTCAGTTCTCTTCCACACTCCTATGGGATTCATTTTGCTGAGTGTCCTTGCTTGAATTTTCATTAAACTTTTATTGTCTATCAGTTCCTCTTAGTTATAGCTCCCTGTTACCAATTCATTTGCATTATATCTCTTGAATCAATGACTGTTTTTAATATTTACAGGTCATTGTTAAACATTTTATTTAGTGTGGAATTTGGTTATAAAATAAAGTGGACATTTCTAATTCAATATGGTGTGTGTATCTGTGTGTGTGTGTGTGTGCGCGCGCGCGCGTGCGCGCGCGCACGTGTGTGTTTTCATTTCAGAGTTGTCAGATCAGGAATTTATATCCATAACAATTTCATAATTTAGGAGATTATACTCACAACTCTGTTTCTTTTGCTGTCAAGTAAGAAACACCCTGATACTTACTGTTGCCAAGTTCATCCCTTAAGACTTAAATCAGGGGTGATCTCTCTCTCACAACCTTTCTGGAATCCTCATATGTTCATTCTTTATAATCCCATGATAGTTCCTGGCAGATTATATTTTCCAAAGATGGTTGCAACAGCATCTCCCATCCATATGTTATTCTTCAATAACTTTGACATTTCTTCTATTAAGAGAGGGTTTATATGACCTCTCCCTGAATCTGACAAGGCTTGGGACTAGAACAGAAGACATGTTATGTGACTTGCCTTTTCAGAATTCCTGATCCACATAACAAAATGTTTGTTGTTTTATGCCACTAAGTTTGGGGTGGTTTGTAGTCCAGCAATAGTATCTGAAATAGATTTTGGTACCTGGAAGTGGGGTGCTGCTACAATGAAACGTAAAACACATAGCATTGACTTTGGGACTGGTTGGTTGGTGGAAATCTATAAAGCTTTGAGGAAGTCATTGGTGAGGACGTAAAGGAAGCTTTAAAAAATGGAGTCCCTTCTTATGTAGAGGCAGGAAGTTTAGCAACACTGTCACTTGCAGTAATGTAGACGATGGGAAATATACTTACAGAACTCAGTGATCTTGATTAGAGGATTTCTAGTCAGAATATTGAAAATGGCACCTGGATTCTTCTTGCTTCCAATGACAAAATGTGCCAAAATAAGTTTAGAAATGAAATATTAAATATAAAGGAGCCAGGACTTACTAGATTCAAATATAAAACTGTTTTTCATTCCCAACCTCTCTAAGCAGTAAATAATACTTAAATTAAGAAATGACCTCAGGCCAAAGATCAAATCCAGCATGGGACTCTAAGATTCTTTGTTAAAACTTCATAAAATATGAGGCCTTCTTAGTAGGCAATAGGCCTTTTAAGAATCATAAGGGTGTTCTTCACAGATTCTCTCCTTAAACAATATGGCTCCTAAGAACCACAAGGACATTGTCCTACAGTACTCTCCAAGGGAGCCCGAGAGAGAGGGCTTATCTCAAAGAGTTTCATCAGTATGACTTTTGCCTAATGAAATAAATAGATGCACAGCAAGGTTTTTTAAAGAATTGCATCACATTTGAGTTAAAAGGATGGAGACAGGAGGCATTTGACCTTTGAACTATTATGGACAGGAAATCAGCTGAGAAAACCCCTCAGTGACAAATACCATCAGTTTCTTATAGAAAAGGAAGGATAATTCATAAGGTAGAACCAAGAGCCAAGAGAACAATCCCCAAGCTGTAGGCCTGAGCCCTACTCAAGGAACTGATAACATGTGCCCAGATCAACTTCAAAATTGCCATGGACCAGTAACTGCTGTGTGCTACTCATGTTCCCCTTTTCAAATGGGAGTGCTGCAATAGTTATCGAATGCCTATCCCATGAATGTATATTGGATGGAGAAGGAAAGAGGTGGATAACTTATCTCTTCAGTTCACTGGTCTTTAGAGAAACTTCACCAGAAAAGCTGCACAAAGAGATCTTCATCCACAATGGATCTGATTTAAATCATGAGATCCTGGACTTCAAGCTAATGGCATACTGAGATGAGACTTGGGGTTCTTGGAGAAGGAGGTGAGTGTATTTTGCATGTGAATTATTGTGGCCAGAGTGTGGGTGTGGAGACTGTATTTTACAGTCCTACATGTTCTTACAATATGACTTTGACATTCCTCCCATTGAGAATGCTGGTTATGTTCCCTCCCCTTGAATCTGGGGTGGGAGTTGCTTGTAAATGAAAATATGTGACTCTCAAAGCTAGATTATAAAAAGGTATGCAGCTGCTGTCTTGTTCTTTTTAGGATGCTTGTTCTTGAAACCCAGATACCATGCTATAAGGAGAGGTCACATGTAGGTGTTTTGGCTAAAGCCCCCAGCTGAGGTTCTAGTCAATAACCAGTATCAACCATGGGATATGTGAGTAAGTTAGCCTTCCAGCCCCCAGCTATTGAGTCTTCTCAGCCTTTCAGTCTACCCAGCTGAAGCCCAAATACCATGGAGGAGAGGTAAGCTATTGCTGCTTTGCCCTTTTATGGATTTATGACCCACAAAAGTCCATGGGCATGAAAATATGGTTGTTGTTTTATATCACTAAGATTGAGGTTGTATGTTACACAGAAATAAAATTGGAACACCTATGAAGTCACTGCCAAGTACAGTAATCAAGCCTTAGACTCTGGAGTTACACTTAGATTTCAGTCCCAGATTCATCCTTTACCAGCTGGTGTCTGTGGGCAAGTCCCTCCATAATTATTACTGCCTCGTGGTTCGTTATAAGAATTTAATGGGATAACAAAAAAGTACAATGTAAAGTTAGTGATACATAGTAACACTCACTCACTGTCTGTCAGCTGTGATTATTCCTCATTCATGCCTTTATCACTGCATTTAGTGTTGAAATTATCCATTTCTCATCTGTCTCTCCCATTAGGCCATAAGTTCCTTGAGACCAGGAACTGTATCTTGTATATCCATGTAGTTTAGTCCCTAGCTCAGTTTGCTTAGTAAACTATTTTAAATCTCAAATAATAGAATGCATCCAAAAGTATTTTATAAGTGGTAAAGTGTATACTTACAGAAGTATACACGATAATTATGTCTAATTAATTCCAGTTTCAATTCATATCTGCAGAGCACTTAATATGTGGTCAAGCATTTTCTCACATATTGTTGTCGTGTGAGGAGCCTGCAGGGTCTCTGCTCCCGCTCCCCACATAAGAACGCAGGATGTGGTGAGGCCAAAAAGGAACACCCACGGAGCCATAGGTAGGGGAGTCATAACACTATGGTCTCACTGAAGGCTGGGTTCACATGACGTGCGACCTGCTGTCCGCTTTGCTGCCAACCAACCGACTCTCCTCGACTCCCCAATGTAGCCGCGGCAGTTATATTAGTGGCCAATGGCTCACTGGTTACAGCTGATGGCCATCCAATCACAGTTGATGGCCATTTATTACCTGAGTCAGCACCTTTCCGTGTGAGGCCGAGAGCCTGGAAACTGCACTCCTGGCTCTGTCCCCACAGCAACATAATGAAATTTTGTTTTCATTTCACAGGTGAAGAAACTGAGACTCAAGAACATTAAGAACGAGCTCAATATCACCAGTAGGAGCCCAAATTGATCCAGGCTGACGCCACACCCACAGCACTTCCTCCAGCACCATAGCTGACACTGATGAACTCTCTCGTCTTCCTCATTCAAAACCTTGCCTTCCAAATTTCCCGATTATGGACAAATTTCCATCCTTTGAAATGATCAAAAATCATATGGAGATCACACAAGTAAATAAAAAGGATATCTATTTTCTTCCTTCAAAACCAGATGTGACAACATAGTAGGAAGACTGGTTTTCTCGTGAGCTCTAGAAACTCTTCCAAAACAAAAGAACAATATTATTAAGAATTTTGGATTAAATATCCAAAGATGAAGACACACTTATTTCAATGTATTACTTTAAAGTACAGCCTCATATTTTTATTCTTCTAACTGTTCCCTGTAATTATTATATGTGGCCAAAAGAGAATATGAAGCTTTAGAAAGATATTTTAGAATATATACCCTCAGCGTCAAAGAAAGGTGGAAGGCATTGAGAAAAAGGCAAGAAAAATACTTTAACAACCTGTTGACTCATTTCATATTCAATGAATGGTCCTGTTACTCCCTTAAGTGGTAGTTTCTACCATCAAGAAAAGGATATTCAAAATATATTCTAAATTGTATTTTGTGGAGGAGGGAGGAGAGGGAGACTTCAAACAATTTAATCAAGCCTTTCTTCACACTGTTTCAATCTTGAAAACTATTTATATAAAAGAAAGCCTAAATATTTTTTCAATACTTTGAAGAAAAATATTATGACTAAGTATGAAAAGGTTGGATTTTGAGCTCCAAAAAAAGCAATCCCTACTACGACTATTGGAAATCTGAAAATGCAACAACAAAAAAGAAATTATGAAACCACTGAAAGAAAAAAAAACACCAAAAAACACCAAAATGAAAAGGCAATCCTTTCTCTCAGATAAAGCGAGTTTTAACGAGAAATTTTCTGCTCATAAATTATTAGCCTCTAGATGATTCTGAGAGGCTAGAAATATTTTTTAATAGCATTTACTCATTCATCGGTTCACTCAACAAATATTTAGAGAGTAGATGCTGGTGGCAGGTACCACCTTGGTTTCTGAGAATGCAATGATGAGTCCTAGAAACATCACGTCTGCCCTCAGAGAGTTTACAGACTAAGACATAAGACAAACTTAGCAGTAATTGATAAATGTGAGGGGTGCTATGAAAGAAAAGTAAGGTGATAGGGCACCATATAGCAAGAGGATGTTGTGGGGACAGAGCCCCAAAAAGCAGTTTCCAGGCTCTCGGCCTCACATAGAAAGGTGCTGGCTCAGGTAGTAAATGGCCATCGATTGATCAAATGGCCATCAGCTGTGGCTAGTTGGCCGTCAGCTGTAACCAGTGAGCCATTGGGCAATAATATAACTGCCGTGGCTAGGCTAGCAAAAAAAGGGGGGAGCTAGCAAGAAGATGGTGGCTGAGTCTGCAAGCGGCACAGTGAGGGTTGAGAATTGTGTTGTTCCTGGTTCCTGTGTCTCCAACCCAGCCACCAGTGAGAGTATAGTGGTATGACTCCCCTATCTATGGCTCCGTGGGTGTTCCTTTTTGGCCTCACCATGTCCTGCATTCTTATGTGGGGAGTGGGAGCTGAGACCTGCAGGCCGCCCTGTGTGACACTTGGCGTAGTTGGCAGGATGCCCCGCACGACAAATGGCGCAGCAAGCAGGGTCCCCCGCACGACAATGTACTCTAGTCTGTGGAAAGATCTGGATGGCTTCTCCAAAATATGACATTTGATCTCAGATTAAAAGGATGGCGTATTAGTTCCCAGGGGCTACCATAACAAAACACCACAAACCAGATGGCTTAAAACAACAGAAATTTATTATTCAAGCCTCTCAAGTTCTAGAGGCTTGAAGTCCAAAATTAAGGTGTCAGCAGGGCCGTGCTCCCTATGATACTCCAAGTAGAATCTTTCCTTGCCTCTTCCTAGCTTCTAGTGCTGGCCATCAATCCTTAGCCTTCCTTGGCATTCAGCTACATCCACCTCTATTGTCACATGTATTCTCCCTGTGTGTCTCTCAAGACCTCCTTATGCGGACACCACTATATTTGACCAAGGACCCACCCCACTCCAGTTTGACCTCATCTCAACTAATAACATCTGCAATGACTATTTCCAAATAAGGTCACATTCTCAGGTACTGGATGTCAAGACTTCAACATATTTTTTTTTTTTTAAGATTTTATTGGGGAAGGGGAACAGGACTCTATTGGGGAACGGTGTGTACTTCTGGGACTTTTCCAAGTCAAGTTGTTGTCCTTTCAATCTTAGTTGTGGAGGGCGCAGCTCAGCTCCAGGCCCTGTTGCCATTGTTAGTTGCAGGGGGCACAGCCCACCATCCCCTGCAGGAGTCGAGGAGTTGAATCAGCAACCTTGTGGTTGAGAGCCCGCACTCCAACGAACTGAGCCATCTGGGAGCTGAGTGGTAGCTCATTGACTTCATTCTAGTTGCGGAGGGCACAGCTCACTGGCCCATGTGGGAATCGAACCGGCAGCCCCGTAGCCCAGAGCTTGTGCTCTAACCAACTGAGTCACCCATCGTTCCTCAACGTGTCTTTTGGGGGGGACACAATTCAGCCCATAACAGATGGTTAAAGATTAACTACCGTGTTTCCCCAAAAATAAGACCTAGCCGGACCATCAGCTCTAATGCGTCTTTTGGAGCAAAAATTAATATAAGACCCAGTCTTATTTTAATATAATATAAGACCAGGTATAATATCATATCATATCATATGATACTGGTTCTAATATAATATAATAATATAATATAATGTAATATAATATAATATAATATAATATAATATAATATAATATAATACCGGGTCTTATATTAATTTTTGCTCCAAAAGACACATTAGAGCAGGTGGTCCAGCTAGGTCTTATTTTCAGGGAAACACGGTAAGAAAAGACAAGTGAGGCAGAGAGAAGGGCTAATCAAAGGTCCTGCGGGAGGAAGGAGAGTAGCACATTGGAGGAACAGAAAGAAAGCAGAGTGACTGATTATGCCAACTGCACTTCTTCTCAGCCTGTCCTTGTGTTCTGATCTTTTCTCACTGCAGCTTATCAAAACTGATGACAGTTACCTTGGTCAGAATCAAGAGAGCAAGCTATGAACCTAAAAGTTCTCTGACTAGGTTTCTGAGATCCTCACGGGGAAAAAAAATCCCTAAAGGTATAACACAGGGGTTTTCTGGACAATATTTTTCTCAGTTTCATTGACTGAAACCTCATTTAAAATAGTTTTCCCTTCACTCTTTCAGGTCCTAGGGGATTTCACATGTGGTTTAAAGTCTCAGAATAATTTACTAAAGCAAGTCTCACTAAAAACAAAACAAAGAAAAACACCTGGATGGTCTCTTTCATGGCACAAAACAAGCTGGTTCCCAGCAGGCTGTATCAGAATGAACAGATCTACCCTTGATTTTAAGACCAGCCCACATCCTGATGCTGTGGTCATTCACTTCTCTGAATCCAGATCAACTCCAAAACCAACTGTAAGACCACAAATCAAGATGCAAATGCCTGGTTAGGCAATTCCCGTAAACCTATCATCTGCTTACAGCATTTGTAGTTGCAACAGATGCCCAAGGGTAGGGAAATTAGATAGTTTGTGCTGGACTAATGAACAGTGCTGGAGTGTCAAAGAAATAATGGGTCACAGAGTACCTAGAAGCTGGATCCTGTTCCTGGTTTTTGTCCCTGGGAAAAGTGAGTGGGTGCCTGTGTGTGTAAGCATTTCGTTGTTATCCAGACCACAGTTGACTTTGGAACAGTTTCTTCTAAGAAGTTACATGGGACACTAAGAACATCGTGTATTTTCAGGTCAGCTTTTCCTGGAATATTCAATACTAGTAGTTAGAAATCCATCATGTAACATATTTGTCTCCCATTCACAAACTTTATTCAACTTCCAGGAGCTCAGGCACAAAAGTACTACTAAGGCCTGTTGTTGACACGAAATCCAAAACTGAATTCCTTCTGTGTCAGCTTATTGTACTTCAAAGCTCTGAGAGTGAGACCAGCTCACGCAAAACTTAGAATCATAAGTGTGGTGTTTATTTCCCCTAGAATCTTCTCTTATCCTAGTCACATCATTTGTGGAAGAGGCAAAAAGACACTCCCAGGTCCTTGCATTCCAAACCAGGAGGTTCTCTAGAACTTTCCCTCACTAATTTAAAATGAGGTAGGAAACAGCTACCAGGTAAAGGAGCAGAGTAAGAGACAAAGGTGGTATTCTGAAAAAATTTCTGCAATCAGGAGACGTAGTTTCATCATGATCCTGCTAACCAGGTACTGTTTGTGAGCAAATGACCTGATTTGTTTGTGACTCAATTCACCTTTCTTTAATTGGGCATTACATGTGCCCTGTGTACTTCACAGGGTTATTAAGAGCATTAAACAGGTTAATTATGGGAAAACACTTTGAAAATGGGAAAGGGTCAGGCATATTAAAGTTCCGGTCATTGGTTCCTTTGTCTCCAAGCATCTCTGTGAAACCAGTTCCTCCCTCCTCATTGTCACCATCAGTCTTTGCCCCTCAGTTGCCCTGCAGACACACAGAGGCCCTGTCAGTGAGGACGAGCATTCCTGTGGGTCTCCACAGGCTTCCTCCTGCTCCCTCACTCCTACTCTTCCACCATCAGGTCTTCTTACCCACAACTGCCTATTTTAGCCCACTGGTTGTTAACCCTGGCTGCACATTAGAATTCAGAGGTCATTTTTTGAATTATCAGTGCCTGGGCCCCAGCCCCAAAACTTTGACTTACTTGGTCTGGGCTATCAGTAATTCATAGTTTTAAAGCACTCCTGGTGGTTCTAATGGGCATCCATGGTATTTCTTTAAATTACTATTTTAGAAGCTCACAAACTAAAATCACAATAATAATAAATATTTATTTGGCACTTACAATGTGCCACGCACTGTGATAGGTATTTAAATGCACCATCTCGTTCAATCCTCACAACCACCGGCTGATATAAGTACTTTTACTGTCTACCTTTGCAGAAAGAAACTGGAGCTCATAGAGCTTACTTTCTGCCTTACTCCCCGGCCCACAGCTACTAAGTGATGGGGACAGGATTCTGCCTCTGCTCTGCCTGACTCGTAGTACCTCAGTTTTCGAACCTCTCCATCGACAAACATTTCGGTTTACAAACACTGTAAACCCAGAAGTAAATGCTTCTGTTTTCGAACGTGTCTCGGAAGTCGAACATGTCACGGGCTTCTGCTGAGTGCAAGATCCTGAGGCTTAGCTGTCGGCTGTTTTCGAACGTTTCAGAACTCCAACGGTCTTCCAGAATGGATTATGTTCAAAAACCAAGATACCATTGTAATTGGTAAATGAGCTTGGAGGAACACTGAAAAATCTGATTGTAATTGGGGAAAATAGAGATGGTGAAGAAATTTGTCACACCAAGTGAATCTTAAAACTCAAAAACAGTCTAATGCAGCACTATTAGAGCATTTTTCTTTCTCATATTTCAAATGTATGGTTGACCTGGAATATATTAAAATTGTGGGTTTAATTTAACTTACTGTTGTATTTCATAAAGCAGTTATTATCTCATTATCAGATTTCATGATCCAAGAAAAAGTATCAATGAAGTTTAGGGGAGGAAAAGGGCTTGGGTGGGGGGTCTCTAAATCTTTCCCAATTAAGAGGACATCTCTTTCTGTCTCTCTCCCCTACCTCGCTACAAGCCATAGCAATATGTAATGTGTAATAATCTTAGACCATCCACAAGCTGTAGACTCTCTTTGTTCTGGTTTGCTTAGAACAAACCTTGTTCTTCTGAAAATATTGTAGTTTTGCAGTTTTCTAATTGTGCTCACAGAGCCCTAGGGGTTGTGAGGGTCCCTCTGGGTTGGGGGAGAGGCAACTTGGAGGAACGGAAGTAAGGCTGAGCTGGGGGTCCTGGAGGCCCTCCATCACCACTTTACCAGAGAAAATCAACTCTTATTTCCTTGGCCCACATAAGCTTAGGTTTGAAGAATGGGCTGTTGCTCTGTTGAAAACAAAGTTTTAAAACCACTGTTCTAGTTAACAAATTGTGATTCAGACCCCACCTAAATTACCAATTCTCAAAGAATTGGATCACAACTAAAGGTGCTTCATCCTAAACCTGTACTGAGCCAATCTGGATGACTGAGGAACTACTCCAAGATCTTATTGTGAAAGTGGTGGTTTGTAAAATGTTCTGGTTAATAGAATGATGATAGCAACATTTGCCATTCTTGGCTCTCCCAACACAGTATATGTACACATAATAAATCCTCCAAATTGCTCTTAACAGAAATTGAGGTGCTGCTTAGAGCACAGTTTGAAAGCCCGAAGAAGGCTCAGCATGTCTCCTGCGCTCAGAAACCTCGCCCTGCCTTCCTGTCCTCTGCATGTGGAGCAGCAGCTGATGACCAACTGGGAACAGCAGCAGCAGCAGAGGTTGCTACTTCAAAGTAGGCAGCACTATTTTGCCAAATGGCATTGCACAATTTTTTTCCCTGATGTTTAAAGTGGGTGTTTTATTGGTATTTTGTAAATAACATTTGTGTCATTTTCTGCTTCTAAAAGTAATATTTTGAAAGGTAACTGACTTCAGACTGCTTCTGTTTGCTGCTCAGATTTCTGAGTCCAAGAATGACAAAACCTACCTTCTTATTAAAAATGGAGAGAAGGAAAAGCTATAGGGAGAAAACATAAATTACTGTCAATGAATTAACCTGCAGCAAAAAGAAAATTTTGTTTGGAAGGATGAGATTAAGCTGTATGTACGTCACAAATATTTTCACTTCAATAAAAACTTCTGAAGAACATTATTTTTATGGCTGCATGCTATCATGTGTTATACAGGCACACTGTACTTTGTTTAGTCATTCTCCTATTGATGACCTTTAAGATGATTTCCACTTTTGAGTTATTATAAATAACATTGTAATGAACATCTCTAAGCATAAATTATGCATAAGTAACAATAAGTAGCAGCGGTATCACTTTTCATACTGTATTTTAATGACATAACCTTGCCTGGCCTTCCCCTTCCTTTAGCTATTCCATGTTCTTTTATTGTTTGTGACCTTTCTTTACTTGGTGCCTTAAGCAGTTTCTAAATATGCCTCTGGGCCTCTGTCCTATTATATTTTCAAAGATTCTTCCGGGGATTCTATTTTCATTCAGCCGTGTCAGGTGTCCTGGCCACTAGATTTGAGCTCTTAATCAGGAACAGGCTCTTGGTACTGATGCAATCGCTTATCACCTTACATCCTTTTACACCTTACAAGCAATTCCCCAGGATCTTTCAGTACATAACTCGGATCTTACATTCTCCTCTTCTTCTAATACCCCCGAGTTTTCAAAGCATACATTAAAGTAGGTAGAAAACAGGTTTTATAACACAAACCTGCCCTTTCTGAACTCTCTTTCCGTGGGAAATCCCTTATGCTTAGAGAAAAAGTATGGCTTTGTATAATTCTTTTAGATCAGTTTCACTGGGGAGCTGGGCAGAGTTGCTGAAATTTGCACTCATTAGCATCCGAGTTGCAGTTAAACACCTTTCTATATTCCGTGCTTGAGCAAAATAGGCCCACGGATCTATATCAGACATTTCCCTATGGCTAAATTAAATTAAGCCAAATTTTAAAGTCTTTGGAAACACAAAGAGGTTTCAAATACATCCAAGTGTCTTCATTTCTTAATGATTTCACACTTTACGTTGGCACTTTCATGCTCTAAAAAAAATCACTTTGGGGGTTGTTCCTTTGTCTGTTTCAAAACTCTGATGTAAGTGTTGGCAGCCTTTGGAAAGCTCCCAGGCAGGGGCAGGGAGGTAGGGCATAGCAGCCCCCAAAACTGTATGGCTGCCACCATTCCCACCACAGCTTCCCCATCCCATTTCACCTCTATCAAAACATAGGGTTTACTAAGTGCAGGGTCAGGGACAGTGGTCCAGCGTGGACCCCAATAAACCCCCTCAGCCTGGCATTCAGTGAAGAGAGTTCTAAACAAAATTAATATTTCTCCGCTCTGCTATGGAGACTGCATAAAGAGTCTTCCCCACACATAAATATATCTGATAAAATTATACAAATCATCCTACTGGCAGAAACTGGGGAAATTTAAAATGCAGACTTTCTCTTCCCGCTACAAACTCGACAGCATCCATTTTAATGAGAAAATGAAACTGATCAGAGCTGAAAGGTGGCACAAATGTACCTGGATGGCCATGGCAGTTGTTGACATGTGGAAATACTTCAGTATCAATTGGTAAATAACCATGTTTCCTTCATGCCTACCCCTGATATCAGGCTCCTCCCGAGGGACACCCCACCTCCCTGGGATCCAGCAATTAAAGAGTTAACATCTGGCACAACAGATACCTCTGGAACTTAATCCAGTGCTGCTGGGCCAGGGTCCACTTTCAACTCATGATCTAATTCAGGTGTAATAACTATTTGAATATCGTTCTTGAGCCGGACTAATGTGTCAGGGAACCTCAAAATTCATAAAACATATGTTTACCATAGTTTTAGTGAAATGATGTTATTCTCATCTTCAACTGTTCAACAAATATTTATTAGACACCTGCTCAGTGATGAGCAGGGCACAGTCCTGTCTCCAGGAAGCTCATAATCTAGTGACAAAGATACATAACTAAATAATTACAGTACTGTGTTACAAAGGCTAATGTGGCAGGTAGAGCAGACTGTGAGAGCTCAGAGAGAAGAGCTTAGGCAGGTTTACAGGAGGAAGTGATGGTGAAGATGCAACTTCAAGGGTAAACCTACATATAAGCCAGGTTAATGGGGATGGGGTGAGCGTAGCATTGTGGATGAAGCAAGTTGACTACAGAGCTCCTAGGCCCTACAGAAGGACCTAGAAGCCAAAGAGAAGCAGGGAAATTCAGGGAGCCACAAGTAGTTCATTGAGGAGTGGGGGTTAAAGGGGAGTGATAAGAAATGGAGCCGTAGAGTTAAGCCAAAGAATAATTTGCTTTTCACATCTCACAATGGCATTGAAGCTGAGGATGAATTGTAGTTGGCTATTTTCCTTCTTGGTTATCTCATAGTACTTGTGATCCCAAGATATATTCAAACTTGCCAAGGTTCTGCTGACTACTTTACTCCCAAGACTGCTCTGGAAGTCTACGAAGATCCCCCTGCACTCTAAACCCATCAGCTATGAGCAAAAAGGTGCACAGGGAGCTGCGATAGTCAGCAACCCAGGGAGACAGGGTGCTTACTAGGGTTCCTCCAGGCTGATGGCACCTACATGGTGCCTGGCACTCCGTGAATATCTCCTGAATGAACAAATGAATGAGGAATTAGTTACAAGGACAGTGCTTGAGATGGAGCTTTCAAACAGTGCTTCGCAAGTGCTTGACTGAGTGATCATGACAATTCAACAATCATTGCTTGCATTTAAGAGTGATACTTTTAATATTCACATTTTAAAGGGAAAAAATCAACATCTTGTTAATGGTCTCCATCGCAAAACTGTTCTCATTCATTGTTTCTCAAAGCCTGGAATACGTGATGAATTCTGAAGGTTTTTTTGAGGGGAGAGAGGGGATTCATGAAGTCTTTGCTACCATTTCTCATTTTCCCTCACCTATTGCTTTTTGCTTCCCAACCCCCATTTGCTCTCTTTCCTTTTTATACTTAAGAGGCTGGTGTCTTAGGATTACCAACTCATCCCAGTTTTTCCTAGATTTTTGTTGTTTTAGCACTGAAAATCCCACATCCTTGGATACCCTTTACCCCAACCCACTCGCAAACTGGGACAGTTTGTCATCTTTCTGGTGAAGAGCTTCTTTTCAGGTTGAGGACATTCCGAAGACAATGGTACATTTCAATCACTTTGGTGACAGGGAATCATTAGAGAGGGACACTTTCCAAAGCCCTGATCTGAGTACAGCAGGAAGAGCATAAATTTGCCTGGTGAACAAGGGCATTCTTAGAAGGAACAGCATATGCAAACCCATGGAATTTATTCCATCTGAATGAAATAGAGGTCCAACGAGCAGCCGGAGGACAGAGGGGGGAAATGGAGAGATTTCTAATTCTGGAGAGAGATTTTTCAGTAACAAAATAGCAGATAAGACTCATGTGCATATGCAAATCATAGTTGCTAGGAAAAAAAAAATAAAAGAAAACTCTTTTGACTGCCAGTTTAGATTAGCTATGCTCTTGCTCCCATCCATTGCTGGAAATAATCAAGAATTTGCAGAATTTCCCACTATTCCCTAAGGAGAGTGTGGTCTGGATCCAGTCCTACCTATTATACTCATCCTGTTAGTTCCTACTGTTACCATGAATAAATAAGAAATGTGATATGATTAAACATCACCACAGGCTGCATGATGTAGCAAAAGGCTAATTTATTTTTGATCTACCACTTAATGTGTAAACATCTGACTCAGAGCATCTTGCCTTCTCTCCAGGGACTCAAGCAGCTCAGTTGATGAAACACCTGAATATTATGCAGCAGAACTTGGATTCATTCTTCTCTCCTCTTTTCTAACTCTGCTCAAAACATATGTTTTTTTCCTATGGAAGCCTGAATTCATCAGCAGAAGAACAACATAACACTCTTAAATATATATAATCGTATCCTTGACTACAAAACTTCAACACATATGTAGTGTTCTCCTACTCACTATGGTTTCCTTAACTACCCTCATAATCAAGTAACTAAACCGAGTGTTTCTTTGTGTTACCACAGTCCACTGAAATAACTACCTACAGCGGCACCCTGTAGAACTGTGCTGGCTTTGTGTAGCAGGCACTGTTGCTTGCCTACCAAACACCCATTCTCTCTTCTTCCTTCATAACACAACCATTTTGCTTAGCTATAACACAACCAAGTGCCTCAGGGGAAGGTGACTCCTGCTAAAGGCAATCCCACTAAGGATAATGCCACTCCTTTAGGGTGATTGACTCAGGCCGGAGGTGATAACCTATTGATGGCCAATGAGATGCAAAAAGTCTGTCATTCTTAATAAAGAGCCACCTGAAGACTGTGGGTTGTCCTTTTCAGATGGTTGCCTGCCTGAAATTGTTGCAGCCATTTTGCTGCAGCCTAAAAATTTAGCCAGTACTGAGGATGGCAGAACAGAGACAGAAAGAACCAGATACCAGATCATAAGCTTCTGGCCAGTCCCCTCATCCTAAAATACAATACTCCATGACACTTTCTTAACGGATGATTTTTTTTTTTATGTTGAAATAGGACATGAAGATCCTAGACTTATTTCTTAGAACTAATTCTACTCAGCCAATTCAGTACTAATCCAAAAATCATTTTCATTAATTCACAGTAGTTGAAATGGTGATTTATTCCAATAGTCTTAGGCAATATTCACTATTGGTAGCAATGGGATATTCAAAGTGAAAAATATGAAATGAAGTAATAATATCATTGATAAAGACAAAAGGAAAACAGGAACTTAAAATGAAAAGGGAAAGTACAATAGGTAAAGTCCTCTGAAAGCTATTCTGTCTCATTAATAGAAGAATTCTGTCATTTGAGACACATACTGAAAATCTCTTGAGATGAAAACATAAGATAACTTACTTATACAAGAAAGATGGATAATGGGCCGGCCCGGTGGCTCAGGCAGTTAGAGCTCCATGCTCCTAACTCCGAAGGCTGCCGGTTCAAGTCCCACATGGGCCAGTGGGCTCTCAACCACAAGGTTGCCAGTTCAATTCCTCGAGTCCCGCAAGGGATGGTGGGCAGCGCCCCCTGCAAATAAAATTGAACACCGCACCTTGAGCCGAGCTGCCACTGAGCTCCCAGATGGCTCAGTTGGTTGGAGCGCATCCTCTCAACCACAAGGTTGCCGGTTCGACTCCCGCAAGGCATGTTGGGTTATGCCCCCTGCAACTAGCAATGGCAACTGGACCTGGAGCTGAGCTGCGCCTTCCACAACTAAGACTGAAAGGACAACAACTTGAAGCTGAACGGCACCCTCCACAACTAAGACTGAAAGGACAACAACTTGACTTGGAAAAAAGGCCTGGAAGTACACACTGTTCCCCAATAAAGTTCTGTTCCCCTTCCCCAATAAACTCTTTAAAAAAAGAAGAAGAAAGATGGATAGCAAACAGCATAGAACTAACTGGGATCCAAAAAATAGTGACGTTTGACCAAATGATATAGTTGTAGAAATAAGTAAGTTGGACAAAAATTACTGTAAATGTTCATTGATCATGGATATTAAAAGCCATGAGATATCCTTTGTGTAGGAGATTATATTATTATTATTTTTTACTTTTTTTTATTAGTTTCAGGTGCACAAGACAAAGTAATATTTAGACGTTTATCATTTATATCCCTCTATCTGTGTGAACCCCCCTCCCCCCATCCACTATCCCTCTGACATCACACAGAACCATTACATTTCCACTGTCTCTATTCCTAATGCTGTACTCCAGTTCTTATAAGTATATACATATACATATACACACTCATACATACATATATACACATATGAACTTGTAGTTGACATTCATTATTCAGCTTCAACTTCAGGTGTACAGTGCAGTGATCAGGCATCTACATCATCCCTGAGGTGGTCTCCCTAATGAGACAAATGTCCATCGGATACCCTACAAAATCTTTACAACATTATTGATTATATTCCCCAAATTAATTTTCAAAATCCTGTGGCCATCTTGTGGTTACCAACTGTTTTCTAATCCCCTCACCTTCCCCCTTACCCCCACCCCCCGCCCATCTAGCAACCCTCAGTTTTTCCTCTTTGCCTCCAAAACTGTTTCTGATGAATTCATTCACTTATTCTTTTCTTTAGATTCCGCATGTAAGTGAGATCATATGGTATTTGTCTTTCTCTGACTTATTTCACTTAACATAATGTTCTCTAGGTCCATCCATGTTGTTGCAAATGGCAAGATTTCTTTCTTCTTTATGGCTGCGTAATACTCCATTGTATAAATGTACTACAGTTTCTTAATCCAGTCATCTACCAATGGGCATTTTGGTTGTTGTTTCCATGTCTGGGCTATTGTGTATAGTGCTGCAATAAACATAGGAGTGCATAAAGTTTTTTGAATTAGAGTTTTGGATTTCTCCGGATAGATACCTCGGAGTGGAATTGCTGGATCATACGGTAGTTCCATTTTCACATTTTTGAGATACCTCCATACTGTTTTTCATAGTGGCTGCACCAATTTGCAATCCCACCAACAGTGCACAAGGGTTCCCTTTTCTCCACATCCGCACCAGTACTTGTTGTTTGTTCATTTATTGATGATAGCCATTTTGACTGGGGTGAGGTGGTATGTCACTGTGGTTTTTATTTGCATTTCTCTAATGATTAGTGAGGTTGAGCAGTTTTTCATATGTCTGTGTGCCATCTGTATGTCCTTTTTAGAAAAATGTCTCTTCATGTCCTCTGCCCATTTTTTAATTGGCTTGTTTGTTTTTCTGGAGTTGAGTTGAGTGAGTTTTTTATAAATTTGTGATATTAACCCCTTATCAGATATACCATTGGCAAATATCTTTTCCCATTAAGTAGGGTCCCTTGTTGTTTTATTGATGGTTTCCTTTGCTGTGAAAAAACTTTTTAGTTTGATGTAATCCCACATGTTTATTTTTTCTCTTACTTCCCTTGAGCGAGGGGTTATATCAGTAAAAATCTTACTCCGGGTAATGTCTGTGAAGTTTCTTCCTATATTTTCTTCTAGGAATTTTATGGTTTCAGATCTTACATTTAAGTCTTTAAGCCATTTTGAATTTATTTTTGTATATGGTGTAAGGAGGTGGTCCACCTTCATTTTTTTGCATGTGTCTGTCCAGGTTTCCCAGGACCATTTATTGAATAGACTGTCTTTACCCCACTGTAAATTCTTGCTTCCATTGTTGTAGATTAAATGGCCATATAGGCATGGATTTATTTCTGGACTCTCTATTCTGTTCCATTGATCTATGTGTCTGTTTTTATGCCAGTACCATGCTGTTTTGATTACTATAGCCTTGTAGTATAATTTGATGTCAGGTGTCTTTATACCTCCCACTTTGTTCTTATTGTCAAGATTGCTGAGGCTATACGGGGTCTTTTATGGTCCCATGTAAATTTTAGGATTATATGTTCTATTTCTGTGGAAAACGTCATTGGTAGTTTGATAGGAATTGTGTTGAATATGTATATTGCCTTAGGCAGTATGGACATTTTAACTATATTAATTCTTCCTATCCATGAACATGGTACATGTTTCCATCTATTTGTATCTTCTTTCATTTCTTTCTTCAGTGTCTTATAATTTTCTGAGTACAGATCTTTTATTTCTTTGGTTAAATTTATTCCCAGGTATTTTATAGTCTTTGAAGCAATTCTAAATGGGATTGTTTTTTTTAATTTCTCCTTCTTATGTTTTTATTACTGGTGTATACAAATGCAACTGATTTCTGAATATTAATTTTGTATCCTGCTACTTTACTAAATTCATCTATCAGCTCTAATAGTTTCTTGGTGGAGTCTTTAGGGTTCTCTATATATAGTATCATGTCATCTGCATATAATGACAACTTTACTTCCTCCTTACCAATTTGGATGCCTTTTATTTCTTTTTCTTGTCTCATTGCTGTGGCAAGAACTTCCAGAAGTATGTTGAATAAAAGTGGAGAAAGTGGGCAACCTTTCTCTTAAGTGAGATCATAAAGGGAATGGTTTTTAGCTTTTCCCCATTAGGCATGATGTTAGCTGTGGGTTTGTCATATATGGCCTTTATTATGTTGAGATAAGATCCCTCTATTCCCACTTTCTTAAGGGTTTTTATCATGAATGGCTGTTGGATTTTATCAAATGCCTTTTCTGCATCTATTGATATGATCATGTGATTTTTATTTTTCATTTTGTTAATGTGGTGTACCACATTAATGGATTTGCGAATGTTCGACCACCTTTGCATACCAGGGATGAATCCTACTTGATCATGGTGTATGATCTTTTTAATGTATTGGTGAATTCTGTTCGCTAATATTTTGTTGAGGGTTTTTGTATCTATGTTCATTAGAGATATCGGCCTGTAGTTTTCTTTTTTGTGGTGTCTTTGTCGATTTTGGGATCAGGTGATAGTGGCTTCATAAAAAGTGTTTGGGAGCCTTCCCTCCTTCTGGATTTTTTGAAAGAGCTTGAGGAGAACAGGTGATAATTCTTTTTTGAACGTTTTGTAAAATTCACTTGTAAAGCCATCTGGTCCAGGGCTTTTGTTTGTTGGGAGATTGTTGATTACTGATTCAATTTCCTTGGTGGTAATCAGTCTATTCAGGTTTTCTGTTTCTTCTTGAGTTAGCTTTTGAAGGTTATATGCCTCTAGAAAATTGTCCATTTCTTCCAGGTTGTCAAATTTGTTGTCATATAGTTGCTCATAGTAATTTCTTAATTTTTTTTGTATTTCTGTGGTGTCTGTTCTTTCATTTCTCCTCTCTTTCATTTCACTTCTCCTCTTTCATTTCTGATTTTATTAATTTGGATCCTCTCTTTTTTTTAATGAGTATGGCTAAAGGTTTGTCGATTTTGTTTATCTCCTCTAAGAACCAACTCTTGGATTCATTGATCTTTTTGTATTGTTTTTCTGGTTCTATTTCATTTATTTCCGCTCTGATCTTTATTATCTCCTTCCTTGTACTCCCTTTTCCAAAAAAAGAACAGCTTATTTTGCTGTTCTTTTTCCAGATCCATTAAGTGTGAAGATAAACTGTTGATTAGTGATTTTTCTTGTTTCTGTAGGTAGGCCTGCAATGCTATGAATTGTCCTCTTAGAACTGCTTTTGCTGCATCCCATAGATTTTTGGGTCGTTGTGTTTTCAGTTTTGTTTGTCTCGAGATATCTTTTGATTTTTTCCTTGACCTCCTTTTTGACCCATTCATTATTCAGTAACATGTTATTCAGCCTCCATGAATTGGTGTGTCTTCCAGTTTTTTTCCTGTAGTTCATTTCTAATTTCATAGCACTGTGGTCAGAGGAGACAATTGGTATGATTTCAATTTTCTTAAATTTATCAAGACTTGTTTTGTGGCCTAACACATGGTCTATCTTGAAAAAATGTTCCATGTGTGCTTGAGAAGAATGTGTATTCTGCAGCCTTGGGATGAAATGCTCTGAAAATATCGATTAAATCCAAGTGGTCCAATGTGTCATTTAAGGCCGTTGTTTCCAGATTGATTTTCTGTCTGGAAGACATGTCCCTTGCTGTCAGAGGTGTGTTGAAGTCCCGTACTGTGATAGTGTTACTGTTGATCTGTTTCTTTATGTTAGTCAATATCTGTTTTATATATTTAGGTGCTCCTATGTTGGGTGCATAGATGTTTATTAGGGTTATGTCCTCTTGTCGGATCAATCCCTTTATTATTATATAGTGCCCATCTTTGTCTTTTAATATGTTCTTCATTTTAAAGTCTATTTTGTCAGACATAAGTATTGCAACTCCAGCTTTTTTCTCATTTCCATTTGCATGAAATATCTTACTCCAACCCTTCATTTTCACCCTGTGTGTGTCTTTTGTTCTGAGGTGAGTCTCTTGTATACAGCATATACAAGGGTCTTGCTTTCTTATCCACTCAGCCACCCTATGTCTCTTGACTGGAGCATTTAATCCGTTTACATTTGAGTGATTATTGATAGGTCCATAGTTATTGCCATTTTGGTATTCCTATGATGTGCATGTTGTTGCGCTTGATGTTATCCCAGAGGTCTCTTAA
This sequence comes from Rhinolophus ferrumequinum, assembly GCF_004115265.2. Taxonomy (NCBI): domain Eukaryota; kingdom Metazoa; phylum Chordata; class Mammalia; order Chiroptera; family Rhinolophidae; genus Rhinolophus; species Rhinolophus ferrumequinum. The sequence goes on from NC_046297.1 coordinate 39,507,157, forward strand.
ACCATCTTCATTGTTTTTTGTTCTTTTTTCTTTCTGTTATGCAGTTTGGGTGATCTCTGCTAACTTGTCTTCTAAGTTGCTGATTCAATCCTCTGCTTCATCTAACCTGCTGTTAATTCCTTCAAGTGAGTTCTTTATTTCAGTATTTGTGTTCTCTAGTTCTAACTGGTTGTTCATTATGATTTTTATATCCTTCTTTATGTCATCTCTAAGCTCCTTAAACATTCTTATCATCAGTGTTCTGAACTCTGTCTCTGAGAGGTTGGTTACGTCTGTTTCATTTGGTTCCGTTTCTGGAGGTTTCTTCTGTTCTTTTATTTAGCACATGTATCTTTGTTTCCCCATTCTGGCTGACTCTCTGTGTTTGCTTCGATGTATTAGGTAGATCCCCTAGGGTTCTTAGTTCTTGCTGGGTTGTCTTATGTAGGATGTGTCCTTTATATTTGACTTGCACTACTTCCTTCTTCTCCTCTGCATGTGCTCCAAAGGTGACTCTTGCGTTGTGTATATTGTCCTGTTCAAGAAGATCTTTAATTGCTTTTTGCTTATGAGTAGGTGAGGTTAACTCCTAGGCTGACTAGTTGTGAGACTTGGCTCTGCCCAGCGCAGGGTGTTCTGCTGCGTGAGGGTTGACCACTTAAATGTGGTTTGTCCTCTATGGGCTCTTGTGCCTGTAGAGAATTCCCTCTGGGTGTGTCACTTGTAGGTCAAGCCCGGTAGTTCTATGGTTTGGTCTGGAGTTGGCCTCTGGATATGTTGAATCTTTTGCCTCTTAAGTTGGGCCCTGTTAGGGCAATTTCAGAACAAAGCAAATCACCAAGCACAACAACAACAAAGAAAAAATCAAATACATTCATATGTAAAAACAACCGACAACCCACACTCAACACAGGCAAAGATATCAAAGATATAAAGACAAAACAAAACAAGACAACAAAAAAAGCATCCCCAGTCTTGGCTTAAGCCCACCAAGTAATTTCCACGTTGTCCTCTGCTCTACCAAAGAGTCCTCTGTGTATTGTGCAGGCAGAGCCGGTCACCTGGTGCCCAGAGTGACGTTGGGACTGCAGATTTCGATGCGTGGGGCCGAGGGGTCTGGATGATAGTTTTTACAAAGTCAGTGCAGTTTCTGCCCTTGCCTGCACATATGCGCACTGAGAGTAGCACCACCAGCCCTGTGTCCAGTTCTCCTGAGTCTTAGGGCACTTTTTCCGTGTGTGTGTGTGTGTGTGTGTGTGTGTGTGTGTGTGTGTGTGGTGGGCAGGAGATTTCTGAGCTGCTGAAAGCCCAGAGCTGCATCTGCCGCCTACTGCTGATCCCTGGGAGTGCCACCGCAGTTGTAATTGCCCTGTCCTAGGCAGGCCAGAAAGGGTGGGGGCTGGGGATGGAGGGGTCTTCTCTCTCCCAGCCCAGCCGTGTCACACTCTTCCCACAGGCCAGAAAAGGTGGTGGCTGGGGGTGGAGGAGTCTCTTCTCTCCTAACCCAGCAAAAATCACACTCCTCCCAGCCTCTTCCCTGGGTCAGATCTACACTCTGGTCTTCCCAGAGCCTGAGCACTAAGGCTCCTCTGTAATCTGACACTACTCCTCAGTTCAGGTGCCAATTTAAGTCTCTGGAAGGGCGGGGGTAGGGTTAGAAGAGTGGGGAGAGAGGCCCAGGTATGGAGTTTGTGTCCTTTGTCTGACCTAAGGCCCACCTGGAGGTCTCAGCTGAGGTTATTGCCACAAATGCTGGATATGCTGCCCCCTCGGCTGGAGAGATCAGCTGTGGGACGCAGGGAAAGAGCTCACGTCCTGGCTTTTGTGTTTTCTGTTCTGTCCTGGGATCCCCTGCGTCTCTGCAGCTGCGGATGCCAGCAGCGTTTCCACCACCGCAGGTGCAGGCCTGGTCCCCATAGCCTCGGATGTGGGCCAAGTCTCCACTCCTTTCCCTTCCCTCTTCCCCTGCTCGCCCAATTTGCCCACCTTCAAGTAATCCTTGCACGAGTCTCTTAGCTGTTCTGCGTGATGAGCAGAGAGTTCTTTGATAAGTTATAGATGTCCCGTTTGTGATAAGATCTGGAGGAGAACTCAAAAAGTGCACCCAACTGCCGCCATACCTATGATGTCACTCAGGAGATTATATTATCAATTAATGATTAATAAGACAATTTTTTGAGCTACTTTTTCAACATGGTGGAAGATTTTCATTGAGCCAGCCACACCCAATTATCCAATGCCTCTCTGAAGACAGTTGACCAAGGTGAGATGTACAAGTTACTTAATATCTCTAAGCCTCAGTTTCTTTACCTGTAATCAGAGATAATACATAACTCAAAAGTCTGTGAAGGGGATGAAATAAGATGATACATGTGAAACACTGAGCAAGTGTTTTTTTGTACAATGTATGGTCACAATTTTTAAGTTCCTTTTCCTTTCTCCTTCCCCCCCTGACATGACTGTAAGGGTCATTGTTCCCTTGGAGTAAATGTGAAGTCTGCCTTCTGATGACTGATTAGAGCCATGATTATGAGAACTATTTGATTTGGGGTAGCCATTTCTTATAGATGGTTATAGGAAAACCTGAAAGTCAGATCAAGTCTCAAGTCAAGCTACTCAGAATCAAATGCTCTCCCGAAGGACTCCCAATGTATGGCCTAAGAAAGTATTTATCATACTAGAGAGTAATAATTTGTTTCTATGACTTTATGTACCACTAGATTTGGGTTTGCTAGAGGGAACACCCTCTGTAACTAGAACCTAGCACACAACATGAACACAGAAGATGCTCGATAAGGAAGGGAGGGAGGGGGAAAAAATGGGAAGGAGGATAGAAAGAAGGAAGGTGGAGGCAACAAATAACTGAATGGGTAATGTTTAACTCCTAGACCAAGGCTGTCTGGTATAAATGTAATGCAAGCCATAAATATGAGCCATATAAGTAATTTGATATTTTCTAGTAGCCACACTACAAAAAGAAACTGGTGAGATTCATTTTAATAATATATTTTACTTAGCACAATATACCCAAAATGTTATCATTATCAACATGTAATCAATATGAAAAATGATTATGGTTTTTTTACTTTATATTGTTTTCAAAATCTACTATGTATTTTATACTTACTGAACATCTCAATTCAGACTAGACACATCTCAAAGTGTTCAGTAGACACATGTGGCCAGAGGCTGCCATACTGAACAGCACAGCTCTAGACTCTACATAGCTTCTCTGAGTGCCTTTCCCATTTCAGAAGCCCTGCCTTCCACTGAAGAGGCCCCACCTACTTCAAGGTTCTCGGCTCCTGCGCATTAACCACCTAATATTACTCCAGGTTAAGAGCGTTCCTAATTCACTCTGACTTACAAAATGCATCCAACCCATATCCCAGATTCCTGCCCTAAAACTTCATTTAATTTGGTTTTATTGGATACTAATTAGTTTAAGTGGCTAACACTCCCAAGTAACCACCTGAATGTTAATAGGTGTTGGGAAGAAAGACTCTAGTCTTCCCACCAAAAGATTTATATATGTCCTATATATATAAAAAAAAAAATGTGAATAGGAACTTCAGCTAGCCACTTCTAATGAAGGTGCCTAATCAGGTCCCGTGGTACACATAAAGACATGGGTGAAATGAAGTATTTTGGTGCAAGACTCACAGAGTGCAGACACTATCATTTATCTTTATGTCCCCAGTACCAAGCACTGTGTCACACATGCATAGAGCACAATAAATATTGACATAAATGTGATTGAAATTCATTGAGAATCACAAGTGAGAGTTCAATTCGAGCTATTTAGGGTTACCTAACAGGAAAAAGAAATTCATGGGGTATGAGTCTTAACGGACTTCTTGGTTTTCTAAATGAAACAGTCTTTTATTAGAAAGTAGGGAAAACAAAATGATATAGTGGGAAAGAAATAAGATGGCAGAAATCCCTTAATGTCCATGGATCAGAGAGCAGCGTGTATATGATTGATCTTCAGGGCTTGTGAGGATAGGATATTTACGCATTCATTCAACAAATATTTCGTAAGCACCAGTGCTATGCCAGGCCCTATGCTCACCACAGCCACACAAACGACAGTAAGACACTGTCCCTGCCCTGAAGCAACTCCAGACTAGAGAAGAGACAGACATAGAAATAAAAAGCTACCTGCCCTCTGATGAGATGAAAGGTGTGTTATAATGGAGATATTTACAAAACGGAATGGGATCAAAGAGGAAGGAGTGGGTATTTAGGGAGTTCTGGGATGGCTTTATAAAGGAAGAGAAAATAAGGCCTGAAGGATGAGTAGGTGTCTGGCAGGCAAATTTAACATGTACAAAGGCACAGAGGCAAGAAAGTACATGGAACAATCTAGAAATCAGAGTAATTCAGTGTAATAGGAGCAGAACATTGGGTGAAAGTTAAGAGTGGCAGGAGGTGATGCCGAAAATGTAGACTGAGCCCAAATCACAAAGAACCTTGCATGTTCTGCAAAGGGATTTGGACTTTAGCTTAAAGGCAATGTGGAACCAGTCAAAGTTTTAAGCAGGTACATGATAGGATAGAATTCCCTGCCCTCATGAAGTCAGAAGTGATCATGTAACTTGTTTTGGCCAGTGACATGTGAATAGGAGCGATGTGGGTCACCTCTGGACAGAATTCAATAGCCAGTGCATGCTTTCCCACACTCAATTTTACTTTTAGCCAGTGACCAGCAATCTTAAGATATTGGCTTTTGTGTCAGTCTCAGTTCCTGAGTGATGACAATGAGCAGAGCCCTTCTGCTGAATGACAGTGGACTTGTAGCAGAGGTAAGAAATAAACCTTTCTTGTCTTAGCCACTTTGATTTGGAGATTGTTTATTACTGAAGCAATTATACAGGCTATCCTGAATTATATTGCAGTGAAATAACACAATCAGATTTATATTTTAAAAAGGTAATTGAATAGAATTACCGTATGACCCAGCAATCCCTCTCCTGGTATCTACCCAAAAATATCTGAAAACATTTATCCATAAAGACATGTGTGCTCCAATATTCATTGCAGCTTTATTCATGGTGGCCAAGACATGGAAATAACCAAAATGTCCTTCGATAGATGAATGGATAAAGAAGTTGTGTATATATACACAATGGAATACTATTCAGCAGTAAGAAAAGATGAAATAGGACCATTTGTGACAACATGGATGGATCTTGAGATTATAATGCTAAGCAAAATAAGTCAGACAGAAAAAGCAGAGAACCATATGATTTCACTGATATGTGGTAGATAAACCAAAAACAACAAAAGAACAAGACAAACAAATGAGAAACAAAACTCTTAGACACAGACAATAGTTTAGTGGTTGCCAGAGGATAAGGGGGGAGGGGGGTGGTAGATGAGGGTAAGGGGGATCAAATATATGGTGATGGAAGGAGAACTGACTCTGGGTAGTGAATACACAATGGGATTTATAGATGATGTAATGCAGAATTGTACACCTGAAATCTATGTAACTTTGCTAACAATTGTCACCCTAATAAACTTTAATTTTTAAAAAAAAAGTAATTGATGAAGATGGATTAGAGATAGAAGAAGAAGTTAATTATAGGCAAGGAAACCAATAGGGAGATACTGCAATAACCCAGGAAAGAGATGATAAAGCCTAAAATGAGAACAATAATAGGGGAGGTGAAAAAGATGAGTTATACTTAAGAAATACTTAGAGAGTTATATCAATAAGAATTCAGTGACTAATAAAATATAGTTTATAAATGTTTTAATCTATTCTTTTTTTTAAGTCATCTATTCTTATGTAACAAATTACTCCAAAACATATTAGCTTAAAACAATGATAAATATATATTATTTCATAGTTTTCTGTGGGTCAGGAAGTTCAAGAACAACTTAGCTGGTGGTTGTGGCCCAGGATCTCTCATGAGAATCCTAGTCAAGATGTCCTCTAGGGCTGCAGTCATCTGAAGGTTTGACTATGGCTATAGGATGCAGTTCCTAGATAGGTCACTCATAAGGCTGGCAGGTTGATGCTGTTGGCAAAAGGCTTCAGTTCCTTACCATATGGACCTCCCCATAGGGTTGCCTGAGTATCCTTATGACATGGCAGTTGGCTTCCCCAGAGCAAATGACCTAAAAGAGAATAAGGTAAAGGAGTATTTTCTCTTATAACCTAACCTTAGAAGTCACACGCCACCATTTCTAGCATATTCCCTAGTCACACAGACTAATCATGATACATTGTAGGGGGGGACCTCAAAAAGTGAGGATAATTGGGGGCATCTTGGAGCCTGACAATCACAATGAACAAGATAGAGGTAAAGAAGCTGACTCTGAGATGTCTAGCTTGAATGATTCAATGATGAGATTAAGCAAGATACAAAATACAAGAGAAAAAAATCAGATTGGGAGGGAGGAGATAATTAGTTCAGTTTTGGACTTGCCATGTGGAGGAACCTAAAAGACATACAAAAACAGAGATGCCTAATTATCATTTGTAAAAAGGAAGTTTGTTAAGAGAAGTCAGAGTTGAGGATATAGGAATCGCTATAGGAATTGGCAGGAAGCCAAGGCAGAAAATAATATGGTCCAGGAAGGGTGTACAGAACAAAAAGGGAAAGAACACACAATCAAGAACAGAAACTTACGTAGAGTCCTTTATTTAAGAAATGGGGCAGTGGGGGCGGGGGGGCGGGTAGGAAAAGTCAGCAAATGATACAGGGAAGAAAAACATCGATGAAATAAGAAGAGAATATGGTAGCCAATGGAAGAGAGAGTTCAATGAGTTTCAGAAGCAGTGCCAAGTACCATAAAGCAGTCAAATAATCTGAAACAGAGGCAAGCCCTCTGTATTTCACAGGTAAGGTGGGTGGCCAGAGGATAAATGGTCTCAATAGAGGTGGGATGTGTGCTTGCCTAAATGACTTTACCCTTGAGATTAAACCCTTCCTCTCATGAAATGGAGGCAGTTCCCCTCATAATGGGCCCACCCATTATATAAGAACTATATGTACAGTAATGAAAAATTACTTTTACAGTGGGTCTTTCATGCTCTATCTATTGGTGGTGGAGCATGAATGAATGGGTCAAACAAAGCACTATCTCCTCGGCCCAAACAACCATGCCTTCAGGAAAAGCTTAAGATGTTGATAACCTTCTTAGGGCAACCAGGAAGCTACTCTAAGGACATGGAGTTATGGGGTAGAAAGGTAGTTATAGGGTAGGCATTTTGTTCACTAAAAAGTCTCCAGTACCTCCAAAGTGCCTGGCATATAGTAGGTGTTCAAAAAATATTTGTTTAATAGATCAATTATAGTTGAATCCTAAGGTCAGGAAATACTCAAATGGCAATATTATTATTAGCCAAACAGGAACTTAATCCAGAGACTCACCAGAAACTGAAAGCAGAAATGTCATGGTCATTGCCACATTCAAAGTAGTTGCCTTTGGTTTGGAAGACAATGCATCACAGCATCCCTGAAATCTTTGTCTAGGCTCAAACCCCAGCCCAATGATATGCTCAGAAGCCAGTGAGTCTGAAAAGATGGGAGGTGATATAGGAAAACCAAAATTCATTACTACTCAAAATTAATTGCTTTGGCCATAGATTGTCAGTATTTACTGAGCCTCCCTTACTCTTAGACATCCTGCCGGGAAATTACAGAAACAAACTCAGTCACAAAGCAATCAAGGGCACTGTTAGGAGGGATCCCAATTCCACTAATTCATTCACTCATTTATTCATGTATTCCATATGTGTCAGACAGTGCTAGGCTAAAATTCTTTCTGGAATAGCATATACTATTGTTTTTGTTTCAGTGATGACAGTTATTATTATCCCTGTCACCATCATCTCCATCATTATTTGTGTAATGTTGGAGGCATGTGAAGGTCACCATGGGAACCTAAGGAAAGTCATCTAGATGTTTGCTGACTTGTTTTCCCTCCCATGCATGGGAAGTGATGATAACATTTATTAAGCAGTCTCACCTATACCTCCCAGCCAGTCATTTTATTCTAAGAATTGATCTATCTTGGGGTCATAGTATCTAAGTTATCAATTCATAGGGGTAAGGGGATCATTCAGGATTATTTTAGAGGGAAAAAGCCATTCCCTTACTTTGGCAGTATCTTTCCAGTTATAATTTAATCCTCAGAATCCTATAAGAACCTTAAGATGATAATGGATAAATAAATGGCTGTAGTACATAAAATCCTTATGTTTATTCTAAGAGCTTGATCTGGCTGGTTATCATTTTTTAGCTTTTCACATCATCTGTAGAAACAAATCATAATACAACAGAAACTACTTAGGAGCCAACAAGAGCCAGCCATTGTTGTGTGCATTTAGAAATAGTCCGTTGATGATACAGGAGTGATAAGATGGTTAAACTTTTGCAACATTTTTCAAAGACCTTCGATAAAGCCTGATACCTTGAAAAATAAATTAGGCGAATAGAAACATTTGCCTGTGCTAAAATTTTGGCAAAGAAACAACTGAAATCTATCTTTGAACCCATCAAACAACCCCCTTATCTCTCATCCTCACCAAGAACTCCCTATATGTCTTTGGAATCTTGACTTCCTTCCCAATATCCACAGGACTTTCCTTCATTCTCCAGGTGGGTCTGTTATCACTAAGAGTTCTTAACATGATGCATTGGCTTCCTTGGGCTGCTTTAACAAATTACTAAAAACTGGGTGGCTTGGAACAACCGAAATTTATTCTCATAGTCTTAAAGACTAGAAGTATGAAATGAAGGTGTTAGCAGGACATGTTCTCCTTGAAGGGCTCTAGGGAAGAATCCTTCCTTGCCTCTTCCAGCTTCTGTGCTTGCTGACAATCTTTAGCATTCCTCGGCTTATAACTGCATCACTCCAGTTTCTGCCTGGTCTTCACATCGCTGTCCTTCTTCTACATGTGTCTCTGTGTCCAAATCTCTCTCTCCTTATAAGGACACCAGTCATTAGATTTAGGGCACTTTCTAATCATGTATGACTTCATCTTAACCTGATTGTATCTGCAAAGACCCTATTTCCAAATAAGGTCGCATTCACAGGTACAGGGGTATGGGGGTGGTGGGGGGTGGAGGGGTGGGGTTAGAACTTCAACATATCCTTTTGAAAGACACAATTCAACCCACAAAACTGCCAAAACTCTGAGTCTTCTAATATGGGCAAACTCCACCAAATGGCATTGTAAACATGAGCCAGCACTTACACTCTCTGGGACTACTCTGTGGAACTGCAGTAACTCCTGTCTTCCTCAAAAGCTTTTTGCAAGCTAAAATAAAACAATTTCCTTCCTTTCCTCCCCCCTTATTTCCTTCCTTTCTTTCTTCCTTCCTTCCTTCCTTCCTTCCTTCCTTCCTTCCTTCCTTCCTTCTTTCCTTCCTTCCTATTATTCCTTCCTTCCCTCTTTTCTTCCTCTTCCCTTCTTCCTCCTTTCCTTCCTTCTTTTGCAGAAATAGTTATGAGCATGTGATGACCGAATGTTCATGTTATGGAAGATAGAAAGACAAAATGAGATTCCCACGGCAAAAGATTTATACTAAGGAAGAAGATGCAACTGTACATAAAAACCCTAGCATAAGGCAGAAGGTAGGAATTGCATGAGAGTCATAGACACAGTGACACAAAAATACAGAGAAAATAGATCAATTCCTGCTGGAGAGAACCACACAAGACATCTGAACTTGACCTTGAGGAATATCTAGGATTTGGATTTTCAGAGATTAGAAACAGAGTTTCCAGTTGAGCTGGATGAGCAAAGGCACAGAGACAAGGAAGCACAGAATGCTTATACATTTTTCAGTGTGTCAAGGACCCATCATGTGTCATTGCTACAAATACATTTCAGAAGTTTTAGTAGAAAGGAGATTAGAACAAAAAGCTAACTAACAGTGATCACATATCTGGGAGGTAAAATTTTCTTTTATGCTTTTATATATTTTTTTAAATTTTCTTCAATGCTGATGTGTTATTTTTAATCAGGAAAAATAATATATTTTTTAATTTTTTTCAAGAAAGATTTTCAAATCACCTCAAAATAATTGTCACAAAAAAAAAAAAAAAGAAAATCTTTCCAGATACAGAATTCTAGCTGAATAAGACAACTTTAATGTCAGTTATGACACAGAGAAAGACAATGACCTGGAAAGGCAGTTGATCTGGCAGCTGGTTCCTGTACTGTGCTGGCATTTCAGTTTCTACAGGAACACAGAGTGGAACTTGGATTTTTTCGTTAGCTAAGCAGTGTCTGCCCTCTGCTGGTGATTCCAAAGTTACCAAAGGCAAGAGTTTTCCTTCTGCCTTCCAAAGGCAAAGTGATGGAGACAAGAAACGTAAAATCATCATTCTGATCTTAAAGGCACAGGTATTGTTACTTTGACCAGATTTTCAATTTCTTTAAGCATGCTCTTCCATTGGAGAGAAAAGCCTATTTGTTAGCTTTCCCTCTCAGGCCAGTAGTACAGCTGGTCCTCTGGCTGGGACTTCAAAACATCTTGTCCCCAAGTCAGAGGCACTCAATCAGTTGGCAAAAGGTTAGCTTTTGCTTGGTTTGTAGGGGGTAAAGGAGCAGGGGGAAGGCACAGTACCTGCTGGGTGCCTGGGGGTAGGTAAGGTGTTGGCACAAAGTGAAAAGGAGAGGCACTGATGCCTAAAGGAATCCCATGCATCTCCTAACTCAAGAGGTTTGATTAGGATTTTTTCTGAATGAGACTGAACTGAGAACTTTAGACCACAATGTCTCAATCCCAGCATTATTAACTTGCAGGACTGGCTAACCTTGGACTGAGATAAATATCTCCTCCATCTTTAGGTCTGGGTCGTCCTCTAAGTGAGTGTGATAGATAGATGGGGGAATTGAAGAAGGGGTGCTTTATCAATGTGCAGAAGATGTTATAAGGAGACATGGATTAGTCTCTCAGAAAATAAGAGAGATTTCTGGGAAATCCAGATTTCACAACCACTCAAGGGGTTTTCACTTAAAAGGCTTTTAATTTAAACCAGAGCTAGATATCCCATTGCCACCAACTTCAATCTCTCAGCCTTCAAAGGACTCATTGCCTCCTTGACTTGGTTCTTTACTTTCATTTATTTATTTGAAAATATGTGTTGAACCTGTATTACGTGCCAAATACTGTGCTGGGCGATGAGAATATACACATGAATAAAACGTGGTCCTTACGTTGGAAAAGTCATGGTCCAAGATGGGAAGCATCCTTGGGCAATAGGTTGACCCCAAACACCTTGCAAACAAAAGCTATTTTTCATTTCCCCTAGGTTTGTGGACTAAAGAAGGGGTCAGCAAACTAGGGCCTGCAGGCCAGCTGCTCATTCTTACAAAGTTTTACTGGAACACAGCCATACACATTTGTTTATGTAATGTTTGTGGCTGCTTGCACACTATAACAACAGAGCTGACTTTGCTCTGAGTATGCAACAGAGACCATATGACTCTCAAAGACTCTCAAAAAATATTTACTGTGGCTCTTAAAGAAAAAGTTCCCCTGCCCCTGGATTTAAGGATAGGTGGAGGGGTTGTAGGAGGGAAAGCTATGAAAGGAGATTAAAGGAAAGAAACTGCTGACTTTCAAGCGCATGAGAAAAACAGCAAAATGGCAGTGTACAAGTTAGCATTAGGTTCAGCTACATGTAACAGAAAACTCAATTATAAGTTTAAACAAAATTAAGGTTTCATTTCTCCTACATAAAAGTCAAGCGGTTGACAATCCAAGGTTGGTTTGGTGGCTCCATGGTTATCAGGGACCTAGTTTCCTTTTATCTTTCTGTCCCCATCATTCTTAGGAGGAGGTTTTCTTCCTCCAGGTTTTCTCATGGCCCAACATAGTTGCTGGAGTTCCAGTAATTACATCTCTGTTCCAGACAAATAGCGAAAGGGTAGGGCAAAAGAATCTAACTTCTAGCTAACTCAACTCCCTTTAAAAAAAGAAATGACCCAGAGAGACCACTGGTGCTCTGATAATAAACGTATATTCTATGACCCAAAAAATAGACCCAAAATTCCCACTCTACACTTCCATTTCCAATTCAGTAGCCATCCCTAACTATAAATAAGATGGAAATGTAGTTTCCCACAGCACCCTGCTTGTAAACCCTTCACATTTTTTCCCACTGAATCACAGAAGAATGTATAGATGCTAATGTGCTCCTTGCTAGGATGTGAGAGCTTCTTACTGAATTCCACAATAGACATTCTGAACAATGCCCACATAAGAAATAGAAAAATCCCCTTCTCCATCTTGCTAAAGATGTATTTGTTCATTTCTCACATGTTTGTTGAGTCCCTACTATGTGCCAAACTGTGCTTGCCACAGAAAACTTCTGTTTTCCTTTTTCCTTCTTTCTTTTTTTTTCTTTTTTGTTATTTCAGGGGGGAAAAAAGTGGAATAGAAGAAATCCCTTAAGGTATCTAAACCAATGAATTATTCTAGTATGATTAATAGATGTGAGTTTATTTTCCTTTATATGGTATATATGAAGGGCCAGACAATTAAGTTCACGAACTTTCCACTGTGCACTTACGTAGTGGAAAGTTCATGAATTTAATTGTCAGCCGCAGTATGTGGTACGGATATGTCTTTAGACATTATGTCCAGATTATATGGGTTAAAATAGTTTCGTGTTATCATTAATATAAAGGGAATTTAAGACTTATAAAAGTACTTATACATGGTAATTATTTGTTTCTCCCCACTAGACTATCCACTCCTTAAGAACCTCTTTGTAGTTGCTAACTGCAGGTGCTTAATAAATGTTTGATGAGGGAATGAGAGAATGATCTTCCGACATTCTGGTTGAGGATTCTCTGCCTTTATACCTGAGCTCAGTGACTGTTTCCTGTTCTCTTGAGACAGAAGACAGAGATGGAGAAAATACTTAAGTACGTGCAAGACATTACAATTTTCCAAGTGCTCTCACATACATTCAAAAAATAAATTTTTAATTAAATTAATCCAAAACATACACTTGACCACAAGAGTGGCAGCAAGTTTCCCTTTCACACTGAAAAAAATTAGAAGACGTTGTCTCGTTCCTTCCAATTTATCCACTTTAAGTGCAGGATTTGGAAGTGTGCATTTCAGATGCTAGGAGAAGTATCATCACCCTCTTCAACTAAAGATAAAAACAATTAAAAATTTAAGCAGTGTCAAAGGGAATACAGGTTGGGACTTAGTAAATCGTTGTTGAACATAAAACTATGTGAAGCAACAAGATGCTTTCCTAAAAGAGATACAGAATCACCACAAAAACGGCAAGCACTGTGGCTCCAAAATTATTCAACTCACGCTTAGGGTTTTGGTTCCATTTTCTTGCGGAAAAACCTGCAGGAAAAAATATTTGGTCACCAGGGGGTGCTCAACCAAAGTGCAGAAGAACTCCCTCTGCGAGCTCCCTATAAAGCACTCAGATATTGAGACCCACCATGGGCCAGTCTCAAAGCTCTCATGATTGTTTTCCCAAACAATTCTCCATAAACTGTGCTCCATGGAAAAGCACTGTATCTTCAGTTCTAGATTTCTAGATCAGGACACCATTTCTTAGAGTCAGAGAGTCATGTGAGATCAACGTTGCCCTGGACTGGAACTCTCTGTCGGTACCCCAGCACTAGTGGGGCTCTCCTATTCTTGCATCTGCTCATGAATATAGAAATTTACATATGGCTAATTTATGTTTTCCACTTCTCTTAAGTACATTGATGATGAATAAATCAGAACAATGTGAGAACGTATGAGACTGTTACATTTAATTTGGCAATAAATAATTAACACTAAGAGAACAGTTTGTCATTTAGAAACACTAGGATTAATCCTTTCAATTACCATCTGGAATTTCTGAAAACTATCTGATTTGTTCAATCCCCGTTTACTGTCCTTCGAAAGTTCTCAAATTTCACTAATATGGCATGCCAGATATTCAGCTAATCTCCTTAGGAGAAAACAGGACAAGATATAAAGGAACTTAGTACTGGAACCACTCTGCTGATGGATAAAGGTCGATGAGAGGGGAGACCTTCCTTCCAATTCACATTAGCTGCCAACCCATAGGACCCTGGGCACGTCACCTAGGTTTTCCTTTGTAAAATCAGAGATGGCTAGACTGAAGCAGAGGATTTTACTTTTTATTTTTAGGTGAATCCTCTTGTGTAATGGAAGGGTATAGTCTATCAACATCCTGGCTCTAGGGAGATAGCAAAGGAGTTCCTTTTGGTCACACCCAAGTACAGGAAGTTTCCTCTTGCACACTGCACCACCTCTCCAGGTCTCCAAAACCACATCACACATTAATCATGGGGTGGGACAGATGTTCCAATGCAAGCTGTTCACACAGAGTAAGACTCATGGAGCCCGGCACAAATGTACTCAGTTACATGTTTCAGAAGCCAAATAGTGGATTAAGTGAAGGGTTTATTTATCTTGTGTGACAAGGAAACTGAGTGTGAGGTAAGGCAGCCCTAACGTGGCTGCTCAAGGACCAGGCTCCATCTATGTCCCTGCTCTGCCATCCTTAACAAGTGGTCCCACAGTGTCTGCAGAACCTCTGGGGCATTGTGTCTCCATCTCAGATAGGAAAAGAAGGGAAAGGAAAAAGCAGAGTCCATGCCAGCTGAGTCTGCCCATTTTTATTAGGAAAGCAATAACTTTCCTGGAAGCCTCATCCAGTCCAAGATAGAAGCCTTTCATTCACACCTCAGTGGACAGAATTATCCACGTGACCTTGAAGGAAATCTATGAATTTTTCGATGGGCACACTGCCACCCTGAATCAAATTGGAGATATAGTAGGTAGGTGCAAAAGAAATTGCAGTTTTTGCAATTATTTTTAACCTTTACAACCACAATTACTTTTGCACCAACCTAATAATAGCAAGAAAAAAGAGGTTAATGGAAATTGAGCAGGCTACTAACTGCATGTGCCCTAGGACTGAGAAAGTATTGGGACACAGATGGAGGTCCTCAAGCTAGTCACTGGATGACATGCAGATGGAGTCCTCACCAGACATCAAGAAAGCCATTACCGAAGCTCCTCCTTATGGAGAACTCACTGCACTCACTCCAGTGGAGATTCAGCTTCCTTTGACAACCAGCATAGGAGAGCTATTCATCAATGGCTGATGTGCCTGGGGAGACGGGCGGTCTCTAGGTGCTGACTCTGTTCCGATCACAGCCTGCTCGTCACCCAGGGCCCACTGACCTCCCTCCCTATTCACTCTCCCTCATCTTTCCCTCTCTCTCAGCTCTGAGAGTCCTTCCTGAAGCAGGAGTCTTAGCCTGTGCTCATTTCCCAAATTTCTAATCTACACACAGGAATCTGCCCTTTCTGAAGCCTAAGGGGTTTTTTGTTTTTTCGTTTGTTATTGTTTGTTTTTAATTTAGAATCCAAGAATATTCTCCTTTCTTTATCCCTCTTTTTTCTCTGAATCATCTTGCCCTTAAAGCATGAACACAGAATGCCATGCTCACTGACTGGGTCAAGAACCCAGGAGTATAACAAAATACCAGAAACAAAAAACAATTTAGATGTTAAAATATCATCCCTCTATTTTCCATTTGAGTTTTACCCAGAGACTCAAAATGTTAAACAGATAAAATTAGAACCAATGTGGTTAAAGGGAGGACCCCAGGGCCCTCTCCTATGAGGCTTGAGAAAAGTCGGACAAGGAAATTGAAAATTTACCAAATTAGAAAATCTCTATGGTCTCTTCCAGCTTGAAGGGTATATGATTCAAAATAAGGAGCAAACTTTTAGTCTATTTTCCCAAAACTTGAGAATAATCCCATATAATAAGTGTGACAGATGAACTAAACAATGATTGACGTGGGTGTGTTCCCAGCCCCTCCTTGATTCTGACCCTCCCCTTGGCTGGTTTCAGGCTGTTTCACTTCCCCACTCCCCAAGCAGGGTTTTGTAATAAGGAATAAACATGGAAGGATAAGAAACAAGAAGAGATACCAGGTCAAAAAGCTAATCCCAGAAATAATATATGATCCAGTAATTCTACTCCTAGGAATACACCCCCAAAAAACTGGAAACAGGTACTCAAACAAACACTTGTACACTCATATTCACAGCAGCGCTGTTCACAATAGCCAAAAGGTTAAAAACAACCCACATGTTCATCAACAGATGAATGAATGAATGAATTCATTCTATTGTGTGTGTATATATATATATATTTCTATTGTGTGTATATATATATAAATGTGTGTGGAAAATTATTCGACCATCAAAAGGAATAAATATTCATACATAAAGGATGAACCTTGAAAACATTATGCTAGTTGAAAGAAACCAGACACAAAAGGCCATGTATTGTATGAGAAATGTCCAGAATAGGTGAATCCGTAGAGACAGAAAGCAGGTTGGTGGTTGGTTGCCAGGGCCTGGGGGAGAGGCATGGGGAGTGACTGCTTAACGGGTTCAGGATTTTATTTTGGAAGGATGAAATGTTTTGGAACTAGATAGAGGTAGTGGTTGCACGGTATTGTGACTGCACTAAATGCCACAGAATTGTTCACTTTTAAATGGTTCATTTTAAGTTTTGTGAATTTCACCTAATTTTTAAAAAATCATTTAGGAGGAACAGGAGGAGCAGCAGCACCAGACAACGTTTGCAGGGAGTGTTTGAGGGCAGTGGCTGAGGAAAGAACAGCTGTGGGTGTGTAGGTAACGGACAGGAGAGAATGCTGCCGGCAATTCTACGCCCTATTCCCATCCCTGAAATCCAAGTAACATGAGCACTTTGTCGTCACGGTTACGAGCACAAACTCTGGAACCAGCCTCCCTGGTCTTTAAATCCCAGTGCTGTTACTACTAACTGTGACCTTGGGCAAGTTCCTTAACTGCTCCATACCTCAGTTTCCTCATCTGTAACATGGAGGTAATAATATGACATAGGAGCTGTTAAAAAGGTAAATGAATTAACTCACAGAAAGCACTAGAAGACAATGGGCCATCACAAGCCTTCAGCGAACGCTACCTGGTGTTCTTTATCAATCTGGTTTCATGGATCTTCCTCTTTGACCAAACCATTCCAGACATGAGCCCTGTCAGTTGTGCTTTGTAAATCTTATATCAATGTTTCCCTATTCTATGATTTGTTAAATGCAAACTTTGAAACAATTGTAAATAATATCACCTATAAACAAAGCTGCTTAGCTTCCTTGGGCTAACATAACAAAGTATCACAAACTGGGTGGCTTAGAATCACAGAAATTTATTCTCTCACTGTTCTAAAGGCTGGAAGTCAGGCATCAAGGTGTTGGTGGGGCCATGTTCCCTCCAAAGGCTCTAGGGAAGGATACTTCCTTGCTTCTTCCAGCTTCTGGTAGCCTCAGGCATCCCTTAGTGTATGGCAGCACAAGTCCAATCTCTGCCTCCAATCTCACATGGCCTTCTTCCTATGTGTCTTCACATCGTCTTCCCTCATGTACGTCTGTGTCCAAATTTCCCTCTTCTCATAAGGACACCAGCCATATTCAATTGGGGGCCTATGCTACCCCAGTATGACCTCATCTTAAGTGATTTTATCTGCAATGACCTTGTTTCCAAATAAGGTCATTCTGGGGTTCTAGGGTTAAAACTTCAATGTATATTTTAGGGGGTGTCACAATTCAATTCCTAACACCCAGCACTCTCCATACCTCTCTAATGTATTCATAAGCTCCACTGACACCTTTCTATGGTCCTTTCCAGACCAGCCAGCTGCTGGAACAATCTTGAAAGATAAAAAGCCTTCCTTCTGCAGACATATCTCTCATGTGATGCACAGCACTTTGTACATCTGTTATTAGTGATTGGTCACATTTGGTTCCTCTGCTAGTCTATGAATTCCCAAAGGGGGGAAGCACGTCATATACAACTTTGAAGAGTAGAAAAATACTCTTTATCTGATATCAGACCCTCTTCATATGATAAAAGTACTATAACATATTCAACTTTGAAGAGTAGAAGAATGCCTAATGCATGCAATGGAGCCTTGAACAGATGAGCAAAGAGAGGAAGAACGTGAAGGAAAAAAGAAAACTCAGATGTCTACTAACTCAATAGCCCCCACCTATGAGTGACACCAGGCCCTCAAGTCTCCTTTTCCATTTGTTCCACCTTTTGTTTCTCTCAAATGGGCCCCCATCTTTGCCTCCATCAAGACTCGGCTCTGGACTGCCAGTAGCCACTCTGACCCCCAACTAGAGCTGGTTCTCTGCAACTCCTAAATGAATGCTCCCTGACCAGTACAACCAACTCTGTGCCGGCCTTAGGGTTACAGCTCTCCCCTTCACAAGGCCATGACTTAGAGGACACGAGACTTTTTCCCAGATTTCCTATAGTTCAGCCTAAAGCCCACATACATAGTGATAGCTGAGCCTTATAGAACGTGCCAGACACTGTTCTATTCTCTTTACATGGATCAGCTCATTGGCACTGCGCAATAATCCAATGTGGCAGAAACTACTGTTATCCCTACTCTACAGATGATGAAACTGAGGCCTAGAGAAGTTAAATAACTTGGCCAACATCACGGCTAGTGAGTCTTGGGACCAGGATTTGAATTCAGGCACCCTAACAGCTGTTAAAACAAACGTATCCAATCTTGGAAATAGACAGATGGATGGCTACCTGTCTTTTCAAAGTGATATTTGAACATTACAGACAGAATCCAGAATTATCCTCTTCTTTAGGAGGTTTACCCTAATGATTAATTCTTTATGATTGATTAGGATATTCTACATTTCTGTAAGGGTAGACATTAACTTGTAGAAAGCTGACAGTGATTCAAATGATTCTTGACCGATAGCAATGCAAATGAGCTTCTTTTTAGTGGAAAAGAAACTCCAAATGTTACAGTTTTATTGTTCTCTAGGAGATCAGGCAGTTTCCTATCTAATTTAGCAAATTCATTCCAGCACTTTCTTTTCAGTGACTATAAATACTTCCGTCTCGACTGTAATCCTTTGAACCAGTTTTGCCATCCTGTCGGTTCCCTCATTAATGATATAATTAAATCTGTGACACATGTACATTCTATATTTTTATGAGAGCTATATTTTTAATGTCCTGATGTTTTTACTTGGCACACATGTTTAACCACTATACTAGAATAAAAGAATGAATGAAAGTTGAATCGGAAAATGTATGTTGATTATGCTTAAGAAGGGAATGCAACTCACAGTTGGAACCTACCAATTTCTGAAAGACTAATGAGTAAACTGAGACAAAAGAGTACTACTTTATCTATCTATCTATCTATCTTTATTTATTTCTATCTATTTATCTCTAGATATAGATATATTACCTATTATAATATATGGATTATATATCCCCACAAAAGACTTAGTAGAGCACAGAACAGCAGAACCTACTCTGGGGAAATCCGGTCTGCTGGTTTCTTTGGGAATTTGGTGGAAGACCGACATTGGAGACTAAGACTGGGACTTAGCAAAGAACCAGACATTCCCCAGGAGAGTGAACTGTATGTCTCTCAAAGGGTATGTTAAAAACAAAATTCAACTGAGTAAATTTTAAAGATCTTATTAGCTTTATTCAATGATTCATGAATTATGTATCATCCAACCTAGCAGATAGAAATGAGTTCTGAGGAACTGTATAACATGAAAGACTCTTCTAGGCAGAAGGGAGTGGGAATAAGGAATTGATACTAGCAAAAAAGCAGGTTGGTTACTGCAGTCACTTTCCTTTAGAGGATGGTAGGGGTCTATCAGGCAGATTACCTAACTAGTGCTGATCAGGCCATTCCTGTAGACTGATTTAAGATTCCATTTCTGGAAAACCAAAACTGTAATTAAGTTAAGCCTCAGTTTGTGAAATAATCAACTGTACTTTTTGGCCTGTTGTCTAGTTTTTAACGGGTGTGACCTCCTGAGGCTTCTTAAAATGAGAAACAATTAACACCTTTACCAAGAGCCTGGTTCATTACAAACCAAGTACTCCAATTCAAAACTGTTAATAGAAGTTAATAATGAAACAACTACAAGCATAATATTGTTGCTTGGAATACAGAAGATGCTAAATAAATATTGGATGAATTGAAAAACTGTCCCCCAGTGCAGAAAAATCACTTTGGCAAAACATAAAACCAAGTTGAACCAATTCAATTGAAGACATCTTTCAGAGCTATTAAAGTTGTTTCCTTTATTTGGGGAAAGATTATGACACACATACTTAATTCCAAGTCACTGGTAATCACTTGCTAATGGTGCTAATGGAGTTCTTAATTATGTGGGAAAGACTATAAATGACCTATTTTTCAAGTATTCAAAAATGAAGACATACATTAAAAACACATTGTATCCTTCTGTGTTTCTTTTCCAGGGTGGTTATGGGTATTTGTGGTTTCTATTTGTGGAACGATACCACCGACACACCACTGGATAAGAGATACTCCAGGCAGTATGAAGAGATGACTTTATAAAGTATTGGTAGGCTTCCTGAAATGAGTCATCAGTTAGGCAACGCTTACTGATTCATTCAAGGTACTCTTCTAAGTACTAGGGATACAGCAATAAACAAAATGCTTTGCCATCTTGGAGTTTAGATGCTAATTGGGAGAAACAGGCATGAAAAAAGAAAAACACATTATAAAATAGATGGTGATATTTGCTATGGAGAAAAGTAACAGGGACAGGCAAGAGGGAATTCCAGGTAGGGTTTGGGGAGGGGCTTGCAATTTAAAATAGGGTGGTTATTAAGGGCCTCACTGAATAAAGATTTTAAGGATGTGAGAGAGCAAACGCTATGGATATCTGGGGAATGTTGTGAGGCAGGAGCAAGCCTGGTGAGTTCAAGGCACAGTAAGAAAGTCCATGGGGAAGCAGAGCAAGTAAGGGGAAAGTGGTGGAGATGGGCATGGAATGGGATGACAGATCCAGTAGGGTTTGGGGTAGAGGACTGATAATGACCCACTGATGTCTTACCAGAATCACTCTGACCACTGGATTAAGAATAGATTGGAGACAGGTCCGGGCAGAGAAGAAAGACGAGTTAAGGGGCTATTACCCTACTGGATGGAAGCCACTGTTCCCAGCAGCTTTCCCTTCTGTACGTCAGGCCACTCAAAAATGTGTCCAGCCTGCTCTTGCGATGTCATCTTGCAGAATCAGATTTAAT
This sequence comes from Rhinolophus ferrumequinum, assembly GCF_004115265.2. Lineage (NCBI taxonomy): Eukaryota > Metazoa > Chordata > Mammalia > Chiroptera > Rhinolophidae > Rhinolophus > Rhinolophus ferrumequinum. The sequence goes on from NC_046297.1 coordinate 39,528,279, forward strand.
CTCTGCTCTGTAAGAAAACCAAAAAAGAGCAGAGAAAATGGGGCTGGGCATGAGGGTTATAGTTTCTCAGGAAATAAGAAAAAAAATAAAATCGCAATTTGCATTTTTGACAATCAAGGAAATTGACTGGACTGAAGTCGCCTTAGGAAGTAAAAAGCTAATGTTAGGAAGTTAAAAATAATAATACAATACAGAGTGTGCTGGAATAATTAGCCTTGAAAAGGGGTTGCCCTAGTGATCTCATTACATTTCCTCAAATGACTTTCCCAGGCAGTGGCAGGCAGGTGAGTAATAGGAAACCACTGGATGGCCGGGCACAATGGTCTAGTTTTAAAAAATCTATCATTTAATGTTGAAATAAATGGCAGAGCCCCAAAACATCGAAATCAATTAGATGACAGTTAAGGAAAATGGCACACACTAGTGTCCTATAGATAGCTCTCTTGGGATGTCTTATCACACCGTTCTTCACTATAAATTAAGACCATGAGCTGCTGGTGTCCATGGACACCTGCCAAATGCATGTAGCTAGAGGTTTGTGTACTTTTAAATTGTACAGCACCATCTAGTTTAGATGCAGAAGGCTGGTAGGGTTTTTTCCTAAATTGCACTCATGGAAACCAAGACCCACTACAGGTCAGTGCTTTTCCAACATGCCTGCTGACTTTTGTGAACCTAAACAAAAACCAATTACTCTCCAAGATCAAAACCTTCAGATACCTCAAGAGCAGTTTTAATTTAGTTTTAGAATTATGGCCTGGCTTTCTCCCTCCTCTATTGGTGTCTGATATAACCAAATTAAAAACATTGCCAAGTAATGGAAAGTTACTTGAATCTTCCTTTTAAGACTCTTCTCAATTTAGAAACATTATGATCATTTTTCTGGCTGGCCACAAACACATTTCTTTTAAAATGGAATCCCCTGTTGCTCATTTTGAGCTATTTTTCCCACCCCCTTTATTGACCTCCATCCATTTATCTCATTCTCTTGGAAGCCTGAACCTCAATTCTATAAATATGTTAAAAATAAAAACTGATCCCATTTGGACTGAAGTCATACTGTTGGATTTATTCTCAGATCACATCATGACTTAAACAATTCTTATTTGCTCTATAATATGCTTAAAATCCAGGTGTGGCCAGGCTTCAACCTCTAGGCATCCATAGCGGTCAAAGGAGAGAGCTCAAGTTGTACTATTCCTTCCCCATATCAGCTGATCCCCACTTCGGCTCTGCCTGTGCCCTAGGATCAACTGTCCTGCTATCTCTCGGCAGCTGGGCTGGGCTCTACTCACTTAGTGCCTACAAGCAGTCACCAAATTTGATATTGCTCCCTGCCCATAACTCCATCTAAAAAAGGTAATTTCCAATGTCAATCAACACCTCAGTGCTGCCCAAGAATTCTTCTAATGTGTCTACTCATTAATTCAATTCATTTTATTGAGCACCTACTATGTACAAGACATTAGGCCAGACACAGTGAATAATTGGTCTGCAGATAGCTCCATCTTCTGTTCCCCAGTAGCTATTTCTAACCTACACTATTCTCCTAGAGCCCCAGCCCAAACATCTCCCATATTCCTCTTAACAGTGACCAAAACGATGTTAGAAAAAGACTCTCTTAACTTTCTGTGCCATTCTCACATCTACACACATATCAACACCTTACCCATCTTTCCCCCCCTTCCCTCCTACATCAATTAAAAAGTATGGGATGATGTGATACAGAATTGCACACCTGAAATCTATGTAATTTTACTAACAATTGTCACCCCAATAAATTAAAAATAAATTAATTTAAAAAAAAAAAAGTATGATGTGGGTTCCATCACTTTCTATTTCCTTAGGTGTCTTGCTCCATCAACCATTCCCTCTCTCTTTTCTATCTTTAATCTCTTGCTAGTGGTTCTTTTCCAATAACATTTTTACATGTTCAAGTCTATCCTGAATTAAAAATTCATAAATAAGTGATCTCTCCTCTAAGTCCTTCTGTAGCATCCCACATATCCCAGTCTCTCCACAGCCAACCTTCTAGAAAGAGAAATCTACGCCTTATATTCCCACTTCATCATCTCAGCAACATTTACATCACTGGTTCCCAAATGTGAATCTATGTCTTCAATTCCTTCATATATGACCAAATATGTACTGAATATATCACCAGTTGGATGACCCAAGGCACTTCAAACCTTATATGGCTGAAATGGAACTCATCAAGTTCCCTATACTCCAAGAGCTTAGATCCCACCTTCATTACTTACTGGCAAGTTATTGAACCATTGTCTCTTTCAATGTCCTTGTTCATGAGCATCAAGAATTGTGAAGACTCTGAGATGTTACCCTACTTGCAAACTGGCGAGTTAGACTTCCATAGTTTAATGGAAGCTGGTAGAAGATACAAAACTCTTGGTCAGAGATGAAAGTGTTAATCAAGTTTAACCAGGAACCACAAGACAAACAAAAGCTTTATTTGGGGGTCTTTAGGAATTACAATGCTACAAACACAGATTTGGGTAGAAACCCAACTGTGTTATAAGGGGGAAAGAAAGAGACAAAATTTAGTAAGACAGAAGAAGGGAGGCTTCCAAAGGGGTCACACAACTCATTTTGAAAGAGCTGTGAATTTTACTAACAATTGTCACCCCAATAAATATAAATAAATAAATAAATAAATAAATAAATAAATAAATAAATAAATAAAAAGAAAGAGCTGTGATTGGTATAAGCAGACTTATAAGCAGTATAAGCAGACTTATACTGTGTTATATGATTGATTGCTTATGTCTATTGCTAGGTGAAAAATGTATTTCTTAATAAAGATTTCAGTGACACTGAGCCAGTTTCAGGAACTGTATCAAGATGTAACCATTTGGTTTAGCCCAATTCAAAGATTAGTTCACATGGAGGGTGTTAGCATCCTGGAGGCCTTCCTGTTCCATTTTAGATTTATCTCTTGATAATATCAATCTCATTTTGCTATTTTTCTTTCAAAAAGGACAGTTTGTTACTGACAACAACTGCAGTAGCCAGAGTATCAGCATGTTTCGTGCTGGTTCCTTGAGCCCCAGTCCCCACTGGGTGATGCAAAAAGAGTCCGATGACACCTGCACATGACATATGGTTACAAGACAGGAACGCTGAGTTTAGGGAAACTGATTTTTGTTCCAAAGGGACAGAAGATAATTCCCAGGGCTGTTTGTTACATGTTCAATAAAATGCAGGGAATGTTATAGTAGCTAACTCACCAAGTTGTTGTAAGTATTAAATGTGTTTAAAAAAAACAAGAGCCTTTAGAATAATGCTGGGCACATAGTAAGCACTAATATTATTTCATAGCCCTATCTCTCAATAGATCACTGGTTGAGGGTGTATGTTATTCATCTCTGTGAGCCCATGTCCAGTACAATGTGTTGCATACAGTAGTTTCATGAGGTCTGCTAAATAATCGGTTATCAAACATCTGACAATCTTAAAATATCACATGTGCTATTTTACATTCCAGACTACACTAAATGGTAGTCTGTGATGGTAGAAATCTTAAATACTGACTCATCTTAAACTTAACAAGAGGGGCCGGCCAGGTGGCTCAGGTGGTTAGAGCTCCATGCTCCTAACTCCGAAGGCTGCCAGTTCGATTCCCACAAGGGCCAGTGGGCTCTCAACCACAAGGGTGGCAGTTCAATTCCTGGAGTCCCGCTGGGGATGGTGGGCTCCGCCCCCTGCAACTAAGATTTAACAAGGCACCTTGAGCTGAGCTGCCTCCTGGATGGCTCAGTTGGTTGGAGCGCGTCCTCTCAACCACAAGGTTCCCGGTTTGACTTCCGCAAGGGATGGTGGGCTGTGCCCCCTGCAACTAGCAATGGCAACTGGACCTGGAGCTGAGCTGCGCCCTCCACAACTAAGACTGAAAGGACAACAACTTGACTTGGAAAAAGTCCTGGAAGTACACACTGTTCCCCAATAAAGTCCTATTCCCCTTTCCCAATAAAATCCTAAAAAAAAAAAAAAAAAAGAATACAGCAGCTTCACAGTTTGATGTTATGATCCAGGGTCCATTTAAAGAATGTCTTCCTACATAGCTGGTGAATAGCTGGTGAATAAAAATTGGTGCAATCTGTGTGGGGAAAAAAAAAAAACTTAACAAGAAATTACAATGTTAATGCTAATTGTGAAAGATGTCAAGTTAACATGAGTTTTGTGGGGGGAAAAATCACCTAATATCCTGCTTTTTAAAATAGATTTAATAATGTGTAAAGGCTTGTTTTAAAAATACGTCCCATGGAAAGTATTATTATCCCTTTAAATAAGTTGTAGGTTAATCGGGGCAACTTCAGACAAAAAATTGCCTTTGCCCTTACAGTTAGTTTGACCTATAGCACAGTAAGTCTCCAATGAATTCACAACCAAGTCAGTCACGATTGTATTTTATAATAACATGAAACTTATTTAGGAAATAAAGATGTTTTGAGTACATTCTTTGTGCCAAGTACTGTCCTAGGTGGTGGGAATATCCTAGGCAGAGGAAAAGGCCAGTATCCTTCCTGCCTTCCAGGACTCCCGTTCAGAAGGGAAGAGAAGTATCAAAAAGTCAAATACAAAAATGTTGGGGGAGTTGACTGAACACCAAAAAAAAACGGCATCCCATTTCTCTGCCCAAGGTCTGAACCGATTAAGAAATAAGATAAAGAGAATTTGCATGCAGAGACCAAAATATCACTTTTAAAACTGATGAAGCTGTTACAGAGAACCTGGCTTTAGAGTAGGAGCCATGTGAGTTTTCAACTCCCAGTTCCCCGGAGACTCAGCCACCCAGTCACAGAAGATGCTGGATCACCACAGGCAGTGTCCCCAGGACACTGGGCATTTACTCTTTATATATGGCTGAAAACAACTGGGAACAAGTGCTCTCTGCAGGCAGGCAGATCCCAAAAAGGAAGACAGCAGAAGGGTCTCTGCTACTCATGTCCAGTTCCTCCTCGAACTCATCCTCAGATAACCCCACTTCCCATTTGTAGGGAGGAGAAAGGGATGGAGCAAAAGGCCGGGAGTGTTGAGGAAAATGCCCTCCTCATGGAAATCAGAGGAATGAAGGGAAAAATATTCCCCTCTAACAATGAATCAGATATTTTCAGGAACAAATAATAGCTATGGATAATATAAGAAAGGATAGTAGGGGAAGAGCCTTCTTTACCCAGGATGTTCAGGGAAGGCCTCTCTAAGGAGTAGCTTTTGGGTTAGAATGTCAAGAAACAGCAAGCACAAAAGCTCTGAGATGGGAATAAATTGGGTGGGACTGAGAACATGTCGAAAGGTGGCCAGGTGTCGTAGGCTGAATAATAAACAATGCCCATCCTCCCAAAGATGTCTATGTCCTAATCCCTGGGAACTGTGAATATGTTATCTTAATGGCAAAAGGGACTTTGCAGATGTGATTAACTTAAGGACCTTGAGATGGGAAGATTATTCTGAATTATCCAGCTGGACCCAACGTAATCACAAGAGTCCTTATAAGAGGGAACAGGAGGGAAACAGAGGGAGGATGGAAGATGCTACACTGCATGCTTTGAACATAGAAGATGGAATGAAAAGCCAAGAAATATACAGTGGCACCTCAGTTTTCGAACATAATCCATTCCGGAAGACCATTTGAGTTCTGAAACGTTCAAAAACAGCCAACAGTTAGGCCTCAGGACCTTGCACTCAGTGGAAGTTGCGTGACATATTTGACTTCTGAGGCGTGTTTGAAAACTGAAACTCTTTCTTCCAGGTTTACGGTGTTCATAAACCAAAATGTTCATCAACAGAGACGTTCGAAAACCGAGGTAGTACCGTAGATGGCCTCTGAAAGCTAGAAAAGGCAAAGAAATAGATTTTCACCTAGAGCCCCCAGAAAAAACACAGCCCTCTCAACACCATGATTTTAGGACTTCTGACCTCCAGCCAGAACTCTTAAGAGAATTGATTTGTATTATTTAGGCCACCAATGTTTGTGATAATTTGTAACAGTAGAAAAATAATACAAGCAGTGTGAACAAGAGTGAAGTGAAAAATATATGAAGTCCAAGAGTTTGCTAAGGGCCAGATTATGCTGGCCCTTGTAGGTCATGTAAAGAGTTTCGGTTTTATTCTGGTTGCTGTTGATAACCATGGGAGTGTGTTAAGTAGAGGAATGATGTTTTCTAACTTATGCTTCAAAAAAGATTACTCTGGCTGCTTGTAGAGAAAGAGTAGAGGCCAAAAGACCAGTAGTCCAGGTGTCTTGAACCAGGGTTGCAACATTGGAAAGAATGAAAAGTGGTCAGATTTAGGATATCCTTTAGAGTCAAAGATGAGAATACTGATGGATTGACTGTGAATTGTAAGGAAGAAAGAAGATGAAGGAAGACTCCAGAATTTTTAGCCAGAGTTACCAAATAAAAATGGTGGATGATGGTACTTCTAACTCAAATGGGGAAGGCTTTGTGAAGGCAAAGAATGGGTTGCAGGTGATAGGAAAATCAATAGTTCTATATCTGTCATACTAAGGTTGCTATGCCTATTAGATATCCAAGTGGAGAAGTTAAGTCAAAAATATGGATATACAACTTTGGAGACCAGGGAAGAGATCTAGGCTGGCAATCAAAACTTGAATACCATGAGTATATAAAGCCATGGACTGGAAGACACCACCTAGCAGGAGGGTGTAGATAGAGCAGAGGAATGAGGATAGATCCTGAGGCATTCTTACCTTTAAAGGTCAGCTGGGAGGAGGAGGCAAATGCAAAAGAAATGGAGACCTAGTGATCAGTGAAGAAAGAAGGAAACCAGGAGAGTAGGTGTCTCAGAAACCTCAAGGGGAAAAAAAAAGTGTTTCCAGGTGGAAATGAATATACAATGAATATACAAAGAGCTTATTTTCAGCCACTGTCTCAGACTCATCATATCTAATTAGTGAAAGAGATCTGAGAAGTACATAGTCTCACACACTTACAAAGGGAAAAGGGACACAATTCCCGGTGACAGATCCTAGCCAGTTTGAGGCTTTGGTTCAGACAGTGCAGAGTATGAATAAAAGATTTAGTGTTTTATATGGTCACTTAATTAAGCTGCATATTATGTTAATATAGTATCATGAAAATTTACATTTACATTTATTGAGTAATATTGACTCCCTCTTATTGATACTCTTTTTGATTTCTTACAAGTAAAAGCAATACCTTTGTCATTTGTCTCACTTTTGAAAAACATAAATATTTGAATATTTGTTTCATAAGTAAATTTTAGACTCAGCAGATTTTTAAAAACTACATTCTATAAATAATCTACAAAAATAGTTACAAGGCACGTTTGGTATCTTTTCAAAACTTCTGTAAGATTAAGTTCTAGCGTTGAAATATTTTAGCACGTTAAAGAAGTCAGTGACAAAAACAAATCCCCCAACGTGTGTATGAGATAGAGATAAAGATGGAAAAGATACAGAAAGATGCAGAAAGACAGAGACAGAGATAAAGAGAGAATGTCTGTGTGATTAGATTCAGATTATACCGCATCTTCGTCAGGAACATCACAGAAGTAAGGTTGTGTTGTCATTGCATCTGGTCAGGATCTATCATTGATGGTAATTAACTTTCACCACTAGATCAAGATGTTGTTGTGCCAGACCTCTCCACTACAAAGTTATACTTTTCCCCTCTGTAATTAGCATGTATTTTTTTAGGGAAGTACCTGAAACTATGCAGATATCCTGTTACTCATCAATATTTCAATTTCTTAATTTACTTATGTCATATTAATTCATTGTTCTATTTTATTCAATGGATTTTAATCCATTATTATCAAGCTGGCTTTTGTGTCCTTTGGCACAAGAAGATATTTCGGGCTCATCCTGTACTTTTCCTGCTTCAGCCCTGGAATCAGCCATTTCTCCAAGGGGTCCTGGATCCTTTTAGTGGAGAGTGGTACTTAGAATCAAGATCTAGCTGTTAGGAATAGAGAGTCCAGAAATAAATCCACGCCTATATGGCCATTTAATCTACGACAATGGAAGCAAGAATGTACGATGGAGTAATGACAGTCTATTCAATAAATGGTCCTGGGAAACCTGGACAGACACATGCAAAAAAATGAAGTTGGACCACCTCCTTACACCATATACAAAAATAAATTCAAAATGGCTTAAAGACTTAAATGTAAGATCTGAAACCATAAAATACCTAGAAGAAAATATAGGAAGAAACTTCTCAGACATTACCCGGAGTAAGATTTTTACTGATATATACCCTCGCTCGAGGGAACTAAGAGAAAAAATAAACATGTGGGATTATATCAAACTAAAAAGTTTTTTCACAGCAAAGGAAACCATCAATAAAACAAGAAGGGATCCTACTGAATGGGAAAAGATATTTGCCAATGATATATCTGATAAGGGATTAATATCACAAATCTATGGAAAACTCACTCAACTCAACTCCAAAAAAACAAACGATCCAATTAAAAAATGGGCAGAGGACTTGAAGAGACATTTTTCTAAAAAGGACATACAGATGTCAAACAGACATATGAAGAAATGCTCAACCTCACTAACCATCAGAGAAATGCAAATAAAAACCACAATGAGATACCACCTCACCCCAGTCAAAATGGCTATCATCAATAAATCAACAAACAACAAGTGCTGGCGCGGATGTGGAGAAAAGGGAACGCTTGTGCACTGTTGGTGGGATTGCAGACTGGTGCAGCCGCTATGGAAAACAGTATGGAGGTATCTCAAAAATCTGAAAATGGAACTACCTTATGATCCAGTAATTCCACTCCTAGGTATCTATCCGGAGAAATCCAAAACTCCAATTCAAAAATCTTTATGCACTCCTATGTTTATTGCAGCACTATACACAATAGCTAAGACATGGAAACAACCAAAATGCCCATTGGTAGATGACTGGATTAAGAAACTGTGGTACATTTATACAATGGAGTATTATGCAGCCATAAAGAAGAAAGAAATCTTACCATTTGCAACAACATGGATGGATCTAGAGAACATTATGTTAAGTGAAATAAGTCAGACAGAGAAAGATAAGTACCATATGATCTCACTTATTTGCGGATTCTAAAGAAAAGAATAAGTGAATGAACAAATCAGAAACAGTTTGGGAGACAATGAGGAAAAACTGAGGGTTGCTAGATGGGCGGGAGGGGTGGGGGGTGGGGGGGGAGGGTGAGGGGATTGGAGGGCAGTCGGTGACCACAGGATGGCCACGGGGTTTGAAAATTAATCTGGGGAACGTAATTTGGTGGTTACCAGAGCGTAAGGGGGTTGGGGGGTGGGGGATGAGGGTGAGGGGGATCAAATGTATGGTGATGGAAGGGGAGCTGACTCTGGGTGGTGAACACACAGTGTGATTTATGGATGATGTGATACAGAATTGCACACCTGAAATCTATGTAATTTTACTAACAATTGTCACCCCAATAAATTAAAAATAAATTAATTAAAAAAAAAAAAAAGATCTAGCTGTTAGATGTGCTCTTGCTATTGGGGTGTACTGCACCCAGGCCCTCTCAAATGACAGAGCTAAGGAAGTATGTGTACGTATAGGCACACACACAGACACCTCTATTTATTTCTATGTGTATCTATGTATATTGAAAACTATGAATTCACAGTGATATCTCTAATTCCAAACCAACAACAGAGGGTTCATCCGTTTTCCTCCTTTCCATATTTGTAACTCTCTTCTCTGACAGTGAGAAATTTTGCTCCACTATCCTCAATATACTTATTGGAACACTCCCTGTTATAATAGCCCATCACAACCATCCCCTGCTGACAAAGACACCCTTTTCATCCTCTCAGGCTCTGACACCTCCTGCCAGGTTGGCCTCCCCTATGAATGCTCCTCTTATCCCCTTGGACTCCAATACCCAGTGCCAGGGTGCCACTTCTCCTTACCTGTCCTGGGCTCTGACACCACATATTGAGCTACCATGACCCTGTCATATGACTGTGTGCCCCACCTTGCTCAGGCTCTGAGCCCCATGGCAGGCCCCACCCCACCTCATGCATACACCCACCTCACCCTGCTTGGGCTCTGATGCCCCAGCTGGCCTACCTCCCTGCATGCACATCCACCTTCTCTTGATCAGGCTCTCATACCCTACTTTGGGTCACTGACACCTCCTGCCCCCAAAAAGATCACTGACCTGCTCAATCCCACCTAACGGCTTTTGAGCTGAATTATTCTAGAATGAAAGAGAAAGGAAAACATGAGGAAAGAGACTAGGACAACGTTCTGCTTCTTAAAATGCTAAATGTTCTTAAAAATATTCTGTGAAAGAAATGCGTTCCTGTTGAGTAGTACTATTTACAAAAATTGCCGATTAGTAGGGACAACTCAAACAACAAGTGAAACTCTATCATATTTAAATTTAGCAATATGTAAGAAGCTTGAGATGCCATAGTGGCTAAGAACAGCAATGTTTCTCTATTTTTAGGTAAAGTGGAAACTGAATTCTTGTTATTCAGGAGAAGGAGGTTTTGTTGTTGTTGGAGTGAACCTAAGGTTCATTGCTACTGTCTCCCTTTCTTCTTTGAAGGGATCCAGGGGAATCAGGGAGGACAGTCACCTTCCAAGGCAACGAGGATGCTAGAAGGATAAACTAAGGCTTACCTTTAATTCGCCTGGGCAACGCCACATGTAGATGAGAACACAGGTCACTGGGAGAAGTAGAGGAGCCCCAAACTGGCCTGAAGTCCCAGAAGCGTGGCCTCGGGAGGGGGAAACTGACTCCAAGATAAGCCTTCATAGTGAATTATAAAGACTAAAACTATCTTTGTTACCAGGGTTACTTTAAATCAGAACTCATAAATATTAAAGATTGAATACAACTGTTAGGAAAGTTACCAAATTGTATATCGCATGTGTTTCATTTTTGTGATAGATATGTGATGTTTAAACAGAATATCATTAAGCATTTCTACTTTCAGCCATGATGGACTAGATTATACCTAACCAACTCTCTCACCAAGAACAGCTAGAAAGGTTGAATAAAAGACAATATACATCTGTTTGAAGGCATCCGAAAGCTACCAAAAGAGTTAAGAATTGAGAACCCATAATCTTGTCTTTATGTTCCTCCCAGAAGCAGGTTCTAAGAGAAGGATTTGACTATAAGGAGGTGATTCCAGGAAACATTAGTAGGGAAGTAGGGAAGTGAGACAAGGAAGGGAAGGCGATTGAAAAGAGGATTGGTTATCACACAAGTTGCCACTGTGAATATCCGGACCTAGAGTCCATAGGGGAAGTCTGGAATACCTCCTGTTCCAGAGTTATCTCACCCAAGCAGCAAGACAGCTGGAGTATTTATACTCCAACTGCATTTTATCCAGCCTTTATGACCATGATACCAAAACTAGACAATACTCCAAGAATGAAGGAAAATAGACCAGTCTCTCTTACGAACACAGATATAAAAATCCAAAAGAAAATATTAGCTAACCAAGTCTAGTTATAAGAGGATAACATGCCACATCCAGGTTGGATTTATCCCAGAATGCAAGACTGGCTTAAATTTGCATGTCAATTAGTTTATATCACCCCATGAGCAAACGAGAGGAGAAAATCATATGGTCATTTACATAAAATGTTATTTAACATTCAGTTTGGATACTTATTAAATATATTTTTAGTTTTTAAAAGAACAAAGAGTGAACAATACATATAATTTCCACTCAGCTAATTGCCTGGCTTATTTTAAATCTTACAGTTAAGTAAAATGACCAGGGTATAAGAGAGGCTTACGCTAATTACAAGACCAAGTTTAAAGGGCCTAGGGAACCTCTTGAATGGGCATAGCTATATTGAGAGTACGAACAATGATGGTAAAAGAAAATGTGTATTACGAACCAGGGAGTCAAACTCAATTCTTCAGAGGTGGCAAGTTGGAAAAGATTGAGAGAGGGCAACAAGCAGGCTAAGTGTACATCGGCTCGTGATATAGGTTAAAATAGGGCTATATGTACATAAAGTCAAGGGGTATAACTGTAGGGACAAGCCTATAGAAGCATGAATCCAGAAGATAAAGGAGACCAATATATCAGTCCAGGAAGGAATAGATGACTATCTTAAGTAATGATCCAAGTAGAGTCTTATACGCTACTCTAGGTGGATGTAAGGCAAGTAGAAAGTGAGTTGCTATGCCAAGAAAGCCAGCGACATGGGTAGAAGTTCAACAGGAATGAAATGAGTTCAGAAGAGAGTCGGGTCTAGTTAATGGCCTGAGGGTAAAACCCTATCAGGCAGCTGAGCCTATAGAGGTCCAAGAGGCAGATGCTGGTGTCAAGATGCCACACTATTCACTCATTCAACAACATTTACTTAGGGTCTACCATGTTGAAAGCAAATCCTTTCCCTCAATGATGGCAACATCTGGTGTGGAAGACAAGCAAAGGAAAACAGGAAACGTAACAAGACAAGGTAAATGTAAAGTTAGAGCAACACAAAATGTATTTTATGAGCACAAAAAGGGGTACCTACCTCAATCTAAAGGTGCACTACCCAATATGGTAGACATTAACCACATGTGACTACTTAAATTTAAATTAATTAAAATCAAGTAAAATTTAACATTCAGTTCCTTAGTCATACTAGCCATATTTCAAGTGCTCAAAAGCCACATGTGGCTAATGGCTACCATATAAAACAGTATAAATATAGAATACTTCCACTGTTACAGAAAGTTCTGCTGGACAACACTGAATTCTAAAGTAATCACAGAAGGCTTTTTGATGCCTGAGTTAGTCTTTAAAATACGTAAGAGTTATACAGGTAAATTAAGAACATTGTAAAGAATAAGAAATGAATCTAGAAACTGAGTCAGGAGTATATCATTTAGAACTAAATTCTGTATAAATGAGCTTAGATTCTGTCTCTTTGTTGGAGTGCCCCAAATTTACTCTCAGTTCAACTCAGACATGCATAGAAAATGTAGACTTCTTTTAACTATGGCTTATGTAACTTCATAGGGACTGGGAAAGAGGTTGTTAGGACAACATTAGTATTTGTTTGCTGCTGCTGGGTTATGGGGTCCCTTAACCCTGGCCTCTGTGGTGATGGGGTCCCTTGTCCCTCTGGGCACTGCTTGACCCAATGATGATGAGGTGTTGCAGCCAGTTCATGTCAGCTGTCAAGAATCAAGTATATACATCTTTTCTCAACTCTGTTCAGTAACATCATGTTGAGGGCTTGCAATTCATCACAGCAGAAGTATTTACACCACAGAAATCAGCAAACACGTGAATTAATTTTTTGTTTTTTCCCCCACAGAGCAGTAGTTTAGCAGCATACCACCAATTCCCACTTCTGCAAATGGAGTAGTTCATGGGCTGGACTCTCAACTCACCCAGAGCCGGATGCTCTCCTAGGCTGCTTCAGCCTTACCTTGGCCTTCACTGGGACCTGTCGAGTCCCCTCAGTCTCTGCCACATCTTCCAAATGATTCCCTGTCCAGGACTCAGGGTCCCCTTGCCTTTGACTATGGCTGGCCCTAGGGCAACCCTCCTGGTTCTCAATTCAGTAGACAATATAAAGGTGGGACTACCCAGGGGAAATAGAGGTAACTTATACTAGGCTCTCAGCTTAAAGGATATAGGTGTCAGTCAGCAGTTATTTCAAACTTGGCCTGGTTTTCATTTGGATGGTAGTTCTGTGTCAGTAATTCACTCCTTAATTATGTCTAATAGTCACTTCAGCCCAAAATGTGTTCTAGGCTCCTTTTTGATTGGTGTATAGTTAGGTATTCCCAGCTGAGAGGTTTAAGATTTATGAAATTTTTGGTTTATTAGATTTAAAGAAGATTTATAAGATTCAAAGTGATGTTTTGGTCCCAAGATCCATCTGAGGAATTCTTAGATGCTGTATTCCAAAGAATATACAAAATCCAGAAGAAAAGATCACCAGTGGGACTACTAAGGACAAGACCTTGTAAATGGTGGCAAAGGCACAATTTACAAACCCTTTGAGTCTACTTGGATACTCCTCCCTGCAATCACTGCTTTTATGAGTTGTGGGTTGTCATGGTGATTGGGAGTAGGCTGAAGTGCGGAGTGCTTATGAAAGATTTATAATATGCAACTTACAGTATATAAATCCTGTCAGCATTTACTCCCCTGAGCCAGCTTTGAGACAGCACATGTCCCACGGCCATGTTTCCATGGGATGCCACATGGTCAATAATGTGGCCTGGGGATCTACAAGACAAACTTCTGTCTGACCTCTGTTCCTGCCTTAGTTAGCCCTTACAAGGCTGCACCATTTTGTCTTTTTCCAGCAATCCAACCTTACATCTATAGGAAGAGAGGAGACAAATCAATGTAGGGTTTGAATTATATGTAGGGTTTGGCCTCAGGAACAAAATTTAAGGAGTGCCAACAAAAACCCTCATTAACCAAAATAAATAATATTTTAGTGCAAAATTTAAAAAATCGAAACGAATGCCAGAAACTCCATGGTGAGAAAAATAGGACAATTTTAAATAAAGACAAGTTGCTTGTTTTCTGACTGTATTATTTTGCAATGGGAACAGTCATTTCCAATCAGCCTGCTATTACCAGTCCTCACCTGTCAAGTCCCCCTGGACGGGTTTATGAGAATTGACAATGGCATGCAACAGGTTGAGCAACCCAGGACTTTATAGACTATTCAAAATCTAGGAGCCCATTTTGATAAGTGTATATAAGGGCCCACATTTCTTCTTCTGCCTCAGGCCCCAATATGGCTCAGCAGAGCATTAGCCACTGACCTCAGATGTGCTGACTTTAGCCTAGGTTGCTCTGTGCTAGAGTGATCGAGAGGTGAGGCAGAACTGGCCTGCTCTCAGACAAGTAGGGAGGATTTCCTGAGACGGCTGGAGCCCCATGCTACAGACAGAGCTGAGTCATGAAGTCCAGAGCACTGGTAGAGCCATGGTTAGTGCCAGCAGTCTTCACATCTGTGGAGCAGATATGAGGTGTCCACAGACCCTGGAGAAGGGATCCTGAGCAACTGCACTCGAGGCAAGGCCCTGAGAAACACAGGAAATGTAATGAGTTCTTGTCCCTGCTTCCCAGAGTGAGAACCACCCCACATGGGAGGTGGGCTGCGCTCCCTGCAACTAAAGATTGAAAGAGCAACCGGACTTGAAGCTGAGCTGCGCCCTCCACGGCTAGATTGGAGGACGACCTGGAGCTGGTGGGCCCTGGAGAGGCACACTATTCCCCAGAATTCCCCAATAAAATTAAAAAGAAAAAAACCTGCTCTTAAAATCTATAGTGTCATTATGTGTCTGTAAAGCTTATATATATACCTGTCCCTGCCTAAGCTAGCTCTCAAACTCACTCAGTCATTCACCCAGGAAGTAGTTAAGAGGTGACCATGTGCACAAAGCACTATACCAGGGACTATGGTAGATTTTTCAGTTTATAGAAGTGAGAAATGAGGATCTTTCCAGTTCTGGGCCTCTGGTAAAAAACAATTCTTCCTCATTTCCCTCATTTCCTCAGTTGCTCTAGGAACAGTAACCAGGGTCTCATGTGATTATACCTGGGTGTACATGACTATGTCTTTCAAAGATGGTACTGGAACAATTGAATGTTTGTTGCAAGCTGTATTTAATAAAACTAATATTTAAAATCCAACCCTCTTTGCTGAAGAGATCAACAGATAATTTACTATACTATCAAAACTAGCAGTCTGAACGCCTTGAAATAATACCACCAAAGGGTTCTAAGCAGAATAGATGAAAGGGATATTCCTTATGGCATGAATTCATTTGAACTGATATTGTAAATTGCATATGCTGCTTATGGTTTTGTTTTAAATCCAGTAATATAAGACATATTCTTATGATATTTTTCCACTAAACTTCCATGCCCCATAATTACTTGAATCACAATATAAATATAAATCAGTTCTTATTTCAGAAGTTTCTCCTATTTTATCACATTGACATCCATCAACTGACAAGATGCAAGAAACTTAATGTTCAACTGATGAAACTTTAACAAAAGGATTATTATTAGAAAATAGAGTTGCCCTTCAGGCACCAATTAAAATTTACACCCAAAAATTGCCAATGTGTGATGATGATGAATAACAGCTAACATCTATTGAGCACTTACTGTGTTCCAGGCCCTGTGCTAAGTGCTTCGCATGCTTTGTTTTGTTTATTCAGCACAGCTACTCATTACACGTACCATTATTATCTACATTTTACAAATGAGGACCAGAGACATAGGGACATGAGTAATTTTCAAGATTGTACAAAGAGTCACTCCCAAGCTTCTGATGGAGAGATAGCTGCCTGCTTTTCTGCCTTCCCCCACTGGACTGTAAGCTGCTTGAAGGCAGGGACTATACTCCATTCACTGTTGTCTCCCAGAGGTTTAACATAAAGTGGACACCCATCAAATCACTCCCTCCATCTTTCCCATTTGTCAAGTCAAAAGCCTTGGAATTGCGGAGAAGGAAGAAACTGTCCTCTACCCTCAAGTTTCTTTGGCTGGTCTAATAATCAAATAGACATGAGACAGATTAGCAATAGAAAATAACCAAATTTAATACATACATATGTATGGGAACTCTGCAGGCATGAGAGAGTCAGAGACCCCATATGCACAAGAGGTTCAGTGATAGAAAGGGAGATTGAGGTATATGTGACATACTGAGCTAGGGATGAGGTAATGCACAGTCACTGCAGGGAGAACATATATTCTGTAATTAGTAGTTTGCCCTCCCAAATAGGTAGGAAAAAGTCATTTCTGGTGATAACGCTTATCATGGACCAGGCTAACTCTTTTGGTGATAACTCTTATCATGGACCTAACTTAAATTCTTGTAAATAGGTAAAGGGAGAGCAGAAGTTTCTCTTGAGCCCACGAGGTCTCAGTTGCCTTTAGCTCAAAATAATCCACATACCATTAAGTCACATCTTGGGGTGGCTTGTTCCAAAACTCTACATAATCATCCTTGATTCCTCTCTTTCTTTTTTACCCCACATCCATCCATTAGCAAATCCCATCAGTTCCACCTTTAAATAGATGCAGAATCTGACAACTTCTTGCCCATTCCACCATCACCATCATGGTCTAGCCACCATCACTTCTCCTGAATTACTGCAACAGCCTTCTACTGGTCTCTGCACTTTTAGACTTTGTCCTCCTACTGATCTTGCAAAAACTTGAAGCAGATATTTTCATTCGCTACTTGAAGCCCTTCAGTAGCTTCCCATCTTACTCAAAGTAAAAAGCCCAGTGCCCTAAAGACCCTCCAGGAGCCAACCTCTGTAACAGTCTGTCATCTCCTAACCATCTCCACCTCACTCTTCTGCTCCAACCACACTGGCCTTCATGGTGTTTCTTAAACATGCCAGGTTGCTCCTGCCTCAGGACCTTGGCACTGCTCCCTTTGCCTGGCATATCTGGCCTCAGATGTCTGCACTGCGCACTCTTTCAACCTCATTTAAATCCTAAATCAAACATCACCTTCTCAGTAAGGTCTTCCCTGGCCATCTTATTGATTATTACAATCCAACCCACCCCCTACAGCACTCCCCGTCTCCCTTCTCTACTTCACTTTTTTCCCAGCACACATCATCACTATATGCTATATAGTGCACATTTTAATTTTGGTATTGTCTGTCTTTTCCCTCCTCTAGGCCCTAGGCCTCCTGGGAGTGGTTGACATTCTGAAGTCCTTCCAGGAATATTATTGGTGAGCTGAAGGAAACGCTCAGTGCCGGCCTGCCTTCTGGGTATCCTACCGCGCTTACAAAAACCTTATTAAGTGGAGATCCCCAAAGGTATCAGAGAAACATTATAATCCCCATTTATTAATAGAAAGTTTGGTTGGTTTAAAATCATGTAATCACAGTATGTTAAAAGTGAAAAGACCCGATAGATCAGGAATTCTTAATCTTTTTGTGTCCCAGAGCCCTTTAGAAGTCTGGTGAAGCCCATTAACCCCTTCTGCCTTTAATGCTTTTAAATGTATAATATTAATATAAACAAATAGAATTACAGAGAAACCTATTATATTAAAATATAGCCATCAAAATATTTTACAAAATATTTTACAGGTGAGGGTTGCACAACAGGGTGAATATATTATAATTAACGTTACTAAATTATACTTTAAAAATGGCCAAAATGGAAAATTTTTTGTTATATATTTTACCACAATTATAAAATATTTAAATTTTTGTGATACAGTAGTATGTATTAAATAACAAGATCTAGCCACAAGTCTCACAACTACTATAATTTCAAAGCTGTGAGGGGAGTAAATGATACTTGCAAATTTCTACAACTACCGTAATGTGAATGAAAACATCTGTGATTTCTATTGATAAGAAAGTCTCAGACACTGCTAACACGACTGTGGTATCTGGCCTATATTTGTCATTGAAGGTAACACCAAATTTCAGTTAGAGCTTCGTGAAGATAGAGACATTACAATGAACTCCCATTACACACCGTCTTGTTCTATCTGTTCCCGTCAGAGATGAAACATAAGACGAGGGAGATCTAAGAATCTAAAATAAGAGGTTTAAGTAAACTCTCATACCCAGACCCCCAACTCTAGACAAGGCACATAGAATCAGGGGACACTCAGTGGACAGGGTAGGGCCTTAAAGACGCAGGTAAGTCATTTTGCTTATGTCTAGGAATGAGTCAAGTAAAGGAGAACTTAGCTATTTCCATTTCCCAGTGAGGATCTCACTTACTGCCCTCAGAAAGCTGTCTGCATTTTGATTCCACTACTTCTGAGACCTAGGACATATTTTTAATCTCAGTATTTGAGTTTCCTCGTCTGTAAAATGAGAACAGTGACTGCATTCACCACACTGGGCTATTGTAAGGATTATATGAAATAATATATTTAAAGCTCATATAACAGCACCTGGCATGTTAAGATCAATAAATACTTATTAAATTACATCCATAGTAACTTACCCTTCAATTTTTCCTAATGACAAGAGGTAATCTGTCAATTCAGCTGTGAGAGTTAAATGTCTGGGAATCTTTTAAAGACAACTGATTAAATTTAGATATTATGTTTTATTTCTTTCTAGCCCTACTTTAATTTCTAGATTGCTGTCGCCCAGCCTCCATGGCCTAACTCCTTCTGCAAAGAATGAGCTGCCACAAATCCTCCTGAAAGAATGCCTTCGCATTCTCTCATGGCTTTTTCTGTGTGTCTGGGATGAAAAAAGAACACTTGAGTGGGGTAAGTAAGGGTGGCCACTCTCTGCCCTCACCCAAGGTACACACACTTAATAGATGTTCTTGAATTTTCCTATTCTGCAGGCTAATGCATAAGGGTCAGGCAAATTAAATATAAGTTTAAACCTCAAAACATTTAGTGTTTTAGGTGAATGTTACGCTGAATTCACAGAAAGGAAAAAAACTACTCTAAATAAACATTTCCTGGCACAATAATTTTCTGTGAAGGGGAGAGCAGTACACACTGGAAAGTAGAGCTAATTTGGGGCTGTGGGATAATGAAGGAGGCTGATAGGAACCCCAGGATTCAGGTAATGGGTGGAGCATTTTGTGAGGGGCTCAGGGGACTCTGGGTACTCAACACCAAGGGGGGGAGCCACTACTGGGGGGGTACCAAGCCCCTTTTTTTTCACATTCTTCACTTTCTCTTATCTATACCACAAGTCTCTTATCTCTGTCTCCCAACCTCCATCCTGTCCACTACCCAGGACCACCTAATAATTTGTGAGGTCCAGTTCAAAATGAAAATATGAGGTCCCTTTGTTCAAAAATTATTTTAAAAATGTTAAGATGGCCAAAGCAGACCATTAAACCAAGCACAGGTCCCTTTGACGTGCAGCTGGATCCTATGGCACTGCGCGGGTCACACACCTATGCAGCTGGCCCTGCCTCTTTCTTTCTCTGCTGGTGCCTCATTTCTCACCTATCTGCCTCTGTCTTCATAATGACACTTACCCGTGTGCCGGCCTCATGTAAACTTTAGGATTATAGACTCCTAGATGGTTCAAGCTGCAAAAGCTCCTAGAAGGCCAGCTTCTTTAGTTTTACACAACAGGAAACAAAGGGGTCGGTTAAAGGACAACCTTAAAACCTACTGATCACACCTGGTTTTTCTGACCACCGGGACAGGGCTCTCCCCACTGAAGAGGGGGCTGCCTACTTCTCTTTTACAGCAAGTTTTCTAGTTAAACTCATTTGGAGGGTTCCTGTTGTCTCTTACTCCACTTGACTGCAGAAAGACATAGGGGGAAAAAAAGACAGGAGGAGAGCAGAGATAAGAATAGCCTGAAATAATCAACAAATTTAAAAGTATTGAAACTATTTCTTCTTCAGGTAGGGTAAAGAGTTTCATAGCCTAGGGAGATACGAAGAGGAAAAAGCTGGAAAGAAACAAAATGCTAATTTCAGCTCTTGCAAAATTTTGCTTGGGTAACTGGTATTTATTTGCCAGGCACTATTGTAGGTGTTACTAATACAACAGTAAGTAAGGCAAATTTTCTGATTTTAAGGGTCCCAAGAAGTCAGGTTAGTAAAATATAACCCCCTCCCCAAAATGCAAGCTGTTAAACTACATATACCTATAACACTAATTTTATTTGTAAAAATATTAAAATAAATAGAGACCTAAATGGTCCCTAAAAAGTGGTTTTGCTGGCTAATGAAATTACAGGTTATTTTATTTTTCTTTAATGTAATTTTCATGCTTTATCACATTTATACTGTCTTGCATTCACAATGAGAAAAACATTGTTTGTATCTTTTTACAATGTATAGAATTTCTTTGAAGTTATTCCATAAGGAAGTGATCTGAAATATGAATAAGTTTGATCATTACAGTATTATTTACAATAGTGAAAAATTGAGAACATTTTGCTCAAGATCCTTCCCTTGAGTGTTCTTGAATGATCTCAGTGTAGCTACTACAATTCAGAGATGGTACCACTAGGTGGCAATAAGGACACGTGAGTCCAACTTCAAAGTTAGTTTACCAGCCCTAAATGCTCAATGCTTGTGGAACACGCACTTAGAATCTTTCTCAAAGTGAATCACAATGTTACATACAAAAAAAGCCTCTAACCTAGAAATCCCACTTTTAGAAATAATAAATTGTGAAAGATAATAGAATAAATGAACAAAGATGTATAGCAAAAACTGTGAAACAACCTCATAAGTGGGGGATTGAGTACATACATTATGACACCTTATTAATCATGAAAATCTATATTGACATGGAAGATGCCCATTCAATGTTATTTTTAAGTAAAAAGAAAGCAGATCACAGAACACTAATATAGAAGATAATTTGTTATAATGGTTAAAAGCACAGGATCTAGAGTCACATGGTCAAATCCCAACTATTAGCTCTATAATCTTGAGCTGTATAATCTTAACCTCTCATAAAATGGAAATGATATTACTACCTTACTGGATTGTTACGAAGATTAAATGAAGTTTTACAGGGAAAGCCCTGAGAGCAGTGACTGGCATATCCCAAGCTCTCAGCAAGTGTTAGCTACCATTTTACAAACAATGTGATCCCATTACTTTTAAAAATATCCAATATATTTATATGTGGACACATGCATTTTCCAGAAGATACATATCAAAATGTTACAATAGTTATAGTAGCTGAGATTGCAGGTGATATTTTAATTAAAGCTCTTAATCATTTGGGGAGAAAAATTCTGATGGTGACTCTATGTGCTAAATACACAGAGATCCATAACTTTCCTTCCATACCATATTTCTAAGAAAAAACAAAAGATCTTTTATTTAATTAATAACAAAAATCAT
This sequence comes from Rhinolophus ferrumequinum, assembly GCF_004115265.2. NCBI lineage: Eukaryota > Metazoa > Chordata > Mammalia > Chiroptera > Rhinolophidae > Rhinolophus > Rhinolophus ferrumequinum. The sequence continues at coordinate 39,550,090 of NC_046297.1, forward strand.
TGTTTTAAAATAAAGTTTACAGTGAACCTAGTTTTCCTTTTTTAAAAATTTGATTCCATCTCTCATCTCAAGAGAACTTGCTTGTACATTTCTTTATATGAGATGTGATCAAATAATATGAGAATGTTTAAATTTTTAAAAAATTATTACAGTAAAAGACATATTGCCAGTAATCCCATTCAAAATACTCCCTATCAGTTCAAACACTCTTATTCCATTATTCTTGCCACTTTCTGAAGCAGTTCTGGAAGTCCTCTTTCGTGAGTGTCTTTAGTTGTGCTGTCGTGGCTGCCTCAATGTCCTGAATCATTTTGACTTTGGGGAAGAGCCAGAAGTCCCATGGTGCCAGATCTAGTTAATAAAGTGGATTAGGACACACCGTAAAGTTTTTATTTGACAGAAATTGCCACACCAGAAGTGATGTGTGACCCGGAGCATTGTCATGATGGGGGATGATTTATGGCACACTTTAAAACACACCTTCTCTCAACTGTAGCTCACACCCGACTGACTGCACCGAACAAGTTGAAACTTGTCACACACTGTTACTAAGGTTTGAAGCACCACTTCCCATACTGAAGATCCCTGCCTTTCCATTATATGGCACTTGGCAGCAGCATTCACCATATTTTGTGATCACAACAGAAAGGCTCCGTGTCACACATCGCTTCTGGTACACAGCAATTTCTGTCAAATAAAAATATTACAGTGTGTCCTCATCCACCTTATTCACCAGATCTGGGACCACGCGACTTCTGGCTCTTCCCAAAAGTCAAAATGACCATGAAAGGAAAATGTTTTGAATCGATTCAGGACATTGAGGCAGCCACAACAGCACAACTTAAGACACTCATGAAAGCGGACTTCCAGAACTGCTTCAGAAAGTGGCAAGAACAATACGATAAGTGTGTTCGAAGCGAGGGTACTTGAGTGGGATTAATGTCAATGTGTCTTTTACTGTAATATTTTTTTTAATTTAAATATTTATCATATTTGTTGGTCAGACCTTGTGCCCATCCTCACTTCTAGCGTGTTGCTGCAGGGCCCTCCTCCCCAGCCCAGGACTGCCCCAAAAGTCACAATCAGCCCTGCTTTCTGCTCTAGTCCCACTTCGCTGTTCACCTCCAGTCCTCCAGGTGGGATAAAAAACTTTCCTCCTCTATTCCTACTTCCCCTCTTTCTACCACAGGCCCCCAAATCACTCCTTGTTTGAGAAAAATGAATGCCCCTGATTAGGTTCCCTCCAGTCACACCATTTCTCTGTCTTTCTACCATCATTTCCCTTTTTGTTCCTTTTAGATAAAAAGAAGAGCTCCTTTTCCTCCTCCACCCACCCCACAGCTCAGTTTCCCTTACTTTGTCTTTTACTCTGTGTCCCTGTTCCAGTAATGAAACACTTAGCTGTTTTCTCTTTATAAGCTTGTCAGTTCATTCAGAAACCAAGATTACAGTGTCAAAATCCTGGTGGACACCAGACATTTTTAGAGAATTAACAACAAATTACACTGCTTTCATTACTTCAATTCATGTCATGAGCTTTAATTGCACCCCTCTCAGTTGCTAACATAAACTTGATACTGGTTATTGAGTTATCTCAATTAGCTTTTTTATCTATGTCCTCATTCACAGTGCTAAGAACAAATAAATGGCCTTCAAATAGTAGTCTCTACATTTGAACCTTTGGCAGTAAAAATCAGTTAATTCTTAGCAGAGAGAAATCAAAACTGAAGTTGGCTCCCTCTGCTGATTCAAAAGGGCCCCAGCTTTGCCGTCACTGAGAGTATGACATGGCAGACACTGATTCTGGCATAAGGCAATTTTTTTTTTTTTTTTGCATTGGCTTAGTGATTAAAGCAATTAGAAGCAACAACTACTACAATTTTTTTAAGGGAAGCAAGAAGCAGCTATTAAATTTAACTAATGTAAATGTGTATTACAGGTACTACTATAATAGTACGATTTTGTAAGGATAAAATATAATAAATGAAAATAAGTTCTGATTTTATTTTTAATCAGCCTTAGAAATTTTGATTGGTTTAAAAATAATTTTTAAATTAGCTTGATCATGTTTTATGTTTAAATCAAAGATTTTTCTCTGTAATCAAAAACAAAGCTCACTTTGAGGATTTATTCATTTGTCAAACAGCTCAGAACTGACGACAAGCATGAGATAGGGAGCAAAGTGGGGGAGGGGTGAACTACAAAAGCAGAAGACACAGTTTCTACTTTCAAGAAGTTTATAATCTACTTAGAGAACAAAATATACACATAAAATAACTCATGGACAATTTTGGAAGCAACGTAATAAACGTGTAACAATGTTTGGAGATTATCTATGTTTCAAGACCTTGAAATTTGAGTTGCCAGATAAAATACAAGACCCCCAGTTAAATTTTAATGTCATAAACAACAGATAATTTTATTATAAACATGTCCCATATTAAAATGAAGAGGAAAAAAGTATTGGTTGGTTATTTATCTGAAATTCAGATAACTGGACATCCTGTATTATTATTTTCGAAATCTGGCAACCTTAAATTTGAGGCATGTGGAGTACAGAAAGGATCCTAATACAGTGGTGTTGGTCAGATAAGCTTCCTGGAGAATGTGAGTTTTAAACCAACTGCTGACTAAAGCAGCTGGAAACAGAAAACATTCCAAATGTGGGAAGTGCGTGTTCATGGCACTGAAATTGAGATGAGCAAGTAATTCCTGGTTAGGATGGCAACCAGATTATTTTAGCCGCAGGAAGATTTTCAAGAAAGACAAGAGAGTTGAAAACTGCTGATGTGAATGGTCACTCTTAATTGGATTACTTTCTAGGGAGTTTGTTTAAAGGACAATATTCCTACTTCCCAATCAAAGAGTTTTGTTTATTTGTTTATTTGTTTGTTTAACTATTTCCTCTACATAAGCCAAGACCACAGATTTCAATGGTTTGGATACATAAGATTTAAATTGTAAAGGTATTTATACTTTAAAGATTTCCTTATTAGTTTTTTTTTAATAGTTCCTTTAATCCTTACGACGTATCTCACAGGGGTTGCCAGTGAAATTATGGTGTTTTTAAGTCACTTAGAATGGTTCCTCTCTCTGGTAGTTATGCCACCCACTGGATATACATTTATGTTCATTTGTTTCCTTTTTTTGTTTGATGTTAAAGATTGCTTTTTCTTAATTTAAGTATAAATTATTTAAATATTTACATGATCCAAAGTTAAATCTACCAAATAAGGCACATCTAAAGAAGTCTTGTTTCTGTTGTTTCTTCTCTAGTTGATTTCCTCATTTCCCCATAGGTAGGTATTGTTATTTTGATTTTATGATTATCCTTTTGTTGTTTTAAAAAATAATGATATATGGTTATTAAATATAAGTAAATATATTTTTATACCCCATTCTCATATAAATCATAGCATGCTATACAACTTCCCTTGATATTGCTTTCTTTTTTTTTAAGTTTTGGAGTTTATACTGTCTATATCTGAGATTGTTGCATCTACAACTATGTATAAAGCAAGTGAGTAGTTATGTGATGTTCAAATACCCGGCATTACTGAAAACTAGGGTTCTTGGCATGGAAGGAAGGAAGGAAATAAATAAATTATAAGAGGTTAAATAAAAATCCTATAGTCATGAATTTAAATATGAAGTATCAGTATGAACAAATGATGCATTTTATCTTTAAAACAAAAACTATATTTCCTAGCTCTATCTGATGAAAAGTTCTAGAAACAATGACCAAAACAAAAGCAGCAATGAGAACCCTAGTACCCCAATTGTGAACCTAAAATACTATTTCCACTAACAGAAATAAGGGCTCCTTAGAAAAGATTGATTGTAGGAGCAGGAGAAATAAAAGATGAGCTTGAAACATCTTGTCATACGAGACAACAAAGAAGCTATTAAAGACTGTAGGCACATCAAAAGGGCTCAGGAGCCAACTTGAAGGGGTTCCACTGACAAGAGATGGGACCATTAGAACATTGATACAAATAATAACAGCTATGAATTTAAACAAATCAAATATGTTTACTTCATGAGTTGGTAAAGATAGTAAAACAAAATAAAAACCTACTAGTCACTGTTGGAGGATACTAGTGAGCAGCTTACTATTTTGAAAACTGATAAAGGGAGAAAATCAAGCATTTATCGTGCCTTCCTATATAAATTGTACCACTGCGTAATCAAATAGTATTCCAGCTAAGAAATGAAGAAAGAATGACAGAATTAAAATATCACCATTCTGCAACCTCAAGTGAATTAATGAATCTAGGCATTAATCAATGGCTGCTAGAATCACAAAAAGAGACAACTGGACATCAAGTCCCTCCAAATGGAGGGACCACGTGACCTACAAAATGGTCCTGTTGAACCCTTTAACCTGAATCTGACAAAGCCTAAGCTCTAACTACCAGTCCACGAGAAACATAGTAGACGAGAGAACATGCTACACACAATGGGCGACCAGTTTCTTCAACAATTAAATTGCAAGAGGAAAAAATAGAGAGGGTGAGGAAAATAAAGGATTAAAAAAGACTTAAAAGATATACACCTAATAAGACAGAGGCAGGGGGATTACACAGAGACACAGAAAGAAGAAGGTGATGTGAAGATGGAGGCAGAGATTGGAATGATGTGGCCACCAGTCAAGGAGTGCCAATGCAGGAGCCATCAGAAGCTGGAAGAAGCAAGGGACAGATTCTCCCTTGGGCCTCCAAAGGGAGTAAGACCCAGCTAACACCTTGATTTCAGCCCAGTAATACTGCTTCTGGACTTCTGGGATTCAGAACTGTGAAGGAATACATTTCTGTAGTTTTAAGTCACCAAAAAAAAAAAAAATAATAAGTTAAAAAATAAATAAGAATTGGGAAAAAAAAGACTTAAAAGACATCAACAATCATGATGTGTAGACCTTAATTGGATCCAGATTCAAATAAGTAAAATAATTTTTTTAATTATGATCTTTATGAGAAAATTAAAAATTTGGACAGTGGCTTGATAGCTGATGATATCAAAGAAATTTTACTCATTTTAATATGTGATAATGGTATTACGGTTATTTAAAAACATAAGGCTTACTCAGCCAAGTGCCTTTCTGTGTCTCCGGGGGATGTAGGGGACAGACACCGTGTGATTCAATGTATTACTTTTAAGCCCCCGAGAGTGTGGGTCAGTGTCTGCATGAAGTGGAATAAACTGTGTCCAACCCCCTCCCCCCCAAAAAAAACCATAAGGCTTTATTTTGTAGAAACATATACTAAAATATTTATGGGTAAAAAGATATAAAATCTGTGATTTGCTTCAAATGAATACTGAGGAAAGGAGTGGGAAAGAAGATGAACTCAGATTGGCCATAAAGTGATGATCCTTGAAGCTGGGAAATGAGCACCTTGGGGCTTCACTGTACTTTTCTCTCTACTTTTATACATGTTTGAAATTTTCCTTAATAAAAAGTCTTCCAAAATCCATATTGCCCACTAATAAACAGCTGCAATTGATTGAACACTTAACATGAATTATTTTATTTGATCCTGACAGCAACTTTGTGAGGCAGATACTATTCCCATCATCTCCGTTTTAGAGATAATGAAACTGAGGCTTAGCGAGGTTAATTTACATATCCAGAAAAAAGACTCAAATTCAGCATATTCACCACGGTCCTATAAGCAGGTTTTCTGGATACTGCCTAATAGTGCTAAGTCCTGTGTCTAGCTTTAAATGAAATGAGAACAAAGCTGTCATGGGACAACTGGCATCTGAGTTTCAGTCACTTAAGAAATTTTTAATTTCCAAAATACATAACAAAAATAATTGAAAAAACAATAGTGTGTCTATGCCATGCCAAGGAAAATATCTCTCTACTTCTATTCATAATAAAAAGCCTATTTAAGCCAACACATTATCCCCAAAAAAGTATTACTGAGCCATTCAAAGAACGAAAAGCTAGGAATAATACTTGCAGACAGGCAAAAAGACATATGGTCCTTAAGGGAATATGAATTTGAATAGAAAAACTTGAACAATGGAATGCAGTCTGCTTCTTAGATCCTCTGATATATGAAATTTGGTCCATTTCCAATAGCCATCAGAAGGTGCTGGCAGGGGCCCAGCTGGCCAACCTGCAAGACCATCTGGGAAAAAGGGAAGTGTTGGGCACACACTGGTCAAGCTGACACTAGCACTGTATTGTTTATTCATTTTTACAGTACCTGTTGAACTACTAGGGAAGGTTAACAAGGAGTGAATCAATTTCAAATCATCCATGACTTCAAAGGAATTAAAATGTTTCAATGAGACATTAAAGGGGACTTTTCAGCAACAGAATGTACCAAGCTTAGAATGACTTATTACCAAGTCTTTGAAAACTGGTCTGAAGTGCATCCCTGGTCTAATTTAAGGCCAGTATTATCTTTTCCCCTGAATGTAACTCAGGCAAGCCATTTTTATCATTCTGCTTGTATCTAATGACCCAGACAATGAGTCTCTGACTGAATATATAGCTTTGAGGTTGACAACTCTTATCTCCCCTAAACATTCTGTTCTGGAAGGAAATCACTTTTTAAATAGCAAGAGAACAGCCTAATTCTTTACTCTTCTCTAAGAAACAAAGATGCAATATTCACAAGTGTTCTTCAGACACCAGAGAGAAAATACTTGATCATAAAGAAGGTGATTTTTTGGGCCGCCCAGTAGCTCAGGTAGTTGGAGCTCCTAACGCAGAGGCCGCTCTCCTAACGCAGAGGCCGCTGGTTCCATTCCCACATGGGCCAATGAGCTGCGCCCTCTACAGCTAAGATTGTGAACAACAACTCTCCCTGAAGCTGAGCTGCTGCTGGCTGCGGTGTGCTGCCATGGGCTGCCATGTGACACCAGGCGCGGCCCGGTGGCCAGCGTGAGTGGCCAGCAGCCATCATGAGCAGCCAGCAGCCAGCAAGAGCTGCTGTGAGCCGCTGTGAGCGGCCAACTGACAACCAGCGACCGACTGCCTCAGCGGTGGGGAGCGCAAGGCTCCTAATACCAGCATGGGCCAGGGAGCTGTGTCCTACACAACTAGACAGAAACAACAGCTTGAACCAGAGTGGAGGGCAGGCAGGTGGAAGAAAGGGGAAAAGCAAAAAAAAAAAAGAAGGTGATTTTTAAATGCCACAAGATTCATGGAGAAAGTGGGTCCAGAATAGATTTTCAATAACCCTTTCCCTATCTTGAAAGATATATAGTCAGAGTTTGTTTTTTTATCACAGTTTTACTGAATTTCAAGCCTTCCACGTGGTAATAACAGGCAAAATATTAAAAGAGTCAAGAAAATTCACAATCAATTACTTTAATGCAAATGCTCTCTCTGAAAAATAAAAACCTTAGGGGGGAGAGAAAATCCTATGTAGATTCTCTAGTAATGCCCAAAAGGGTTAAAAAAAAAAACAATAAAACTGAGAAAATATGTAGTAATATAAGTGCAGATGAGTTAGGAAATCTAAAGTTGTTGCAGTAGATTTTCTATATCAATTTTTTCAAATTATTGATAAAAATTTTCTCAATAATTTTCCAAAATATTAAAAAGAAAATATTAAAAAGAAATATTTGTTATGCAATCAGAGAAATAATAGATATTGAATTGCTGAAAGAAAAGAAGTATAACTGCAAATGAAGTCTAACATCACTCTGTCAGATTACTGATAATGTAGGTGCTATCATCCTACTTTCAGTTTTCAAAAGCACCTATTTTTCACTCACTTACATAAGTCTCTTCCCCACTGTAGGTCAAAGCAATGCAGATTAGATATTTAGTCATTCACTTAACAAATATAGCAGTAAACTTGACAAACTACCATATTATATGCCAAGCACTGTCATAAGCACTGGGAATACAACTATGAATAAGACAGAGGGTCCTGGCCTGCATGAAGTTTGGGGAGAGACAAGTAACAGACAATAAGATATTAGGAACTAATGTAATTACAATTATAATAACTCTTAGAAAGGAAAGTATAGAGTGCTATGAGGGAATATAAAAGTGGAACCAAAATTTGAATATTTAGTTCACCAGAAAACTCACTAAAATATTTAGTGTTGATAGAATATCCATGTTGTCTCCCAAATTTTCCATCCTACCTTGCAATTAGGCAGGGTCATGTGATTGGTTCTGGCCAGTGGGCTGGAAGGAGAAAGGTGTCACTTGTAGGAGGAAGCATTTAGGAGACAGTGCTACCCTCCAGCTCATTCCTTCCCTGCTCTGAAGATCCTGGAGGCCATATGTTGAGATGAAGGCCACATGTTCACAAGATGGGAGCAGCCTGGATTGGTAGGTCACAACAAGGAGGACAGATACCCTGGAAAGTCACCAACTTTCATCAACATCCTATGAGCAAGAGATTAACTTTGTTGTGCTAAGCCATGGAAATTTTGAGGTTCATTTATTACCACAGCATAGCCTATTCTTCCTCAACCATATTCTCACAGAAATCATGCTCATTTTCATGACATCTCTCCATTTTACCAATGGAGAAATGAAGATACAGAACAGTAAATTGCCTAACATTAGTCAACAATGAAACAGAATATCCTGCCTTCTTGGTAACAGCTGTATTCAAAGCAAAGTGTTTTTCAAAAACAGGTGGAGACCCACTAAGTCCAAAATCAACTTATTGGAATACAACCAGGAATTTTTAAAAGGTGAAATAAAACAGACTAGCCCAGGGTAGAAAATATCAGAGTGCATTCCATGTATTAAGTATTGTTTTAGGGAAGTTTCGTTCAAAATATACATACATATATATTGCATTATGCATGCATATACATATGTGTACATATTCATTAGAGTTTCCATTTATGTGGCTTTAGTACTACTTTGTGTTATAGACAAAAAGTTTGAAAAATGCTGCATTATGGGGGGGAAGGTGAGGGGATTGGAGGGCAGTCGGTGACCACAGGATGGCAACGGGGTTTGAAAATTAATCTGGGGAATGTAATTTAGTAGTTACCAGAGGGTAAGGGGGTTGGGAGGTGGGAGATGAGGGTAAGGGGGATCAAATATATGGTGATGGAAGGAGAACTGACTCTGGGTGGTGAACACACAATGTAATTTATAGATGATGTGATACAGAATTGCACACCTGAAATCTATGTAATTTTACTAACAATTGTCACCCCAATAAATTTAAAAAATAATAATAATAATAATAATAATAATAATAATAATAATAAATGCTGCATTATACTGCATAATGAGGTGTTTAATGAAAGTCATTTAGATAAAATAATATAAGGATATTAATGATGTGGATACATTGTTTTGATACCATTTACTCAGAAGCTTTATTATCAGAAGAAAAGAAGCATTATGAATTCATTGTAAGATGCCAAAAAAAGAAATTGCAAAATTTGCCATTCAATGTTATTTAAAATAATATTAAATGTAAGAGAAAACGTAAGGGAATCTTGCGCAGCAAGATGATGAAAGTTAGGATTCAAATTCACTCATTCATCCATCCATTCATTCAGAAAATATTTATCAAGCACCCGCCAAATGCCAGACACTGGCCTAGGCTCTGAGGAAATGCTATGGATAAGCTAGAAATGTTCTCTGCCTTTATGGAGTTTATAATCTAAGCAGAGAAGACAGACACTAGATTTTTTAAATACACATTTCATTCTTGAGCTCTGATGCAGTGAGCTCTGATGCTAAGGGAAGGCCTGGAATGCAGCAATGTGCTGGTAAAGGGTTAACAACGCACACTGAGTCAAAACTTTTTGTGTATATGTACGTACATAGATTTGTCATAAATTTTACTGACATAAAGTATGTGTAGCACATAGTTTACAAATAATAAGATGTACAATAGTCTTTATGGTAAATTCCATATAGGCAATTGATTTCCATGGAATGCTTTCACTGATATCTTGGTGAACTCTTGTATCTGTAGCCAAGGGATCGTTTCAATGGAGGAAAGATTGTAGTTCCAATATGAGTGTGGGCAGATATTTTCATTTATAAAAGATGAAAGTGAAACAGCAAAGACATATGTCAGAACTGGACTCACTCATCAATGATGTTTAATGAATTATTTGCTGAATAAGGTAATAGTTTTCAAACACTAGAAAAATATTTCCTGAATTCTTTGTGCTATTCACAGACACGACATATTTTTAAGTTTGATCTGCATTATTAACATTTTCTCCATCACTGTCTTAAGTTTAAACAATCAACGAAATAATAAATCAGGCCCTGATTTGTAGCATTTGCAGATTTCGTGATGTAAACTTCCTGAGGAGCACCATGCCAATTTGAAGCTACCAATGTGACATCACGGAAGAACACAGAGCTGGAAAGAGATGTACAGTAGTAGCACACCATTATATAATTTTCCACCATATAGACATGAGACATAAATTGCCTGAAGAGCATAAGTAATAATACAATGTAATTAAATAATTCAGGACCGAGGAGTTTTGAATATTTAGCGTCTTTATTTTCATGTAATTTATTTAATTATAAGTGAATATAATTTAGTTTTTAATAATGGCTGTCTTTAACAACTACCTCACAAAAGTCTTGAAATGTTCACAGTTGGCGCTGGTGAACATACCACTGCCTGAAACCAACAGGGATTGGAGAAACAGCAAAGTGAAGACGGGGAGCATCTCAAAGGAAGGCTTGCTCTTATCGGTCCGAGGTCAAGAAGGCCTTGCTATCATGGAAGAAGTTGATGACAGCAGGGGATACACCCAATGACACCAAGTGTAGCTCTCAGGAATTATTCTCCATTAGTTCCACTGACTAGGTGAGCCACTCTCTGGCTTTTCCTCCAGAGTAAAGGCTTAGGTTAGGTTAACAGCAAAATACTTCTAAAATCATTCCCTCCCAGCCTCTTCTCATCCCTTTTTATTCTCTCTAAAATGCTTAAATTGTTTTTTTTAATATAACATAGATTTCAAAGACATTCTTTTATCTTCCAACATCTGTCTTCCAGTTTGCTGAAAGCCCTTTAGCAGCAGAAAAGTCATTTTCTTCTAAAGTTGAAGTTAAAAGATTAAAAACGTGTTTAAGTAACACAGTGACAGAAATGGTACAGTAGGGACAGGCAAGCAGTTTGTCAATAAACATTAATTGACATACCAGATCCTTTCCCGGTTGACAACCTGAAGAGACATGAAGGCTCCTAAGAGAGGGAAGAAATTCAACCTCAAAGAGCTAAAGTCGGTCCTCTTTACCAACTTACTTGGGCAAACAGATGTTAATGGGGGTACTGCTGATCTCTATAGCTGGGTACATTTACATCACTGCTTGAAACAACACAATGACAATGTCTGTATAATCTAAGCCTTTATTTTTCGTATACTTCATCATAATAAAGGAACCCCCACTCAGAAGATTCATGAAGCATTAAAAGGTCTACTTGCAGTAGTTATGACTAATAAATTTCCACCTCACTAAAAATTTATGCACATTGCTTTTTATTGCTTTTTCTCACATTACATTGTAATTATTTGTGTATATGTTTGATTCATCAAGGGAAGGGATTCTATTTTATTTATATTTCTTAATGTGACACATAGAAGTACCAGCACAGAGAAGGCACTCAAAAAGAGGATCTTAAAATAAATTGGGAAATATATGTACATTATATCTTTTTTGTTTGAGATCCTCAGACCCTCACTCCAGCTTGACTCCTTTCCCTCTAGAGCCCCAAGGATCATTCTCATATCCCCATGTTCACAGGAATCTATCTCGCCTGGCAAACAACTCAGTATAAATGATCAAGAAGCTTCCATGACCTGACTTACGCAATACTTTAATATCTGCTATCCACCAGATTCACTATTTCCTGATCCATAGCCTTTTTAAAGCAGCTAGATTCCATCCAGTGGTGTGCTGGTAGGTGTTTAACAACCAGCTCCTAGAACAGGGAAGTGGGGGAGAGAACCGATTTGTAGCATTTATCAATTGTTGTGTTGTAAATACTCTCACTGTGGATGATTTCAAGCTACCACTGTGACTTCACTGAACACAAATTTGAGAAAAGATACACATAATAGGCTCTCACAACCGACTTCAGCTCACCACTAATTTACATCTCATCAGCAGGCTGTGCTCACCGGTATAACCTTGGAGTTGGACAGAGCTGGAGTCTAGTCCCAACTACCACTGGGTGACTTTGGACAACTTATTTAATTTCTGTAAGCGTCCACTTCTTTATCCATAAACTGGTGAGTGTTAAAAATAAGATAATACATATAAAGTGCTTACCACAGTGACTAGCACATAGTAGGTGCTTAAGAACTATTAGCTGCTGTCATCATCATCATCATCTTTATTAATCTCCTAACCTTCAAGGATCACCACTCAGTGCTTCCGTAGGTCATCAGGACACCACCTTTTTCATCTGTACGCCTGCCAGTTGTCACAGGCAAACTCACTTCATTTGGGTTATTGTACAAATATTTGCCTAAGCATTAGAATACTAAAATCCTGCTATATTTTTGTTATTCAACTTCAAACTAGTAGGAGATAGGTCTGGAATATTATGAATGGAACTGATTTACTTCTGAAACAGGAAAAGAGAAATGGAGCCTGCATTTGTTGAGTACCTACTTCAATCCACAAGGCACTGTGCTAGGGATTTTGTTTGTTACCTCACTTAATGCTCACAACAACAAAGAGATATTGAATTTTCATCTCATTTCGATGGATTAGAAGACTTCAGCTCAAAGGGATTAAGAAATTTGCCTGAGGTCACACAGCTAGTGATACAGAGCCATCCCTCTTCTGGTTGATACTGAAGTCACTTTGCACTGCATCATGCTATTAACCTCTTGGAGAATACTCGAGTGGTGAGATGACAGGCACTATGAGAGTAAACTAGCTGCTACAACTAGCTAATAGCAAATGCATTAGACAATTAAGAATAAATTTAGCCCACATGCAACAGAAACTCAATTACAGTATCTTAAAGAAGGATTCTTTTTCTCATGTAAAGATGTCCAGAAGGAGGTACACCAGTCCTCATGCATTTATTCACGGAAACCATCAAGGCCTCAGCCTCCTTTAGCTTCCTGCTATTCAGTCCTTCATGGCCCTAGGTGGGCCACCTCATCACCACGTATTACATCTACTTTCCAGACAGGAAGCAGTATAAAGACACATCTCTTCTAAGTGTTCCTTTTTTGTGCAAGGGAAATAATCTCTTTCGCAAAACCCCCATCCTGTAGCCTTTGCTTAGATCTCATTGGCCAGAACTAGGTCACAAGGAGACCCCAAGTTGCAAAGGATCCAGGGAATTATGTCTTTTTAACTGGACACAGTAATTCTCTACCACAATTGGGTTTCTGTTATGGAGACACTGAATATCAGGAAAGCAAGCAGATGTCCTGACCTCCAGTGGTCCTGAGAGCAGCCCACAATTTTTGGGGGTTGAAAGGATAAAGCAGGAATAGCATAGAATTTTCAAGTAAAAAAAGAACTTTGAGATCATTAGTCTAGTCAAATTTCCTGACTAATGAAGGAGTTACTTCTACAACTTCTTAACAAAAGGTCATCTAACTTCTGCTGAATACAGACAACATTGTGGTGTCTGGGTGCTTCACTATTACATGCAAGAGAACAGGACTTAGGGCTCTAGCAATAAATTGATGACAGAATTATGGTCAAGAGCCAGAAATGAAAAATACAAAAACAATGCACGGTTCAACTAGACAGGAAAGGGGTTATTACAATCTACATGAGTGGAGAGTTCAGTGAGTTCTAATCGTGCAGTAAAAAGATTTCCATCTTCCTAAATCAGATGATAAAATGTTGAAAAAATTAATTAGGGATAAAACTTAAAAGATGCCTAGGGAACACATGATGAAAGGAACAGACTTGCCCCCATTGACACAGCAGACAAATCACATGTGCAAGGGCACTCTGCATGTTAATCTGTGGCTTAGGTAGAATTATCCTGGCATGTAGCACCCAGATCCTGGCCTGATTACTTAACTCATTGTTATCTAACTCAGTGGTTCTCAAAGTGTGGTCCAGGAGTGTCTGAGACCCTTTCAGGGTCATTTATGAGGTAAAATTATTTTTTATAATGCTAATAAATTCTTGGCCTTTTTCTCTCTTATTCTCTCCTTAGTATACAGTGGAGTTTTCGAGAGACTACATGACCTGTAATGTCAACATGGAGTGAATGTGGAAGCAGATATGAAAATCCTACTTTCTCTAATTAAGGCAGACACTAACAAGATCTACAAAAATGTAAAATAATGCCACTTTGCTCGATAACTTTTAAAGAATATTTTATGCTTTGGAAATAATAGCTTTTTTCCATAAAAATGTATTATTTAGGTTAACACGTAATGGATTTATTGTTATTTTTAAATGAATCAATAAATGGTTTTAATTTCTCAGATTTGACTTCTATTGTGGTGAATATCAGTAGTTATAACCACACAAACAAAAGCTCTTTGGGTTTCTCAGTCATTTTTAAGAGTATGAAAGCATTCCTAACATCAAAAAGTTTGAGAAGCACTGATCTAATCTGTAATCCAGTGGGGGTGTTTTGAGAACCAGTAACCCCAGCCCAGCTGAGGTAGTAAATCTGCTCAATGCATAAATGACTCTATAATACTAAGAAGGCATTGAAATAAGAATAAGGATGGTGAAGTAACCAAACCCATTATTAATTATTTGGCGTTAAGTTTAGAAATAAGTTTTAAAAACATCCAAAAATCTTGCAAATTAAGGTGTTTGAAATGTTTAAGAGAATCTGACATATTACAGAAACTGATGTATTAGCCCTATGATTTATTGAAATTTTCCATTCGTCTTTTTTTTTTACTTATTTTAGATTGTGTAACAACATTTGATTACATTTATAAACAGTATTTAAACACTTAAGAAAACAACATTTAGAAATCTGTATTGTCTTAGTCTGTTCAGGCAGCTATAACAAAAATACCACAGAGTGAGTAGCTCATAAACAACAGAAATTTATTTCTCACAGTTCTAGAAGCTGGGAAGTTCAAAATCCAGGTGCTGGGATTTCCAGTCAAGATGGTGCCATAGGTAAACACTGTGCACACCTTCTCTCACAATCACACCAAAATTACAACTAAACTACAAAACAAATATCATTGAGAATCACCTAAAATCTTGCTGAACTGAAGCCCTAACTAAAGACATACAGAAGAAGCCACCTCAAGACTAGTAGGTGGGGCAGAGACACAGAACAGGCTGATCCCACAGCCACATGTGATCATTAAAAATTGGGAGGGATATCTTGGCTACAGAGGTCTCCCGGAGGAGCAAGAGGTCCCAGCCCTTCCCCAGCCCAGGGTTCCAGTGCTGGGGAGAGAAGTCCCCATAATTTCTGGCTGTGAAAACCAGCAGAGATTGTGACTGAGTAAGATGGAGGGCAGCTGCATTCCCAGGAACTCCTCCTAAAGGGACTGCATGTGGATTTACTCACCAGTGAAGTCACTGACACTGAGCTCCACCACTGGGGCAGTGGCTGGAGAGGCAGCAGGGACATACAGGGGAATATAGTTGTCTGACTTCAGGATGGAGGCTGGAGGGGCAGCTTTCTCCCAGACAGAGGAGCTGGCTGAGGCCATTGTTTCTTTGTTGAGCCCTTCACCTTCCCAGTGTGTAGATGCAGGTGGCCACCATATCTGAGTCTCCATCAAGCTGGCTAGCACCATTCATTTGCCATGCCCCAGTGATTTAAGACCCAACCCAGACCAACTTTCGGGCATACCCAAGCCACTTCCAGTGGCATTTTGTACAAACTTCCTGCCTTAGTTCAAGCTGCAGACTTTCCTTAGGGTCTCTCAAAGGTTCGCAGAACCCAGACAAGCAGCATCTGGTTTGAGCATGTCTTGAACTTCTGGCTGAGCAGCCCTAAGCCTGGCACTAGTGACAGCGGGCCTTGATTTGCTGCTTGACCTCTCAAGGTACTGCCAAGCAAGCCACAGGTGGTAGCCATCTGCAGATTTCTTTGTGGCTCCTGCTGGGTGGCTCTGGGTGAGGCATGGGCTTCAGCTGAACTTGACCTGCAGCAGGTCACCTCCCAGGTGGCCCTAGGGCTGGAGCCCACCCCTCAGCGGCCAGCTTCAAAATAAGCTGGAACATCACTCAGCCACCTCCAAGAATGACACACCCAAGAAGCAGATTGGGAAGGCACCAGAACCATACTAAGGCAGATCCTGCTCTGTAGGGTCAGCACCTACACCACAACTCCTCCACTATAGTCAATGCCAGTCCTCACAACCAGTGAGCCCAAGGGTCAATCCCTCCCATTGATGTGCAAATAGCAACCAAAGCTCAACTACAAGAGGAGGACACACACAACCCACACAAGAGACACACCTGGAGTGCTTGGCTCAACTGACCAGGAAGATTGTGCCAATGAAGCTCACATAAGGCCTACTACATAAGGCTACGCTACAAAGACTGGAGACCTAGCTAATACATAGAAACAAACACAAGGAGGCATCCAAAATTGGGAGACAAACAAGCATGTCCCAAATAAAAGGACAGAAAAGAGCTCCAGAAAAAGAACTAAACAAAATGGAGACAAGTAATTTAACAGAGATGCAGAGTTCCAAACACTGGTTATAAGATGCTCAATGATCCCAAGGAGAACTTTAACAAAGAGATAGAAAAAATAAAAATGGAGATAGAAAACAATTAAGAACCAGTCAGAAGTAAAGAATACAATAACTAAAATGAAAATGCATTACAGGGAATCAACAATAGATTAGATGAAGCAGAGGATCCAATCAGCGATTTAAAAGATAAGGTAGGAGAAAGCACCCGATCAGAACAGCAAAAATAAAAAAGAATCCAAAAAATTGAGGAGAGTTTAAGGGGCCTCTGGGCCAACCTCAAGCATACCAACATTCAACTTATAGGGGTAGCAGAAGGAGAAGAGAGAAAGCAAGGAATAGAAAACCTATTTGAAGAAATAATGACAGAAAACTTCCCTAACCTGGTTAAGGAAGCACAGAGAGGCCCAAACAAGAAGAACCCAAAGGGGCCAACACCAAGACATATCATCATTAAAATGCCAAAAGTTAAAGACAAAGAGAGAATTTTAAAAGCAGCAAGAGAAAAGCAGTTAGTTACCTACAAGGGAGCCCCCATAAGACCGTCAGCTGATTTCTGAACAGAAACTTTGCAGGCCAGAAGAAATTGGCACAAAATATTCAATGTGATGAAAATCAAGGACCTATAATCAAGATTATTCTATCCAGCAAAGCTATCATTTAGAATCAAAGGATAAAGAGTGTCCCAGACAAGAAAAATAAGTTCATGACCACCAAACCAGTATTACGAGGAATCTTAAAGGGACTTTTTTAAGACGAGAGAAAAAAATCAAAAATATGAATAATAAAATGGCAATAACTACATACCTATCCACAATTACTTTCAATGGAAATGGATTCAATTGCTCCAATCAAAAGATAGGAGAGCTGAATAGATAAGAAAATGAGACCCTTACATATGCTGCTTACAAGAGACTCACTTCAGATTGAAAGACACATACAGACTAAAGATAAAGGAATGGAAAAAGATATTTCAAGAAAATAGAACAAACAAACAAAAATTTTGGAATAGCAATACTTATACCAGATAAAACAGACTTTAAAACACAGACTATAACAAGAGACAAAGAAGGACCTAGTAATCCCACTTCTGGGTATTTATCTGAACAAATCCAAAATGCTACTTTGAGAGGATGTGCTCATCCATATGTTCATTGCAGCATTATTTACGCAAGCCAGGATATGAAGCCACCCTCGATGTCCCTGAGGGATAAATGGATAAAGAAGAGGTGATACATATATATGCAATGGAGTATTACTCAGCTGTAAAAAAGAACAAAATCTTGCTATCTGCGACAACACTGATGGGCCTGCAGGTTATTGTGCTGAGTGTCATAAGTCAGACAATGAAAGACAAATATCATATGATTTCATTAACAAATGGAATCTAAAGAACAAAATAAACAAACAAATGAAACAGAAACAAATTCATAGATACAGAGAACATTTTGATGGTTGCCAGATGGGAGGTGAATTGGAGGTAGGTGAATAGGGGAGGGGATTAAGAAGTACAAATTTGTTGTTACACAGTAGTCATGGGGATGTAGGGTACAGCATAAGGAATACAGTCAATAATATTGTAATAACTATGTATGGCGTCAGATGTGTACTACATCTATCAGGGTGACAGGTGGGAGGTTGGGGGCAGGGTAAAAAAGGTGAAGGGATTAACAGATACAAATTTGTAGTTATAAAATAGTCATGGAGATGTAAAGTATAGGGAATATAATCAATAATATGGTAATAACTATGTATAGTGCCAGGTGGATACTAGTCAGGTGAATGACTTCCTAAATTATACAAATGTCTAACCACTATGCTGTCCACCTGACACTAATATAAAATAATATTGAATGTCAACTCTAATCGAAAAATTAAAAAGGGGGGAATGTAAAGAAGAAGAAGAGGTTCAAAGTTCCAGATATAAAACAAATAAGTCTTGGGATGAAATATACAGCATAGAAATATAGCCAATAATATTGTGATACCGTGGTACAGTGTCAGATGATTGCTGGACTTATCATGGTGATCACTTTTTTTTATTAAGTTTATTGGGGTGACATTTGTTAGTAAAGTTACATAGATTTCAGGTGTACAATTCTATAATACATCCTCTATATCTCACATTATGTGTTCACCACCCAGAGTCAGTTCTCCTTCCATCACCATATATTTGACCCCATTTATTCTCTTCTAAAACCCCCTTCTCCCCTTACCCTCTGGTAACCACTAAACTATTGTCTATGTCTATGAGTTTTTGTTTCTTCATTTGTTTGTCTTGTTCTTTTGTTGTTTTCAGTTTTATATACCACCTAACAGTGAAATCATATGGTTCTCTACTTTTTCTGTGTGACTTATTTCGCTTAGCATTATAAGCTCAAGATCCATCCATGTTGTCGCAAATGGTACTATTTCATCTTTTCTTATGGCCAAATAGTATTCCATTCTGTATATATGCCACAACTTCTTTGTCCATTCATCTATCAAAGGACACTTTGGTTTTTGCCATGTCTTGGCCACTATAAACAAACATTGCAATGAACATTGAAGCACACGTGTCTTTATGGATAAATGTTTCAGATTTTTTGGGTAGATACCAAAGAAGGGATTGCTGGGTCATACGGTAATTCTAGCCTTAATTTTTTGAGGAACCGCCACACTGCCTTCCGTAGTGGCTGCACCAGTCTGCATTCCCACCAACATTGTATGAGGGTTCCTTTATCTCCACAGCCTCTCCAACACTTGTTACTATTTGTCTTGTTGATGAGGTGATCACTTTTTTAGCATAGGGAACATAATGAATAATGTGGTGATAACTCTGTATAGTGCTAGGTGGATACTGTTGAATAAGTATGATGTACATCTGAAAGCAATATAATATTGCATGTTAGCTATATTTTAATAAAAATCTTTAAAAAAGAAAGATTCAGTGTCTGGTGAAAGCCACTTCCTGATTCATAATTGGCATCTTTTTGCTGTGTCCTCCCATGGAGGGAAGGGCTAGGGGAATTCATACATTCCTTGATCTAATCTCATGGGCCTGCCAGTCATAATTTCCAAAGGAGACAGTCTATGTTTGTTGAGGGGAGTAGATTTTAGGTTGAGCAATACCAAGAGAAGCACCTTAGACCAAGGCAAATTAAAGATTCTATGAGTTTTGCCAGTTGAGTTTTGATTATCCCATTAGTTTCTTTTACAAGACCAGAGGACTAGGGATGATAAGAACAATGGAAATATTGCAAAATCAGCCAGATGTTACAATCAGATTGTATGATTTGTCCTGTGAAATGAGTTCCCCGGTCATTATGAAGCTCTGAGGGAATCCCCCAAGTAGGGAAGGAGTATTTTACTTACTGCTGAGGCTGTGGCTTTGTGGCATGGAATACTTCCACCCAATGAGAAGACATAGAAATTATTTACTAACACATATTTGTATCCTTGAGAAGGAGCAACTGAATAAAGTCCATTTGCCAGACCTCAACGGATCCTAAAGGCAAGGGAAAATGCCCCAGAGTTATGAACAGGTTCTCCAGGATTGTGCTTTGGGCAGATATGACGTTTTTGGTATACCTGAGAGGCTATCTTTAGAGATGGCTTCCAGTGGCATTGTTTTCTCCATATAACTATTTTGTCAGTGTTCCAGTGAGTTAAGTCATGTGTATATTCTAACATATGATGTTGTATGCAATCAGGGAGGAGTGGCTGATCATTTGGACCTACTCATAAGTTTCTTTTAGGGTCAAATTTACAGCTTTTTGCTAACAATTTCTTTATATTTTGTCAACAGATAAATGCTGTGCTTCCATAATGTTATTTTTAAATCCTCAATTGCTTCAGCCAGTAGCACAGGTATTTCTATTAGGGGCTAAGATTGTTTCAATGCTGCTAACTTATTAGCAATGTCAGCCAAATGATTACCCCTGCCTTCCATCATGTTAGCCATTGAATGTCCAGGATTTTTAAGATTGCTAATGATTTAGGTAATTAGATAACCTCTAAAAGTTCTATAACATAAGGACTTATTTTATCTTTTGCCTGAAAGAAGTAAAGAATCCTCTCTGTTTCCAGAGCATACCAAAGTCATTGGCAACACCAAAGGCATATCTGCTGTCAGTATAAATGCTAAGTGTTTTAACTTTGGCCAAATTGCAAGCTGAAATTAATGCATAGAGCTTGCTTGTTGAGCGGAAGTTGACTGAGGCAATGGACTGGCCTCAGTGGTTTCATTTAGAAAGACAACTGCATAGCCTGCTTGATAGTGGCCTGTTTCATCTCTTAGGTAAGAACCATCATTAAACCAAATTAATTCAGCATTTTCAAGAAGTGTTTCCTGTAAATCAATGTGAGGAGTTAGCAGTCAGTCTTAATTTCAGGCAGTCATGAAGGGTTTCCTTGGAAGGTAGAGGAAGGAAAATAGTAGGGTTCAGAGTATTCAATGAGTAATAGTCATATTAGATGAAGACAATAAAAGAACACCTAAGAGGTTAGTCTGCTAGCAGAGAGGTGCTGAGTATGATGAGGGTTAAGTAAGGCTTCCTACTGAGTGAGGCACATAGTCAGTGGAGAACCCATTATTATCTCTTCTATATGCTCTGGTAAATTGGCAGTGGCTACAATAACACTCATACAGGGAGGGAGACCTCAGGCTACCAGATCTAATAGTCAACTACAGTATCTAATGGGCTTGTTGACTTTCATACATTGAGTCTAGACACCTATGGCATTTCCCTCTCTTTCACAGACAAAAAGGAAAATGGGCAATTGATAATTATGATGTCCTAAAGCAGGTGGATCATAAAGATTTCCTTTTATTTCATTGAAGGCTCTCTAGGATTCCTCTGTCCATATCTGGTCAACCTTAAGAAGACATTATAAAGGTTGAGCCATGACAGAAAAATTAGAAATCCAATTTCTACAATATCTGGCCAAACACAGGAAACTCCTGAGCTGCCTTTTAGTCTTGGGGAAAGAAAAAGTTAAAATACCCTGGATCCTATTGGAATCCAAGAGGAGATCTTTATAAATAAATAAATATCCCACATATTTAACTTGAGTTTTATGTAACTGAAGTTCTTCTGGAGATATCTTATGTCCCTTTTTTCCTAGTTCTTGAAGGAGTTGTAGGTTATCTTCAAGTGTTGCTTCCTCAGAAGGTGAGCAGAGGAGGACATCATCCACATATTGTAAAAGGGTGGGCTGATAAGGGAATTCTACATTGGCAGCATCTGCCTTTAAAGTTTGAGAAGTCAGTCAGATTTCCAGTGTAGCCCTGAGGCATTACTATCCAAATATATTGTGGTCCTTTCTATGTGAAAGCAAATAACATTGTTTTTCAGGATCAAAAGGGATGATAAAGAAGCACTAAAAAGATCTATAACGAAAAAGAATTTCCTTTCTGGTGGTAAGGCTGAGAGTAAGTTATGAATTCTAGGCCAACTGGGTGCTGAGTTATGACTATGTCATTTATTCCTCTTAGATCTCGAATAAATAAATCTCCATCCCCTACCGTGAGGTTTTCTAACAGGGAGTACAGGTTTTCTAACAGGGCTTGTGCAAGGAATGATGAGGCCTTGTTTGAGATATTCCTCAATGATAGGTTTGATTCCTTGAATGGCCTCTGCATTTAAACGGTATTGATGGAAGTTAGGCAGAGGTTTATTTTTCTCAATTTAAATTTTCATCACTGGTACAGAATAAATGAGACTGATGTTAGTGGCACTTTTTAACCAAATTTCATTTGGAATGGAATCTCAAAAAGGGTTTGGGTCAGCTTTTTCAGTCCGGTGACTGAAAAAAACTGGAATAGCTATACAGGAGTCCTCCTGAAGGTCATTATTTAGAACTTCAAGATATAAAAATAGGGCCAGCCCGGTGGCTCAGGCGGTTGGAGCTCCATGATCCTAACTCCGAAGGCTGCCGGTTTGATTCCCACATGGGCCAGTGGGCTCTCAACCACAAGGTTGCCAGTTCAATTCCTCGAGTCCCGCAAGTGATGGTGGGCAGCGCCCCCTGTAACTAAGATTGAACATGGCACCTTGAGCTGAGCTGCCGGTGAGCTCCCAAATGGCTCAGTTGGTTGGAGCACATCCTCTCAACAAGGTTGCTGGTTTGGCTCCCGCAAGGGATGGTGGGCTGTGCCCCCTGCAACTAGCAACGGCAACTGGACCTGGAGCTGAGCTGCGCCCTCCACAATTAAGACTGAAAGGACAACAACTTGACTTGAAAAAAAAAAAAAGTCCTGGAAGTACACACTGTTCCCCAATAAATTCCTGTGCCCCTTCCCCAATAAAAAAAAAAAAAAAAATCTTAAAAAAAAAAGCTGTAAAAATATTTCCCCCTTTGAAAGAAAGAAATGTCGGTTTTGTGAGTCAAGAAAATATCATTCTAGGAGATGAATAGGGACAGAAATTGGTGGGTTCCTTGAATAAAGATCCAAGTTGAAGAAGAATTAGAAGGGTTTTGGAGACTGTCACGGGTTGATTGGAAATTCCCACCATTTGGATGGTTTCAATACTCTGAGGAAGGAGAATGGCAAGTCTGTTGGGTTAAGAATTGATATGGTAGCTCTGGTAACCAGGGCCTTGTTTACCTCAATTCCAACAGTTGGATCAACTTCAATGAAAGAATTAGTGAGGAGCATGAGAAAAAAAACATTTTGATCCTCAGAGCAACCCTACTGCTGAGAAACATAGGTTGGAATCCTTGAGGAGGATTCTCAAATTTTATGGGCCATTGGCCTTATAATTGTCTTTTGAGCTTTAAATAATTTTTTTCCAATGTCCAGGCTTTTGCATTAATAATAAACCTCTTTGAATGGTGGTTTGCCTTGCGGGGCTTGAAAGGCGGATTTAGCCATCAATTGCTGTAACTCCAGGTTCATTACTCAGGCTTGGGAGAGCTGCTCAGCGTAATATAGTAAATCATGGATTTGCATGGTGGCCCAATTAAGTTGTAATTTTTTTCACAGGTTGTGCAAGTTGATCTTGTAGATCCTCCACAAAAGCTGAATTTAAAAGTGTTGAGGTGCCGTTATTGACTTTATTTATGCTGGAATACTGTTTAAAAACTTTTTCAAATCTATCATAGTAATCATAAACAATTTTATCATGTTTTGGAACATATTTTTAAAATTTCTTCCAACCAATAACTCAAGGCAAAGCCTCAGGTATCTTTTCATGGAACCATTTAGCCAATTTTGAGGTTTTGTTCATGGCTTGTCATCCTCAATAGGAAAAGTCTCTCAGGATTTTGCCATCCATTCTTGTTTAACCACCCTATGGGATGTCCTTCTCCCATGAGCATATGGATAAACTGATAGAGTCAGAGAACCCTGGCTCATATGTTTGGATAGTGAGCATATATTCTCTAGCAAACCCAATGGGGTCCTCTATGGGATTAGGGAAATCTTTAGTAATGGTATGTAGCTCAACTTTAGTCCATGAGGTATAAGTAATATGGGTTTGTCATTTGGGGCCAGGCCCACCCAACAGTTTAACTTTAAATGTGATAGTAAGACCAGAGGATCTAATGGAGCCTCAGGTTTATCTTTATTAAAAGGGAATTCAGCAAGTGAAAAGCAAAGAGGGAGAGGACAGCAAAGCAGCAAAGGAGCAGAAAGTGCAGATAACGAGACATCAGAAGAACATTTAAAAGTTTCCTCAAGTTTAGTGACCCACTGAGATAATTCTGAATTTGCTTTGGTTAATTTAGAATTTGTGTTTTGAAGGGAAATAATTTTTTTAAATCATTTATATGTTTGCAGGCCTCAAAATGCCAATTAAGATACGCTTTCCATTCAGGTTGCTTAGTCTTGTAGTCTTTTTCCAATTGAGTACACAGACAGACTAACTTGGGGATTTCAAAAGAGCTCCAAGTTGGCCAGTTTAGCGATAAAGCATCCTGAGTAATTATAATCCAGCAAGACAGAAAGATGCAGGATGAGGGCCCATAAATTTTGTACATAAATCCAGGAGAAGTTTCAGAGGGTAGCTATTCAGCAGCCATTCCTTAGAAAGTAAACTTCCTATATTTCAATAGAGTAATTGCTCATCAGACAGGCATTTTAAATTCTGCAGACAAAAATCCGGTAACAGAGGACACCCATATACATCCTGAACCTCAAACAAGGCAGGCAGTTCAAAGGACTTACCACAATGATCAGGGTCCACCAAGAAGATGATAGAATGCAATGGACTTTTATATGTACCTTACACAAATCCACAAAAGTGCTGGAGTAGGAGGAAAGTCACTTTTGATCCCACTTCTGACACCATGTAAAGTCAATTTTGTCCAAGAACTATAAAGCAAACAAAAGCTTTATTTGGGGGTCTCTAGAAATTGCAATTCTACAAACACAGATTTGTATAGAATCGCAACTGTGTTCCCAATGGGAAAGAAAAGCACAGAGTTTATAAAGACAGAAAAAGAGGGCCTTTTAGAGGGGTTACATAAGACATTTTTAAAGAGCTGAGATTGGTGCTGGCAAGCTAACTTACAGTGTGTTATACATGATTGCTTGCTTATCTCTATTGCTAGGTAAAAATTTTATTTCTTAATAAAGAGTTCAATGCAGAGCCAGTTCCAGGAACTGTATCAGGATGTAGCCATTTGGTTTATCACATTTCAAAAGTGTAGTTTCACATGGAGAGGAGTGTGTTAGCTCTGCTTCCTGAAGGCCTCCCAAATCCATTTCAGATCGCTCTCTTGACAGTATGAACTCATTTGCTGTTTTTCTTTCACAGTATTAAATTTATAATAGTTTTAAACGTTTATGGAATTCAATAAACTAGTTCTTTTTAATCTTTTATTTTAAAAGATTAAAAAGAACTTGATCTATTTAATTTGTAAATTAATGGAACACATTAATTTATAAACTAATAGAACATTAAAAAGAAAGTGAAAGCAATTTTTCTTAATTTTCATAAAAATTCACAAGATGTATTAACATGACAAATTGGACATGGGGACTTAAGAAAAACAAATTTTTCTAATTTTTAATTATAAATTGGATATTAATTAAATACAAGCAAATGTGGGATGTATTTCCCATGCCTAATAATACCACCCTCAGATATAAGCTGAAAGGACGTCATAGAATGGCATGCAGAATGGGGAAAGCAATCTCCACTGAGAGTTTTTATCAATGTTCAATGAGTTAAAAAATAAATCATTGCCTATATATCCCTGAAGTATGTTACCTTTCTCAGTGCTGAAGTTTGAAGTTAGCAATAGGTCTGACAATTAAGCTTGTGAACTTGTTGCAATGATGTTGCTGACTTTTTTTGATATCAGAGGGATTATTCATTATGAATTTGTACAAACAGTTAATCAAGTTTACTATTTGGAAGTGCTGGAAAGGCTGTGTGAAAAAAGGTAGATGACCTGAACTTTTCACCAACAATTCATGGCTCTTGCATCATGACAATGCACCAGCTCACACAACACTGTCTGTGAGGGAGTTTTTAGCCAGTAAACAAATAACTGTATTGGAACACCCTCCCTACTCACCTGACCTGGCCCCCAATGATTTCTTCCTTTACCCAAAGATAAAGGAAATATTGAAAGGAAGACATTTTGATGACATTCAGGACATCAAGGATAAAACGACAACAGCTCTGAGGGCCTTTCCAGAAATAGAGTTCCAAAATTGCTTTGAAGGGTGGACTAGGTGCTGGTGCCAGTGCATAGTTTCCCAATGGGAGTACCGTGAAGGTGACCATAGTGATGTTCAGCAATGAGTTATGTAGTACTTTTACTAGGATGAGTCCGCGAACTTAATTGTCAGAACTCGTAGGTTAATTGTGATTGGCTTTACACAAATTCATGAACATTTTGTCCATGACAAAAATCTTATGAACAAGAAGTTCATCTGCACTGGATAACTTGTCATGATGTTTTCAAAGAGGTTATCTTAAGAGAATTTTCATTGTAAGTACTGCTAAGACAGAAAATTCATCTCACTAGAGGAAATGATCCGACTGTAACAGTATTACCAATAAAAGCAATACGTGAGCAAGACTGAACACCTTGTTTTTAAACCCCACTACTTGTCCATGGTTAATGACATTACCTGCCATTCAAGTGATCCAGTTTGATTCCTTTTCTGTTCCCATATCCAATCAGGAATCAAACTTCAGTTCTTCCTTTGATAATGGTGTAAGAGTTTCACACGGTGTGAGCCTCGGTTCTTCCTTTCAAATGATATGACTGTATGACGGTGGCAGTGAGAATGGTGGCAGGTAGATATAAGCACCTCCCACCCCATTTTCATTTCCCACATCATACAACCCAGCTTTTATTCTTTCCCATTTCCAAATATGGAACTATTTAGAAGTTCAAAACCTAAGGTGAAAGGCATCTCTCTCAATTGCTGCAGGATTTACTTTAAATAAAAGACAGTTTTGCTTTTCTAAAGTAGTGGATTTTGTCTTCAGCAGGTTACTGAAGAACTAATATGATAATTGTGTGTGGAAACACTAACTTAATTTAAAAATTCCACAGTTCCTTTTCAGTACCTAATCTCTGATCTCCTGCTGGAGTACCAGTCCTTCCGGTGTCCATCAGATGTCCCTCCTAAAGCCATCAGAGTAGACCCGCGGGCTACCCCCAGTTTTTCTTAGAATGACAAGCTCAGCCTTTAAGGTCAGAGTCAGAACCTCCCAAAGGGGCCTTCATAGCCAATCAGCTGTTTCTTTTGGCTCTGGTTCAGTCCCAATCCGTAGTTTATTTAAAGGACTAAAAGTTAAAACGGAGCCAAAGAAATAGCTAGGAGGTGACAGCAGCTAATCTCTCAAGGATTTAAATAGAATAAGACACCACATAAGGAGAAGCTTCACTGGAGTGTTTTTACACAGTGCAAGGGATCTTTCATGACAGTCATTCTGTGTATCACTTATGGTTGCACTGGAGTTAAAGCCCTGGTCACAGCCAAATTAAGAAAAATGTGGGGCAGTGCTGACCGCATTTGCCAGAAAACAGATTTCTGTCATTATAGTATGGGAAAATACCATTTGTTATGCTAGAGAAAAATATGTTTTACAAAACAAAAGAGAGAAATATATCTATGGATCAATTATTATTTCATCTTACTCTATGAATGATTGACTTCAGATGAATGATTCTTCACCACAGGAGATTTTAATTCCTAAAGAGTCTGGCAAAGGCAGGGGTAGGCAGGCCCCCCCCCAAATGTGCTGAAATAAGGTGGAAAATAGGGATTAACTGGTAAATTTACCCCCACCTAATAACATTCAGATTTTAAAATATTTTAAAATACTGAATTGGCCTTACAAAAATCAAAACATAGCTGTGGGCGAATCTGGCACACACATGCTGGCTTGCCTTTCTGGCTCTCAGGTTAAGCAAAGAGAGTTACTTTTTCTTCCTGAATAACTAAATTCCTCCTCTTCCTCTTCCTCCTCCTGCTCCTCCTCCTCCTGCTCCTCCACCTCCTCCTTCTTTTTTATTATTGGGGAACAGTGTGTTTCTCCAGGGCCCATCAGCTCCAAGTTGTTGTCCTTCAATCTAGTTGTGGAGGGCAATCTTGTTGAGAGCTTGCACTCTAACCATGTGAGTCACCCAGCTACCCCTCCGGAAGCTCAGGTGCAGCTCATTGTCCTTTAATCTGGTTGTGGAGGGCGCAGCTCACTGGCCCATGTGGGAATCAAACTGGCAACCCTGTTGTTCAGAGCTCACGCTCCAACCAAGCCATCCGGCCGCCCCATTCTTTTCTTATTTTTAAATGTCAATAACTTAACAAAAGTATGCCTTGATGTTTATTGTGTTGTATCAGTTTTTCTAGCACATAATGTGCCCTTGCACCCATTTGTTTAGTTCAGGAAAAGTTTCTTTTATTACATACCCAAATACTTTTTCCTATTCTATTTGTTGTCTGTGTTGGATGGTCTCTGTCCTCCGTATTGATGGCCTTCTACATATTTTAACCTCTTTGTTCATTTGTCTGTATTCACTGATTATTGTAAGCATTTCCTCCATGCCAATAATTTTATTTTCAGTCATTGACTATAAAATTAGTTGAGCTAGACCTCAGGCGATTCTCAATGATGATTGTTCTGTAGGTTAGTTGTAATTCTGATGTGGTCGTGAGAGGAAGCACCCATAGCACTTACCTACTCTGACATCTTGACCAGAAATCCCAACTATATTTCTTTATGTATATGTTAACTATTGACTATCCTATTCTTTGCTCTTCCTAAATTATTTATTAGATCTATAAGGGTGCTCTTTGGGGTCTTAATTAATTTCTTTAGCTCTGAAATTTCCCTGTTCATTTCATTCTGTTGTCTTATCATCTCAGTTTTGAACTGAGTTTTACAGAATAATAGTATTATAAAGTCATTCCATACTTTAAAGCACTCTCGGGAAATGTTGTTTGTTTGAAGAAGGTATATTTTTATTATTTTAAAACCCATTCTCCTCCTTAAAACATGTTTTTGGGGCCGGCCTGGTAGCTCAGGCAGTTAGAGCAATATGTTCCTAACTCCAAAGGCTGCCGGTTCGATTCCCACATGGGCCAGTGGGCTCTCAACCACAAGGTTGCCAGTTCAATGCCCCGAGTCCCACAAGGGATGGTGGGCTCTGCCCCCTGCAACTAAGATTGAACACGGCACCGTGAGCTGAGCTGCCGCTGAGCTCCCGGATGGCTCAGTTGGTTGGAGCGCGTCCTCTCAACCACAAGGTTGCCGGTTCGAATCCCGCAGGGGATGGTGGGCTGTGCCCCCTGCAACTAGCAACAGCAACTGGACCTGGAGCTGAGCTGCGCCCTCCACAACTAAGACTGAAAGGACAACAACTTGAAGCTGAATGGCACCCTCCACAACTAAGATTGAAAGGACAACAACTTGACTTGGAAAAAAGTCCTGGAAGTACACACTGTTCCCCAATAAAGTCCTGTTCCCCTTCCCCAATAAAATCTTAAAGAAAAAAAGAAGAGATTTAAAAAACAATCTGTTTTTTTATACCATGTTGTTTCTTTCTTTTTCTTCTTATTCATTTCTTTCTCCTTCTTCTTCTTCCTGCACTAATGTGTTTGCTTACTTGTCATACCACTTCTTTTCACTTTCCATTAGCTAGCTATGTCATGATCTCTTATTTGGTCTCATATAATTCTTCTATTTTATTTAAGACCAGGCTGTCTGCCCCATTTGTATTAATTTAATATGTTGCAGTTGCTTTCAATCTATTTATCTTTAGCCTAAGGGCATGGGAGAAAGTTTTGAGAGGAGATTCATACTAGGTTGGGAAGAGCTCTGATTTCTCCTTTGAAGTCCAGTTAAATATCCTGCAGTAGTGCCCACCCCACCCAGCTGTGGGTATATCCCTCACATTCATCCTACTCCCTCCCCACAGAGACCTAGAAGATCAGAAGCCATGCAGGCCCTTCCTACCTCTGTCACGGCCCCATAGTGATAAGTAAATCAGATGCACGTGAGGCATTTTCCTTTACTTTTCCCAGGGCTACCTCCTCCCTCCCTCAGACTGCTTCTGTCCAAATTGGAAGACATTAATAAAAATTATCCCAATTCTCAATAATATTTCTGCATAGTGGGTGTGAAGAAAGAGCTATTCCAAAACTTCTATCACTCTCCTTTGCCTTCGCTTTTTGAAGTTTATGATGTAAAGTCATTCTCCTTTATTTGGATGCCATTTATGAATTGTTGCCTTTTTTTAATTTTTTTTTTTACTACTGTTCATTTCATTACATTGAGAGGAATATTTTTTTTTTATTAGTTTCAGGTGCACAAGACAAAGTAATACTTTGACGTTTATCATTTATATCCCTCACACTGTGTGAACTCCCCTCCCCCCATTCACCGTCCCCCTGACATCACACAGAGCCATTACATTTCCACTGTCTCTATACATAATGCTGTACTCCGCTTCTTGTAAGTATATACATACATATATATATATATATATATATATATATATATATATATATATATATATAAAATCATAGTTGGCATTCATTATCATTCAGCTTCAGGTGCACAGCGCAGTGATCAGGCATCCACATCATCCCCGAGGTGGTCTCCCAAATGGGACACGTGTCCATCAGACACCCCACAAAATCTTCACAACATTATTGATTACATTCCCCAAATTAACTTTCAAGACCCCGTGGCCATCTTGTGGTTACTGACTGTTTTCTAATCCCCTCACCTTCCACCTTATCCCCACCCCGCCGCACATCTAGCAACCCTCAGTTTTTCCTCTATGTCTCCAAAACCGTTTGATTAGTTCATTCACTTACTCTTTTCTTTAGATTCCGCATATAAGTGAGATCATATGGTATTTGTCTTTCTCTGTCTGACTTATTTCACTTAACATAATGTTCTCTAGGTCCATTCATGTTGTTGCAAATGGTAAGATTTCTTTCTTCTTTATGGCTGCATAATATTCCCTTGTAAAAATGTACCACATTTTTTTAATCCAGTCATCTACCGAAGGGCATTTCGGTTGTTTCCATGTCTTGGCTATTGTGTATAGTGCTGCAATAAACATAGGAGTGCATAAAGATTTTTGAATTGGAGTTTTGGATTTCTCCAGATAGATACCTAGGAGTGGAATTGCTGGATTATAAGGTAGTTCCATTTTCAGATTTTTGAGATACCTCCATACTGTTTTCCGTAGTGGCTGCACCAATCTGCAATCCCACCAACAGTGCACAAGCGTTCCCTTTTCTCCACATCCGCGCCAGCACTTGTTGTTTGTTGATTTGTTGATGATAGCCATTTTGACCGGAGTGAGGTGGTATCTCATTGTGGTTTTTATTTGCATTTCTCTGATGGTTAGTGAGGTTGAGCATTTCTTCATGTCTGTTTGCCATCTGTATGTCCTTTCTAGAAAAATGTCTCTTCATGTCCTCTGCCCATTTTTTAATTGGCTTGTTTGTTTTTCTGGAGTTGAGTTGAGTGACTTTTTTATAAATTTGTGATATTAACACCTTATCAGATATATCATTGGCAAATATCTTTTCCCATTTAGTAGGATCCCGTTTTGTTTTATTGATGGTTTCCTTTGCTGTGAAAAAACCTTTTAGTTTGATGTAATCCCACATGTTTATTTTTTCTCTTACTTCCCTTGCGCGAGGAGATATATCAGTAAAAATCTTACTCCGAGTAATGTCTGTGAAGTTTCTTCCTATATTTTCTTCTAGGTATTTTATGGTTTCAGATCTTACATTTAAGTCTTTAAGCCATTTTGAATTTATTTTTGTATATGGTGTAAGGAGATGGTCAAGCTTCATTTTTTTGCATGTGTCTGTCCAGGTTTCCCAGCACCATTTATTGAATAGACTGTCTTTACCCCATCGTACATTCTTGCTTCCATTGTCGTAGATTAAATGGCCATATAGGCATGGATTTATTTCTGGACTCTCTATTCTGTTCCATTGATCTATGTGTCTGTTTTTATGCCAGTACCATGCTGTTTTGATTACTGTAGCCTTGTAGTATATAATTTGATGTCAGGTATTGTTATACCTCCCACTTTGTTCTTATGTCTCAAGATTGCTGAGGCTATCCGGGGTCTTTTATGGTCCCATATAAATTTTAGGATTATATGTTCTATTTCTGTGAAAAACGTCGTTGGTAGTTTGATAGGAATTGTGTTGAATATGTATATTGCCTTAGGCAATATGGAAATTTTAACTATATTAATTCTTCCTATCCATGAATATGGTATGTGTTTCCATCTATTTGTATCTTCCTTCATTTCTTTCTTCAGTGTCTTATAATTTTCTGAGTACAGATCTTTTACTTCTTTGGTTAAATTTATTCCCAGGTATTTTATAGTCTTTGAAGCAATTGTAAATCGGATTGTTTTCTTAATATCTCCTTCTGATATTTTATTATTGGTATATACAAATGCAACTGATTTCTGAATATTAATTTTGTATCCTGCTACTTTACTAAATTCATCTATAAGCTCTAATAGTTTCTTGGTGGAGTCTTTAGGGTTCTCTATATATAGTATCATATCATCTGCATATAATGACAATTTTACTTCCTCTTTATCAATTTGGATGCCTTTTATTTCTTTTTCTTGTCTGATTGCTGTGGCTAAAACTTCCAGCACTATGTTGAATAGAAGTGGAGAAAGTGGGCAAACTTGCCTTGTTCCTGATCTTAGAGGAATGGTTTTAGCTTTTCCCCGTTGAGTATGATGTTAGCTGTGGGTTTATCATATATGGCCTTTATTATGTTGAGATATGATCCCTCTATTCCCACTTTCTTAAGGGTTTTTATCATAAATCGCTGCTGGATTTTATTAAATGCTTTTTCTGCATCTATTGATATGATCATGTGATTTTTATTTTTCATTTTGTTAATGTGGTGTATCACATTAATTGTTTTGCGGATGCTGAACCACCCTTGTATACCAGGGATGAATCCCACTTAATCATGTTGTATGATCTTTTTAATGTATTGCTGAATTCTCTTCGCTAATATTTTGTTGAGGATTTTTGCATCTATGTTCATTAGCAATATCGGCCTGTAGTTTTCTTTCTTTGTGGTGTCTTTGTCTGATTTTGGGATCAGGGTGATAGTGGCTTCATAAAAAGTGTTTGGGAGTCTTCCCCTTTGGGAGGAATATTATTTAATCTTGTTTTATTTTACTATTTATATTCAGAGGTCTCTTTACACTTCCTATTTTCAAATCTTATAAACTTGTAATAATGTATGGATTGGAAATATGTAAAGAAATATTGCAGCTACATAATTTCTTAAAAAGTAAAACTTATTGTCAGACTGTTTATTGCTCTTAGGCAGTAAAACATTCCTCAACACTGCTACTCTGTAATAGTTAAGAGGAATAGATTTCAGCCCCCAAACTCTGGATCCCACAGACCTGTGTTCAAAATCTCAATTCTATCACTCACCAGTTGTAGGATACTGAACAAGTTATCTAATGCCTTCAAGGTCTCAGTTTCTTCATCTGTAAAAAGGGGATGATGATAATACCTACCTCATAAATTGAATTAAATAAAATTAAATGCTTATAACAATGCCTGGCACTGAGCTCATTTACTTTCTAAGTTCTTTGTGAGTCTTCCCCTTTCCATGATGCAGACCAATGCAATAGGAAATTTTAGAATTAAAAGGAAACTTAAGGATGATCTTAGGCAAACATCTAATATTATTAAAGATGAACTAAGATACACAAGAAATTATATCAGAAGTAATATTACACCTATTCTCAAATACTCTCCTACTGGGATCAGATATTTTGTCAATAAATATGAATGTTCTGATTATGGGGAAGGTGCATTTC
Organism: Rhinolophus ferrumequinum; assembly: GCF_004115265.2. Classification (NCBI taxonomy): domain Eukaryota; kingdom Metazoa; phylum Chordata; class Mammalia; order Chiroptera; family Rhinolophidae; genus Rhinolophus; species Rhinolophus ferrumequinum. The sequence continues at coordinate 39,583,972 of NC_046297.1, forward strand.
TCATTGTAAATTATTTACTATGTACCAATTGATTAAAAACACAAAATCATTTCAGAAGGACCTGTAACAACAACCGAGGCTCTCTAAATCTAGGTCCAGTGCATTTTCCATTGATTGACAGCTTTCTCTTATATTATTAAAAAAACTATCGGGCCGGCCCAGTGGCTCAGATGGTTGGAGCACCATGCTCTTAACGCCAAGGTCGCTGGTTCAATTCCCACATGGGCCAGTGAGCTGTGCCCTCTACAGTTAAGATTGTAAACAGCTCTCCCTGGAGCTGGGCTGCCGTGAGCAGCAGAGGTTGGCATGAGCTGCCACAGGCTGCTGAGTGCTGCCACGGGCTACCATGTGCCACCGTGAGTGGCGTGATCAGCTGGTGGCCAGCGTGAGCAGCCAGCGGCCAGCATGAGTGACTGGCAGCCATTGTTAGCGGCCAGCAGCTGGCGAAAGCTGCTGTGAGCAGCCAACCCACGACTGGCGACTCATTGCCTCAGATGGGGGGAGCACAAGGCTCATAATACCATCATGGGCCAGGGAGCTGTGTCCTATATAACTAGAGTGAGAAACAATGGCTTGAACGGGAGTGGGGCGGGAAAGAAGGGGGGAAAATAAAACTATCTTTAATTCCATGAAGGGTTATAAACATATACATAAAGAAATATAGTTGGGATTTCTGGTCAAGATGTCAGAGTAGGTAAGTGTTATGTGTGCTTCCTCTCATGACCACATCAGAATTACAACTAAACTACAGAACAATCATCATTGAGAATCGCCTGAGGTCTAGCTCAACCGAAGCCCTACAACTAGACATACAGAAGAAGCCACTTTGAGATTGGTAGAAAGGGCGGAGATGCAGAATAGGCTAGTCCCATACCCACATGTGACCATTAAAAATTGAGAGAGATATCTTGGCTGCAGAAGTCTCCTCTGATGAATGAAGGGCCCCAGGCCCACACCAGGCTCCCCAGCCCAAAGTTCCACTGCCAGGGAGAGAAGTCCCCATAATTTCTGGCTGTGAAAACCAGCAGAGATTGTGGCTGAGTGAGACAATGGGGCCTCTTTAAGGGCCCTGGCACAGATTTACTCACTGACAGACTCACTCACTCTGAGCACCAGCACTGTGGCTGCAGCTCCAAAAGCACCAGAGACATATGAGCAGGAACTGAATTGTCTGGCTTCAGGGCAAGGTCAGGAGGGGCAGCTTTCTCCCAGACATAGGAACTGGAGTAAGCCATTTTTTCTTTATTGAGACCTCCCCCAATCCTGGTGTGCAGATGCAGGCAGCTGCCATATTTGAGTCTCCATCAATATAGCTAACACTATTCATTTGCCCCATCCTCATGATTCCCTGAGATCTCACCCAACCCAAATTTCCAGCACACCCAAGCCACTTTCAGTAGTTTTTCATACAAATGGCCTGTCTTGGCTCACACTTCAGACTTTACTAAAATTTCTCAAAGGTTCACAAAACCCAAATAAGCAGCATCTGACTTCATCATGTCCTGTACATCTTGCTGAGGAGCCCCAAGCCCAGCACTAGTGGCAGCCGGCCTCTGTTCAAGGCTTGGCCTCTCGAGGCACCTCCAAGCCCAGCACAGGTGGTGGCCATCTATGGATTACTTTGTGGCTCATGCTAGGTAACCACAGGGCTGGCATGCCTGTGACTAGCTTTGGACCCAGCCAGAGCATCACCCAACTGCCTCCAAGGACTACACACCCAAAGAGCAGATTGGGCAGGCACCAGAGCCCTATTAAAGTGAATCCTGCTGTGCAGGGTCAGCGCCCTGCACAACAGTTCCTCCACTGTAGTCATGGCCAATCCTCACAACCAGTCAGTCTAAGGGTCAATCCCTCCTATTGACGTACAAACAGAAACCAATGCACAACTACAACAGGAGAGCACACCGAACCCACACAAGGAACACAACTGGAGTGCCCAACTCAGGTGACTATGGAGATTGCACAGTGGGCCCCACAGGACACCTACTACATAAAACCACTCTACTAAGACCAGGAGGCATAGCAGCCCTACCTAATACATAAAAACGAACACAGAGAGGGAGCAAAAATGGGAAGACAAAGAAACATATTCCATTTAAAAGAACAGAACAAAGCTCCAAAAAAAAAGTAAACAAAATGAAGACAAGCAATCTATCAGATGCAGAGTTCAAAACTCTGGTTATAGGGATGCTCAGTGATCTCAGTGAGAACTTCAACAAAGAGACAGGAAACATACAAATGGAGATAGAAAACATAAAAAAAGAACCAGTCAGGAATAAAGAATATAATAAATGAAAAATATATTAGAGGGAATCAACAGTAGATTAGATGAAGCAGAGGACCAAATCAGCGATTTAGAAGATAAAGTAGCAGGAAACACCCAAACAAAACAGCAAAAAGAAAAATGAATCCAGAAAAACAAAGATGGTTTAAGGGTCCTTGGGACAATATCAAGCATACCAACATTCGCATCAGATGGGTATCAGAAGAAAAAAGAAAGCAAGTAATTGAAAACCTATATAAAGAAATAATGACAGAAAACTTCCCTAGCCTGGTGAAGGAAATAGACATACAACCCCAGAAAGCTCAGAGAGTCCTAAACAAGATGAACCCAAAGAGGTTCATCAAGATACATCATAATTAAAACGTCCAAGGTTAAAGACAAAGAGAGTGTCTTAAAAGCAGCAAGAGAAAAGCAGTTAGTAAAAAAAAAGAAAAAAGAAAAGCAGTTAGTTACCTACAAGGGAGGTCCCATAAGACTGTCAACTGATTTTTCAACAGAAACTTTGCAGGCTCGAAGGGTTTGGCATGAAATAATCAAAATGATGAAAAGCAGGGACCTACAACCAAGATTACTCTAACCAGCAAAGCTATCATTTAAAATTGAATGACTGATAAAGAGCTTTTCAGACAAGAAAAGGCTAAAGGAATTCATCACCACAAATAGTATTAAAAAGAATCTTAGAGGGACTTCTTTAAGATGAAAAAAAAGATCAAATATATGAACAATAAAATGGTAATAACTACATATCTATCAACAATTTCTTTAAATGTAAGTGGAGTAAATGCTCCAATCAAGATAGGGTGGCTGAATGGACAAGAAAACAACCCTTACATGTGCTGTCCACAAGAGACTCAGTTTAGATCAAAGACACACACACTGAAAATAAAACAATGGAAAAAGATATTTCATGAAACAGGAAACAATAACAACAAAAAAAGCTGTGGTAGCAATACTTATTCCAGACAAAATAGACTTTAAAACAAAGGCGAACAAGAAACAAAGGAGGACCCCCTTCCAGGTATTTATCCAAAGAAAGTTAAAACACTGCTTCGAGGGAATATATGTATCCATATGTTCATTGCAGCATTCATTACAATGGTCAAGATGTGGAGGCAGCCTTGGTGTCCATCAATGGATTAATGGATAAAGAAAAGGTGGCACATATATACAATGGAAGGGAATGGGTTCTTGCCATTTGCAGCAGCATGGATCCACCTGGAGGGTATTGTGCTGAGTGGAGTATGTGAGACAGAGAAAGACATGTGCAATGTGATTTTGTTTAAATGTGGAGTCTAAATAAAAGAAATAAACATAACAGAAACAAATTCATAGATACAGAGAACATTTTGATGGTTGTCAGATGGGAGGTGTGTTAGGGTGGTGGGTGAAAAGGGGAAGGGATTAAGAAGTATAAATTGGTTCTTATACAGTAGTCATGGGGATGTAGGGTACAGCATGAGGAATATAGTCAATAATATTGTAATAACTATGTATGGTGTCAGGTGGGTACTAGATTTATCAGGGTGATAGACTGGAGGGGTTTGGAGAACAGGGTGAAAAAAGTGAAGGGATTAAGAAATACAAATTGGTACTTATAAAATAGTCATGGGAGTGTAAAACAAAGCATAAAAAATATAATCAATAATATGGAAATAATTATGTATAGTGCCAGATAGGTACTAGTCAGACAGATCACTTTGTAAATTATATAAATATCTAACCACTATGCTCTACACCTGAAATTAATGTAAAATAATATTGAATGTTAACTGTAATTGAAAAATTAAAAAGGGGGGAAGATAAAGGGGAATAAGAGGTTCAAAGTTCCAGGTATAAAACAAATAATCATGGGGATGTAATATACAGCACAGAGAATATTGTGATAGCATGGTACAGTGTGAGATGGTTGCTGGACTTATCATGGTGATCACGTCTTAAGTATATAAGTGTTGAATAACTGTGGTGTACACCTGAAATCAATATAATATTGTATGTTAACTATATTTTAATTAAAATCCTTTAAAAAAAAAAAGAAATGTAGTTGGATTTTTTAACTTGTTTAGGTTAGATAGACATATTAAAGTTCCATACTCTTCATAAGCTATAGGTCTCTCACAGAGATACACTAAGCTCACCAAAGGCTTGCTCTTGTCTATACCCACTACAGCATAAAAATTTTAACCTACTTCATAATTCATCATAATGTAGCCATTAAAAGATCATAGTTTTGAAAATGTGGTGGTATAACTAACTGAAAAAACTTACGAATCCTTAGAGGAAAAAATCTGTAATATATTAAACCACAGCGACTTGGACCACCATAAAAATGCTCACAACTCCCAACCCAGACATTAGAAGTCAGAGTATATTTCACTGGATGAGACTTGCATGCCACTCCTATTTTTCTGGTGCACAGTCACCAAGTACTCGTCTTTGTGCAACACAACACCCAGGCCCTGCCCTCCTTGGCTTATCATCCTCAAAACAGCCCCTGGGCATGCAGACTGTATAGTTGCTGACAAACTTATTCCAACCTCTCTTACTCCTGATGTGGCAGCAGTTAATCAGATACATGGTTATGAGATAAAGAAGCCTACAGATTCAACGTCACACTCCCTTGCCCTCACAGAAAATGTAAGAGACTGTGGCTTTCAGAGACATCTTCACCTTTATTGCTTAACATAAAGGAAGGCCTTCAGTGGCAGAAAATTCATGCCACTGGACCCAGAAATAAGCTGACGTCTCATTTGTTAGAATTCCCTAATGGCTGTAGTAGACTACTGCATAAAATATAATATGTCTGGGTGAGACTTGGAAGACTCCTCAAAGAAGTCCAAGCATATGGTTAATTAGTCCTGGTGTGGCATTAAACACCTCAAGCCATAGTGGCTCTGGTGCTGAAAGAGATGGCCACCCCAGTCATTCCCTCACCACCTGCTAAGGTTCTGATGCTCTCAAATGGACCTGAGCAGAGAAGTGTCATGTGACTCTTCTCCTGTTGAGCTGGGACCCGTGACCTTTCCATTCGTCTTTTCCTCCAGTCCACTTGGACCCAGGCTGGGGCAGTGACACACCACTTGCTCTCAGGCTGTGCTCTTTCTCCTTTCTCAGGAAGGTGACAGGGCTGCAGCAGAGCACTGGCCAGGGGCCTGGAGAACAGTGCGTCCCTCCAGAGCAGCTCTGGTTAAGGTGGACACTGATGATGCCTGACAACAGAATCTACCCTATGCACAAAGCAAAAGCACTTTCTATGGTTCAACAGAGAAGCTCTGTCTAGTCAAACCCACCATGCTATACTCTTAACTGAAAACTTGGCCACTCAGAGCATTGAGTTTTCTCAGTAACACTGATTCTACCGTAACATTTCAGAACAAAAGATGAGCCAGAAATTTCATTACAGATAGGTTGTTCATTGTTTTTATACAAAGGTTACTGTAAATAAATTCAAAGGACAAATCTTTGCAAATCAAACAACACACTAACAAATTATAAGGAGGCGTCCATTGCTGAGATCCATAAAATAGTTAATTATACTCAGCTATTAGATTCAGTTTTCGACAACAGATTTTCAGCATTTTGCTAATGATGCATAATTCTCCTTTTGTTTTTTCTTTCACAGTTGACTCCACAGTCAACCAGGTTAGTTCAATGAATATTCATTTGAAACTGAAGAGTCACAACTTTGGCATGCCATACCCAGCTTCTCATTTTCTTAAGATACAAAATCCTGAGTTTTAGCTGGGCATATTTCCCAGCCTCCCTTGTAGCTAAGTGTGGCCATATGACTAAGTTCTGGCCAATAGAATGTAAACAGAAGTGACATACGCAATTTCTTGATTGTGTCCCTTAAATGGAAGATGTGTCTTTTATTCTACTCCTCCCATCTTTGTGCTTGGAACTTAGACATGGTGACAATTCATCTAGGACCATGCAGATGAGGTTAATATTTTAGCTGGAATAACACTGCTGGAATTACAGAATGGAAGGAGCTGACATATCAATATTAGGTGAGAACTGAGTCAGACGGTTGAATGAGAAAATTCTGTGTTGTTTAAACCTCTGAATTTGTTAAAGCAGCTTAACCTGTATCCTAATTGTAACATCCTATAATTTCAATTTCAATTGCATTACATTTAGAATGTATCCTTTGGGTTACTAATTGCTATTTTATTTACACTAGTTGTTATAAAATATTTAAGTCAAAGAGCAATAATACATTCAAAGAATTATACACATTTCTGTACAGAGGGATGATAAATTTGCTAAAATTGATGGGCATTAAAATGCAATTGTTCAAAATGGATATTTTTATTGGCTAATTATAAAAATCCAAATCTAGTGAACAAATCCTATTCTCAAGGTTATGCATAGTGCTGTCTACTCATAAAAAACGCAGTCTGTTAGGGGAAGTGAACCTGAACATTGAATTTGTTTTTTTGGGAGCAACTAGGGTGAAAGCTAGAAGAAATCATTCCAATTATTCATGAAAAACAATTCCCTGTTGTTAAATCCTCTTAGCAGATGTAAACAAATTACTCCAACTTTATATTTAACAACCTTTTGAGTTTCAGTTTTAAAGCTGGCTAAGAATAGTTTGTTCAAAAGAGATAATATACATGTTCAAAAAGTTTCTGATATAAACTGAGATTGTTGTAACTAAAAGCAATTTCAGAATGTAGATTGCTATTAGATGCATATTTTCACTCATAAATAACTCAGCTAGAGATGTAAGTGAGAAAGTTTTAGTCATTTCTCTTAGAATTATAAAGAAAAGGAAGCAGTCGGGAAAAGAGAAATAATTTTGAAATAAAAAGCACTAGTGCCTAGGAGTTTTCTTTCACTGTGATGCCCAATATGACCATAATTTCTATTTTACTCTGGTTACCATAAATAAAAGACAGTAAAGGTAGAAGTATATTATTAGAAGAGAAGAAATGTGTGTGTCTAATCTTCCTAATTCTCTTTGGGCTACCAAAATCGGGAGAGAGTGATAATTCAGAAAACAGAAGCCCTAAATGTTGCTAAAAGAGAAATCACATGACCTCAGAATGCCTTAGGGAGATCTGAAGAAGCTTGAGGACTTTTAGTTTCAGAAAGTATGAATAAGTCCTAAGTGGCATCTCATTTCAAAATGAGGATTCATTGTAATCAATTAACCTCTCTTAACTTCTCTATTTTCACTAATAGGATCGTGATCACCATGTTATTCAATCACAGAATGTCAGTCATCTATAATTCTTTCTTTCTTTTTATCCCACCTTCTTATTGTCACTCATTGTCATCCTTTCACTTCTTATCCACAACCACTGAGTTTAGGCACTTGGTACCTCACATCTCAGACCACTGCAACAGCTTCCCTTCCACTCCATTATCCAATCACTATATTCAGCAATTCACTAAACAAATACTTATACTAATAGACACTGCAGTCAGTGCTAGGAGTACTACAGTGCACAGATCAGACACCCTTCCTGCCCCTATGAACTTTATGTGGTTGCAAGGGATGCTAACAAATCAATTTTATGATATTCTTGTCCTCAAAGACTCTATAAAAGCCCAGATCTTATCCTGTTATGGACTGAATTGTGTCCCCTCCAAAACTTGTATATTGAAGCCTTACTCTTCAATGTGACTATATTTTGAGATATGACCTTTAAGGAAGTGACTGAGGTTAAATGAGGTCATAAGGGTGGGCCCTAATCCAATAGGACGAGTATCCTTATAAGAAGTGGGAGACACACCAGAGACCTCTCTCTCGCTCCAAACATGCACAAACAAAAAGCCATTTTATACGACACAGAGAAAAGGTGGCCCTCTATAAGACAAGGAGAGCGCCCCCAGGAGAAACCAACCCTGCCAGCACCTTGATCTTAGACTTCCAGTCACCACAACTGTGAGAAAACAAATTTCTGCTGTTTAAGCCACTCAGTCTGTAGTCAGCCTGAACTAAGACATCTTGTTACTCTTGTTTCCACCAGATAGGCACTATACTCTAATACCAGCCCTCAGTGCCAGTGAGGTAAGTCTCCAAAGACACAGCACTTCTTTTTCTACGTCAAACCCTGCTCATGTTACTCCTGATCACAAGTACGCGTTACTGTTTTAATAAATAACTTTATTATTTCTTAAAGCATAACTGTAGGAAAAGTTTGTTAATCTCCCTTTTAGATCTTCCTGCCTATGATTGAGGTCTATTTGGAAGAGGAGGCTATAACTAAAGCACCGATGGGATATTCTTACTCTAATTGCAGACAAAGTGCACACATTGGACTAAATAACCTCTTAGGACCAGGAATCATAAAGTAATTGTCTGCTTGGTAAATCTGCATTGGTCCCATACTTCCACACATTTGATGATTCATTTGATGATTCATTTGATGCTCATAGAAGGGTAGAAAACTGATAATTATCTTGGCCAAAATGAAATACAGCTGTGAAATATTATTTTAAAGTAATCAGGTATTCTATATTACTGTTTTTATGTTTGTTTTTATTTTCCAAGACAATAATGTCCTAATATATTTATCACAAAAAGATGTTATCTATCCAAAATGTCCTTTTTTGGTAAAGATAATAGGTTTATGTTGAAGCAATCAAAGTACACATATATATTCATAAAATGCCTCAGGATTAAGGGTTACAGTATAGACAAAATGAATTTCTCCAAATAGTAACCATACCTCATACTTGCAAGTCACTGTCACTTGCACCATACATATATATATACACACACACACGTATATATATACATATATATGTATATATATACATATATAGAGAGTTGAGAGCCCATTGAGTTTAAGTAAGTCATCAAATGTATATATATGTATATATATATAATGTGTATACATATATGTATGTATAGTCATATATATGTATATATATGTGTACATATATACATATATAAATATAGAGAGAGAGAGAAAGAGAGAGAGCCCATTGAGTTTAAGTAAGTCATCAAAGGTAGGATATATTAGATGTAGCAAGGTCACATTGGAATAATAAACTTATTGCCAAAGTTAATTATTTTTAAATTACACTATCACTACTTTTGTCAACTTTTGAGTATCTGAGGTTATTAATTTACATAAACACTTTGGTCCTTCCCAGCAACGACCTCTGTTTCTTTCTTTTCTGCTCAGCCACCAGAATAGCTACTCATTTCTATGGATATTAGGTCTCAAAAGAATTTTGAGGTATGATTTTTTTTTTTTTTGTCTTCCAGCAGGACTCTAATCACCTTCTAAACAAGTTTTTCTCTTAGTAATAAAGGTTTCACAGGTTCAGAAATACATGTTAAAATTTAACTGAACTTCAGAAACCGTTGGATATATTAATAATGACATGGATTGGCATATTTAGTGGCAACATTCTTCAGCAAAGTAGGCCTCAATGAAACACAACACTTAAATAAATATTACAACTCTTTGGAAACATTTCCTTGGACGCATTCCTAATTTAAATTACACTAACTAATATATATTACTCCTAGAATCCTCTTAGGAAAAATTTTTCTATAGGTCAATAATGAGTTTCTTTCCAATTTTTAAAACATGAATAAAAGGCAGCTAGATGGCTCAGTTGGTTAGAGTGTGAGCTCTGAACAACAGGGTTGCCGGTTCGATTCCCACATAGGCCAGTGAGCTGCACCCTCCACACCTAGATTGAAAACAATGAGCTGCCCAGCACTGAGCTTCCAAAGGGGCAGCTGGATGGCTCAGTTGGTTAGAGCGCCAGCTCTCAACAACAAGGTTGTCGGTTCAATTCCCACATGTGATGGTGGGCTGTGCCCCCTGCAACTAAAGATTGAAAACGGCAACTGGACTTGGAGCTGAGCTGCGCCCTCCACAACTAGATTGAAGGACAATGACTTGGAGCTGATGGGCCCTGGAGAAACACACTGTTCCCCAATATTACCCGATAAAATATATCACAAAAAAAAAGGATGAATAAAAACTTATTTAAGGAAGGAAGAAAACGGTATTTCAGAAAACAGAAGTTGGCCTCTCTGAACAAATTCCTTCTGTGACCCAGCTCATGTGTGAAGCCCAAACGTGTACCATACAATATAGTTCCCACTATTTCAGCTTTACCTGCGAGAGACAATGAATGATTTTGTATAATATATATCCCACTTCCATTGTTAGTCACTGTTCAGATTTAAAATGTCACCAACATACAACAGCTTCCCTAGGCATATAGGCAAACCATTCTGTTTCCATGATTTTTTTATTATTATTTTAATTGGGGAATATTGGGGAGCAGTGTATTTTTCCAGGACCCATCAGCTCCATGCCACATCATTGTTTTCAATCCAGTTGTGGGGGAGCGCAGCTCAGCTCCAAGTCAAGTCATAATCTTTAATCTAGTTGTGGAGGGCGCAGATCACTGGCCCATGTGGGAATTGAACCGGCAACCTTGTTGTTATGAGCCCTGTGCTCTAATCACTGAATCAACCAGCTGCCCTGTTTCTGATTTTTGAGAGAGTATATAGGAGGTCTGACAATTAAGTTCGCGAAATTGTTACAATGATGTTGCTAACCTTTTTTTGATATCAGAGGAATTATTCATTAAGAATTTATGCTCGGCTTAGCAGGCACGGGAGCCCGGAAGGTCAGCGTGTGAAGGAGTCGATGGTAACGCGGGTGTCGCCGGCGTTACCCAGGATCGACGGCAGTACCGACCACCCTGCCCTGAGGCGGCGGTGAGAAGCAAACGGGCCCTTTGCTGCGACACTATGGAGGGCGGCGGGGGAAGCGGCAACAAAACCACAGGGGGGTTGGCCGGCTTTTTCGGAGCCGGCGGAGCTGGTTACTCGCACGAGGATTTGGCCGGCGTCCCGCTGACTGGTATGAATCCTCTGTCTCCTTATTTAAATGTGGATCCACGATATCTCGTGCAGGCATCCACTGGGGGTCTTAGAACGTTTCACCCATGGGATACAGATGAGTTTATTTTACCAACTGGAGCTAATAAAACCCGGGGCAGATTTGAACTGGCCTTCTTCACCATTGGAGGATGTTGTATGACAGGGGCTGCATTTGGGGCAATGAACGGTCTACGGCTAGGAATGAAGGAAACCCAGAACATGGCCTGGTCCAAACCAAGAAACGTACAAATTTTGAACATGGTGACCAGACAAGGGGCACTTTGGGCTAATGCTCTAGGTTCTCTAGCTTTGCTCTATAGTGCATTTGGTGTCATCATTGAGAAAACACGAGGTGCTGAAGATGACCTCAATACAGTAGCAGCTGGAACCATGACAGGAATGTTGTATAAATGCACAGGTGGTCTCCGAGGGGTGGCACGCGGTGGCCTGGCAGGACTAACGCTCACCGGCCTCTACGCACTGTATAACAACTGGGAGCATATGAAAGGCTCCGTGTTGCAGCCGTCACTCTGAAGACTGTGCCAGTTGAATAGAGGACACTGGAGTAGTCATCCACACCATTACCAGTCAGTCTGGAGTTACTCTCTTTTACCTAGTTTGAAAACGTGTGGCAATTCCGATTTGCCGTGATGATCATGGGTGGTGACCAGGACTGGCTCTCCTTCCAGCCGTGAGAGCTGAAGCCAAAACCCGCTAGTGACTGAGTAACATGGCTCTCTTCTCCTCTGGAGAACCTGCACCTGTTCCCGCTCCCCCTTAACCTGGAAAAGCACTCACTCCCATAATTCAGGTCGTGCTTGTTGTCAGTACAGTCACCACGTTTGTTCATTTCATGATCCACTCTCAAATTGTCCTGTATTCCCAATAAAGGGTGAAAACAACCAAAGTCCTAACTCCAGTGTAAACATAGTGGCCTCTATTTAAAAGCATCTTTCTGGGTATAAAGTGAAAGTTACTCTTGGTATCTTTTTCTGCCCCAACTAAATAAATTAAAACATGTTTTAAAAAAAAAAAAAGAATTTATGCTAACTGGGCAAACAGTTACCAACTTTATTATTTGGAAGTGCTGAAAAGGCTGTGTGAAAAAGTTGGATGACCTGACAAAAAGTTGGAGGTCTGACAATACACCCGCTAACACAGCACTGTCTGTGAGGGAGTTTTTGGCCAGTAAGCAAATAACTGTATTGGAACACCTCCCTACTCTGACCTGGCCCCCAATGACTTCTGCCTTTACCCGAAAATAAAGGAAATATTGAAAGGAAGACATTTTGATGACATTCAGGACATCAAGGGTAATACAACAACAGCTCTGATGGCCATTCCAGAAAAAGAGTTCCAAAATGGCTTTGAAGGGTGGACTAGGTGCTGGAGTCAGTGCATAGCTTCCCAAGGGGAGTACTTCGAAGGTGACTGTAGTGATTTTCAGCAACGAGGTATGTAGCACTTTTTCTAGGGTGAGTTCATGAACTTAATTGTCCGACTTCGTATGATGTGCTGCACAGTCACTCTATAGATGAAGTTTCAACAAAGGAAAAACAAGCCTTATTTTATTCTAATTAAAAAGATAATATATTTTCATACAAAATATTCAAACAATTCAAGAGTATATAGAAAAAAATAAAAATACCCCCAAATCCTAGTTGCTATAGGTGGCTAATAATAAACTAAAGAGTTGGGGAAATAGTTTTCCAGATGTCTATCCATGTATACACATATACATGTTCTAAAATTTTAATAAACTAACACTAAGTATGTTATTTCATAACCTGATTTTTTTCACTTACCAGCGTGGCTGTCCATGTCAGTGAATAATTGATATTCATAAATATATATCATACTCTTTAATGAGTGAATAATGTTCCTATTCTTGCATACATCACAGTGTATTCAAGCAATCACCTCTTTAGTTTGCTTCCAACTTTTTGAGGTAATAAACTATAATGTAATGGCTATGTGATTTCACTTTTGCATATTTGTCCAATTATTTCTTTTGGATAATTTCCTAGCAATGAACTTTGCTAAGTCAATAAATATTTACCTTTTGAGCTTTTAATTAAAAAAATAAATCTATATTGCCAAATTGCCTTTAGAAAATTGTGTACCAATTTACTCTCAGCAACACTATATAAGAATGTCTCTTCCCCACAGCCTTGCAAACACCAAATTTTACCCATCTTTTCCAACTTTGGCAATTTGTTATATAGCAATAGAACCAATACACCTATTATATCTATTATCTCAGTTTCTGTGAATCAGGAGTCTAGGCATAGTTTAACCAGGTCCTCTAAAATCTGTCACAAGGCTGCAATCAAGGCATGAAACAGGGCTGGGGTCTCATCTGAAGGCTTAACTGTGGAAGGATTTTCTTCCAAGCTCACTTACATTGTTGTTGGCAGGATTCAATTCCTTTTGTATTGTTGGTTTAAAGGCTGCAGTTCTCAGCTGACTGTTGGCCAGTGGCTGCCCTTAATTTCTTGCCACATGCGCCTCTCAAACATGCCAACTTTCTTCATCAAAGCCAGGAAGAGAGAAAATCTGCTAGGCAGATGGAAGTCAGAATCCTCTGTAATCTGATCACAGAAGTGGCACACCCTCAATGTTGAGGGTCTACTGGTTCTTAAAAGCAAGTTACTTGGAAGGATGGATGGGACTACACAAGGCCATAAATACCAGAAAGCAAGGATCACTGGGACCATGTTGGAAATGCCTACCACAGTCCACCCTCTGGTCCCAATGATTAACATCACTTCCATATGGAAATCACATTCATCCTTTCCTAAGGCTCTCAAGAATTTCATCTCATTATATCATCTGCTCAAAGTCCAGAATCTCATCATCTAAATCAAGTCCAGGTGTAGCTGAAGCTCCTGAGATGTACAAGCATATCTTGTTTTATTGTGCTTCACAGTTGTTTTTTACAAATTGAAGATAAGACACTCCACCAGCAGCAAAAAAAAAATTATGACTCGCTTTGTTGCTATACTAGCTTTATTGCCGTGATATTGAACCAAACCTGCAATATCTCCAAGGTACGCCTGTAGTTTTGTTAAGTATATCTCCTGGGGCACAATTCCTTTCAATTTGGCGGAAATTGAAAGGGGAAAATAAGAGGTACAAAGGCATCAGTGGTCAGAGCAGTTCTGAAATACAACAGCAAAGGTTGAAAGTTCCATGATTAGGGTTCAAGGTCTAGGAATAATTCTCTCTGGGTCTTTTCTCCACCCTCTGGTCTCAGTTCCACGTCTGAATCTTCCTTCCTTTTTCATGAAAGGTAGTACAAGATTGCAACTGAACAGTTTTATCAACCTGCCTCTGGCCAGAATTTTGGAAATCCAACAGCTACTTTTTATTTTCTACTTTCTCCCTTTCCGTTTAAAATGGCAGTGTTTGTAGTCATACAATACTCTCAAAAACTTTGTGAGCCTTCTGTGAATTTCACTGGGGTTCATTCCATTGGATAAGAGCTCCATCCAAAAATCTCTTCTAGGTAAGAACTTTTCTACCTTGTGTCCCTGCTAATTTTACTGAGGAACAATGCTCTTAAACTTCCTCGAGGCACACCTTTAATCTCTCTCAAATCTCTTTTGTGTGACTGAATATTCTATCCTTTGGTCCTTCTGAAGCTTTAAGGTTGTGTAGTCACACTCTCAGTGTTTCCTCTTATGCCACTTTTCCAGTCAGTCCTTGGAAGCCATTTCGTAGCTTCAGCATCTTTTATCACCTGAAGAGACTGAGAATTTTCAAAATCATCAAGTCCTGGCTCCTTTTGTTTCATAGTTCTTCCCTCTCTTATTTCTCTCCTCTCGCTCTTTACCATAAATATTAAGAAACCCAGTGGGACTTTCAACACTCTTGCTTGGAACTTTCCATAACTATATATCAAAGTTAATCACTTACATGTTCTGCTTTCCATATAATTGCAGGAGATATTTGGCTACATTTTTTAGCATTACATAACAAAAGTGTCCCTCCAGTTTCCAAAACATGCTACTCATTTCCCTTTAAGCCTCACTGGAAGTGTCTTCAAAGCCCATATTTCTAATCACAGGCAATTTATCTTTCTTTATCAGGCTCCTCAAAATTCTTCCAGCCTCTGACTGCTGCTTAGTTTCAAAGCCACTCCTGCATTTTAAAGTATTTATTATAACAGCACTCCATTACCAGGTACCCAAATCTCAAAATTAGCTATCTATTGCTACATAATATTACCATAAATTTAGCAGCTTAAAACAACACATTTACCATCTAATAGTTTCTGTGGGTCAGGAATACAGATATGGTTTAAGTGGCTGCTCTGCTTTAGCATCCTTCAGAAGGTGTTGGCCAGGACTGGGGCCTCATCTGATGCTCAACCAGCAGATGACCTGTTTCCAAATTCATGTGGTTGTTGGCAGGATTCAGTTCTTTCCGGGGATGTCAGACTGAGGGTCTTCCTTTCTTACTAGCTGCTATGGGAGGCCACCCTTGGTTTCTTGCCACATGGAAGCTTGCTTCACCAAAGCCAGCAAGAGAAAGAAAAAAAAGAGTCTACTAGCAAGATGAAAACTACAATCTTAAGTCATATGAGCAACATCTCATCACCTTTTGCCATAGTCTATTGGTTAGAAGCAAGTCACAAGTCTCTCCCATGCTTGGGGGGGAGAGGGATTACAAAAGGAATGTGAATAGCAGGAGCTGGGGAAAGAGGGACATTTTAGAATCTTTCCTCCACAAAATACTGATGCCTTCAATTAGGGATATATCTTTGTTTGCACCATGTATAAATAGCTATTGTTTTGTTTTTCATTCACATTAATATCAACTACTCTTTTAAATATCTCCTGAGCATCTATCATTTATGCTAGGAATTTATGCTAGGTACAAGGTATAGTTCAACGATGAGCAAAACCTGACATAATTCCTGTTCTCGTGGAAATTATAGTCAGAAGGTGAGAAAAAATACTGATATGAATAAATGTGAAATTACATGTTCACAAATACTATGGAAATTTGTGGTACTATGAAAATATGTAACATGAGAAAGTGACCTAATCTAGTGGTTGGGCACAGCCTTCTGGGAGAAAATGGTGTTTCGTATGAGATAAAAAGACTGATCAGGAATTAATCAGGAAAAGAACTCTATGCCCAGGAAAGCAAGTGAAAGGGACTTGTAAGAGTAGAAGCGTGAAATGACTGAGGAATAGGAAGTGTGATTGGAGCAAGGAAACCAACAGGTACCTCCAACTCTCATCTCTCCTCTAGAGTACACACTCATGTATCTACCTGCTTATTTGATATCTTTACCTAGATATTTTGGACTCTTCAAAATCAGTGTGCAAAACACCAAGTTACTAATCTTGGCTTGCCACACTTAGTTCTTTCCCAATATTCCTCATATCAGTGAATGTAACCACCATCTGCCCAATTGGAAGTGAGAAACCTACGAGTTGTCGTTGACAATTCCCTCTTCTTCAATTCCTCATCAAAATATTTTTTTAAAAAGATTTTTATTAAAAAATATAGCTAACATACATTATATCAGTTACAGGTGTACAACATAGTTGTTCAATATTTATATACCTAAAAAAGTGATCACCAATGATAAGTCCAGCAACCATCTGACACTGTACTACGCTATCACAACATTATTGACTATATTTCCTATGCTGTATATTACATCCCATGACTTCTTTTATATCTGGAAATTTGAACCTCTTAGTCCCCTTTACCTTTTCCCCCATTTTTAATTTTTCAATTACAATTAACATTCAATATTGTTTTGCAATCATTTCTGGTGTACAGTACAGTGGTTAGCCATTTGTATAATTTAAGAAGTGATCCCCGACTACGAGTAGTATAACACTCACCAGGCATTATACATGGTTGTTACCATATTATTGACTATATTCTCTATGCTTTACATCCCCGTGACTATTTTGTAACTACCAATTTGTACTCCTTTTTTTTTTTTTTTTTTTAAGATTTTATTGGGCAAGGGGAATAGGACTTTATTGGGGAGCAGTCTGTATTTCCAGGACTTTTTCCTGGAAAGTTGTTGTCCTTTCAATCTTAGTTGTGGAGGGTGCTGTTCAGCTTCAAGTTGTGTGTCCTTTCAGTCTTAGATGTAGAGAGCGCACCTCAGCTCTAGGTCCAGTTGCCATTGTTAGTTGCAGGGGGCACAGCCCACCATCCCTTGCGGGACTCGAGGAGTTGAGCCAGCAACCTTGTGGTTGAAAGCCTACTGGGCCCACGTGGGAATCGAACCGGCAGCCTTCACAGTTAGGAGCATGGAGCTCCAACCGCCTGAGCCACTGGGCCAGCCCCCAATTTGTACTTCTTAATTCCTTCACCTTTTTCACCCTGACCCCCAACCCCCTCCTATCAATCACCCGGATAAATCTAGTACCCATCTGACACCATACAGTTACAATATTATTGACTATATTCCTTGTGCTATACCCCACCATCCCCATGATTACTTTGTAACAATGTATTTGCACTTCTTAATCCCTTACCCCTTTTCAAACACTCCAACCCCACTCCCATCTGGCAATCATCAAAATGTTCTCTGTATCTGTGAGTGTGTTTGTTCTTAGATTCCATATATAAGTGAAATCACATTTCATCTGTCTTTCTGTTCTGACAAATACTCCACTCAGCACAATACCCTCCAGGTCTCTTCATGCCACTGTAGATGGCAAGAACCTATTCCCTTCCACGGCCAAGCAATATTCCATTGTATATATGCACCACCTCCTCTTTATTCATTCATCCATCGATGGACACCCAGGTTGCCTCCACATCTTCATCAATGTAAATAATGAGCATATGGATACACACGTCCTCTTGAAGTACTGTTTTGGGTTTCTTCAGATAAAGAGCCAGAACTAGGGTTACTGGGTCCTTGTCTCTTATTATAGCCTTTGTTATAAAGTCCATTTTGTATGGTATAAATATTGCTACTCCAGCTTTTTTCTTTTTCTTTTTTTTTTTCCATTTTCAGGAAACACTTTTTCCATCCCTTCACTTTCAGTCTGTGTGTTTTTCAATTTGAAGCATCTCTTGTAGGCAGCATATGTAAGGGTTTTATTTCCTTATCCATTTAGCCACCCTATGCTTTCGATCATTTAATCCATTTACATAGAAAGCAACTGTTGATGATGTCATAAAAATGGCGGCGTGAGGTGAGCCTTATGAAATCTCCCCCGGAATTTACAACAAATTGAACAACTATAACTCCACAAAAGACTCTCTGCACAACAGACAGGCAAGACTTAGAGGCGCACTACTGAAATCACCTAAAGGTGGGCAAATTGTATGAGTGGGGAGGAGGAAAGGGAGAAGTGAAGAGACGGGACCACACTGGCACAGGACACAGACCTAACTCAGTGCTCCAAGCTTGGTGCATTCCAGCACTACCGAAGCTGCAGGAGAGGGAAGAACTCGGACTGCGAGGGCTCCGCTTATGGCCCACAGGACTGAAGGGACAGCATATAACACGGCTAAACCCAACACTCATGGTTTCCTCAGTCATTGAGGTCACAAGACCTCAATGACTGAGGAAAGAAGGCTGAAAACAGTGATTTAAGCCCTCAGTGATGAGCAGAGAAAGGAAGCCTTAGGCACTAAGCCTAGCCGCCCCCTCCTTCCCTCCCAGAGCTCGCCCTGCCCCTACCTGCCCAGTGCCAAAGCCGAACAGTAGCAGTATAAGAGCAAAAGAACAGAATATTTGCAGTTCTGAGAACTGTGGTCTGCAGAAACGGACTCACAGCCCAAGTAGTTCCAGCAAAGGGGAGGGAGCCATGGAAGCAGGACTGGCTGTGGTGGTGGACATTGCCATTGCTCTGGGCCCCCTCTAACAACCCACCCCACCTGTCACCACCTATATGGGTGGATCCCTGCAGGAGTAAACAAAACTACTGAAACACATAGCTCTGAATCTGGTGCAGGAAGAGATTTGGAACTTCAGAAGCTCTCCACATCTCCCCACAGTGGTGGTGCCCTATGACCCAGGTGAACTGTTCACAGAGAAGCCCGGCTTCCAAGGAAACCCCCATTGCATGAGAAGCCGGAATAGTGCATAGAAAATATAACACTACAGTGAGAGAGAGAAAAAAAGGCTGCAGTCGGAGAGAAAACAAAACATTCTACCAACACCTACTGGAAAACAAAAGAAAGACCTCTTCCTGTCAACCTGTTGCACAAACCATTCCTGTAGATGTCTGGGAAGAGAAATAATAAATCAGTAATTGTCATGAATAACCAAGGTAACAAGACAGCTCAGGAAGAAAATGAAAAGTCTCCAGAAAATGAACGTAAAGACATGGAAATATTTGACTTAAATGACAGAGAATTCAAGATTGCAGTTCTGAAAAAACTCAACGAGATGCAAGAAAACACAGACAGGCAGTTTAATGAATTCAGAAACACAATCAAAGAACAGCATGAACATTTTACCAAAGGGATTGAAAATTTAAAAAAAAAAAACAAATAGAATTTCTGGAGATTAAGAACTAAATAGAAGAAATGAAGAATGAAATAGCCAGCTTAGGAAGAAGAGTTGACCAGATGGAGAAAAGAATCAGTGACACAGAAGACAGAAACCAGGAAATGACACGGATGGAAGAAGAAATAGACTTGAGACTTAAAAGAAATGAAATAACTCTACAAGAACTTTCTGACTCCATCAGAAAGAGCAATGTAAGAATAATGGGCATACCAAAAGAAGAAGAAAGAGAGACAGTAACAGAGAGTATATTCAAACAAATAGTCAACGAGAACTTCCCAAACTTGTAGAAAGAACAGGATTTTCGAATCCAAGAAGCAAATAGAACACCGAATTACCCCAACCCCAATAGGCCTTCTCCAAGGCACACTGTATGGAAGCTGTCAAAAATTAACAAAAAAGAAAGAATATTCAAGGCAGCCAGGTAAAAAGAAGACAGTAACCTACAAAGGACAGCCCATTAGATTATCATCAGATTTTTCAGCAGAAACTGTACAAGCCAGGAGGGCATGGAATCAAATATTCAAACTATTGAAAGAGAGAAATTACGAGGCAAGAATAATATATCCGGCAAAGATATCCTTTAGATATAAAGGAGGAATAAAGACCCTTCCAGACATACATAGTTGAGATAATTTTCTAACACACGATTTACACTACAAGAAATACTGAAGGAGGCTATTCAACCAGCATAAATAGGGGTAATTTGTGACAACCAAAACATAAAAGGAGGAACAGTAAAGGCCTGAACCGGAATATGGGAATGGAGAAAGTATGCATGGTGAAGAAAATGGAATACTCTAAATATGAATCTTTCTTTTACATAAACTTAAGGGTAACCACTCAAAAAAAATCCAGAACTGAAATATATAACGTAATAAAAGAAGAAACAGAGGGGAAAATCATACAATACCACCACAAAGACATAACAGAAAAAAACAAAAAGGCAAAGAAACAATGGAGACACAGTCTTACCAGAAAACCAAAGAGAGAATGATAGGAAATCCTCACATATCAATAATCACCCTAAATGTAAATGGACTGAACTCACCAATAAAAAGGCACAGAGTAGTAGATTGAATCAAAAACCTAAACCCAATCATATTCTGTCTCCAAAAGACACATCTCAGCTATAAGGACTCAAAGTAAAAGGGTGGAAATTGACACTCCAAGCAAACGGTATCCACAGAAAATCAGGTGTGGCCATACTGATATCAGATGAAACAGACTTCAGATGAAAAAGGTAACAAGAGAGAAAGATGGACATTTCATAATGGTAAAGGGGACTATACAACAAGAAGACATCACAGTCATTAATATTTATGCCCCCAATCAAGGAGCACCGAAATATACCAAGCAACTTCTAACATAACTAAAGGGAGAAATTGAGCAAAACACAATTATACTAGGGGACCTAAATACATCATTGACAGCTATGAATAGATCATCCAAACAGAAAATAAATAATGAAATAGCAGCCCTAAATGACACATTAGATGAAATGGACATAATTGACATTTATAGAGCACTTCATCATAAAACATCAGACTATACATATTTTTCTAGTGTACATGGAACATTCTCAAGGATAGACCATATATTGGGACATAAAACTAGCCTCAGAAAATTTAAGAAGATTGAAATCATACCAAGCATATTCTCTGATCACAAGGCTTTGAAACTGGATATCAACTGCAAAAAGAAAGCAGGAAAAAACACAAATACATGGAGATTAAACAACATACTTTTAAAGAACGACCAGGTCAAAGAAGAAATTAGAGGAGAGATCAAAATATACATAAAAACAACTGCGAATGAAAATACATCCTACAAAAAATTTTGGGATGCAGCGAAAGCAGTTTTAAGAGGGAAATTTATATCATTACAGGCCTAGCTCAAGAAACAAGAAAAATCCCAAATAAATAACCTCACGTTACACCTTAAAGAACTAGAAAAAGAAGAACAAGTGAAACCCAAGGTCAGCAGAAGAAAGGAAATAACAAAATTCACAGCAGAACTAAATGAAATAGAGAACAAAAAGACAATAGAAAAAATTAATGTGACAAAGAGCTGGTTCTTTGAAAAGATTAACAAAATTGACAAACCCTTGGCTAGACTCACTGAGATAAAAAGAAAGACACTAATAAACAAAATCAGAAATGAAAAAGGGGAAGTTATAACAGATGCCACAGAAATACAAAGGATCATCCAAGAATACTACTAAGGACTATATGCCACCAAATTCAATAACCTAGAAGAAATGGACAACTTCTTAGAAACATATAGCTTTCCTAAGCTGAACCATGAAGTATTAAAAAATCTAAACAGACCGATCACCAGTAACGAAATTGAATCAGTCATCCAAAACCTTCCCAAAAACAAAAGTCCAGGACCAGATGGCTTCACTAGTGAATTCTACCAAACCTTCAAAGAGGATCTAATACCAATCCTGCTCAAACTCTTCAAAAAATTGAAGAAGACACAGTACTCTCTAACTCATTCTATGAGGCCAACATTACCCTGATACCAATACCTGGTAAGGAAACACAAAAAGAACTACAGACCAATATCTCTGATGAATACAGATGCAAAAATCCTAAACAAAATTCTAGCAAATCGAATGGAACAATGCATTAAAAACATTACTCATCATGACCAAGTGGGGTTCATCTCAGGGGCACAAGGATGGTTCAACATCCGCAAATCCATCAATGTGATACATCACATAAACAAAATAAAGGACAAAAATCATATAATTATATCAATTGATGCAGAAAAAGCATTTGACAAGATACAACATCCATTTATGATTAAAACATTTAATAAAATAGGTACAGAAGGAAAATACCTTAACATAATAAAGGCCATATATGACAAACCCTCAGCTAATCTCATAATTAACAGTGAAAAACTGAAGCCCTTTGCTCTACGTTCAGGAACACGACAGGGCTGTCCCCTATCACCTCTGCTTTTCAACATAGTGTTGGAAGTCCTTGCCAGAGCAATCAGGCAAGAGAAAGAAATAAAAGGCATCCAAATTGGGAATGAACAAGTTAAATTGTCACTCTTTGCAGATGACATGATGCTATATATAGAAAACGCTAAAGACTCCACCAAAAAGCTATTAGAAACAAGCAACAAATACAGTAAAGTTGCCGGCTACAAAATCGATGTACAAAAGTCCATTGCATTCCTGTATACTAACAATGAAATCTCAGAAAAAGAAATATGAAAAACAATTCCTTTTGCAATTGCAGCAAAAAGAATAAAATACCTAGGAATAAACTTAACCAAGGATGTGAAAGACCTATATGCTGAAAACTATAAGACATTTTTAAAAGAAATTGAAGAAGACACAAAGAAATGGAAAGACATTCCATGTTCATGGATTGGAAGAATCAACATAATTAAAATAGCCATATTACCCAAAGCAATATACAGATTTAATGCATTCCCCATCAAAATCCCAATGGCATTTTTTTAAAGAAATAGGACAAAAAATCATTAGATTTGTTTGGAACCACAAAATACCCTGAATAGCCAAAGCAATCTTAAGAAAAAAGAACAATACTGGAGGTATCACACTCCCTGACTTTAGCTTGTACTACAGGGCAACAATAATCAAAACAGCATGGTATTGGCAGAAAAACAGACACATAGACCAATGGAATAAAACTGAGAACCCAGAAATAAAACCACATAAATATGGACAGATAATTTTCGACAAAGAAGCAAAAAACATACAATGGAGGAAAGACAGCCTCTTCAATAAATGGTGCTGGCAGAATTGGATAGCCACATGCAAAAGAATGTAACTGGACTGCTATCTGTCACCATGTACTAAAATTAATTCAAAATGGATCAAAGACTTAAGCATAAGACCTGACACAATACATTGCATAGAAGAAAACATAGGTACTAAACTTATGGACCTTGGGTTCAAAGAGCATTTTATGAATTTGACTCCAAAGGCAATGGAAGTAAAAGCTAAAATAAATGAATGGGACTATATGAAACTTAAAAGCTTCTGCACAGCAAAAGAAACCATTGACAAAATAAAGAGGCAACCAACTGAATGGGGGAAGGTTTTTGCAAACAGTGCCTCTGATAAGGGGCTAATATCCAAAATATACAAGGAACTCATGAAACTCAAGAACAAAAAAAGAAACAGCCCAATTGAAAAATGGGTGGAGGACCTGAAGAGACCTTTCTCTAAACAGGACATATAAATGGCAAATAGACATATGAAGAAATGCTCAACATCACTAATCATCAGAGAAATGCAAATAAAAACCACAATGAGATATCACCTCACCCCAGTTAGAATGGCTATCAAGACAAATGGTAACAAGTGTTGGAGAGGAGGTGGAGGAAAAAACCCCTCATACACTGTTGGTGGGAATGCAGACTGGTGCAGCCGTTATGGAAGACAGTGTGGAGGTTCCTCAAAAAATTACGAATAGAATTACCATATAACCCGGCAATCCTCTCCTGGGTATTTACCCAAAAAAATCTGAAAACATTTATACATAAAGACAAGTGTGCTCCAATGTTCATTGCAGCTTTATTTACGGTGGCCAAGACATGGAAACAACCAAAATGTCCTTCGATAGATGAATGGATAAAGAGGTTGTGGTATACACACACAATGGAATACTATTTGACAGTAAGAAAAGATGAAATAGGACCATTTGTGACAACATGGATGGATCTTGAGATTATAATGCTAAGCGAAATAAGTCAGACAGAAAAAGCAGAGAACCATATGATTTCACTGACATGTGGTATTATAAATGAAAAACAACAAAAGAACAAGACAAACAAATGAGAAACAAAAACTCATAGACACAGACAATAGTTTAGTAGTTACCAGAGGGTAAGGGGGAAGGAGGGTGGTAGATGAGGGTAAAGGGGATCAAATATGTGGTGATGGAAGGAGAACTGACTCTGGGTGTTGAAGACACAATGCGATTTATAGATGATGTAATACAGAATTGTACACCTGAAATCTATGTAACTTTACTGTCACCCCAATAAACTTTAATTTAAAAAAAGGCAAATTACATGTGATGTGGAGGATAAACATCAAAGCTTGGGTAACCAGGCAATTTTTTTTTTGAGTTGGCTCATGAAGTGTTCACGCCAAGTGTAAAAAAATACTTCCAAGACAGAAATCTTCCAATGAAGTGCCTGCTTGTTACCGATAATGTTCCAGCTCACCCCCCAGGCTTGGTAGATGAATTGATGGAAGAGTTCAGTTTTATTAAAGTTTTTGCCCCACAACATGACTCCTCTCATCCAGCCCATGGACCAGCAGGTCATATCTAATTTTAAGAAGCTTTACACCAAAGCACTGTTCCAAAGATGCTTTGAGGTGACCTCGGACACAGAGCTAACCCTTAGAGAGTTCTGGAAGAATCATTTCAATATCCTACATTGCTTACATCTCAGACAAAGCATGAAGGGATCTCACAGAACGATGAAGTCAGCATGGAAGAATTGTGGCCAGACGCTGTCCCTGAACATGTATTTGAGGATGTTGAAGAGGATGTCCCTATTGTTGAGGATATTGTGTCTCTGGGAACGTCCACGTGCTTGGAAGTGAGCAGTGATGATGTGGAGGAGTTAGTGGAGCACCACCAGACTGAACTCACCACAGAAGAACTTCAGAACATTCTGATGGAGCAGCAACAGGCGCAACTGAGAAATTGTCTCCAGAAGAGGAGGGAGGAGCAAGTGTTTCTACTGCACTGATCAAAGAAATGTGTGCAAAATGGGTTGAAGTACAAATGTTTGTTGAAAAATATCACCCTGATAAAGCTGCTGTAAGTCATGCCGCTAACACTTTTCAATGATAATGTTATGTCTCACTTCAGGCAAATTTTAAAACATCAGAAAAAGCAAATGTTAATTGAAAAGTTTTTAGTGAGGAAAAGATCCAGTGAGTCTAAACCAGGTGTCAGTGGTGTAAAAAAATCAAGGGAAGGAATGGCAGGAGAGGAGTCACCTACAGAGATTATGGAAGAGGGCTACAGCACACCTGAACAACACTCACCTACTGTGATTCTGGAAGAGGACCACAGAACACCTGAAGAACAGTCACCTATTGTGATTCTGAAGGGGACCCCCCTCCAATCCAAACCATGACTATCATCATTGCAGGTAAGAAAAAATTACATTTTCATTTTTATCATCTATAGTACTGTTTTTACATTGTGTTTATTATTGCTTTTACAGTACAGTATATTGTGTTTATTGCTTTCACTGTGTATCATTTTATGGTTCTATGGTATCATTAGATAGTAAAATTCATGCCAAATTGGTGTTTTAGGGGTTGATTTTAAAGGTCTGGAATGGATTAATCCATTTTGCATTATTTTCTATGAGAAACCGTGCCTCGGTTTTCAAACTTTTCAGAACTCTAACAGTCTTCCGGAACAGATTACGTTAGAAAACCAAGGTACCACTGTATTAGTATTTACTTTTTGTCACTTAAATTTAATTATGAAGCATTTCAGGCATACAAAAAATAGAGATAATATAAGGACCACTCCTGTACCCATAATCCAGTTTAAGAGATAAAACATTATAGATTCATTTGTAATCCCTTGTATACTTCATCCCAAATCCATTTTTCTCTTGCTTTCCCTAGGAATAACCATATCCTGAATTTGTATTTATTATTCCCATGTATGCTTTTACATTTGTATCTATAACTGCTTTTTTAAACTTTATATACATGGTTTCGGAATATAAATATCCTTTGATATGTTTTTGGCAGCATGGCATTCTACTAAATATACCACAATTTTCATTTTTGTTATCAATTCAAACTTCTCTGCTTCCCCTAGCCCTTACCCTCATGTCCCAACCAGTTTTTTAGTTTCATACAGGTTCTTAGCATATCTAAGAGACTTCCAAATATCCTGGTCAATAACACATTTATAAACACATTTATTTCAGCTTAGGATACTTCTGCAGATAAT
The DNA here is from genome assembly GCF_004115265.2 of Rhinolophus ferrumequinum. Taxonomy (NCBI): domain Eukaryota; kingdom Metazoa; phylum Chordata; class Mammalia; order Chiroptera; family Rhinolophidae; genus Rhinolophus; species Rhinolophus ferrumequinum. The sequence continues at coordinate 39,610,617 of NC_046297.1, forward strand.
TTCATTATTTACTAATTCTTACTAGACTTATTCTGAAAATTACCCTTTCCTCAACTGTATTCCATTTTACTGTAAAACCACCCTCACAGATGTATAATCTTATAAACCAGGAGTTCATAATGGCAATAGTATACACTTTGAAGGCCCAAGTCAACATTTTTCTTTCATCAGCCCTCAAAGATAAGCTACTTGAGTGGAACTTCCTGCACTGTTATGGACTAAATAAATGTTTGTTGTCCCCACCACCAAAAAAAAAACAAAACTCATATGTTGAAGCACTGACCCACAATTTGACTGTATTTGGAGATAGGGCCTTTAAGAAAGTAATTAAGGTTAAATAAAGTCAAAGGGTAGGGCCCTTTTGTGACATTAACTCCTTTATACACAGTATGCTTTGCTTTGAATCTTTCAAAGCATTGCTTCATTTAAATTTTACCTAAACTTCATTCTGCTGCAATAAATCTAACTTTGTGTGACTACAGGTGTATTCCTGTGAGCTTTACCAGATGGGCTTTATCAATTGACATGAATGTTCATGACCATGTTAAATGAAAAACAGTAAATAGTATATGACCCCATTTTTGTTTTTAAAATATAAATATGTGGAAAGGTGACTAGCAAGTTATTTATGAAAAATGATTATATCTGTATTACCTAATACAGTAAACATGTATTTACTTTTTAATGTTAAAGGACAGTCATGGAAAAAAAGATATGATTTTACACAATACTTGCTAGGCTGCCAAGGGAACAGGCAAACCCTGATATTATTGTACAATAGCTTAACTCATAAATCCACAGGTGTTAACCTAGAATGGGCAGTGGAACTTCTCAGGAAAGTCATCACACTAACGTATCTGGAAACAAACCATAAACGTACGATTATAAATCTAATTTCATAAATATAATGAAATTTGGAATCTTTTAAAACCTATCGCAGATCCCGATGACATCTTCTAAATTTCTGTCCTTGTAATTTACAGTCCTTAACTATAAATCTGCATAAAGCTTAGCAGGAGTAGTTTATTATTTACAAAACTCCCTTTCACTCATTAATCACACAATGCATTATAACACTGTTGCAAAGTAGGTCAAAATACATTTTTGACATTTGGTCTAATTAGTCTTACACTCCCTATTCTTTGAGAAAGCCTATATTTAGTTCACTTAAGACACTTGCTTATATGCTAATTATCATTTAATGATAAAACACCGGAGTTTGCTTACAGCAAATGGAATGTAAAAAGCCTAAAGTAATCCTCAAGCATCATCTTAGTAATTAAAATCTGAAAAGGTAATTCATTTCCATCTAAGGAGGTGGTCAACACAGAGATGGTCAACACAGCATATAAAAATAGAATTTTTTAAAACTCCTTTTGTGGTCTTATATAGAAGCTCAAAGTGCAACGAGGAAGCTACTTCTACATGTAGATACAATCTAATGTGCTCTTGTTATTTCTTATTAAAGCTACAAATTAGGAAAATAATGCCGCCTACGGACTTTCCCATTTTTGAATTCTGAGGAGTAACAGCGAGAGCAAGCAAGAGTGCAGGAACAGTACGACAGGACCTGGCCCTAGCCAGGCAGGTGAATGGTAAGACACTCAATCTGCGTTAGTTGGCCCTGAATAGAAGTATACCCATTTTATGAATTACACCTAGACCATGTAAGAAGAATGCCCAGCCTCAGACTCAGTTGAGCCCATTCTTAAAGTATCCAGTCGATCGGCGACCCAGGGAAAAAAGCCGCTTCTACTCCAACACGACTCCCAAAAATAGAATGAAGAAAACCTAGTTGTACTAGGAAGACTTTAACCTAGACCCCGTGACCCGGTTCCTCGCTCTTCACCCTCCTCCCCGCTCTTCCCTCACCACCGGCTTCCTCGTGAGCCCCTCCCCTGGACTCATTCAAAGTGCCACGTCGCCAAGTTTAGGGCTACCAGCTACCCCGCGGAGGCTTCCTCCAGTTAACCCCTCCCAGTCTCCCGTCCAGTCACCGATCCCCAGGCACGGATCCTCCACCAGGCCCGAAAGAGTCACCGCCAACCACGACAACCGCGCCCGGGCCCCAACGGCTCCCACCTCGCCCGGGCCGCGCCCACGTGACACCCCGCCCCGCCCTCCGGTTCCCGCGTGACCTGCGGCCCTCCCTGGTCTACCCTGCGCGCCTCTTGGATCCTGGCCGAAGCCGCCATTGTTCCGCCGGGGGAAGACAGCGGGGCCTGGCACTGGCGCCGAGACGCCGCTTAGCGGCCGCCACTGGAGACACTTCCTCCCGCCGCCCCCCCCTTCCTCCTGGCGGCGGCCGAGTGAGCCTGACAAGGGGGAACTGCGAGCCCCCTCTCCTCCTGGCTGCGGCAGCGGCCGATCCCCGGCTCCGGCGCGAGGGGCGGCCGCGATGCGCTCGGCCTGAGGCAGTCGGCCCGGCCCCTCCTTGCTTCCTTTGACTCTTCCACGGCGTCTCTGCGCCCCAGCGTCATCCTGCGCTCCCTCTGACGGGAGGGAAGATGGCTGCACGGAGCTGGCCGGACGAGCTGGCCCAGCAGGCCGAGGAGGGCTCGGCCAGGCTGCGGGAAATGCTTTCGGTTGGCCTAGGCTTTCTGCGCACCGAGCTGGGCCTCGACCTGGGGCTGGAACCAAAACGGTACCCAGGCTGGGTGATCCTGGTAGGCACGGGCGCGCTCGGGCTGCTGCTGCTCTTCCTGCTGGGATACGGCTGGGCCGCGGCTTGCGCCGGCGCCCGCAAGAAGCGGAGGAGCCCGCCCCGCAAGCGGGAGGAGGCGGCGGCCGCGCCGGCCCCGGCCGCTGATGACCTGGTCCTGCTGAAGACTATCAGGAGCGAGGAGCAGAAAAAGAAGAACCGCAAGAAATTGACCGAGAAGCCCAAAGTGAGTAGGGGAGGAGCGACGATAGAGTAGGGGCGAGGGGCCGGCGTGGAGACCCTCGAGCGAGTGGGAGGCCGAGCCCCATCCCCTCCATCCGGGAATGGAAAAGGAAAAGAGTGAGGTTAGTCGAGAGCCCGGACGCAGAACTCCCCAGATGGAGGAAGTGATCGGTTGGACAAGTTACTTGGGAGAATGGTGGGAACTCGGGCAGTGTAGGACGGGTGGGGAAGTGTAGGACCAGTTTCAAGGAAGGAAGTTAGATGGTCGTTCTGGGGTATGTTTAAATAAAAGCGCCCAGAGGTCAAGCCATTTTCAGGAACTTGACCGGCCGGAATAACATACTACCAACTCTCCTTGAGGCCTACGAAGTAGGGTGCGTGTGTAATGGGACCTTACGATGGTGTTGGGAAGTTATGGAAAGACTGCGCCTGGAAGACAGATGTCTAGTTCAAGTCACACATTGATTGAGACGGTAGCCACTGGAGGAAACGCGGTGACCTAAAAACTCTGGGGCTTACAGAGGATTAAAGGTACCCAGGTCTAGACGCGCTTCCATTTTAGTTGGGACTGTTAAAGGGAAATGGTTGCCCACTCTTATTTCTGTGAATGTGGCCAGTGGAGACCGGAACAGGAGCAATGCAAGACAGAGTCGGTTACCTAATATACTTTGGGGGGTACATGGACCTATGAGAGAGCTAAGGCAAGTTCAGCAAAGGGGTGTGTGAGGTTTCGAAATAGAATAAAAGGGGATGGATGACAGGGCAGAATGGTGCAGGGTGAGGGATTTATGCACCGATTTACCAGACCACGTGTGGAAATACAGGGAGCATCACATCCGTTTTATCTTGCCTCGTATTTTATTTCTGCATTCTTTATTGCCATTTCCCCAGGGTTCTTACATTATATCTTTCATGGTTTTATTTATTTTTAAAAATACTTTACAGTTGAGCAAACAGAGTGTGAATGGTGTGTAGAACTAGAAACCGTAACCTATTTTTATATCCACTTAATTAAGGTCTTCACCTTTTCAGTGCAGTAAAGTAAACGTAACCAAGACCCTACTGTGCGAAATTCACTCTGCTGTTTGGTGGACAGTGGGAGGTAGACATATAGGAGTTAGGGTCAATCATGGAGACTAGTGTAGGAGACAGATTCGTAAATAGTTACAATATTGCATAGACTGATAGGTGCTGTAGAAGTCTGAGCAATGTTGATGAGGTTTGGAGGATGGGAGACTGTTCCATCAGAGGGATTTAGGAAAGTTATCGGAGGAAGTAGGATTTGAGTTCAAACTAAAGTAATGAAAGTTTTGTTGGTAAGAGTACAAAGAATAAGGCTATGTTAGAGACTTGACAGGTCACAGTGCATTATTAGGCCTAGGTAAGTATTCACATTTTGCCTGCTGAAGGTGCAAGATACATACAAACCCAGAAAAGGGTACAACTTTGTCATTATGAACACTACCTTTAAATTAACAGAAAACAGTACTGATTTGGAACATATATAATTACATTTGTAGAGAGCATTAAGGATTACCAGAAAGTAATGTTACAATGAAGGTAGAGAACGTGGCTCCAAGATGAGGAAAGGTGATCTTGAAAAAAACCACATATATTCATAAGCCTAAGCCCTGTGTGGATGAAGCAAGTTGTGAAAATTTCAAAGCCCTGTCTGAGACTTCTAAAATTTCAGATAGACTTGAGCTCCAAAAACCCATCCAAAGTGCATCATAGCACGCAGATGACTCATCTGAAGAACACAGACTCCGATGAAACTTGTACTGTGAAAAGGCTCATCAGACGTTGGACTTATCCCTTCTCCTTTTCATTTGAGTGAAGGAAGGGGAGAATGAATAAACAAATCTTTTATTAGCTTTGGGGAGTGGAGAATGGGAACAAAACTAATAGTTGATGTTAATTGTGTGAGAAAATATCTTTGCCTACCTAATGGTAAAGATATGTTCAAGTTTATCGACATTTACAAAATTGTGGCTTTCAAATTTTTCTTGACTGCAACCTACAGTAAGAAATACATTTTACATTACAGTACCCCCTCACACATATAAAACTATTCTGTTTTTCTTTAATGATATTTGTAACTAAATTGGTTTCACATTTGCCTGTGAGGCATGACCCACAGTTAAAAAAGCACTGCTTTATAGGGCTAAGAAGTATAAGCTGCCCTTTTTTAGTACTCATATGCTTTGCACTGTGTTAAGTATTTACTTGCAGAAAAGCAAGATACAGCTTCCAAATTGAAGGCAGTGAAAAGAAATTCAGTATTCATATGTCTCACTATGAAGGAAATACAAAAGTAAAAGCTCAGTTTCTCCCCAGGGAGCTTTTTACTCCAGTTGTGGAAAAAAGATATACTCACAGAAATTAACAGTGGGCAAGTATGGCAGTGAAAGACTTAATCACAAAATTTGGCTTTGGAAATGAGTCAGAGCAAGATAGTGGGTGAGGCTGAAGAAACGGCAAAGGCCCAGGGAAAGAAACTTAACTGTCAGCCTAACAAGAATGGGGAACTCTAAACTTGAGTAAGGCTTTTACTTTGTTCTGTTTAGCTTATCTTGTTTATAAATTGAAGATCTTCGTTGAGTTAAAACACTGCTGGATTCCTCAAAGTGTTATCTCTGACTAGTTGCAGTAGAGTTGCTTTGAATGCTTCTTAAAATTTTTAGATTCCTGAGCCCCTCCACAGATCTTATAAATTCAAAATCTCTTAACAGCCTAGGGAATCTGCATTTTTAACAAGCTCCTTTGGTAAATCCTTGCCTGTTTGAAAACCACTTCCTGGAACAGAGCCATAAGAACCATAGTATAAGAGATTTCAAAGTAGAATCACGTTTAATCTTTTAATCCATCCCTTAATTACTACATTCTAATAAACATTTTAAGATATACTTATTCAAGTGAATTCAGTGATGTAAACTACTACAGTTTTTTTCTTTTATTTCATTATTTAAATCATTCCAAATTTCGCAACACGAATTTTCAAAATTTGCTTCTTGTAGCTTGTTTTTGTTTTTAGAGTGGGTGGTGTTTGACTTTTTAAAACCTATTCATAAACGTTTTTTGAAATTCTTATATTACTTTGGTTTTTATCTTCAAATAATGTCTTGCCATAGGTCTTTTAAGGGCATGAATTGCAGTTTGTTCCCCTATTAAAGTGAAGAGGGTAGCACTTTTCACTGATCTTAGTTCTTGGCATTTCGGGAAATCATTGTTATCTTGCATGCATTTTCCATGACACCTCATTCAATGTGCACATTAAATAGCTCTCACTAAATATTTTTCACTTGACTTCACCTGAGCAATGATTTAGATGAATATGAGATCTCCAATAACTGGTCTTGAACAATTGTTGCTTTGAATTTCAACGGGAAGCACATAACCAGGATCAATTTCAAAGAAAATTCATTTTAGTAAACAAGTTATTTTTCTATTAATGTGGAAATTATCATAAAGATTTGCCATAATGCTGTTGTCTATATCTGTAAGCTCAGAGAATGAAGGAGTAGTGTTTTGTCTTGTTTGCTTCCATATAACCTTGCACAGTGCTCAATAAATATCAAATGCATAATATGGTAAGATGTTCCATCAAAATATTTCTACAACTTATTCCTATTCTTCTTTTCTGGTAAACAGCCATATGAGCCACCTTTTTATTTTTATAGTGGAAAATGCCTGTGTTTGCCTCATCTGGCTAAAATTTTGTAAGGTCCGTCTTTCTACAGCCATTCTAATAGTATGCAGTGCCTTGTAGTCATTACTTCTGTTCCAGTTTCACTGCTACTGCCCTACTTTTGGGCTTTATTACCTTTTGCTTTGGCTATTCGTACAGCATCCTAACTGGTTTTCCTGCTTCTAATCTCTTTGTTGCCAATCCTTTTTACCCACTCATGCCAGTTAAATCTGTAATCATGTGACTTTCATGTTTACATCTTCGGTAGTTTCCCTGTCACCTATTAAATAAAATCTAATCTATGACATAGCATTCAAGCCTCTTCACGATTTTACTTCATCTTAGGTTTATCTCTTACCATTACCCTTAAGACATTACCCTTAGCCAGACTTCTGTTGCTCTATTCATATATTTTTTTCTATTAAAAGGTCCTTCTTTCTATAATCTCTGCTGATTTCTACCTATCCTTCAAGGCCCAGCTACGTTGCTACCTCTACTATAAAGTCTTTCCTAGCTCTCCAGCTAAAATTAGTCTTTTTTCTGTGTTTATTTTATATTTCTATGGGAGCTAAAACAAGAAGTCAAAGCGTTCCCTAAGAACATGCCTGGAGGGCAACTCAGATTTTTTTTGAAGTTCTACATGTCTGCACGTGATCAGGAAAGCACCTCAAGTATTGATTTTGGGGTTAGAAATAAATTTTAGGGCAGGCCCAGTGGCTCCGGTAGTTGGAGCGCTGTGCTGCTAACGCCGAGGTCGCCGGTTCGATGCCTACATGTGCCAGTGAGCTGCGCCCTCTAAAGCTAAGATTGTGAACAATGGCTCTCCCTGGAGCTGGGCTCCAATGAGCAGCCAGAGATTGCCATGTGCTGCTGTGTGCTGCCATGAGCGGCCGGTGACCAGCGTGAGTGGCCGGCAGCTGGCAAGAGCTGCTGTGAGCTGCTGTGAGCGGCTGATCGGCGACCGACTGCCTCAGCTGGGGGGAGCGCAAGGCTCCTAATACCAACGTGGGCCAGGGAGCTGTGTCCTACACAACTAGACTGAGAAACAACGGCTTGAACCGGATGGGGAGGGAGGTGAAAGAAGGGGGAGGGGGAAGAAAAATTTTAGTAAGTAGGCAAAATCACCAATATGGAATCCCCAAATAATGGGGGTCAACTGTGTGTTATTAGTGTGTATCTGTAACCAGACCATTCCTCTCATCTCCAAGCCTCATTTGTAGTAGGTGTATGCTTGATTTCTCCAACTGGAAATCTGACATTTGGCTCAAACTTGAACATCTCTAAAATAGAACTCAATTCCCTGTCTTCTCCCAGTCTTCCCCATTTCCATAAATGGTAAATGACTGCTGCCGATTCAGTTATTCAAGCCAAAAATCTAAGAATCGTTCTTGATTCTTCCCTTTTCCTCACCTCCTATCTTCTTCACCTCATATATAATCCATCAGCAAGTACCATCAATTTCATCCCAAAATATATATATATTCAATCTGACTACTCTATACTATCACTTTGGTTCACTTGTACAGCAGTGTCTTCTGTTGACTGTCTCCAATCCTTTCTCAAAACCCTAATAAGAAAGTCTTTTAAATAAATGAATCACCATCTTGTCTAAAACCCACACTTCAGTAACTTTTGAATTTAGATTTAGACTTCTTTCCTATATGGCCCAGCACCTGCTTTTCTTTCTAAGCTTATTTTGAGTTGGTTTCCTCTCATTTGTTGCCTCCAACTATAGTGACTTTTTTTCAGTTCTTCAAACACTTTCACAACCCAGTGCCTTTACATGAGCTATTATTAACACTTCTGGAACAATCTCGTCCTCACTGATCTAATCAGCCTTTAGATCTCACCTTCCCAGAAAAATCTTTTCCTGATCATCCAATTTGAAATATGTATCCTCTTCTATTTTCTGTCTCAACTTCTTGTGTGTTTCCTTTACTGTAGTTACCACAGTTTGTAAATTATTTATTTATTTATCCATTTACTTTTCTGGAGTCTTTTCCCTCCACTAGATTGTAAGCCTTTACATACAGTGGCAAACAATGCCTGGCATATAAGGGCCTTTGATAATTATTTGTTGAACTAAATGGTGGACAAAGTAGCTAAAATGACATCTCACAGTTCAATTCCATGTCATATTGGGCTAAATAAATTTGTCTTTTAAGATGTTGCCAATAGAATTACGTCTTTTATTCTTAGCTAATAGTTTTGTCATATTATCCCAGCTATTAGTAAAGGTAAATTATTAGGTTGGTGCAAAAGTAGTTGCGGTTTAAAAGGTGAAAAATAATTGCAAAATCCGCAATTACTTTTGCACTAACCTAATATATCACTTGCCACCCACAGGGTTTTCTTTTTACCTTTAAGTCTAAGTCAGTAACTCCCTTAGTTTCAAGTCTTAGAAGGGTAATCATTTGATTAAAAAATCCTGAGTAAAACAAATAATCCTGCTTTTACAGAAAAGAAATCTTGAGATTCATAGAGAGTAAGTGATTTATTCAAGGTCATAGAGCAAAAAAGTTTCAAAGACTCCAGAAATCTAATTTCTGATTTCTAGTGTTATTTCCACTGTACCTCTCTGGTTTCAGTAGCATGTTCCAGGATATGACATTGTATTCAGAGAGCAAATCCACTTTTCCCAGTGAGTTACAACTTTCTTTGTTGTTTTTAAATTTTACTTTTAGAATCAGAAGTTTCTGCTAAAAATTATAATGACTTTTACAAAAGCTCCAGAATTGGCTCCATTTGTTTGGTTATATGACAGGATTTTTTCATCTTGTCATTTTATTCTGAAAGGGTTCTGACAGAGTTTTTCTGACACAGAATACCTTTAATAGTTGCACTAGTCTTAGATACCAAGAGTAGCAATAAACCCTCTGAACATTTGTTTTTGTTGTGCTTCGACATTATTGATTAATGTACTATTTCTTGAGGTTGTGAAAGCCTTGAAAGTATTTTTAAATTATTATTATTATTCGAAATAAATCAAGAGATCTAAATGAGGAATTGGTGTTATTTGACCAGTTTCAAATTTTACTGTGTTTTCTCTCCAACTATGCTAGTAGTTTTCAAACTGTCCCATAGAATGCCAGTATACCAGAAAGCATCCATCAGGACCTAAGAAAGAGGTACATGGATATGTGCCTGCTGTATCACCTGTAGTCCTTACCTCAGTGCCCATCAGATGTAAAACCTTGAAAACCATGTTGTATTTAGTTTTTCAAATATCACCTTGAGCATAAATTGGCCATGTGGCGGGTATTGCATGTGCTCTCTATCCTCTAAAAGTAGCCCTGAGCATCCCTGGTGCAGTCAGCATCAAGTAGTTTGGAAATCCCTGAAGAGAGTTGAGTTTTTGGCTAGGTGTTTAGAAAGCACAAGGATCTTTACCACTAAAGGAGATATCTAAGGATATATAGCAAGGTTTTGAATTATAGATCATATGTGTAAGATTGTTCTCTCAGTTATTTAGAGTTTAATTTGGTGTTGAATTTAAAAATGCTGTGTAAGTTACTATGTGACTGAATCTATTGTTTATGTGTATGTTTAGTTTATGTAATATGTGCATATTTGGTAGAGAAGAAAAAACACAGTTTGTGCTTTCAAATAAATGATGAGAAATTGTGCTATCTTGAATTTGTATGAGAACTCTTCACAACTGAAACTAAGAAACTGACCAACTGGTTCTTGTCCATTAAATGAGATAATGCATATAAAGCATTTGGCAAGGTTCCTGGCACATGGCAAATTCTTGAAAATTATTAGTTATTGTAAGGCTGTCTGATAGTCTAATCTATCTACTAAAGATGACGCCTCTTGAATTTCTATATCTTGCTTGCCTTTTGTCTTTTTTTAGATGGACGTAACATGTATACTACACTTCCTATATGTTCTGTATAACTTGTAGCTAAGGAAATTGAGGCTCTTGTGAAGTAGTAACTTGTCCAGGATGACTCACATTTGAGAATTCATCCCTGGTCACAACTTACCTTCAAAACCCATACTCCCCTTTAGGGGATAGTGTGGGGAGAAGAGGTATAACTTTTGTCTTGTAATTTAGTAAGTGCTATGTACTATTGTATAGCTGTCTTCTTCCTTTGCTATGTTCTAAGCTTCTTGAGGGCAGGGATTGTACCTTACTTGTCCTTGTTTCAAGGTATTAAAGGTTCTTTCTACATGTTACTCCACTGTGTTCATGAATGAACACAAATGAATATTAAGTGATTTTTAAAGAAAATGATGAAACTACAAGCTGTTTTTTAGTAAGAAAGATAACATTATATTACTGTCTCTAGCGCAAGCCTAGATTATTTCTAGCCTCTGAGAGGCTATAATTACTTGTCATTTGTTTTCTGTTAACTTCCCCAAAGAATTGGTGTCTGGAGCATTGGGCCTGACGGATACATGTACTGTTTTCAACCCTCTTGATCATCAGAACGTAACATTTATTTTGAGCTTGGTAATATGAAAAATAACCTGAATGCTGGAACATGACAGTGAGGATATGGGCTATCATAGCTTTGGAGAGGAAAGGATATTGAAGGGAAGAAACTGTTTCTTGAGCAAATGAAGTATGTTTTCACATGTTCTCTCATTTACTATAATTTTAACAAGAAACCTATATAAGTACATATTTTCCTTTGTATATTTACAAATGATGAAATTAATAGTTAAGTCAAGGAAAATGCTTAAAGTTGCGTGATTAAATATAGAAGTTGGCCTTAATCTCAGGTTTGTGCTACTCCAAAGTCCATGGTCTTTTCTTATTCCTCTTTTTTGGTAGTTGGTAGACTGTCCTTCTACTTTCTAAACTTAAGAAGTTTCCAAGTAATTTGAAGTCATGGTTTTTACGTTTTGTGGCTAAAAATAAAATTTAAATAGTTTCTTTCTTGGGGGCGGGGGAGGGGGAAGGGAACAGGACTTTATTGGGGAACAAGTTGTTGTCCTTTCAGTCTTAGTTGTGGAGGGCGCAGCTCAGCTCCAGGTCCAGTTGCCGTTTTCTAGTTGCAGGGGGCGCAGCCCACCATCTCTTGAGGGAGTCCAACCGGCAACCTTGTAGTTGAGAGGACGCGCTCCAACCAACTGAGCCATCCGGGAGGCAGCTCAGCTCAAGGTGCCGTGTTCAATCTTAGTTGCAGGGGGCACAGCCCACCATCCCTTGCGGGCCTCGAGGAATTGAACTGGCAACCTTGTGGTTGAGAGCCCACTGGCCCATGTGGGAATCGAACCGGCAGCCTTCGGAGTTAGGAGCATGGCTCTAACCGCCTGAGTCACCGGGCCAGCCCCTAAATAGTTTCACTTTAGATGTCAAATGTTAAACTTTATATGTGCTTACCTTAGATATAGATTCTTTTACAGTTTAGAATCAATTTAGTAAATATCTAAAGGCTACTTAAATGAAGTAAAAGTCTATTATTAAGCTTAAATTATTCTGAACTTTAAAACGCTTAGAGGGCAAATTTCTTTCATATGTCCTTGTTCCTGAGGTCCCTAGCCCAGTGCCTGGTACTTATGTTCTTAACAAATGTTTGTGGAATTGTATCGAATTAATAAATTGAAGATTGACTCACATGAAGAGTTTTATTTCCTTGAAATCAGGAGTTCTTTAATAAGACCCTGCTCTCCTACTACCGTGTTACCCCGAAAATAAGACCTAGCTAGATAATCAGCTCTAATGTGTCTTTTAGAGCAAAAATTAATATAAGTCCCAGTGTTATGTTATGTTATATCACATCATATCATATTTTATATTATATTATACCAGGTCTTATAGTAAAATAAGACTGGGTCTTATATTAATTTTTGCTCCAAAAGATGCATTATAGCTGATTGTCTGGCTAGGTCTAATTTTCAGGGAAACACAGTACGTGGACCCCTACTCCGTTTTAATTTCCTGATTGTCAGCCACGTGTCTGCATTCTGGCTTATCACTACCCCTCCCAACACACACACACACACACACACACACACAATGTTCTTTTGTGAATACATTTTAAAAAGGATCTGAGATGGGTGTTGGGGGACAGTATTATCATCATAATAATAATAATAATGCAGACATGGTATTGCCTACAAGGAATTTATCCATATAAGAAATGATTATATCATTTTTCTGTTACTGGTTGATTTTCACCAAATTTGAAGGACATTCTAGGGTTGTCTAATTTAAAATATAGATTGTATGCTATATGTGAAATTAACTTTGGTTGGCCCTGGAGGGAAGCACCTCAAGGTCTTCCAGAGAATTTTAAACTGGTACAATAAGAGGCCCATGTAGGCTCCATGATCAGAAAATAATACTGTCATATAAAACCCAGATTGGTAGTCACCACATTGGCTTTGAAATATTGGTTTTCAATTAGTTGCTTTTCACGTGAGCAGATCTACATAATATGCTTTCATTTAGGGATTTGCTAATTTAAATGTGATTAATAATTTTCCAGGACACGGCCTTCTTGACCAACTAGTAAGTTGCTGATGGGTAAGAGAGGTACAACCACCATAGTGTATCATTTTTCCTGCTACCCAAGAATTCTGTTGACTTTACTCTCTTGGGATAGGAGGCTTTTTGTTTTCGTGGTATCAGGTTGGGATTTGTGGGGAGTTGTTGATGACTTACGGAATCCCAGTAGTTATGAGAGCTATCTAAAGCCCAAGAGTTAGTGAAAAATTGAGAAATCTGCATAGACCAGAGAGAACAGGTACAGTTAAAGCCTTTACATAAATTGATGTTGTGGAAAAGGAAGTAAAGTTGGCACAGGTTGGAGCATGGGACCACCTTTGGCTTGCTGATCATTTCAGAGCCTTTGATCCCACTGCTGCTCACTGATTGAGGACTTCAGATTTTATATTGCTTAAAAGGAAAGATTGTGGGGGCGGCCAGATGGCTCAGTTGGTTAGAGCACGGAGCTCTCAACAAGGATGCCAATTCAATTTCTGTATTGGATGGTGGGCTGCGCCCCCTGCAAGTAAAGATTGAAAACGGTGACTGAACTTGGAGCTGAGCTGCGCCCTCCACAACTAGATTGAAGGACAGTGAGTTGGAGCTGATGGGCCCTGGAGAAACACACTGTTCCCCAATATTCCCCAAAAAAAAAAAAAAAGGAAAGACTTTCATCTTTCATTTGGGAGGCTGTATCAACAGTGTTTGCAGTTGGTCTCAAAGGAATTGGATTGATTTAGTTGGTTTTTAAGATAGTTTTCAACCAGTTAATTTCTCATCTTTTATCAGTTAGTAAATAAATTTAAATGACTCAATGTAGTCATTTACATGAGTAAAATGGGGGTGCTATATAAGTGACTATGGTGGAGAGTTTCCAAAAGGGATTAATTAAATGAAGTTTTTGAAAATGTAAACCTTCTGAGCTGCCAGTTAGAGATGGGAAACGAATTGGAGCTTCAAGATCCTGAGTTGGTAAGACTTACATAGAAAGGCGAGGCTGACCAAAGGAAATCAGAAAAAGTAAATTTGGCTAGAGAGGATAGTATGAACTAAGAAATAGCCTGAGGATTGACAAGATGGTGATATTGAATTAAACAAAGTTTTAGATCCCGGAGGTGGATATGGCTCTAATTCCAAACTGTTTTCTGGACTTTCTTACCTTTCTCTGTGCACTGCCCCCACCCCCATACATACACTCAGAGGTTAGAAGAGGCAGCATTAAAGTGGCAAAGCAGGACAGAAGAAAGAAAACTAAATCAAGAGTGAGAAGACCTAGTTTTGGCATTAGCTGTCCAACTTGAACAAGTTGCTCGATACCTGGCAGATTAAATTTGGATTAATTAGGAATTTAATCAGCTAAAAGACAGCCTTTTGATTTTTCTGCCATGAATCTTTGGGAAGCCTACAAGTTGGGTTTTAGAGTATTAATGCATATCCCTGATAATATTGAACAAATGCTGGTAGTCACATTATAGAAACTTTGAATTTTCACGTTTTTTTGTATAGCTCTGATGTAAGTCTATTCTGCAAGAACTGGAAGTAAAGCAATTGAAACTAGTATATTGATTTACTAACTTACTGTGTTGAATATGAGAATAGGCAAGTGAAACAATAGGATCCAGAAAAGAGGTTACAATACAGATACCTGGGAAATCAGGTGGGGATACAGACTCCACTGGAGTTGTGCAGCACCACAGGCTGGGCTTCTTAGTTTCAGGACCTAGTGTATTGATCGGAAGAGACTTCAAAGAAAAGATTTAAAAATTCAAGTCCAAAGAGTTCTGGTCAAGATGGCAGAGTAGGTAAACATTATGCTTGCGTTCTCTCACGACTACATTAAAATTACAACTAAACTGCAGAACAACCATCATAGAGAATCACCTGAAGTCTAGCTGAACAGAAGTCCCATAACTAAGGACATACACAAGAAGCCACTTGGAAAGAGGGCTGCTGGAATCTCAGGTGATCATCTTAAAGGGCCAGTGCATGGACTTAGTCAATGACAGACTTGCTCCCTCTGAGCTGCATGCTGGGGGCACAACTCAGAAGGCACCAGGGACATAAGGGAAACGGGAAAGAACTGAGTTGTCTGGCTTTGGAGTGTGGGCTGAAGGGGCAGTTTTCTCCCAGACAGAAGTGCTGACAGAATCCATTTCTCCTTGCTGAGCCCTCCCCCTTACAGTGTACAGACACAGGTGGCCACCATATCTGAGTGTTTTATCAATCAAAATGACATCATTCATCCTGCACTGATGATTCTCTCAGGTCCCACCCAACCCAACTTGTGGACCACCCCACCCACCCTCCACAAGCCGCTTCCCGTGGCTTTTCCATACAAATGGCCTGTCTTGGCTCATGGTGAAGACGTTCCTAAAATCTCTCAAAGGTTCACAATCCCCAAACAAGCAGCATGTAGCCTCAGTGTGCCCCGTACCTCTTGCTGAGCAGGCCCTAGTGCAGCACTAGCAGCAGCCAGCCTCAATTCACAGCTTAGCCTCTCCCAGGCACCTCCAAGCCCAGCACAAGAGGCAACCATTTGCAGATCACTTTGTAGCTCATACCAAGTGGTCCTGGGCAAGGCACAGGCAGTGGCTGAACTTGGCCTGCAACAGAGCCCCTCCCAAGAAGCCCCAGTTCCAAAACACCTGGTGGCCAGCTTCAGACCACACCAGAGCACCGCCCAACCACCTCTACAAAAGACACATCCAAAGGAAAAACTGGGCAGGCACCAGAGTCCTGCTTAAGTGAATCCTTCTCCATAGGGTCAGCCCCTGCACAAAACCTCCTCCATTATAGTCACAGCCAGTCCTCACAACCAATAAGCCTGAGGGTCAGTCCCACCCACTGACATGCCAACAGCAATAGATGCTCAACTACAACAGGAGGGCACATACAACCTGCATAAGGACACACCTGGAACCTGGCCAGGTGACCAGGGAGACTGCGCCACTGGACCCCATAGGACACCAACTACATGAGGCTACTCTACTAAAACTGGGAGGCATAGCAGCCCTACCTAATATATAGAAACAAACACAGGGAGGGAGCCACAATGGGGAGATAAAGAAGTATGCCCCAGGTGAAATAACAACAAAGCTCCAGAAAAAGAAATAAACAAAATGGAGACAAGTATCTACCAGATGCAGAGTTCAAAACTCTGGTTATAAGGATGCTCAATGACTTCTGTGAGAACTTCAACAAAGAGATAAGAAAAATAAAAAGAATTAGCCAGAAATAAAGAATACAATAAGTGAAATGAAGAATACATTACAGGGAATCAACAGAACATTAGATAAAGCAGAGGATTGAATCAACGATTTAGAATATAAGGTAGGAGAGAACAATCAGAACAGTAAAAAGAAAAAAAGAACCCAAGGAAATGAGGATAGTTTAAGGGGCCTCTGGGACAACATCAAGCATACCAACATTTGTATCATAGGGGTACCAGAAAAGAGAGCAAGGAATTGAAAACATATTTGAAGAAATAATAATGGAAAACTTCCTTAACTTGGGAAAGGAAATAGACATACAAGCCCAGGAAGCACAGAATGTCCCAAATAAGATGTACCCAAAGAGGCCCACACCAAGACACAGAATAATTAAAATGCCAAAAGTTAAAGACAGAATCTTTTTTTTTAATATTTCTTTAAAAAAAAAAAAAGATTTTTTAAGTAGGGAAGGGGAACAGGACTTTATTGGGGAACAGTGTATATTTCCAGGGCTTTTTCCAAGTGAAGTTATTGTCCCTTCAATCTTAGCTGTGGAAGGCGCAGCCCAGCTCCAGGTACAGTCGCCGTTGTTAGTTGCATGGGGCACAGACCACGATCCCCTGCAGGAGTCGAACCGGCAACCTTGTGATTGAGAGGACACTGGCCCATGTGGGAATTGAACCAGCAGCCCTCGGCATTAGGAGCACGGAGCTCCAACCGCCTGAGCCACCGCGCTGGGCCGACCCAACAGAGAGAATCTTTTTTTTTTTTTTTTTTTTTTTTAAAGATTTTTATTAGGGAAGGGGAACAGGACTTTATTGGGTAACAGTGTGTACTTCCAGGCCTTTTTTCCAAGTCAAGTTGTCCTTTCAGTCTTAGTTGTGCAGGACGCAGCTCAGCTCCAGGTCCAGTTGCCGTTTCTAGTTGCAGGGGGCACAGCCCACCATCCCTTGCGGGAGTCGAACCAGCAACCTTGTGGTTGAGAGGACGCGCTCCAACCAACTGAGCCATCCAGGAGTCAGCGGCAGCTCAGCTCAAGGTGCCGTGTTCAATCTTAGTTGCAGGGGGTGCTGCCCACCATCCCTTGCGGGACTCAAGGAATTGAACCGGCAACCTTGTGGTTGAGAGCCCGCGCTCCAACCAACTGAGCCATCGGGGAGGCAGCTCAGCTCAAGGTGCCATGTTCAATCTTAGTTGCAGGGGTCAGAGCCCACCATCCCTTGCGGGACTCGAGGAGTTGAACTGGCAGCCTTCTGGTTGAGAGCCCACTGGCCCATGTGGGAATCGAACCGGCAGCCTTCGGAGTTAGGAGTACGGAGCTCTAACCGCCTGAGCCACCGGGCCAGCCCTCAGAGAGAATCTTAAAAGCAATTACTCACAAGGGAGTTCTCATAAGACTGAAACTTTCAGGCCAGAAGTGACTAGCAGGAAATATTCAAAGTGATGAAAAGCAAGAACCTACAACTAAGATCACTCTACCCAGCAAAGCTATCATTTAAAATCAAAGGACAGATAAAGAGCTTCCCAGACAAGAAAAAGCTAAGAAGTTCATCACCACCAAACCAGTATTACCAAAAATGTTAGAGGGACTTCTTTAAGATGGGGAAAAAAAAAAAGATCAAAACTATGAATAATAAAATGGCAATAACTACATATCTATCAATAATTATTTAAATGTAAATGGATTAAATGCTCCCATCAAAAGACATAGGGTAGCTGAATGGATAAGGAAACAAGACCCTTACATATGCTGCCTAAAAGAAACTCACTTTAGATTGAAAGACACGCAGATTGAAAGTAAATGGATGGAAAAAGATATTTCATGAAAACAGAAATGGGGGGAGAAAAACTAGGGTAGCAATATTTATACCAGACAAAATAGACTTTAAAACAAAGAAGAACCCAGTAATCCTTCTTCTGTGTATTTATCCAAGGAAACCCAAAACACTACTTACAAGGGAATGTGCATCCATTCATATGTTCCGTGCAGCATTATTTACAATGGCCAAGATGAGGAGGCAACCTGGGTGTCCATCAATGGATGAATGGATGGAGAAAAGGTGGTACATATATACAGTGGAATATTACTCAGCCATAAAAAAGAATGAAATCTTGCCATCTGCAACAACACAGATGGGCCTAGAGGGTATTGTGCTAAGTGAACCAAGTCAGAGAAAGACAAATGCCATGTGATTTCACTTATATGTGGAAACTAAAGTACAAAATAAATTAAATAAACTCATCGATACAGAGAACATTTTCATAGTTGCCAGATGGGAAGGTGGTTGGGGGATAGGTGAAAAAGGGGAAGGGATTAAGAAGCTCAAATTGGTAGATACAAAGTAGTCATTGGGATGTAAAGTATAACAGAAGGAATATAGTAAATAATATTGTAGTAATTATGTATGGTATTAGATGGGTACTACTATATTGGGGTGATCACTTTGTAAATTTTATAAATGTCTAACCACTATGTTGTACACCTGAAACTAATATAATATTGTGTATCAACTGAAATTGAAAAATAAAAAATTATTTAAAAAAAAGAGTACAGGTACTGGGCCCCATTTTTCAAACTCCTGAATCTAAATACATTTCTGGTGATAGGGTTCGGAAATGCTTATTTAAAAAGAAAATAAATCCTCAAAACTAATGATTATGATTAAAAGACAAATTTAGGATTCACAGACTTAATTCTACTTATGAACATCTTTAAGTGCTATCATTTTGTTTTAGGAATGTTAAGAACGCTTAGCCTTTTAAAGCTGTGGCAGTGGGTTCATAAAGCTTTTTAATCCTACAACAGTAGAGTCATTAAGTTATAGAAATACCGGGGACATTAGAGATTGATACAGAGGCAAACAAACTGTGGTCCATAGGTAAAATCTGGCCCTCCGCCTGTGTTTGTAAATAAAGTTTTATTGGGACACAGCCACACTCATTTGTTTGTATCATCTATGGCTCTATTTGGTTCTTTACTGAAAAAGTTTACCCACTTGAATAGATCATACCTATCATTTTATAGATGTAGAAATAAAACTCAAAGATAGTGAAGTATTCTGAGAGTACACAGTTAATTGGTGGTCACAGTGCAAATACAGTTTAGTTCTCCTTTTTCCTGCTTCTATTCCATTATTTTGTGTTTGAGGAACTGATACCAGGGTGAGATCAGGAAATTCATTTGTGGTACAGAATTTTGTTTATAAATTTCTTATTATGTTATAAAACACAGTAGGACAATAAATAGTCCATCAAGTATTAGATAAAATGGCTGTACAAAAATCTTTTTAATTTGGATCGGGGTTAGAATTTGATTGTAGTATATTCTGTTTCCTGAGTGCAGATCTTTGCTTGGATCTGCCAAGCAGTTTGATGACAAGATTCTTTTTTGTTGCCTATGCAGCCAAATGGGCGGACTGTTGAAGTGGCTGAAGAGGAAGTTGTCCGAACTCCTCGAAGTGTAACAGCAAAGCAGCCATTAGAGACAGATAAGAAAAATGAAAAGGTAAGTTTGGGAGCATATAAAACTGTTAAGAGAATGGCATATAAAAATGATGCTATTTCACAGAATTGTACATATTCTCCCTCCCTCCCCACCCCCCAGGCCCCGCAGCTCATCATTTAAGAAAAATTGAAAATCCACAGTTACTGTAGTGGATGGATGGGTGGTGAAGGTTCCAGATATGTAACATACCTCCTAGTATTTGAAAACAGTTGTATCACCTTTGTTAATAGTAGTACATTTCTGACTTTAAAAGCTTAGCAAAATTGTCCTATGGTATTAAATGTTAAAATAGATTTCTTTTGTGATGGAGACATAATTGTCTACTTATTAGACATAGTTTGACTTTTTTTAACAAAGGAGAATATTCTATACTCAGATCATTATTGAAGTTTGGATGGATATGCACTTGTGAGTTTTCAAATAAGCCAGTCTGACATGGGATTTTATTCATTTTCCAGTTGCCAATGTTAGAACTGACCAATTTTTATTTGACTTAATCTGTAAAGTAGGCAAAATGTATAACAAACTGTTAACAGTGTTTCTACCTGCTATGGAAGAGAGAGACTTTTCATTTAATTCCTTTTGGTACACTAAATACTCCCTCACCCTCCTTTTTTAATCCTGTGCATGTATTTTTCAGGAAAAATAAACAAATAAAAAACCACCACAGATAGGTAAGTGGTTTCTAGGAACCAGGGTGCAGCAGCTCCAGCGCCATAGAATAGTGGTATGAAACGGTTGCTCCAGTTTCTTAATGCTTGCAATTTCAAAATATCCAGAAGGACTGGTGAGATCAATTCTCCCTCCAGTGAAATTGCTCTAGGGCTAAGACAGCTACCAGATGGTTGCCAGATGGTAGGATGGCTTAATATGAAGGATAGTTGTGGGAAAGACATTTATGTCTGACTTTGTCTTTAGCAGAAAAATAAATAGTAAATGAGTTGTATTAACACATAAGCATACAATTTAAGGATTGTGAATTTATACCGTGAATAGTTTATATGCTTAATATATATCTATACTTCTCACATCTAGTGTCTGCTTGTTTCTGGACTTTCTACTAGTGAACATTTTATACTTACACTTGCTTCCACTCCCTGGATTATTCTGTAAAATTTGTAGTTGAAATGATTAATGAACTACTATTTATCTCTGATTGATTAATCATAAATAGGTTGGGTATATCAGGATGTAAAACCACAGTTTGAAATTTATAATTATTCTGAAATTTCTTATGATAGGAAATAATTATAATAATAGACATTTATTAAGTGCCATCTATAATATGGCAAGCATTGTGCAAGGTGAGATATGTATATATGTATGAACATATTTACATGTACCGTTTTTCCCCAAAAATAAGACCTAGCCAGACAATCAGCTCTAATGTGTCTTTCGGAGCAAAAATTAATATAAGACCAGATATTATATTACATTATATTATACCCGGTCTTATATTATTATATTATGTAGGACCCGATCTTACAGTAAAATAAGACCAGGTCTTATATTAATTTTTGGTCCAAAAGACGCATTAGAGCTGATTGCCCAGCTAGGTCTTATTTTCCGAAAACATGGTACCTAGTAGAGACAACTTATTGAGCATTTACTGGGTATGCCTTTAAGACATTATAGAATATTCATATACGTTACTTTATCCTCACAAGAGTGCTGAGGGGGTGGCATTATACCGATCTTACAAATAAGAAACCTAAGGTTTAAGTTACCTAAACTGCTAAAAGTATAGTCAGTTCTAACCCAGACCCATCTGACTTCAAAGTCTGTCCGTTTTACTTCTCTGTATTATTTCTGATCCTTTCAAAAACTGCCAGGCAGGTAGTAATTGCCCCATTTTACAGATGAAGGCTCGGAGGTATAGAAAGATTTTGATTTCACCAGTTTCTGAACTAGCGTTTGAACCCTGCTCATTCTGATGCCAAAGCCCCATGTGCTTTTTAATCACTTGCCTCCTTCTTTCAGTTGCTGTTGCTTTTTCAGTGCAAAGCTTCTACCTTTGGTTTGTTGCCTGTTTGATTTTGCCCGTTCAGTAACTGCAATAATTCACTCGAAGCTGTGATAGTGAATACCTTGCCCTATGAGGCTTGAATAAGGCTCATAGATAAAACTTTGTCTAAAAACTGTATATGACAAGAGTTACAAATCTTGGGTCTAGGAAGGGCTTTATTTGGATGTGAAGGTGGTTGCTTCATTGATGTTAGTCTCTAGTAGAGTATACAAAGGACCGACCATGAGCCAGGCTGAACGCATTGTACTGTTAGATGCTGAAGGTAATAAAGAGAAATGTAAGATATACTTACCCTCAGAGAGATTACAGTCTAGTTAATGAAAGGCAAGGGCAAGAGAGATACCAGGTGACATGAGGCATTGAATGTCAGGTGTTCAGAGTAGTTAGATCTTCCTGTGTGGGTAACCAGAAGACGGACTTAATTGGACTCTTACGGGGGCGGGGGGTATTTTAGTAAGTAGAAGGGAGGAGACCGATTTTTCCAGGGGAGGGAAACAAATGAACACAATAAGACATTATTCAGCTGAAACAAAACAACATATTCACACATGCTCAAGGAAAAGCCCTAGACAAGTTTAACTGGTCACGGTGGGGTGGAGATATAGATAAATTGGATGTATCAGGATGTAAAACATGGCACAATATTTATGATTGACACATCAGTCTTGCATCTATGATTGTAAGGGTCTGAATTGAGATAAAAATGTAAAGCTTGCTAGAAACAACAGAAACAAAAATGTATAAAATTTGGTCATCATCAGATTGTTCAAGAGGATGTCAGTTGTGTCTGCTGAAATATTGGTATCATTCATTATATGTATTAATAAGCTCTTATGTTTTTATGATGTTACACAGTGTACAAAATACTTTCACATCTCTTAACCCCCTGGTTAATAACTCGGGGGGAGGGTACTATTTTTTTTTTTTTTTTTTTTACAGCTCATTGAAGAGAGTTTAGTGAATTGCCCAAGATAACATAGCTAGTAAGTAATGCTCTCTCACTTTCCCTGAGGCAGCAGTTCTAAAAGTGAACCCCTAAGAAGTGGTCCCAGAAAACAAAACTATTTTTATAATAACTAAAACATTATTTACCCTTTTCACTGTGTTGATATTTGCGCTTATGATGCAAAAGCACTGGTGGGTAAAACTGCTGACTCAGCACAAATCAAGGTTGTGACACCAAACTACTAGTGATGTTATTCTTTACTGCAATGCACCCATTAAAAACAAACAAACAAATAAAAAACCCTGCTAGTTTCACTTAGAGTGTCTTTGATGAAGCAGTAAAAATAATTAAGTTTATTAAATCTTGACCTTTGAATACATGCTGTTTAATTATTTTGTATGATGAAATGGGAAGTACGCATAAAGTATGCTGCATACTGAAGAACAATGGTTGTCTTAAGGAAAAACCCTTTTGCAATTTAGTTGCAAGCTGGACTAGCCACTTATTTTTATGTTACTTCATTTTTACTTAAAAGAACAACTGGGAGACAGGCCATGGTTATTTATATTTGGGTATTTGCAGACATTTTCTCAAAAATAATCAAGATGATCCTGTCACTTCAAGAAAAATGACTGATGGTATTTGTTGCAAATGATAAAATGATTTGTTGCCAATTGAAAATTCAAAATTTGGAAAATTTGTATTTCACTACCATGGGCTTGACAACATCCCATTACTTACAGAATTTCTGATGAGATCAGTTGTGATATTAACAGATGTGATATTTTTAAAATATCATATATAATGGAATGTTATAACATTTTGGAAGATGTATATAACTCAATGAACCAGTATTTTCCAATTGACCAATGCTTGCATGTTACAAAATCAGGCAAGTGTAAAAGAGTCATTCAAAGTGCAAGATAGACCAGTGGATTTTAATGTAGTAGAATATGGAAAGTTCATAGATGCAGTTTCAGATTCCATATTGCAACAATTTTTAAGAAACTATCAACTCACAGGTTTTGGTGTAATATTTTTTTCCTTCCTCAACCTAAAGCCCTTCCTGACTTCTGCTTTTTTACTCCACAATCTTGACCATAATCTAAAGGTCCTGCTTGTACCGCACTCTCTTTTCCTAACTCTTGTCCTCTCAAGCTCCAGACACAATTGGTTTTCTTTCTTTTTTTTAAACAGCTTTATTTTGAGATATTTTATGGTAATAAAATTCACTTCTTTTAAATGTGCAGTTTTAGTGTCTCTACAGAGTTGTACACCTATCACCACAATATAATTTTGGAACAGTGTCCTCTTCCCAGAAAGAAATCTTGCCCAGAAAATCAGCAGTCACTCCCCATTTTCCCCTCTCCTCCCCTTAGCCCCAGCCCCTGGCAACTACTAATCTTTGGTGTAATATCAAATAATATTACAATTATCTAAAAAAACTATTCCTCCCTTTTCCAATTACATATCTTTGTATATGTAGTAGCCAGATTTTCTTCATGTGCTTCAATCAAATAACATATCAGTAAATTGAATGCAAAAGCAAATATGCGACTCCAGCTGTTACGAAGCCACACATCAAAGGTATTTGCAAATATAATAAAACATACCACTCTTCTCACTAAAATGTTTTTCGTTTTTGAAAATACAATTATTTATATAGTTATAATTATACAATATGTTATTAGTTATCATTATTTTGAAATAAATTAATACATATCTAAGAGTTTCTTAGTTTAAATTTATAACATGGTAGATATCGATATGTATAACCCACATAAACAAAGGCACTTTGACACCCTCAATAACATCTTGAGTCTAAAAGAGTATCCTATGGCCGAGAAGTTTTTATTTTTCTTTAATTGAAGTTTATTGGGGTGACAACGGTTAATAAAGTTACACAGGTTTCAGGTGTACAATTCTGTAATATATCATCTATATATCACATTGTGTGTTCACCACCCAGAGTCAGTTCTTCTTCTATCACCATATATTTAGCCAAGAAGTTTGAGAACTATTGCTCTAGGATGCTCAGTGTTTAAAAGACCAAAGACAAAATTATTCGGAGGCAGCATAGATTTTAAACAAGCATATGCTATAGCACCTCTTAGAAAAAAGAGAATCCCTCCCTGCATGCCCAATGAACTTACATGTACTTGTGTTTTACCTCCAATAATATATTCAGAAACTATAGTTTTAAATCCAGGGATTGGCAAACCATGATCTGCTGGCCATTCTATGTCTCTGCCTATTTTTTAAAGTTTTGTTGGAACACAGCCATACATACTCATTTACTTATTGTCTGGTTGCTTTTGCACTACTCCTAATATAATCCTTCAGATTCATTAAAATGTTTCATTATCTGTAGTGCTTTGATATGGTCTGATTCTCTAGGTCTTTAACTCGTGACAGATTCCTTTGTGCCACAGGGTCTATAGCTTCGTCATTTCTTAGGTTCCCCAAGGAATTAGTTTTCAAGGTCCCGTTTAAGGTAAACAAAGTAGTTTATATGAAAGAAGGCATATCTTACTAAGGAGAGCTCTTTTCTGCCTCTAGACTTTCCTGTCTAAACTCCTAACAAATAGCAGAACTGAGACCAGAACCAGGACTTCTGCCCTAGACCATCATTTTTCCATGATACTATGGTTGTACCAGGCAGGAAGTGGCAAGAGGGGATCGAAATGCAGTGAAATGGTGAACTTGGTTTTAAAGATGCCAAGATTGAGGTGCGAATGGGTTCTCTAAGTGGAATTAATTTATTAGGCTTTTGGAAATGTGAGAACCATACCTGGGAAAGAATTCAGGGTTAGATAGTAAAAGGAGTTCTTAAGAAAGATTTCTTATAAACTTTTTAAGATTGTGAGTTGATAGCATGCTGCTTGTGCAGTGTACCATCGTTTATGAGCTCACACCAAACATATTTAAACAACTGAATGGCTTGGATGATGGGACAAGCATACAAATATAATAGCTCAGAGGTTTTATTTGGGCAGACAGTGAGAGTTGGACAGACAGGGCTATATGTAATGCAGTTCGTTTTACACTCTTTCGTTGAGTAACCAAATATTAATTGAATGTTTCTGTGCGCCAGGTACTATTCTAAGCACTAAGAATACAACCGTTGATAAAACAGGGTAAAATGGTTGAAAAGAGTCACTGTTCTCATGAATTTTAGTGGGGGAAAACAACTAAAAACAAGCAAATATATTCTCTAACGTCAGTTGGTGATAAGTGCTGTGAAAGAAAATAAATACCAGGGTAAGAAGAAACAGGTAAAATGAAAGCTGTGGGCCCTTCCCTGTACCTGTAACTACTCCTTCCTTCCATTCAGGAAATGTATCACAGTACTAGTGAGTGGAATAATCTTGACTATGGTTTAAATTATACCCTGCCCCTCCCCAAACAGGGAAATTGGTTGCAGACTTCTCTACTTTTAAAAAGATTTGTGATACTTTTCATAATTAATCTCATCCTGACATTGTGTCCCAGGTTACTAAGATTAAGAACTGCTGATATAGACAAAGTAGAGAAAAGTAATTAGTGTGCCCCTTGGACCACCCACCATCCTTTGCCATTTAACCATGCCCAACTCATCTGTATATTTGAGACAAGTGGGAAAAATAAATAGTGCCAAAATGTGGGGCAGTGTAAAATAGGGCTTGCCATATTTGTTGAGATAGAAAGTGGATGAAATTGATCCTAAAGCAATGATTTTCAGACTTTTCAAGTGGCAGTTGCAAAGTTTTCAAATTTATTTTACTGACTAACAATTTTTAATTTTGTCAAGTACATTTTAGAAATCAACCATTACCAAAAAAAAGGGGAGTGGTGGAATTTTAACAATGGAAGTAGAAAGAACAAAAAATAGAACAGTTTTTGCCATGAGTTAGTGAAAAAACTTATACACCAGCCACTAGTCTGCAGACTAGAGCATCATAATATCCACTTCTAACCTTTAGAAAATACTCACCATTCCTCTTTTTCATGCTTCATTTCTTTTACCACTCCTGACATTATCAGCAGAGACTCTTGATGGTTATAGAACAATAAATATTGCAGATGTCAGTTCACCAAAATTTTAAGGACCAGTACTTTCCAGAATAAAAAATAGATTGAATAAGGATTACATTCAGAAACTGGCTCCTTAAGCTTGTTTATAACTAGCTAATTGCAAAATAAAGTATTTGCACAGTATCCTTTTATGATAGTTTTGATGCTAAACAAATACTAGGTTGTACTCCCTAAGTTGATCTTTTCAGCATGAATTGGGACTTCCCTGCCTTTCTTTATATTTTGCAATTCTTTAAAATGGCAAAATCTTCTAAAAGAGCAGTTAGCCATTTGAGTAGATCTACTTTTTCTGCCAACATACACCTTTTGCCACTCTAATAAGTGATGTCACTTATTTTTTGAGTGTTGTCTAATCTTAGGAATATTCATTCATGTTAAGAAATTAAAGGGTGAGCTTAATTGGGAAGTTGTTTTTGTGTGTGTTATTTGATAACCAACTCATCATTTTTTGATATTTTAAGTTCTTTGAATTTGAGAGCAAATTATTTTTAGTCCTAGAACTACTTCAGCACGTGTTTTTATGACCAGTTTTCAGTGTGGAGTATACAAGAATATCCATTGGGATGAAGGAAGAAAATATTAGACTTCCTATTTATACCTAGTGTTTTATTTAAAAAATTAAGCTTTATTCATATTTTCTATGTGGCTAGTCATTGGAACCCTCATTTGGGATGTTAGAAGAGGTAGTAGTGAAACACTGTATAGGAGGAATCCTGAGAAGGATGGGGAGTTACAATTGAAAAAGTATTCCCACTGGTTCTTTGCTTACATAGCATAGTTGACAGATTGCAACATATGTGTGCTCAATTCCATGGGTTAATTGATTCTATTACTCAGTTTAAACTAAACTTAGTAAACAGACTGCTAGGAAGCTGCAGGTTGCAGATGATAATAATGCAAGTAAACAACAGGAAAAAGAGTAGACACTAGTATTCCTACTAAGCACTTTATCAGCCACATCATCATGAGGTTAAGATGATTTGGTCCCCCAAAATTGAAATTAAGGAAGATTTTTGAAGTAGGAATGTATTTCTACTTTGGTAAGAAACCTTGCCCATACATACTGTGCCTTGAGATTTTAGCTAAAGATATTCTGAAACTATCCCAAATTAGCAGGATATCTAAGCACTCAGAATGTGAAGACTGACCTCTGCAGTTTTTCAGAGATGTTTACTTATGCAGTACTCAATATGACAGAATTTTATTAAATGTAATTATAAATATTTAGAACCTTCTCTTGAGGTTCTTGCTTAAAGGGAAAGACATGCCATGGGGAAATACTTGTTCTTTCTGCCATGGTAGAATTAGCAAAAAACAATATTGCAGTCAACCAAAACACGTTCCTTCACCGGCATATACTGTTGGGTGCAGCATAAAAACATTGCTAATGATTTGAGTACATTAGTATAGCAGAGTAAGTTGCAAATTGAGAGAAAGTACAGGGCGTGGCTGGTTAGTTCAGTTGGTTAGAGCACACTGCTCTTAACAACAGGGTTGCCAGTTTGATCCCCACGTGAGGCCACTGTGAGTTGTTCCCTCCACAACTAGATTGAAACAACTACTTGACTTGGAGCTGATGAGTCCTGGAAAAACACACTTAAAAATAAATAAAAGTTTAAAAAAAAATTGGGAGAAAGTACAGATATTTCTAACATTACTTGCTAGATTCTGTTTCAATAATGAAATGCGTAATGAACTACTTTGGTGAGCGAAAATGAGATATACAGAGATACATTCTCAACATTAGATCACTTATTTAATTAAAAAATTTTGTGTGAAAAACTGAATAAAAACCACTGAGGAAGGGCTGCTTGGACTGGACTGGAATTAAACCAAGAAAAAAAATGGAGGGTATGGAGATAAGGTTATAGAGATAGCAAGCACCATGCATGAAATTCATTCACTACATTATTTCTAGAAAAGTATGAGAAGATTCATTGATTACATTTTGGCAAAATACTTTTATAAATATTTGGTGTATGTTTTTCCCCCTTTCTTCCCCTCCCCCCCTCTCCCCCCCGCCCATTCTGGTTCAAGCCGCTGTTTCTCAGTCTAGTTGTGTAGGACACAGCTCCCTGGCCCACGTTGGTATTAGGAGCCTTGTGCATCCCTGGATGAGGCAGTTGGTCGCCAGTCATTTGTCAGCCGCTCACGATGGCTGCTGGCCACAGGCCACTCATGGCAGCACACAGTAGCCCACAGCAGTACACAGCAGCACACGGCAACCTCCCGCTGCTCACCGTAGCCCAGCCTCCAGGGAGAGCTGCTGTTCACAGTCTTAGTTGTAGAGGGTGCAGCTCACTGGCCCATGTGGGAATCGAACCGGCAACCTCAGCCTTAGGAGCACGGCACTCCAACCACCTGAGCCACCGGGCCAGCCTAAATATTTGGTTATTTATTTGGTTATAAGGTAGTTATGGTATTATTTGGTTAGAAGGTGGATTAGTGTACAGCTTTAAAAGTGAGCCACACATTTCTCTTTTACTAAAAACCCAGTGTTTCAAATATTTTTTTCATAATAACAAATGACAAATGGTTGTCTACTTAGTTGACACTTTCGCAAATAATTTATACTTAATCTGTCCCTTCAATTTTAAGGAAAGTTTAACAAGGTGTCAGAAAGTAGCTGATTTTTTTTTAAAGAAACTCATGCAATGAAGAATATGTTCTAAAATTTTGATATCGTTATGTGAGTTTGTAATTTGAAATGATTTGTCATTTACTTATGAAAATTCTCATATCTGCACAATTGAACAGCTTGGGAGCAGTTTTCTGACAGAAAAATAGCATAGCAGCCCAGATTCTGGAGCATACTTACATGAGATCAAATCCCACCCCCAACGCTTTACTAATTATGTGATCTTGGAGTTGGTTAATCACTCTGTGTTTCCCTTTTCTCATCTGTAAAGTGGAAACAATAGCATCTGCCTCATAGAGTCATTTTGAGACTTAATTCAATTTATTAGAAAGAGCTATATAGTAAGTGACAGCAATACCACCAGTCTTTTAAAACTTTCTGAATCTTTTTAGTGAATCCATTTGTTAACAACACCCCCAGAAAGTAGAATCTTCAGATTCGATGGCAGGAACAACTGATTGGTGTTGAGGAAGAGTACATTTTACTAAATTTCCACAGAAACCTTTGCATACTTAGAGTATTAGTATTAGATTGAAGAATTTGTGGCATGATGGTATTAATATATGTCCTCCATTGGGATCTCTTTACCTTTGTCATATATGACAGTTTTAATACCAAGTATTAAAATGAATGAATTTAGAAGATTATTCAAAAATATTGAAGCATAGTTGATCATATTGCTCTTGCTAAAAATAGTTGTTTTACAAATGTGTATACTATCAGTAGTAGGAATGTATAAAATTTACAAATAAACACTTCAGAGTATATGCTCAATTTTTTCTCATGAGAGCAACAAGCTTGTTTAACCCACTGCTGTAGGAGTGAGCAGCAAACTGCTTTACCTGGCATACTTACTCGGACATTTTATTTGAGTTACCTTATGCTCCATACATGGGGTGCCGTCTGGGTAGTGGCACTGCTTATTTGCTTTTTTGGATAACTCCTAATGAGATTTTAGAATTATCTAATTTCATAGGCATCAAAATTTCTCAATACTTTATCAACCCATTGTATTTTGTGTATATTCTTTAGCATTTTTTAAAAAAGCAATAGTGGATCTAATGATTAATTATCAAATCTTTTTCATTGTCTAAATTTTAAAAACAAGTCATTTGCTATTCAAAGTGCAAATATTTTAAGTCCCAAGCTGCTAAATACTGTGTGTGTATTCATTATCTCTTTAACTCGTTTGCCTGAGGCAAAGGTGAATGGCCAGTGTAATGGGAGGGTATCTTCTGCCCGAAAGACTCATAGACTATAACAGAATTTATTATAGGGTAATTTACTTATGGGAAGATTGAGCAGGAGCAGACAGACGGCCCAACACTTTTGTGCAAATTATTCTCTGCCTACAGACCGGTTAACAGTACTTTTTTAATAGTACGAGGACTGACAATTAAGTTCGCAAACTCATCCTAGAAAAAGTGCTGCATACCTACCTCATTGCTGAATATCACTACGATCACCTTTGAAGGAATCCCCTTGGGAAGCTATGCACTGACGCCAGTACCTAGCCCACTCTTCAAAGCAATTTTGGAACTCTTTTTCTGTAATGGCCATCAGAGTTCTCATAATACTATATCCTGAATGTCATCAAAATGTCTTCCTTTCAATATTTCCTTTATCTTCGAGTAAAGAAAGAAGTCATTGTGGGCCAGATCAGGTGAGAAGGGAGGGTGTTCCAATATAGTTATTTGTTTACTGGTTAAAAACTCCTCACAGACAGTGTAGTATGAGCTGGTACACATGTCATGATGCAAGAGCCATGAATTGTTGGTGAAAAGTTCAGGTCGTCCAATTTTTTCCTGCAGCCTTTTCAGCACTTCCAAATAGTAAACTTGGTTAACTGTTTTCTCCAGCTGGGACAAATTCATAATGAATAATCCCCTCTGATATCTAAAAAGGTTAACAATATCATTGCAACAAGTTCACGAACTTAATTGTCCGACCTTGTATAACTCGGGTACTAAGGATTGAAAAGAGACAAGGGCAAAGAATGCAGTAGTGCCAGGGGCCATACTTCCTGGTGGTTTTGTAATAGATAGGTGATTATTTATGATTGATACTATTACCAGTTTGATATCTATCTCTGTTGTCTTGCCATTTTGGCTATGGCTAATGAAAATAGTTTATGGCTACATTTTAAGGAACACAGATAATCATCAACTAGAAGGCTTTGATATGGTTCCTAGGGACTATGAAGTTGGTCAGAGGTCACAGCATGAAACTTAAAAATGAAATTTGGGACACAGAGATGAAGTTAGTTTTGTTCATATCTACATATATACACACTCATTCTCAGGAGTCTTTATTTATATTATTCATATATATGTTTGTGTGTGTGTGTGTGTGTATAGACCAACACATACATGTGTATACATACGTATACATATATATTTAACATATAGCACTGATGGATTTCTTCTGAGACTATTAGAGTTTAAACTTTTTGTAATATTTACAAAGATGTGTGTATGAGATGGAGAGAAGAAAAAATGTGAAGTTACAATGGAAGCTAATAGGAAAAGATTTACTTTACAAACAAATTTTTTGAATCACTTCTAATGTTTAAGTGACAATCTGTTTCAAATAATGTTGGAGGTTTTTGGTTAAGGGTAGTTTGCTTCGTGCTACCTCTGAGCCCCTGCTAATATCTGATGCTAGACAGACTTCAAGAGCAGATATCTTCTTCATCTTTGTATTATATATCAGTACCTATCATGAGTCATTCAAATAAAGCAAAATAAATTTTCTGTTGAAAATATAATGAAATAACCTCTTATTCTCTTGCTTTCAAGAAGTTCTGTTATCATTGAAAGAAAACTAGAACACTCGCACAGTAAAACAGTATTGGAAATGTCACAAGGAAATTGGTGACATGATGAAATTCATGGCAATTTTAAATGTTTAGAGATACAAAATTTTACGTACTTAGGTTTAGGGGAGAGGAAAAGGGGGAAGTGATAGGGATAAAATAAATGGGGTTTCTGGAACTTGAGCTGGGTTAAGAAAAAATAACGAGTACAGGTCATTTCAAGCATTGAACATCAATCCGTAGGGAAACGGTTTAGTATCTTATACATCCTGGCTGCAGCACTTTATTTTGAGAGAAAATCCACAGTCAGGACAATGTGGGCAAAAGACAGGAATGTTTAGAGATGACAGTCTTGTTGGAACCAAATGATTATGTGAATAAAAGAATATAAGGATGAGATTAATCTGTGTCATATAAGGAAGTCATTAGCTTTTATAGCTGGTAGATGTCTGAGGTTTGGTTTGGTTTTGGTTTTTTAGGTACGTTACTTTTTATTGCATAAAGTAGGAGCAGCACATGTGCACCAGGGACAGGTGCATCTGGAAAGCAATTGAAAGAAAGAAACAAGTTAGAGCCACTTAGCTGTGCAACCAATGCTCAAGAAGCCTTTTCTACTTTGTCTCCTGGGACCAGCACATTGAGGGAACTCCAGCAGAGTGGGGTCACCCATCTAAGTCTTAGGATCTGGGGGGGTTGGGGGGGTGGCAGCTGGACTTCACCGTGGAGATCCTGCCCGTCCAGGGGACACTATATCTGCAAAAAGCAGAGTGTGTTGTGGAATGGCAGCTGGCCAAGTTGAGCTGGGACTTGGTACAGGTGTTCAACATCTCCAGTCCAAGAAGTAGTTCATCCCAGCCATGACTGCTTGTGGGTACTCACTGCCCAATGGCACGGCTGTGGAAGGCGTCATTGCTCGCCTTGCTTTGCTCGCTCAGGGCGAAGCTGAGCACCTGCTGCACGTCCTCCCCACAACCTCCTCATTCACCTTGTGGTTCACCTTGCCCAGCTCACGACCAGGACCAGGGTCAGTGCAGCCAGCAGGAGCTAGCACCAGCACCAGGCAGAGAAGAGCGGAGGAGGGTTGCGATCCAGAGGCCACCTTGTCTGGAATTTTTAAAATAGGAATGTAAATTAATTGGACTGATACCAATATGTTGGGAGATGAGCCTTGGGAGGGAAGCCCTTGAAGATAAGAATTTCTCCTAATGTCTCATTTACCTGTCTCTTCTCCTATTAGATTATAGCACAGTTTCCATAAGTAGAAACTTTTATTCAGTCATATATACTGAGGCTCTAAAACAATATCTGGTACATAGTAGGTATTTAATAAATCTCGATTGCATGAAGACTATTTAAGAGAGGCTAGTTTAATAATTCACCCAGCTCAATGGTAGAGCCTGACAACAAATGGGGGTTGGGGTGGGGAAGCTATGGTAACAAGGAAGCCAGAACTGTTAGTTGTAGTGGAGCTGCTCAGAAGTAAGATGTTCACCTCAATTGGATGACTGGGCAAATTAGTAGTATGTATGCATATTTATTTTAAAGTCTAATGGAATGTTAATAAGTCTCATCTGGGTATTCTTTTTTAGTTACTTCTAACGGTAATGGTAAAATAAAACAAGATTGAAACCAAAAACCAAGATAATCCCTCTTGTTTTTCTGCAGATTTTAGTGGCACATCATGCTATATTTCAGTGTGAATGTAATTTGTATCCCTTTTTCATAGTTTCCCTCCTTTAAGAAATCTTATTTAGGGCCGGCCCGGTGGCTCAGGTGGTTGGAGCGCCATGCTCCTAATGCCAAATTTGCTGGTTCCGTTCCCACATGTGCCAGTGGGCTGCGCCCTCTACAGCTAAGATTGTGAACAACAGCTCTCCCTGGAGCTGGGCTGCCGTGAGCAGCTGGAGGTTGGTGTAAGCTGCCGTGAACTGCCATGGTCTGCCATGAGCTGCAGCAGGCTGCTGAGTGCTGCCCCGGGCTACCGTATGCTGCCTGGAGCAGCCGGTGACCAGTGTGAGTGGCCAGCAGGCAGCTGTGAGCTGCCATTGGATGCTGTAGGCTGATATGTGCTACCGTGAGCTGCTGTGAGCGGCTGACCGTTGACTGGCGACGGACTGCCTCAAACGGGCGGGGGGAGGACGGGGAGCAAGGCTCCTAATACCAGCATTGGCCAGGGAGCTGTGTCCTACACAACTAGACTGAGAAACAAAGGCTTGAACCAGAGTGGCAGGAGGGAGGCGGAAGAAGGGGGGAAGAAAAAAAGAAATCTTATTTATGTATACTGCTTTGTAGTTAGCAATCTGCTTTCACATCATATTTAATCTTTAAAAGATCACTATGTGAGGTAACTACTGTGTTTCCCCGAAAGTAAGACCTAGCTGGACAATCAGCTCTAATGCGTCTCTTGGAGCAAAAATTAATATAAAACCTGGTATTGTATTATATTATATAATTATATTTTATGTTATATTATACCCGGTCTTATACTAAATTAAGACTGGGTCTTATAGTAAACTAAGACACGGTCTTTTATTAATTTTTGCTTCAAAAGACTCATTAGAGCTTATTGTCTGGCTAGTCTTATTTTCGGGGAAACACGGTAGGAACTTTTGTCCCAGGTAACAGTTGGAGAAAAGGGTTTAGAGTGATTTGGCCCCAAATCATGTAGCTAATGCATGATTAAATTTGTATTTGGAGTTAAATGTAAAAAGAGTAGCAGAGTATTTGGGAGAGCAGGCTAATCTCTTTATGGCCTCAGTTTTTTTATATGTAAACTGGGTGCCTACTTTTAGGTAGTTCTGTACTGTACAGCATGGTAAATAATCACTTGTCACGTGATTATTTAGCACTCTTTTTCATACTATCTTATTAATAGTTTTTTACTGATTACATTTTAAATAATAGTATTTTGGGTGTGTTGGGATAAATATTAAAATTTATGTAACCTATTTCTTTTAACTTTTTTACATATGTCTGCTATAAAATTTTAAATTACATATGTGGCTTGTATTATATTTCTGTTTGACAGTGCTTCTCCAAATCCGGGTTTGGCAAACTCTGGCTTCCCAAATCCATCCAGCTGCCTATTTTTGTAAATAAAATTTTATTGGCATACAGTCACACCCATTAAGTTATATACTGTGTCTGGCTACTTTCATGATACAGTAGCAATTGTGTGGCTGGTACATGTAGAACCATATCGCCTGCAAAGCCTAAAATATATGTATTTACTACTATTTGATCTTTTATAGAAAAAGTTTGCTGACCCGTGCTCTGGACTGTATTAACAGCTTCTCAATGTGTTATCCTTACTTAAGAGTGGATATCAGAGACAGACAGACAGACAGACAGAAAATTCTTGGTGGGTGCCAGTGGGGAGGGACTGCTAATGGGTACCACGTTTCTTTTTGGGATCATGGAAATGTTCTGGACTTCAATAATGGTTATAATTGTGCAACTTCAAATATACTAAAAACCACTACACTACTTAAAAAAGGGTATTATGTTATGTGGGTGATATCTTAATTTTAAAAAAGTAGATATGAGCCTGGCTTGGTAGATGTAATAAAGCAGTACATTAAAGATGATACATGTTCATAATAGTAAGAACATGCAGTGAAACAAACAAATGCAAATCAACTATGGGAATGTAAAAAATTTTTAATAGTTTTCTATATATATCCATAGTCAAAGATAATTTTTAACCATCTTTAAAAGGTCATGCCAAAAAAAAGAGGTCATGACACTTGAGAATATTTGCAAGTAGTTTATTGATAGGAAAAGCATTTAGCTGTCATTTATTGCTTATTCAAACCCATATACTGCTTACCCATAAAAAAGACTTATGAAGATACAATCTGTTTAGTTGTAAACTTCAAGATAGTGCACAACAATACATACATAGCCAATCTCAATAAATACATAAGTGAATGCAAAGTATCAATAAAATCACTATTTTATGAATATTCTCTTCTGGAAGCATTTATCTAAATACAGAGATCATGGCTTCATGAAGTTTTTAGCGAGGTTTTGAAAAGAGAAAATAGTATTATCAGAAGGGATTTGAAAGGCCATTCCAAAGTGTCCATATTTTGTGTGTGTATTTCTTAAATGAATTATTAAACATCTACCAAATACAAATCCTAGGTATTTTTCATATTACTTTGAAACTGACAAAATGTTTACTTTGTACAATTGGTTCATTAATTTATTATACATAGGGTATGCCAACAGTCTGCTTTATGAAATCCAAAACCAATAATCAGTACATAATTTTCTCTCTGAACACTAGCAATAGATTTTTATTTTATTGCTCTAAAAACACCATGTTATAGTAGTTCATTTATGACTTAAGTTAGGGTAGCATGACATCTAAGGGCACAGACTTGGAGCCAAAGAAACCTATTTCCTAATATGACTCTACTACTTACTAACTTAATGTGACCCAGAACATTTAATATTTAATATTTAACATCTCTGTCTTCATTTTTTCACCTCTAAAATAGGAATATCGTGTTTCCCCGAAAATAAGACCTAGCCAGATAATCAGTTCTAATGCATCTTTTGGAGCAAAAATTAATATAAGACCCGGTCTTATTTTACTATAATATAAGACCGGGTATAATACAATACAATACAACACAACACAACACAATTTTATATTAATTTTTGCTCCAAAAAACACATTAGAGCTGATTGTCCTGCTAGGTCTTATTTTCGTGGAAACAGGGTAATACCTTCTCCATTGAGTTTTTTTAAGGAATAAATAAAATGAGTGTAAAGTACTTATTAACACGTAGTAACCACTCAATAAATGGTAACCTCGTATTATTGCCATTTAATATGTTAAGTTTTTTAATCAAACATTAAACTTTTTGGTTCTCAGCATCATACATTTTATTAACTTATTTTACTGACTCCTTACCTTTTCAGAAACATAATTGAATGTTAAGTAACATTCTATTTTACTTTCAGTCAAAGAAAAATAAGAAGAAATCAAAGTCAGATGCTAAAGCAGTGCAAAACAGTTCACGCCATGATGGAAAGGAAGTTGATGAAGGTACCTGAGCAAGTGAAAGGACTATAGAAAAAAGTTTAATCCTTTTTTACCAAGGTTCATTGTAACAAAGCTGCACTTGTTTCGCTTAATCTTGTATCTAGCTCTTCTTTTTAATAACTATAGATTTTAATGTACAGTTCTGTGACATTTTTAGGAAACACTTTTTTATCTAAATTATTTAAGAATCTAATAGTGCTTTCCCTAAAAGGAACTGCCTTAAATTTTAAGGTCTAACTCAATATCTTGAGCAATTGAAAAGCCATTTATTTTGTTTTTGTTTCCTAGAAGTACAGATTGGGTTTTTCCCTCATTGTTCTTAGTTATGCTGTCTCTAGAAAGCTGTGTACAAAATTTTTGAGTAAGCCATTTAATTGTTATCACCTAATAAACAATTAGTAGTTTTATTAGTAGTTATACAAAACACTCCTATCAGTTATATCAAGCAAGATAAAGATATACACGATGATTTCTGTATCATTTTTCCTAAATCATAGATGACAGATTTGCTAAAAATTATGAGAATAAATAATGGCAGTTAGCTGCCTAAAACAACATAATGAGGTTAGAAAAATCTTAGGATAAATTAATAAAATCAGCACTCCTGGTTATTAGTTTAATATCTAAATTTATCATGATATCTTGTTTGCCCTGCCCCATTTCCCCCTCAGAAGCTACAACTTTTTTGTTTTACCCTTAATGAATATCTTTTTTTTTTTTTTTTCTGGGGCTGTGTCAGGAGCCTGGGAAACTAAAATTAGTCACAGAGAGAAACGACAGCAACGTAAGCGTGATAAGGTGCAGACTGATTCATTGGATTCAGCTATCCCTGGGATAGAAAATACCATCACAGTTACCACTGAGCAACTTACAACTGCATCATTTCCTGTTGGTTCCAAGAAGAATAAAGGTATATTAGTAGAACATAAAAGTGATTTTTCAAATCCAACTCCATTTAATCAGATGTACAAAATATCATTACGCCAAAATCTGACTATTTTGAACAGTTTGCATTATTGGTTGATATACCCTTCTTTGTGAGAGCACTGTGGACCATGTATTGGTTTACCTGGTAACAGCAGTGTTGCTTGTTACATACTGCCTAATGAATGGCCTATTGAATTAAAATTGCCTTTCTGCCTTGAGTCACATGAGAAAATGATGCCTCTTTTTTCCCATGTGTATTGCTCTGCCCCAACTCTCTTACATCTCCGTTTCTTACAGTGGACAATACATTTATTAAGTGGAATTATTTGTCATCATTCTGCATGTTGGGTGCTTTCACTCCAAGATGAAGAAACAAGCATGTTCTGGGTAGTGCAGGATTTCTTATTGCCCCAACTTTTTGAGAATGCCATAGGTGTTTGATAAAGCTAGACTGGAACTTCAAAGGTTATTGAGGTAATGTTCTTCCTGAGTATCTCCAATGCTCAAACTATCCACCACTGATGGCTTCTTGGTAGCTCTTTACAGTGCCATTATTTTTACCCTGGCGACGTTAGTCTACAGAGAGATACTATTCAACTTGCTTCAAGGCATTGACTTATCTTCCTTCACCTTTTTATTAAATGCCTCCCCACCTGACACTTGTCTCTAGACTACTTTCGTAGCCTTTTACTTTTTTGCTTGATGACTTGGTGGAATTTATTGCTTTGGTACAGCAATGACTTCTACTGATCCATTTTCACTGTCTCATATTAGCCATGCTTTTGTGTTTCTGTTGGGAACCCTCTTTCACTGTCTTATGCATGCCTTTGTTGCTACCACAATCCTTTGTCATGCTGGTTTTTTGATACATTGTGATCATTATGCTTTTTAGTATCCGAGAAACAGTATCTTTGTTATAACATGCCATATTTCACCTCTTGCCGGTATTTCATAAGTCCTGGCCCCAAGTACTGGTAGAGTTCTTAAATTGATGTGTTCGCTTCCAGGATTGTTGAAAAGGCAGCTGGTATTGTTGAAGTGACAAAGTTGAATCCAATTGCAGAGCCCAGTTCTCCAGTTCCTACTTAAAAGAATTTTGGTAACCATTATAGAACAGCAGATTCTATATTTACTTAGAAATTTTTCAGATCCTTTATTTGCATTTTAGTTAATAAAGAATATGGTTACTAAAGAACTCAATTCCTTAAGGAAATGTGAAATACGTTGTGAGTAAAAATGACTCTTTTCCAGTGTAAGAATTTAGTACTTGAAGGAGCAATTTATTATAAAGAGTAAGTAAAATTAATTTGTATGTTACTCCTGATTTAATGTGCATAGTGGCCTATTTAGTATTAAATAAATTTTGTTTCTATTTCAACCAGGTGATTCTCATCTAAATGTTCAAGTTAGCAACCTTAAGTCTGGAAAAGGAGATTCTACACTTCAGGGTGAGAGAAATTACATGTAACTTAAATTGAAGACCCATCAAAATGGAAACTTACATACAT
The DNA here is from genome assembly GCF_004115265.2 of Rhinolophus ferrumequinum. NCBI lineage: Eukaryota > Metazoa > Chordata > Mammalia > Chiroptera > Rhinolophidae > Rhinolophus > Rhinolophus ferrumequinum. Next base: position 39,650,335 of record NC_046297.1, read on the forward strand.
GTCCCTTTCCTCACATGAATGACACAGAGGGGAAAAAAGGGCTTAAAATGTTTTTTAATTGCTAAAGTAACATAATCACAGTCCAGAGATTTTGGAAAATAGATAAAAAGAAAAATCACTCACATTTCTAACAGTCTTTGGTATGTTCTAGTTGTTTCCCCTTCCCCCATAGGTAAAAACATTCTTTTAGTAATAGTTTATATGTAGTTTTGGTTCTTCCTTGCATAATTTAAGCCACTGGAGAAAAGGGACTTTTTTTTTGGATTTGTGTTTAATATAGACTTTTCCACTGTTTATTAAGAGAAAAGCCTTAATACCAATAATTTTTGGTATTCTGCTTTTTTAAAAATATCAAATATTTCACAGTAAATGGATTATAAAGTTACACAGTGCTGGGCCTGCCCGGTGGCTCAGGAGGTTGGAGCTCCATACGCCTAACGCCAAAGGCTGCCAGTTCGATTCCCACATGGGCCAGCGAGCTGTAACCTCTGCAACTAGAATGAAGTCAATGAGCTGCCGCTCAGCTCCTGGGTGGCCAGATGGCTCAGTGGGTTGGAGCGCGGATTCTCAACCACAAGGTTGCCGGTTCTACTCCTCAACTTCCTTTAAGATTGAACATGGCACCTTGAGCTAAGCTGCCACTGAGCTCCCGGATGGCTCAGTTGGTTAGAGTGTGTCCTCTCAACCACAAGGTTGCCAGTTCGACTCATGGTGGGCCGCGCCCCCTGCAAATAACAGCAACTGGACCTGGAGCTGAGCTGCGCCCTCCACAACTAAAATTGAAAGGACAACAACTTGACTTTTTTCCAGGAAAAAAGTCCTGGAAGTACACACTGTTCCCCAATAAAAAGTCCTGTTCCCCTTCCCAAATAAATAAATAAATGAAGTTATACAGTACTTCACAAATAGAAAAAATATACTTTATTTTCTTGTTTATGATAAAGATTGAATTAAGTAGAGTGATATACCTTACCTAAAAGCTGTAGTGTTGTAGTAAAACATAAGTTCAGGAATGAAAAGTCACCTCATTTTAGGCTTGTTCTGGACACTGTGTACTTCCTGTATTCCCATGGTTCTCAATCCTGGCTACACAGTACAATCACCTAGGAAGCTTAGAAAAACAACACACCATGTATTTTAAAAGAAACATGTCCTTATATATGCACACACCTGTATGTATTTACGTATACAAAGAGACATATATATGTACATATACCTGTGTACTAATATATACACACGTGTACTGATGCCAGGGCTCTACCCTTAGAGTTTCTGATTTTCATTTGTCTGGGCTGAGGCTCCGGTATCTACTTTTAAGAATTATTTTAATTGATTTTAATGTGCAGCCAGGTTTTAGAATTATTGCCTTATACATAAAATATATGTAAACATTTAAAGAAAAAACATGTAACTGAGGAGAAGTCTTTGTATTCTTAGTTGGTAAGTATTCTGAGTATAGCAGAATATGTTGTTTCCTGTTTGTTCTGTTGTACTTTCTTTGAGCTAGTCATTCTGTTGTTGAAAACAGTATATATAAAGTTCAAACCAGCTGTTTTTAAAATAAAAGTCATTCATGGTGGTCATGTCACTTTTTAAATTCTTCATTTTTATCTTTAAAGCTCAAACTGTTTAGAGGACAGTAGGAGGGAAGTGAGCAATAAATATAAACTGAGCAATCATAAAAATTTGAAAATATTCCAGTTTTAACGAGGAATCATGTATCAATTCTTAATCTTTATTTTCTTTAAGTTTCTTCAGGACTGAATGAAAACCTCACTGTAAATGGAGGAGGCTGGAATGAAAAGTCTATAAAAGTCTCCTCGCAGATCAGTGCAGGTGAGGAGAAGTGGAACTCTGTTCCACCTGCTTCTGCAGGCAAGAGGAAAACTGAGCCATCTGCTTGGGGTCAAGACACTGGAGATGCTAATGCGAATGGAAAAGACTGGGGAAGGAGTTGGAGCGACCGTTCAATATTTTCTGGCATTGGTAAGAATGGTTAGAAATTTTTAAGTTCGTTTAAAATTGCTTATCTGATATAGTACATATTGAATTTTCCAGGAATGAAAAAAAGATCCATGAGTAGAAAAATTAGTAATGCCATACAGAAATAATAGGAATAATTAACTCATCTCAGATCCTTCATATGGAGCAAAGTGGGAACTAAATAAGTAAATAATAGCGTTTATAATTTGCTCTTTACTTAGTGATTTCACATACTTTATCACATTTGATTATCAATGTAGTTAACTGGTATAATTGTATTTTTAGTGACATAATAAGTATAATGTGTGAAGCAGTCTTTTTGGTTATTTTAAGTTATAGTGGGTTTAAATAAAAATAAGTAAACGGAAGTACAGTTTATAGCATCCATTTATATACTGTTTTACTGTTTATAAAATGCCTATTTATAATTAATTTTCTCCCTGGATTTTAAAGAATAGTAGTTGAGAAGCTTTTTGCTGTTGAGCCACCAAATTAAAAGCAACTTAATTTCAGGTGTGTTGTATGTATTATAGAAGAGAAATCCATGTTAAATATGGAAAACTAAAAAGAAAAGGAGAAATCCACTGTTATTACACCACCCAATGCCAACCACTGTTTTTTGTATTTCTTTATGGTCTTTTTTTGTGTACAATTTTTTTTTTAAAGTAATCCAAATCAGATATGATTTTTCTGTTCCCACCTCCCACTTAATATTGTAACATAAATATTTTTCTTACCTTTTGTAAGTGTTTTTGTTTGATGGCCCTGTAATATATTGTATAACATAAATAACTACCATGTTATAGGAGAAACAACTTTTTTTTTTTTTTTTTTTTTAGCCATTGTAAATAACATTGCATTGAATATATTTGTTTTGGGGTGATTTCTTTAGGATAGATTCTTGAGAGTGATATTATTGGGTTAAAGGGAATATGAATGTTTACAATGCTATATGGCACATTGTCAAAGTATTCTTTTAAGAGAGTTGTTCTAATTTATATGTCAGTGACAATATGAATGCCATTTGTCATATGCTGACCAAGGTTGAGTATTCATATTTTTAAAAATCTTTTCTAATTTGGTAAGCAAAAAAATACAGAATTGTTCTGGTTACCTCTTATATCACTAATGAGGTTGAATATTTTTCACAACTTTATCATTTCTATTTGTTTTATGAATTATCTATTCATATTCTTTGCCCATTTGCCTAATGTCCTGTTTACTGTTGTTTTTTTAAGTTGTAATTCCTGTACATTAAACATATACTTTTTCTGTTGTGCTTGCTTCAGATAGTTTTGTTAATATATTTCTTTTAATTTTGGGGGAGCAGTAGATACTACAGACTTTTTAGTGTTTAAGTGGAAAAAATTTTCTTCCTATGTTATCTGCTTTTACCCTCACTTTTAAGCTTAGAAAGACTTATGCAAACTTGAGATCATTTACTAATATTGTTTTTAAGCTTGTTCTCCACTCCCGCTCCACTCCTCTACCCCAACCCCATTCTCACAATGTCCGAAAATTGTGTAGAAATATAAAAATTTGTTGGGAAGAAGAGACAATCCCTAAATTCTCAGCTTCATATTCAGCAGTGAAGAAAGCATAAATTTCTATGCTGTGAAGCATCCTTTCACATTTAATAAAAGAAATGGTCAGGTTTTACCAAGTAACGTTAAGAACTCTGACCTTTTAAGATATTTGCAATTTACTTATAAAAGCTCTGTAGCATTTTTATAATTAGGACACAGATCAGATGGTACGTACTTAATGTTGCTACAGATAAAATTAAGCAGCAGATTAGAGTTCCTGCCTAGATGGACTAGGACCTTTTTGAAATTGAAAGGGAACGAACGATATATTAAATTAGGTTTGCAGTGAATCAGAAGAGAGAGATATGACTGGTACATGGATGTATATGTTCCTTAAAATGCTCATATAAGTAAGAAATCTCTTGAAAATGTTGGGAAGATAGCATGGTGTAGTGGAATGATAAGACTAATTCAGATAGATCTGTTTGATATGAATCCCTATTGTTCCACATACTAGCTTTTATGGAAATTAGGCATGTTATTTAACCTGTATGAACCTCATATTTAAGTAGATGTGGGGATTGTCTATAATAAATATCAAGTACAAAGTTCAGTGCCTGACCCAAAGTCATAGCTTAATTATGATAAATAATAAGGTAGCTAGTAGCTATAGTGGAAAGAGCATAGGCTTTGGAAATCAGCCCAAGTTCCAGTCTTGGCTCAGCTGTTTTCTGGCAAGTAACTTAACTACTCTGAAACTTTGCCTAGCAGTGTTGCCCTAAGGATTAAAAATGGTTGGTGTAAAGAGCCCAGCACATAACAGACATTCAATAAATAGTAGCTATTAATATATTAAGTGGTTCTAATTTCTAAGGTTATCTTTAAATATTGTTATCATAGTTTTAAATCTGTACATATCTTTCAAGTTTCATTGCAAATTGAAGGTTCCAAGTGACGTTCTTTATTTTAACAGCTGCTTGGTCTAGTGTGGATAGGGGAATGAATACCTCTGAACAGAATTCTGCTTCTTTTGCATCTCTCACACTTAACTCTGCTGTTTCTGGTATGTGAAAACAGTCTTTCATTTAGTTAACAAAAAAAAAATTTCTGTTTAAATTAATTTTAGCACTTGTATTTGAAAAAATAATCAGCGTCACGTACTGCTATCAACATAAATAATAATAGATACGTAATAAAAAGTGTCAGAGGCCTTAATAAAAGGGGAAGAAAGACCTAAATTCTTAATCTGCAAGTGACTTAGTTCCTTTCTGTAGTGAGGGTAGGAAGTTTCAGTAGCCTAACGTAACTGAAAGTGCGTTGGCACACAAACAAGTGCAAATGGAAGGTCTTCCTTTGAGGATCATGACACTCTGCTGTTACTAGTGTACTCCTACCATATTTCTCCTTGCAATTTGGCATTTTATTTCTATTTGCCCTTATTCATCATAAGTTTACAGCTAAGCCTTTCAGGTTTTATGGACACTCATATAACAACTCTACTTTGAGTATATGTTGATTAGAAAGTACATTGTTAACTAACAAACTATCAGTTCAGCATAACTTTAAATGGATATGCCTTTAATTACTCATATAGAAGCTATATGTACTTAACAAATGTTACTTAATCATGGGAGATGTTTAGTTTGTAATGCTTGGTTCATGTTGGGATTCATGGACCAGTGTACTAATTATGTAGTTCCACAGTGTCTGGAGTCACCATTCTAGAACAGGGGTCAGCAAACTTTTTCTGTGAAGGGCCCAATAATAACTGTTTGAGGCTTTGTGGGCCACACTGTCTCTGTTGCAACAACTTAATTCTGCCATTGTAGCAAGAAAGCAGCTAGAAATGATACATAAACAGAGGACTGAGTCTGGTTCTGAATTATTATTATTATTATGACTTTTATTCCCAACTATTTAAAAATGTGAAACTATTCTTGGCTCATGGGCTATACAAAGAAGGGGTGGCTGGAGTTGGCCTATGGGTCATACCTTGCCAACCCCTGGTCTCATAGACTACATTTCTGTTCCAGAGGTATAAGTTAATTGCTTCCTTCATTTGGTGACTTTATACAACAGCAATGTTATTCTCTTCATATATTCAGGGAAGGCAACATGGGCTGCTAAAGAAATAGCAAGTGTTACTGTAGTGCTTCTAAGCTGCAAATGTGCTAATTATGTATGAATTTTATAGTGTTACTCTGTTAAAATGTATATAAAAATATAAAACTTTTGAATATATTATGTGTGTGTGTGTGTGTGTGTGTATCAAGCAGTTACATTAGTGGAATGCTAGTAAAATTATTTATAACCAAGGTTAAATTTATAAGTTAGTAAGGACTTTGATCAGAAGAAGTGATTGTATGTGTCTTCTATACTAACAGGCATTCCTTTCTTTATATCAGTGGCTCTGAATCCAAAGTGAGTAACAGTCACCTAAGGACTCTGAGATAGATAGATTAGATAGATAGATAGATAGATAGATAGATAGATAGATAGATAGATAGATAGATAATTCTGATTCAGAAGGTCTAGGGTATATACTGGGACTGCCAGAAAATGTATACACATGACCTATATTCATCTTTGTTATCAGTATATATTATTACAATTTTAATAGTTTTTTTCCTTTCTTAAAATGTGTATACATTTTTTGGCACCCTCTGTATATATCCGTGACAGAGAACCACTGCTTTACATTTGCATTCTGAAATGAATATATGCTATAGAGCAAGGGTTTTTGATCTGGCACCAGTGAACTTGTATGCCCCCAAAACTATATGCAAAATTGTGTGTAAATTCGGGACATTTAGTAATCTACCACAGCTTTCATAGATTCCTAAAGGACTGTGTGACCCCAACTTTTACCCCACCTATTCTCACCCCTCCCCCATAAAAAAATAAAAAACGGAAAAAACTCAGAAGATAATACAGTTGACTCTTGAACAATGAGAGGGTTTTACGGGTGGGTGCTGACCCCCCCCCTGCAGTTGAAAATTCATGTGTAATTTGACTCCTCAAAACTTACCTACTAATAGCCTACTGTTAACCAGTAGCCTTACCGATAACTGTCTAGTCACACATTTTATATGAATTATATACTGTACTCCGACAATAAAACTAGAGAAAAGAAAATATTAAGAAAATCATAAGAAAAATATTTACAGTATTTATTGGAAAAAAATAAGTATACCCGCTTAGTTCAAACCCATGTTGTTCAAGGGTCAGCTGTATTCTCTTTGCACTAAATGCACCTAAATTTAACTTGGTCTCTAAACTAGCAGCTTAACTCTCTTGTCTTTGTCTTCTCTCTGCCTCACCTCTCCAGAATAACCATCTATTTCTTTCCCTTTTCCATAGACAGAAGGTTCTAGCAAACTCAGACATTTTCTAGTTCTCTCCTTCAGGGTTCTAAGGATAGGCTACCCTGAAACATTCGGAATTTCTTTTGTGCTTTATTATTTTCAATTAAGAAGAAAAGTAAAACAACTTTTTTTGACTTCTTGAAATTTGTAGATAACTAGTTTGAAGAATATATTATAAAAGACAAAAATCTAATGGTTTGGTATATTTCTGATCAGTGAATTAGATAAGTGATTATCTTGCTTAGTCTAAAATTACCCTTAATACTACTTTTTCTTTATCTTAACTCTTTTGATAATGTCTAAATTTTTCCTTTTAGGAGAAATACAAAAAAAATTAAGTGTCCGTGTACAGAGTATAGAACTATTGTTATGAAACATCATTAGAAAATTCCATTTTTAATTTTATTGCATTCGTTTTCATTTAAGGGTCTACTGCTGAGCCAGTTTCTCAGTCTACCACTTCTGATTATCAGTGGGATGTTAACCGTAATCAACCCTATATCGATGATGAATGGTCTGGGTTAAGTATGTCCTTTTAAAAATTATCAGTTTGGGGGTTTTTTTTGTTTGTTTTTTGTTTCTTTTTTTCAGAATCTTCTTTTTAGTGCCCTGAATTCATACTTTATGTTACAATTTTAATCCTAATTTCTTACCTTTTAGGTCAGTAATTTAATACCAAATGTACTACTTGTAAACTGAATACCTATAGGATTAAAACTAAATTCACTTTTCATGATTGAGGCAATATTTAAACATGAAGTTTTCTTATAGTTGCTCTAGCTCAAATTTTTGTTTTAAATGAATGTTCTGTTTCTCTTCCTAGTTTTAATATAATAAATAGAATATACAGGAATGGCTTTGAATTTGTGAGGTGTGCAAGCTTTTTTTTACCATTTAAAACCATTTTTTAGCCTGATTTCCAGTAGAAATATAAGAAGGTTAAAGGCAAGAGTCATAAAAAATAGGAAGGGAAAAATAATACGGTTTTTATGTTCAGAAAGCCCATACCATCTAATTAAAAAAAAAAAGATTATGTTTTTTTTCCTACAACTCCAAACCTCAGAATTTACTCCATTCTCAGAATTTTTATAGCACTTTTTTTTTCCTGCTATTTATTTAGCACTTAACCTTTTGGGACTTTCTACCATTTTGGTCTTTGTAAAATGTTTAAGAATGTTTCATTACTTCAAGTAGAGTTGAAATCCTTTGAAGATAGGAACTTTCACTCTTATATACTCTGTACCTAGTGCAGCACTTTTTACACAGGTGTTTGGTAGAGATAATGATAAAAGCATGATTGTTTGCCAGGCACTGGTCTGAGTCTTGTGTGTATTTATAACTAATGCTTATAATAATTCTATGAGATACATTTTTTTCCCCCACACTTACCAGATTGAGAAACTGAGGCAAAGAAAAGTTAATCGAACTTTCCCCGGGCCATACAACTACATACGTAGTTAAGTTGAGAAGGTGGTATCAAACTTTGGTAGTTTGGCTCTAGAGTTCGTACTCTTAACCACTACATGGCAGGCACAGCCTTGGTGACGATTGTAATCATGAAGGTAAGCTCACAACACAAGGATTAGTCTGTACATTAATTAGTCTCTGTATAGATTAGTTGAAGTACTGTTCTTGCAGATTAAGGAGGTGAAGTTAGAAAGGTAGATTAAGAAGGGCTATGTTGTGAAAAGCCTTGAATTGCTGGCTAAAAACTGGGAGGTGGGGACTAGTTTAGAAGGTAGATCCTAGTCTAGTCCTAACTTTAAAATATAGTACCTCATATGTCTTGGACTTTATCACTTATCTTGGAATCTAGATTGAGCGGTAAAATGGAGTAAATAATTTGTCCTAGCTACTTCCATAGATTGTGAGGTTTTAATGAAGTAATTGAATAAACATGAAAGCTCTTTGTAAATTATAAAGTATCTTAAAAATACAGGTATTACAAGGATGTGAAAGCACTATTTTTGGAAAAAATAGTCTATTTGTACTTTGGGAAGAATGATCAGGTATGTGCAGGATAGAACAGTGATAATAGGAACAGTAGGAGTAACTGAGAAAACAGCAGTGAGGTGTCTTGGGCAGCTGTGGGTTGAGGCTGAGGAAATCGAAGCAAACAAGGCTTCTCAACTTGTAGAATAGCTCCACTTTTATCTATCTTAGAATTCTTGTAATATGAAAAACATGATTGTCAGCTAAAATAAAAGACTGAAAAAATGTATCCAAATGACTGTACTTTAGTGTCAGGAATACCGTCTTTCTCAAGTTTGTTATGCTGTATGGCAGTCTTTTAAGTCCAAAGGTTAACGTCATTTCCTCTATGAATTTTATTTTATGTCTTACCATCTTTAATGTGGCTAATTTTGGTACTTAAATTTACTTATTCCCTCTAAATTTGTAGAATGCATGGTTTAGTACTTGAGATCACTAATCTACAAAGTGTGTATGTGTATAATGACATACATGCACACACACACTAGCTTTATATTTAAGAGTATAATATGATTAATATATTGACCCTCTGGTTTGAGGCATAGACATCATTATCTGACAAACAGGTACTGATTCTACCCAGGCACTTGAATATAAGGTTAAGATGCTAAAGCACAGAAGATAAGATTTTTAAAGACAGGTGTTAGTTAATCTATCAATTATCTTAGCCATAAAAGAACATCATCATCAGAAGTTCTGTAAAAGGTCAGATTTTGGACAGAACTTTGTTTCTGTTGGCACATCAGAGTGAATGAGTTAGCTACAGCATAGGGAGGGGGCTAAGAGCATGAGCTTTGAGGACAGACTACCTTGGTTTGAATTTTAGCAGGTACATGATCATTCTTTGCCTCAGTTTCATCATCTGTGAAAACTGTAGGTCTTGCCCACCCCCACCCAGAGTTGTTGAGAGGATTAAATGATACAGTATATAAAGCACTTAGAACACTGCCTGATACATAGTAAATATTTAGTAAGTGCAGTGATGCTGTTAATATTCTTCTAGGGACAAAATTAGTCTATTCAGTGGAGTTAATTAGTATTATCTTTATAAACACTGGAGAATGATTTTTTTAACACAATTGTTTTGTATTAAAGTTAATACTGAATTAAGTTCTGACAAGAAACAGCTGACAGTCATTTTCTTATTGAGATAAAATAGATACTAGCTATGAGATGCTTAAGCCTAAAACATTCCACAAGCAAATTAAATAGAGACAAATTTCTTACCATTTTGAAGACAGCTAATATGGTACTTTGAAAAGACAGTGGCAAACTAATGGGGGAATTTTGAGAAATGAGTGAGTCTCTGTTTATAAATGGAGAGAACTATACTGTGAATGAAACAATACAGTTTTAAGGAAACTACCGTATGCCTAAGAAGTTTATTAGCACATTAGGCCCAGGAATCTTAAGAATTATGTGTTGAGAAGTCTCCTGGTGACAGTTTTTAGTTTTAGGTGATTGACCTGTTATTTTAAAGTAGTTTTATTTGATCCCAGTTAATTAAAAAAAAATCTGAAGTCAATAAATATGGAACAATCACCAATAAAGCTTTATAAAGCCAATAGAGATTATGCTTCTGTTAATGTTCTTATAGAAGTTAAACCATAGGCTACAGTTATTCCTCAAGTTTTATGGCCATCTAAGCCTTTGAAAAAATAATTTTACTAAGTACTTTACTAGACTTTTATCCCCCAACACCTGCCATATTTATTAAGAAGATAGTTTAAATGTTAGTATATTGCCCATTCATTTGCCTAAACTTTGTTTTCTTAATGAAAGAAAATGAAGTTTCTTTTCTGGCAAGAGGCTTTGGAGACCTGGCATATGGACAGCAATTTTCCAAATCTGGGTTTCTTATTTGTGAGGTTTAAGCAAAACCAAGGACAGCTTTGGCATTCAAATCTCCTAACAGTATTGTTAATGAGTACTTGGTGTAAGAAGAGCACTTAGTTCCAGACATCTACTAGATTCCGTATTTGTAAAAATGATTTCTACATTAGGATATACCAAGTGTATCTTATTGAGATTTATCAGGATTATGACAAATTCTTAATTGTATATGCCTGATAGCTTAGAAACTGGCTTTCTGTTAATGTCATCAGTAATATGTAAAAACTAGCTACATTTACTGAGCACTTACTACATTGCTATGAACTCCTTAACGTGTATCTCATATAATCCTCTCAGCAATCCTATGTAGTCTGTATATAGCCCATTAAGATTCAGAAACTTAACCAAAGTCACATAGTTATTACATGGTAGAGCAATATTCAGATGTAGATCTGTTTGACTCTAAGGTCCATGTTCTTAACCTCTGTCAGTACTACATAATACTGGCTTAGGATACCTGCCTGTGGTAGTACATTTAGAAATATAGGAAGGGACTTCCTTTTTTGTAACACATTTCATACTTTTAGTCACTTGTTTCATGTTTTCCTCCACTAGACTATAATAAATTTTTGCCTACGTTTTCAGTCTTTCCCCCTCCTCTACTGGTTTTGTCCTCTTCTTCCTTTCCACACCCCCTGTGACAGAATCTATCACTTTGTACTGTAAGGTCTATCACTCTGTCTGTTGTACTTACCTATCTCAATTCCTAAATAGACAGACTGTGAGCTCCATGTGGGGAAGGGATTATGTCATACTGATTTTATATCTCTGGTACCTACCTAGCTCAAGTTGTAGTGCATAATTGCTTAATAAGATGTAATTTCATAAAATATCTATTAATGTATTCTTTTCTTGTATCTCTTCTTTCTATAAATTTGGGATCATACTGTATAATTTTGTCTGTGATTTTTTTCTGTGAGCTTTTTCCTGGATCATTATATATTCTTCTAACGCATGGGTTTTAAAGCCTTCATGAGGAAGTATCATAATACCTCCCCTTTAAACAAATTCTATAGAGTTCATGGGGAAAAATAAGAATAGCAAAGAAAATAAGAGTAATGCAGGCAGATTTGTTGTCCTAGATACTAAAATGTATTACAGAGTTAATGTTATGTATGGCACTACCCCAGGAATAAAACAGTAGAATAGACTAGAAATTCCAGAAACATTAGAATCACTTGTTAACTTTTAGAAATAGAGCCTAACATCTGTCATCTTAAACTAGTATAAATGAAACCAGACTATAAGTCATTACAGGAGTACATATGGGAATGTATAGGATGTCCTGGAAGAGGAGGGAAGAATTAATTTTGAGAGCAACTTACTTAACCAGGGTAAACCCAAAGAATGTTTTTCCCTTTTAGAATAAGCCAGTGACAGCTCCCCAAAGGAGATAAAATTCATTGCCTCCTAGAGTGAAAGGAATTTGGAAAGCTAGAATAAACTTATTTGTGAGAATAGGATGGTAGAAGCCCAGAAAGTGACTCACATATTTTGGAATGATAAAAGTAATACTGAATAATATGAAAAATGTAAGAAGGTACAAGTTAAGTATTAAAAGAGGAGCAGGAAAAGGAAGACGTTAAGTGTTCTGTCATGACTTGGTGAACTTGAAGAAGAATCTAATCTTGAAAAGTTCATGAGGAGGTGAGAATGTATAGTGAAAAATGACAGATGGGAAGCATAATTTTGGCACTGCTGTTAAAGACTGACTAATTCTGTCTCTAAAAATTAAATTAATTACAAAAATGTTATAATGATCAGGGCAAAAAATTGACCAGGTCCTAGACCAAGTTAGACATAAATAGTGAAAAGAGCAAATTTAGGACACCTAACAGTAGGGAGAGTGAAATTAAATGGTTAATTCATAAATTTTCTGGAGTTTCTTAGAAATTCCATTTAATTTGCCATACAATGTGCCCAGCAGAAGTTGGGTAAAGGTTTTTACCATCATGTTATTGGTTTTTTTCTAGCTCTTAAAATGTGCTTGGGAGAAAGAAGAACAATAGTTAAAATTACAGCTTAGTTCAACATAAGGAATTTTAGTTCTTGCATTTTAGTTTTTGGCAAAAATGATAGATACCTAATTCACACTGTTAAATTGTAGATGGTCTGTCTTCTGCTGATCCCAGCTCTGATTGGAACGCTCCAGCAGAAGAGTGGGGGAACTGGGTAGATGAAGAAAGAGCTTCACTTCTCAAGTCCCAGGAACCAATTCCTGATGATCAAAAAGTGAGTAAAAGGATTGGCGGGTGTGTTTATATCTCTGTGTACCCAACTATGTTAGAATTATTAGGGGTTACAGTCTGTATTATAAGTGTATCTAGTGGTAGAATTCCTTCAGAGAGGCATTCTCATCATATTTATGTCATTCGTCATGCCTGCATGCCTTCTCTGTGTCACTTTTCTTTCCACAAGTTATTGAAGACTCTTATGTGGAAAGAATCACTAGACACTGATAAGAAAACAAACAGTTCCTGTCCTCTTTATTAGAATTATTATACTAGCCTACCAACTCAATGTGTTTTAGAGAAGAGTAAATTGCTTCCAACTGAAAGATTAGGAAGGTTTCGTAGCAACAGACAAGACGAAGAACATCATGAAAAAGGCTCCAAGGCAGGAAAATGGGTAACACTTAAATGGAGACGTAAGTAGTACTCATGTGTGGAATCAATTGCTGATAGGATCAATTATCTACATGTCTACCTTCCCCCTTCTAGGCTGCCCATGAAGTGTTTATTTTTGTAGCTCTAGCAACATGCTTGACATTTATTCAGTAAGTAAATAAATAAATGAAAGGGATGGCCCTGACCGTTAACATTTTTATGGAATTCTATAAGTAATGGAAACCTGTTGACAGCTTTTAACCAAGGATAACCTAATCATCACTAGGTTTAGGAAAATTAGACTGGATGTAGCAGAAAGACAAGATCAGTTTGGGAGGCTATTTTGTACTGTTTTGGGAAAGCGTTAGAGACATTATATGAATCAGAGTAGAGAACTAAGTTGATAGATTTGAAAAATAAATGGAAGTCGTTTTTACAAAAGACATAAAACTACTGATCAAACTTCGCTACTAGTTATTAGGAATAAGGGTGAAAAGTCAAAGAGGTTCTGAAGCTAATAGGACCATTAGTATTCAACAAACATTAAATGAGCATCTACCATGGGTCAGGTATTGTGCTAGTGGAGAAGCAGAGATAAATAATACACAATTATTGCCTTCAAGGAGCCTAGTCCAGTTAGGAAGCAGAGGAAGGAGACATGCAATCAACAGATAAAAGTAGTGTTACCGTATGTCTTGGGTATTATGGAAGCACGGGAGTTTTAGCACAGGCAACGTACGTAGAGATAATAGCAGAATGTGATGCCAAGAGTAGTGAAAAATGAGACTGGAGAGGGAGGCAGGGACCAGATTCTAGAAGTCTTTGTATGTCATGTTTGAAACCTTGGACTTCATCCTCTAAATAATGGAAGAATTTTAAGCTAAAGTGTTTTGGTTTTTTTTGGCTACTGTGAACAATCCATGTAGAAAAAGGAGTGGAGGCATATGTGAAGGTAAGAAGACCAATTTAGAGGTTGTTTAATAGTCCAAACTACTGTCCTGGACTACTGAAGAGTGGTATATGGAGTAGAGGACAAATTTGAAAAATAAATTGAAGTGAAATAACACAGCATGTGATTAGAATTGAATGGAAAAGGAGCCATCAAAAATGACTTCTAGGATTGTAGCATGGATAACCGGGAGGGTGAAAGTGGTGCTCCAACAGAGAATATAAAACCAAAGCTAATTAATTGGTGGAAAGGTGGTTGGTTCAGTTTGGGATATGTTAAATATGGGATGTTTTGTAGTCGTGCCTCAAAGAAGTTGGTTGTACCAGATTAAAGCTTAGGGGAAAGATGTGTAATTGGAAGTTACCAGTAGATGGTGGTTAAAATTTTGAGGGTGGGTGAATCTAGTAAAAATCTGTAGAGTTGAAAAGGTCAGTAGAATGAGTATAGAAATCTGGAGAACTCCAGCTTTTAAGGAGAAATAAGAGACCATGGAAGAGACCTGAGGAAGGAAAGTTCTGGGTCACAGTGGTTGAGACATTTGCTCTCTGGTAATTTAAAGAAGTTTCATCAGAAATCTTGGAATAGTAGCCATATTGCAGTAAGTTGAGTAACTGAGGGTTTAAAAATAGTAACAAGTAAAGACTTTTTTAGAGTAAGTTTGGATAGGAGTGGAGGGGAGGTAGCAGACAATAGCGAACTGTGGTATCAAGAAGGGTTTTGTTGGACATTTCTTGTATTTTAATGGTAGGAGAGACTTTAGTGCAGGGATTGGCAAACTTTTTATTAAAGGGCCATGCAGTAGTGCAATAGCCACAGATAATATGGAAGTGAACTTTATCTGTAAAAACTGCCGTTGGGCCCAACTTGTAGTTTGTCTACCCCTGCTTTAACATTTCTGTGGACAAAAAGGGAAAGGATCTAGAATAAAGTAAAAGTTAAATGATATTTGACTAATAGCGTGTTGGATCCTGGCAGGAGGTGGGGGGTGCACCTTAGGCACAAGTAGATTGTGCGTTGGCTTTTAATTGGATGTAGTACCTCTTATCTTCGGAAATCAGAGAAAGAGAGAGGTCCCGATGGGATTTATTACTAAGAGTGTAAATAAATCGGTGGGGGGAGGAGCAGTCAGTTAACAGGTAAAATGAAAGTCTGAGAGGAAAAGAAAAAAATGAGTTTTAGATTGACCTACAAAAGCTTCCTAGAGTTGCCAGGAGCTGGAGGAAAGAGGGATGAATGGGCAGAGCACAGAGGGTTTTTAGGGCAGTGAAAGTACTCTGTATGACACTATAACGGTGGCTACCTGTCACTATACATTTGTTCAAACCTATAGAATGTACACCAAGAACTAACCCTAAGGTAAACTAGGGACTTTGGATGATAATGATGTGTTGTCATGCAGGGACTCAGCTCCCAGTCCCCACACAAGAACGCAGGACATGGTGAGGCCAAAAAGCAACACCAACGGAGCCATAGATAGGGGAGTCACACCACTATTTCTCGCTGGCGGCTGGGTTGGAGACACAGGGAGCAAACATCCACCCAGTACCCCAGCAAAGGGGTCTTCCTGCACCCCAGTCTCTCTGGCGGCCAGGCGAGACACACAGAGTAGGAGCTGCACAATGCACAATCTGCCATCAACTTTTCTGCCTGCCAACCAACCCCCTAGCGTAGCCACAGCAGTTTTATTAGTGGCTAATGGCTAACTGGTTACAGCTGACGGCCAACTATTCACAGCTGATAGCCATCCACTACCCAAGCCAGCACCTTTCCACGTGAGGCGGAGACCCTGGAAGCTGCTCTCTGGGACTCTGTCCCCACACGTCAATGTAGTTTCATCAGTTATAACAAAATACCCCTCTGGAGGGTAATGTTGATAATGGGGGAGCCCGTGCATGTTTGGGAGCGGGGGAATATGGAAGTCTGTACCTTCTGCTCAATTTTGCTGTGAACCTAACACTGCTCTAAAACATAGTCTACTTTTTTTAAAAAAAGCTTCCTAGTATAGTACCTTAATACACAGCAGTCATTCTGGTACTTGTTGAATGTTTCATGAATGTACAACCTAAGCTTGTTTCTCTAATTAGAACTTCCCTGTGCCTCATTATCAGAATTTAACAGTAGAACATTTCCCTCACTGCAAGGATCCCTCAGGTAGTCCTTTTTTTAATAGCTACCCTCTCTCCCCTCCCATCTCCACCCCCCTGGCAACCAGTAATCTGTTTCCCATCTCTATAATTTTGTCATTTCAAGAATGTTCTGTGAATAAAATTATATAATATATAACCTTTTGGTACTGTTGGGTTTTTTGTTTATTTTTTTGTTTTGTTTTTCACTGAGCATAATTCTCTAGAGATTCATCCAGATTATTACATATATCATTAGTTGGTTCTTTTTTACTTTTTATTAGTAGTCCATGATCTGGATATATTAGGTTGGTGCAAAGTAATTGCGGTTTAAAAGGTTAAAAATAATTGCAAAAACCTCAATTACTTTTGCACCAACCGAATACCTCAGTTTACAGGCATACCTTGTTTTATTGCACATTGCTTTATTGCGCTTCACAGATGTTTCCTTTTTTCACAAATTGAGGACAAGACCCTCCAACAACAAAAAGATTACAACTCACTTTATTGCGATACTCACTTAAGTTTGGCGGTCTGGAACCAAACCTGCAGTATGCCTGTATTTAACCATTCTCCTATTGAAGGACATCTGCGCTGTTTCCAGTTTGGGGCTGTAAATACTAAAGCTGCTACACACATTCATGTACAAGTTTTTGTACGAACATAAGTTTTCATTTCTCTGTTATAAATGCCCAGGAGTATAATCCCTGAGTTATGTGGTAGTTGCATATTTAATATTTTAAGAAACTGCCAAACTGTTTTCCAGAGTGACTGTATCACTTTGTATTCCCACTGGCAGTGCATGAGTGATCTAATTTCTTTGCATCCTTGTCAGCTCTTGCTACTGTCATTATTTTTTATTTTAGCCATCCTGATAGGTTTGTAGTGATATTACATTATGGATTTAATCTGCATTTCCCTAATGGCCAATGTTGAACATCTTTCCATGTGCTTCTTTGCCATCTGTCTATCCTCTTTCATGAAATGTCCATCATACCTTTTGCACATTTTCTAAATGTATTTGTTTCTTTACTGTTGAATTTTGAGTGTTCTTTATATAGTCAAGAAACAAGTCATTTGTTGGATGTGTGATTTGCAAATATTTTATTCCACTCTGTAACTTGTCATTCTCTTAACAGGGTCAAATTCAATTGTAATGCAAATAGTGATACATTTAAACTCTGAAATAAAACAGAACTACCTATCCAATGAGTTTTTAAAAACCTAGTTTGCACAGCTAATTGATCTTGTAGTGAGATGAAAGATGTAAGAAAAAGTCGTTGATCATAGACAATAAGAGACTGAAGTTCCATGTACTTTATTTGTTAATTATGTAACTAGATCAGTTTTATTGCCTATTACTAATTCTTATTTAGTATTTAGGAGATAAAGACTGAACCTAATGAATGAAATTATTTCATAATAGTTTTCTAAATAATGAAAACTTAACCAATTGGTTCACTTTAACATTTTTGCTGTTTTAAAAAAAAATCAGGTTTCAGATGATGATAAAGAAAAGGGAGAAGGAGCTCTTCCAACTGGGAAATCTAAAAAGAAAAAGAAGAAAAAGAAGAAGCAGGGTGAAGATAACTCTCCTGCACAGGTAAAATATCAAAACAACAAACATTCATTAAGCACTTAATGCTGAAATGTGAAAAGAAAATATGCAGATGCTAAGAATATGTAGAGATAAAAGACACAATGTGAGACATCAAATTTACTTGAAGGTCACAGAATGTTTTAAAGATTTTCTACATCATACTGTAATAAAAACTTTGTTGCTCTAAGAAAAAATCGTATCAAACTTGTAATCCCAAAAGTAAATAAATAAAATTCTAAATTAGTCATATGCATTTTGGTTTATATTGTAGTGAAATGGAAAAGGAGGTATAGTACTTCACACATACAAAAATTCCCTTTTGGTAACTGAAATTTAGCACAATTAGAAAACCTTGTGCATAACAAGTAGAGTCTTATACTTGACTCTGAGTTTGTCAACTTCCACTTAGTATTCTTTCCTGCTTTTTTGGCTTCTAGTAGAAACTTTCTATTGCTCCAGCATTTTCCTTTTCTTTGCCCTTTCCTACCTGGGGAAAAATTTTTAGATTATAATATAGATGAAAACAAATTTTAATTTCAGACATACTAGATTACTAGAAATATGCATGGATTTATTTTTGAAAGTACTATTATATCACCATTACATTGCAACTTATGAAAATCTTACTCTTTACTTACAATCATGTAGCTAATTGTTTTCATTATTTTCCCCCGTTCTTCCGCCTCCCCCTCCACTCTAGTTCAAGCCATTTTTTCTCAGTCTAGTTGTGTAGGACACAGCTCCCTGGCCCATGCTGGTATTATGAGCCTTGCACTACCCCCGGCTGAGGCAGTCAGTCGCCGGTCATTGGTCAGCTGCTCATGGCAGCTATTGTCAGCAGCTATTGTCAGCTGCGAGCCACTCATGCTGCACACTAATGGCAGCACACAGTAGCCCACGGCAGCACACAGCAGCCCACAACTGCTCACGCTGGTTGCCGGCGGCTCACGCTGGCCACCAACTGCTCCTGGCAGCTGACCTCTGGCTGCTCACGGCAGCCCAGCTCCAGGGAGAGCTGTTGTTCACAATCTTAGCTGTAGAGGGCAGAGCTCACGGGCCCATGTGGGAATCGAACCGGTGACCTCAGCGTTAGGAGCATGGCGCTCCAACCACCTGAGCCACCGGGCCAGCCCCTCGTTCCTTTAAATGTAGGAGATAGCCAAAACTTTTAGAGGCCTACATATAATTTTCCTATTTATTGTTCTATTTTGGGAAAAGTTTCTGCATGACTTCTTAAGGAAATACATGTTCAGTTTTGATGTTTTTTGTCATGCTAAGCACAGCCCTTCATAAATGATACCGATTCATTATCTATACTAGTTTTTTCTCTTTAGTAGTAATTGGTGGGCATTAGGGCTAATGTGACTAATATCAGTGGATATAAAAAAAAAAAAAAAAAAAAACTGGGACGTCCCGGTGGCTCAGGTGATTGGAGTGCGGTGCTCCTAATGCCAAATTTGCTGGTTCGATTCCCACATGGGCCAGTGAGCTGCGCCCTCTACAGCTAAGATTGTGAACAACAGCTCTCCCTGGAGCTGGGGTGTCGTGAGCAGCCGGAGTTTGGCATGAGCTCCGTGGGCTACCGTGTGCTGCCATGAGCGGCCAGTGGCCAGCGTGAGTGGCCAGCAGCTGGCAAGAGCTGCTGTGAGCGGCCAACAGGCAACCGACTGCCTCAGCCCGGGGGGGAGCACAAGGCTCATAATACCAGCGTGGGCCAGGGAGCTGTGTCCTACACAACTAGACTGAGAAACAGCGGCTTGAACCGGAGTGGGGCAGAGAGGGGAAAAAACAAACTATATAATACGTGTGCTTTTCTCATTAGCTGAGCTAACTCATGAGAAATGTGATTAACAACTATCCTTTGTTAGTAATACTATCAAACCCATTTAGCCAAACTTTTTCTGGATTACTGTGACTTAATTATGGCCTTTACTAATACTGCTTCTCTGGCTTGTAGATTAGGTGAGTTATTTTTGGAAGAAGTTTTGTGGGATAGATGTAGTTTATAAATTTCAACTCAGTGGAAAAGTTCATTGTGAAAATTCCTTTGGTATTTTGATAGTCCTTATTTTTAAAATGTTTGATCTGTTTTTTAAAATACAATGAATTATGGGGCCGGCCCGGTGGCTTAAGCGGTTAGAGCTCCATGCTCCTAACTCCGAAGGCTGCCGGTTCGATTCCCACATGGGCCAGTGGGCTCTCAACCACAAGGTTGCGGGTTCAACTCCCGCAAGGGATGGTGGGCTGTGCCCCCTGCAACTAGAAATGGCAACTGGACCTGGAGCTGAGCTGCGCCCTCCACAACTAAGACTGAAAGGACAACAACTTGACTTGGAAAAAAGGCCTGGAAGTACACAGTGTTCCCCAATAAAGTCCTGTTCCCATTCCCCAATAAAATCTTAAAAATAAAAAAACAAAAAAATACAATGAATTAGATACAGACTTTAGAGTCATATCTATTTTCGTATTTCAGGTCTGCCATTTACTAATTGTTTTTTGTTTGTTTTACTTTGCCCAAGTTCCTTACCTACTACATAGGTTGCTTTGGTATGTTTTTTTGTGTTTTTTTTAAGATTTTTTATTGGGGAAGGAGAACAGGACTTTATTGGGGAACAGTGTGTACTTCCAGGATTTTTTCCAAGTCAAGTTGTCCTTTTAATCGTAGTTGTGGAGGGCGCAGCTCAGCTCCAGGTCCAGGTCCAGTTGCCGTTGTTAGTTGCAGGGGGCACAGCCCACCATCCCTAAGAGGGAGTCAAACCTGCAACCTTGTGGTTGAGAGGATGAGCTCCAACCAACTGAGCCATCGGCAACCAACTGGGAGCTCAGCGGCAGCTCAGCTCAAGGTGCCATGTTCAGTCTTAGTTGCAGGGGGCGCTGCCCACCATCCTTTGCGGGACTTGAGGAATTGAACTGGCAACCTTGTGGTTGAGAGCCCGCGCTCCAACCAACTGAGCCATCCAGGAGGCAGCTCAGCTCAAGGTGCTGTGTTCAATCTTAGTTACAGGGGGCGGAGCCCACCATCCATCCCTTGAGGGAGTCGAACCGGCAAACTTGTGGTTGAGAGCCTACTGGTCCATGTGGGAATCAAACCGGCAGCCTTCGGCGTTAAGAGCACGGAGCTCCAATCGCCTGAGCCACCGGGCCAGCCTGGTTGCTTTGGTATTAAATGAGATATCTGTGAGGTTCTTTCTGAGGTATATAGCACGTGGTATCGTATCCATAAACAATTACATTTTTTAATTTGTTCTTTTTTCAGTAAAGTTGTTTTTAGTTGTTGGTATGTGTTTCGTGGGGTTTTTTACTATTAGAGTTCAGCTTAGCATGGAACTAACTTATGTCTTCTCTTTGTACAGCCTGCAAATCTTACATACATACTTCCAAACCTAGTTGCTTAAGATCTAGGTTAAATTTTGCTGTACAAAATTTTGCTGTACAAAATTTTGAATTACTGTCTAAACCCACTATCATCCTGAACAAATTTTGTAGAATATCAGTGTTGGAAGGAAACTTTCAAGATCATCTTAGCCAGTTTTATTAATAAAAAGAATGTCCACTTGTATGTATGAGTTTGCTAAAGAACAATACAATTCACAGTGATGGCCCTATTTAACATATTCTGGTTCATACTTTACTTATTTCACATACCTAAGCATGTAGTGTGCTTCAGAATTATTTTGTTGAAACTTTTTAAAGTCTGAAGGCCTAAGAATAGACCTATTTAAAGCTTGGACAGGACCTTAAAAATTATCTAGGCAAATTTTATTTTATAATTGAGAAAACTAAGGTTCAGGGAAACTAAATGATTTGTCCTTGAGAATATACAGATAGATTGTGTCATGGCCAAAATTGAAATTCCTGTCTATTTCTAAAGTGTAAAGTTTAAGTATCAACTAATTCACTGTGTACTTTTTTTTAAAGAAAAAAATATGAGTTTACTTTATTCTGTTGGAGTTGGTTTAGTAAATTAGTGTGATTCCCATTTTGGGATGTGAATGTATTGTTTTTTAATTTACTATTGATTTAAATCAATCCCTGCAGAAAACCGGGATGATGAATGTATGTTCCAAATGTGCCTACGTATTTTAAATCTTTGAATAATTATTATGTTCTTTTAAGCTATTTGAGCAGTTTCTGAAATTAAATTTTTTTTAATATATTCTGGATACTAGTACAACAAACCAAATAGATTTTATTTAGTAAAAATGGGTGATTTATATCATCTAATAGACTACTTTTCTCTGTAGGACCCAGAAGAATTAGAAAAAGAGATTAGAGAAGAGCTTCCAGTGAATACCTCTAAAGTCCGCCCAAAACAAGAAAAAGCTTTTTCTTTGAAAACCATAAGCACTAGTGATCCAGCTGAAGCACTCGTCAAAAATAGCCAGGTAACTTTTTGATATTGAAGGAATAAAATTTTGATGACTTGAGATTTATATCATAATATCTTATTGAAGTACTGTGTTAAGCATTTAAATTAATCAAAATAATTAGTCCTCACAACAACCCCACAAAAAAGGTAAGGATCCATTACATAAAATAAGTTAGAGGAGTTGAATAAACCTCTCCAAAGTCCCATAACAGCAAAACCAGAGCTGCTAGACTCTATTTTGTCCTGTTAAATATCTAAGCATACAAGGGATTGATAGAGAAAATGTAACTGATTTCATTTTCCCCAAAGCATACACATAATCTGACTATGGTCCAACCTCTGAAAATATAACATTTGCTTAAATTTGAAATACATATGTGCTTTCTATGGAAACTTTTGATGTGTCTGAAGGCACCATTTTATAAAAGGTCTAGGCCAGTGACATAAAGACCATAGCTCTTTAAACTCTGATTTCTGTTTAGGTGAATTATATCATATTGAAATATATTAAGTTCCACTAGACTTGCATCGTTCATTTATTTACTCGTTCAAAAAAATGTATTGGGAACCTACTATATGCTACACACTACTTTAGATTTGGGGATACATCAGAGAACAAAGCAGACAAAAACATCTATGCCTTTGTGGAACTTAACATATATAATAAAACAGCTTTAGGCAAGAACCTGAATTACCACTAAGAGAAAGAATTTGTAACAGCCTTGTACTAAAACAAAATCTTAACCTTTCTTTCATTTTGAATTTGATGCTTTTATTTCCCTAAACATATTTTAAGGTAAAAGAATGCAATCCCAATATGTCCATAGGTTTAATAGTAGGACTACAAAGGGTCATTTGACGTTTTGATGTTTCGCTTAAGTTATTTTCAGAAGCCATCTTGTAA
Source organism: Rhinolophus ferrumequinum (assembly GCF_004115265.2). Lineage (NCBI taxonomy): Eukaryota > Metazoa > Chordata > Mammalia > Chiroptera > Rhinolophidae > Rhinolophus > Rhinolophus ferrumequinum. Next base: position 39,673,645 of record NC_046297.1, read on the forward strand.
AGAATACTTGAGTCCTTTTGTGATTTAACATACATAAGTGAGAGAACAGTGTGGGGGGGAAGGAGATTAAAAATAAGTAACAAGGGGCCGGCCTGGTGGTTGGAGCGCCATGCTCCTAACGCTGAGGACAGCGGTTCGATTCCCACGTGGGCCAGTGAGCTGCACCCTCTACAGCTAAGATTGTGAACAATAGCTCTGCCTGGAGCTGGGCTGCCGTAAGGTGCCGTGGGGCTGTTGTGTGCTGCCATGGGCTACCGTGTGCTGCCATGAGTGGCCGGCGGCCAGCATGAGTGGCTGGCAGCCAGTGAGAGCTACTGTGAGTGGCCAACCGCCGACCGACTGCCTCAGCTGAGGTGGAGCGCAAGTCTCATAATACCAGCATGGGCCAGGGAGCTGTGTCCTACACAACTAGACTGAGAAACAATGGTTTGAACCAGAGTGCAGCGGGGAGGCAGAAGAAGGGGGGAAAAAATAAAGTGATTTCCCTTTTAAAAAAAAGTAATAAAACTAGGGTACGAAATAAATACAGGAAACATTAAGAAAGCTAAACTGAATAACAGAAATGCTTCTTTTCAAATACCGAAGTAGGAAGAAACAATCCTAGTAGTTACCTGGGCTCACATAGCTTCTTCCTTTTGTTTCCTTTCCCGTTGTGCTTTCTTGACACTACGGAGCCTGGAAGAACAAGGGGCAAGAGAAACATTACTTACCCTTGTTTCTGTATTCAAAATAATGATTACAGGTAAAGCTAAAGGGTGAAGTGATCTCCTACTCATCTATTACAGCCTCAAGGCACTCCAAATATTGGAGAATCTATTATTACCTGGTTCTAACCATGAATTAACAGACCTCAGTGAGGTATGTCAGTTCGATTACCTGCTTTCTGCTCCCATTTGAAAGGAGAAGCAAAGTTCACAAATCTAGGCCCTAACCACCAGACTGGATAAAACTAAAGATTTGGGCCTGAGTTTAATAGTTGCTTTAACTGACAAAACTAGTAGCCATAGTCAGCTTTTGTCTAAGGCCATCTGTTCCCTTGGGTAGGAAACTGAAGCTATTGCTGCTGCTGTTTGAGATATCCCTACCTCTTGAAAAGGAGAAAAGGAGGTAACACCTACTGATAGTTCTAAAATTAGCTATTTTCTTTTTGTCTTTCACATGAAAAGGTTTTGAGGAGTTGAGAGTTGGTGAGAAGTGGACAGAAACATTAAATTGCTAACAAATATAAAATCGTGCCATTTATAATGAAAAAGAAAAATATAAATGTTAATGAAAATGGAATTATTTACTCCTACTTGAGATTCAGTCATCTTAAACCTTCATCTATTTTTATCCCAACTTATATTTGTGGATATTTTAGGTAAAGATCTATTCAGTTATGTCACTAGAGGGCATGTATGAGTTGTAGTTCTTCTTCTGGAAAGCATCTTAGCATTTACTTGGCTGCTAAACAGCCTCTTGGTATTACTATGATACTTAATTTTATTGGAAATTTTTTACAAAAATCTTACCATTTTATTCCAAAATAGCCTATCAAATCTCTTCCACCTGCTGTTCCTACCGAGCCATCTGTTATTTTATCAAAAAGTGATTCTGACAAGAGCTCTTCCCAAGTGCCACCAATGCTACAAGAGTCAGATAAATCCAAGTCAAATACTAAGCAAAATAGTGTGCCTCCTTCACAGAGTAAGTAATCTCATCTTTGGTTTTTTTGTGTGTTCTCTGTACTGTTCATAAATATTAATATCTTAGAAGTCTAAGATATTTAGACTTCTGATCTTAGAAGTCTAATGGATTAATAGAGCAGCCTGTTCTTCCTTTGCAAATTCTCAATTCCTTGGAACCTTGTGGACCTCAGTTTTGGGGACCAAGGAGCTGAAATCACTCCAGGCGAGAATAGGCAGCCAAGGACCTACACAGAGGACTACTTGGTACCTGCCCTGGTCCTCCTGGTCCCTCCCTTTTCTGTGCACATGTTCTTGAAACTACAGATTGGTCTGTGCCTTTTTTCCCCCTCCTTTTCTCCTTCAGCTACCTTTAGTGTCCATTTTACCCACTTTTATGTTTATTACTTAGATAGAGCCCATATTAAATGATGGTTTTCTGTCAAAGGTCAAAACTAGTGAAATATTATCCATATGGGTAAACCAAAGAATACATTAGGATTGAAAGAAAAAGAGGAAGGAAGACATAGAATAACCTAAAAACATGTAACTAGAAATTAAAAACTTAAACATAAAATTTGAGGCATTCCTAGTAGATTTCAAAGCATGTTTTCATTGATACTACTTTTATATGTTTGAGATGTAACAGTATTTTACCATCCTAACTTTTTTCTCTCTTTTTTCTTTTCTTTCTTTTTCTTTTCTCTTTTAGCCAAGTCTGAAACTAGCTGGGAATCTCCCAAACAAATAAAAAAGAAGAAAAAAGCCAGACGGGAAACGTGAATTTTCTTTTCCTGAATTGGACAAGTGTTTGCAAACACTGTCTTGAAGATTATGCTGTTTATGCAATAATTTGTGAACATGTACAGAGTTTTATATAAATTTAAACCAATTTTTAAAACAAAACTGTGAACACAACCACCATAAAAAATGGAATCAAAGGAAAGTTAATTTATGAAATTAAGAGTTCAGCAGAATATACTACAGTGCTGGAAGACACTTGGGAAAAGTCTTTTCAATTTAACGAAAATGATCTTAATTTAAGAATATTATCCTGGTTTTACAACAGTGCCCTGTTTACAACAGATTGTGCCCTATCTCATCTGCAGCTGAGGAATAAAGGATTCTGATTGAGAGAGAATGTTGCCTACTAATTAGTAGGCAGCTTCTTGGATCTTATGCACAGAACTTACACCATTTGAATCTGTTTTATGCTTAAGTCAAAGTGCTTTGATCAAATGCATAATAGGCCATATCTTTACATATTTGTTGGTAGCAATTTGTATTAAAGGAATCACAAGTGCAAATAAAAAGTCATTTATCATTTGTTTAACTGAACTGTCATGGTTTAGTTTACAATTTTTAAAAAGTTCTTTATTAAAACATTGAAAATGTAGTTGACACTTACGGCTTTTGAAGTTATTTTTGATAGTCTTACATTACTTGAATTGTTCAAAGTACAGTATATTTTAAATTAAGAAAGGTAAGCTATATGTATTTTATGCTTTTAAAGATCAGACTCACAAACGTTGTTATTGTTTATGATTTGAAAACTTTCAGGCAAAACGCAACTTACATTTTTTCTTCCCCTAGCGATTACTTTTTTCCAGCGTCAGCTCTTCTTCATTACTAATACTTTCTTTGACGTTAAAAATGAAATCTTTCACAAACTAGTTATACAGACAGAAGTTTGAGTATATGATGGAGAATAAAAAACTAGTCAGACAGCTTTAATTGACATTGTCAAGACCTCCAGTTATCAGGAATACATTTTTTTACTGCCTTAACCTGTAGTGCGTAGAATATGCATCAATTTCTTGAAGGGGATTCGTGTTTTTATAAGAATTTTCATGTAATTATTGCAATCATGGTCAAATAAGGAACGTTTCCTGCTTGAAACTGTATTGATTTAAATGTGTGAGATGTTTCACCATTTTCAGGCACTGTGTAACTATTGTAATAAACTGGCAGGTATCTTTGTAACTATAAATAGTGCATGCTCAGCCATGTACACTGTAAATAGCCTTTACCAAACGTGTTTGACAAGGACCATAACTATCATCATTTAGTGAATTGTGATGAAGAAAAAAAGCCATGATTTATTTGATGTGATTGGCTTAATTGTTTTTATGTGGCGCCAAGAATGAACCTGTTTAGCTGTCACCAATGGTACTGATCTATCCATCCAACATTGTCTTTATTATATTTGATTGTGGTTTGATAGTATTGCATTGTCATACTAGGAAAGCTAAAGGAACAAAATGGTTTTAGTTTTGCTGAAGACTGGCCTTATTAATGGACAGCTTTCCTAACGAGCGATTAACTCTTTATCAGGTGGTAACATGTTTCAGGAACATAGCAGTATGTTTACATGTTAGAAGTTTTGTTTAATTCTATAATATTTCTAAATTGATTTGTTTAAATAAATTCAGCAAATGGATAGCATTGTTTTTATTTGCTTCAATATGGGGGTAAATATGCTAAAGTGCCAGGAATGGATTTCTTCAATGACTTATTCTGTTAGCTTTACATAGATGTTTCCTAGAAAGATCCAAGGATTTCTAAGTTGCCAGCACTTTGTAAAGGTATGACAAAAAAGAATTCATAGGGAGTCTGTAATTTTAGGATGTGCCAAAAGATCTGTGCTCAAAAAATTTAATTGAACTCTCTCAACTCTACCTCACCCTTTCTTTATCTTAGAGTTTTGTTGGCAGTGTCAAGTGTTGGACTTTATTTCTCCAGCTTATATTCTCCAGCGTAGTATCTCCCATTCATCCACCTACACTGTCTTTTAAGAAGAGATGAAGTGTGCAGATGAAGAAGTGCATTGCTAAATTGGGGTGGATTCAGTATGGATGCCTCTGTTCCTTCTCTCTGGCTCAAGAACTAGGACATGGGTTTTAGATTTTATGAGAGGATAACTCTGATAAAATTAATAAGTTTATTCTCTTTCGCTTGCATGAGATACAAACTCTTGCATAATTAAAGTATTGTTCATTGCTCTTTACCTGTCCCGGAAGGTCTTTGTGTGACATGAAAGCAGTTTCTGGAATCTGAACACAGAAACTGTTCCCCATTATCAACTCAGAAGGCACTAAAATCAAGGTAGTGATTAAGGGAGGAGAGAGAGGAGCCTCTTGTCCTCTGGAGGCTTGGATTAGATGCCCCCCAAACTGTTAGTAGGGAAATAACTGATCCCTTTAGGCGCCATCAGGCCTGGATGGGAACCTTGTTCAGATTAGCAAATAAGACTCCTAGAGAAACTATTTAAAATCACCCTAGGCCCTCCTGTCTCCACAAACAACTATTTATGAAAATTCTGTAGCAGGGAGTAGTGGTTTTAAGATTTCCCCAGACAGAAATCCTACCTATCTATACTCTGGATTGAGCAAAACAGTAGTTGAGAGAGTCCAAAAAAAAGTACTGAAATAAAATGTCAATGTAACTTACCATGTTTACTTTATGCATGCATTTTGTTGGGGGGAGCAGTGGAAATTCGTCCGAATCTAATGGTATTATTTCATAGGCTAATCTGCTTTGTATTTGGGTTAGATATTGAAGGGCAATATTTAACTACAGAGTTTAGTTTTTCTTAATTAAAAACTGTCCTCTATTAATCTAGTGTGAAATATCTTTCAAAATTTAGAATTTAGGTTTAAGATGTCTAATAGATGTCTTAAGTCTTTCCTGTAAACTCATTGCACAAACTGGAATTACTTTCCAAAAGACTTAGGGAATGCAAATATGTTATTTGTAAAATGCATTGAGTATTGTAAATAAAAGAAAACATTTTTGTTTTGTTTAAATTGCTTGTTATAGTTCTCTTATGGGAAAGGACTTCTGTCATTTTGCATCCTAAGGTAGTCTAAAGTCAATTACTTTTTGATGTTCTTGATGTTTCTTTCTGAAACCATAGGTGCACTTGCAGGCTTTACCAGTGGGAAGTCAAATACTTGGAGTTAAGTACCTCTTAGAAAGCCCCTGTTTGTGAAACACGATGTTCTCTGGGAAACAGTTCCCATCTCACATCATGTTAGCAGTACATGTAACTGCCACCAGGTGCATTACATCAATTGTATTAAGCTTTTAGGTTAAGGAAACTAGACTCAAATTTGGTGTGATGTATTAGTTTGTCTATGTCCCCAAACAAGAGCAACTTAAACAAGATAGAAGTTTATTTCTCTCATGTAAAAGTCTGGGATGGTAGTCTGCGACACTGCAGGTTCAGGATTCAGGTTCCTTCTGTGTTGCTCCTACCTGTTCTCAACACACGGCTTTCATGTCATGGCTACAGATCGCTGCACCAGCTAGAAATGTCCTATCAGTGTTTCTGCCCCCTTCCTTTAAGAACACTTCTTACTAGTTACACCACATACATAGGCGTATCAACCCAAACTTCATCACTTGATCCCTAGCTACAGGCGGGATGGGAAATAATCTTTATTATGGGCTACTATGAGCCAAATTAATATTTCAGGATTCATTACTGAAAAAGCGGCAGAGAATTAATTGGATATCAGGCACAGCTATTGTCTGTCACAGGGCTGACATACATTGTGTATCCTGCACTGAAGCATCATTTTTAAGGTCAGGTTTTAGCTTTTCCAATTAAGCAGAAATTTTTAAATCTGGATGCTCAGAGTAGCATCTGATAAGGTTCCTATTTCTATGTAAGAGATTCTGGAAGAAATTTCTGCCACTCTGACTTTTAAATTTCAGAGACAAGCTGAAAGAAACAGTAGCCTGCTATCACACCTATACGCAGCATAGATTATAACAAGTGTCAATAGAAGAATTGCCCTGATGTATAATCTTTAAAAAAATAAGGCATTACTACTATTCTATATAACAGGAGAATTACTTCTACCCCCTAGCATTAAGACAGGTGTATGTTGTGCGTTGTAAGGTGTTTGCTAACTAATAATAGTTAAAGTGCTGAGGTTTATAATAGACTAATTTGAAGAAAAATTGAAGCAGATTCAAGGTCATCCCATGATAATGGCATTCTTATTTGTATGTGTGTTTTTTTAATTTATTGTATCAAAGCATTCAAAATGAATATATGTAACGTACATAAATTATAACATAATAAAATGAATACCTTTGAAACCACCATTCCGCTTAAGAAATAGAACATTACCAGTAGGGAGATACTGGGGATGAGCTTGACCTTTGTTGTTTGGTAACAGGATCAAGGGGGGGAAAGGCATGGATGAAAATAGCTGCTCTCAAATGCTCCAAGTTGGCAGAGGTTCTTTTTGGTGCTAGAACTGGCTAAGGGTCTCAGGTGACATCTACCTTCATCTCAGGACGGTGTCAGGCAGCCCCATTGGCGTTCCTTCCACAAATCATTATACTGATGTGTTGGGAAACAAATATATTAGGAACAATGACTGACTATGAATGGTGCCCCCGGAGTTGTGTAGAGGATACAACATGGCAGCCTTTCCTTGAAAATGGATAGCAAGGCCCAAGAGAGGAGCAGCCCACAGCTCCCTCCCCCAGGATTTAGAGGAGCAGCAAGTGCTCCCTTGGAGGGTTCCTTCTGAAGTTTGTTGAGGGGCTACAGACTTCTGATAAAACACCACAAGGGGATTTATGGCAAAACAGCAAGAGCTGTTAGTAATTTAGGAATTATGAATGACTTCTAAACTGCCTGTCATGCAGGGTGTCATGGAGGGTCACTGCTCCCGCTCCCCACATGAGAATGCAGGACACGGTGAGGCCAAAAAGGAACACGCACGGAGCCATAGATAGGGGATTCATACCATTCTCGCTGGCAGCTGGGTTGGAGACACAGGAAGCAGGAGCCACATGATCCGCAACCTGCTGTCCGCTTCTCTGGCAACCAACCTCACTAACTGCAATCCGCCTCTCTGCAATCCGCACTTCACGCTTGCTAGCGTAGCCACGGCAGTTATATCAGTGGCTAATGGCTAACCGGTAACAGCTGATGGCCAACTAGTCACAGCTGATAACCATCTATTACCCGAGCCAGCACCTTTCCACTTGAGGCCGAGCCTGGAAACTGCACTCCTGGCTCTGTCCCCACAAAGCGTCTTCCACGAGGAGCCCTGTGCGAGGAGTCTGGAGGTGAATGCAATATCCTGGACACAGCCAGGCTCTCTGGGCATAGCCAGGGTTTCTCAGGGCACCACCAGCCCTTCTGGGCACAACCAAACTTCCTGGGCTTCTTAGGGTACCACCAGTCTTTCTGGGCACAGCCAGACTTCCCGGGCACAGCCAAGGCTTCTCAGGGTACCACCAGTATTTCTGGGCAACAGCTAGACTTCCTGGGCTTCTTAGAGTACCACCCGTCTTTCTGGGCACAGCCAGACTTCCTGGGCTTCTTAGGGTACCACCCGTCTTTCTGGGCACAGCCAGACTTCCTGGGCTTCTTAGGGTACCACCAGTCTTTCTGGGCAACAGCTAGACTTCCTGGGCACAGCCAGGGTTCTCAGGGCACAGCCAGGGTTTCTCAGGGTACCACCAGTCTTTCTAGAACAATAATGGCTCACAGCCAAGGTGCTTACACAGGAAGCAAACATCCACCTGTTCCACTGCATGGTGGCACATTCCCAAGCAAACAGTCAAGTGGTCCATCAAATCAGGGATGGAAGGCAATTCCCCATAGTCCACAGTCATTCGCCAGGGCTATGCACCGGCCCCCCAACGTGTGCCCTCTCCGCAGGGTGAGAGCTCCAAGTCCTCCCCAACCTGGGGGTGAGGGCCTCAGCAAGCACTTCCCAGCCCACAGGGCTACAATGACCTTTGCTTTCTCTGGCCTATGCTGGTCAGAGAACTCTCCATGTCTTCCCACCCCTCCATAGGCGTCCAGCTCTCTGGCAGCAGCTCCTCCTGGTCTTCCTGAGATTGAGTGTTTGTCATGCAGGGTGTCATGCGGGGTCTCTGGTCCCGCTCCCCACATAAGAACGGAGGGCATGGTGAGGCCAAAAGGAACACCCACGGAGCCATAGATAGGGGATCATACCACTATATTCTCGCTGGCGGCTGGGTTGGAGACACATGATCTGCAACCCACTGTCCACTTCTCTGCCAACCAACCTCACTTGCTAACTGCAATCCACCACTGCAATCCGCAATCCACACTCTGCACTTGCTAGTTTAGCCACGGCAGTTATATCAGTGGTTAATGGCTAACGGGTAACAGCTGATGACCAACTAGTCACAGCAGATGACCATCTACTACCCGAGCCAGCACCTTTCCACGTGAGGCCGAGAGCCTGGAAACAGCACTCCTGGCTCTGTCCCCACACTGCCTGTAATAATTAAAAATATCACGGGATTACCTGGAAAAATTGTAGTTATTCCCATTTCTCAAAATATTGAAAAGACCACAATAATGAAAGATTGAAGAAAACCTGCCTTAGCACCGGAACTAGGCAAGGAGGTATTTCTGTTATTGACAAATAAAATTCAGTAATTTATCAAAAGAATAAAACACTGACCGAAGATGCAAGTGTGGGCCAATACTGGAAATCTATTAACATATTTCATTTTATCACAGAATTAAAGCAGAAAATGTTAAGATGATGGCACGAAATCTATTTTTGAGATTTGGACCTGTGGTATAATTTAAATTAATAAGTGCAATTTAGCTTGGGACTTTTTGAAAGTTTTCTTTTCTTTGCCTCTTAATGATTCTGCTTCCTACACATTTACTATGCAGTTTCAGTGTTTCTATTTCCTTAGGCCCAGTGCTAGCCCTGAGACTTGGGAGAGGTTTTGCATCTGTTTGGGATCCACTCTCCTGGCTCCAACTTAAATCTACATAACATATGCAAAGGTCATGATAACCAGCTTTACCACACCTTCCCCCTCCCCCAACTACAGGAAAACAGAAAACTTGAAACCAATGACTTGAGACCCAGTAGTTTCCAGCAGACTCTGCCCAGCCGACCCTCCACTTTCTTTAATAAATCTATATTTCTATCTCACTCCTGAATTCTTTCACGGCCCGTGAGTGAGCAGACACAACAGAAAAGGTATGTGATCATGGCACTGCTGAAGACGTATTTTATCAAATCCAATAATCTTCCAAATTCAGATTAAAAAATAGGTGAAATACTAAAGTTATCCTGATTAAAATCAGAGCAAGGCAGGGTTACCTGCTAGCCAACATTGTCTTAGAGATGTGTTGGGAAAATTTCCTGGGGCCAAGAGACCAAAGAAAGGCTGACACTTCCATCAATTATACCAAGAGTTTATTAAGGGAACTTAACAAACGAGAGGCATGGCAGGCACTAAAGGAGTATATAGGACAAGGCTGGATGGATGGGGGTACCGGGGCATGACTCACCCCAGATATGGGGATAATGCCTTACATGCTTTCGCGGGGCAGAGCAAGGACCTGTTCTAGTAGGAACCAGCACTGCTGGGGCATAAGGGAAGGGTCTGTCAGTCAGTCTCTGAGGGGTTTATGGGAAGCAATCTCTGTCTGGCCGAGATCTATCTTGAGGGTCAGGCATTGGTCACGTCATGGAACAGTCTCTCCTCCACAAGTGGTATTAACAGGTATGAAAATTTTAAAGTTAGGTATAACATCAGAAAGGAAGAAAGGAATTCTTTTTTTTCCTGATTATATACCTAGAAAAAACAAGGTAAAAAGCTATCCTCATTAGGAAGAGAATATACTACAGTGGCAGATATACAAAAAACAATAGAATTTTCTGTACTAGAATAATCACGTAGAAAAAGAAATGGGGAAAAAAATTCCAATTACATCACAGCTAAAACTATCACACAAAATAAATTTTTCAAGAAAGACATAAGACCAAATGAAAACTACAAGGTCTTACTGAAAGACAAAACAATCTGACAAATGAAAAGCTATATCATTCTTTATTGGGAAAACAAAAATGCCAGCCTTTCCAAAATTAATATATAAATTGAATTCAGTTTCAATTAGAATGCAATCGATTTTTTTAAGTACCTCAAAGATTATGGAAATAAATTATTTGAAAAAGATCAAGTAAGAAAAAGTAGTGGACAGCAGCAGGAGAAGGGCAGGGGACTAGCCTGATGGATACCAGGTATCAGATAAAACATAAAATGGCTCTGTATTTATCAGGGTTCTTAGTTGTCAAACCCAGAATCCCTTTTGGTTAGTTGAAGCTCGTGGATGGCAAAAGGGCCACATGTTAAACCTGACAAACTCAGAAGACTGTAAATAACAACATAGTATGCCGTGAGCATAAAAATTCCTAACTAAGGCGGGCCATGGCAAGTAAGTCACATCTTTGGCCTGTAGCTTCCTTGACAATCTTTACCTTAAGTGAGCCAGTCTATCTGTCATCTTTTTGCATCTAAGATAACATACCTGGAATATCAGAGTAATCCCTCTTTCCAGACCCCCCATGGGGCACAACCCACCACCAGAGCAGGAAACTACAAAATCCCTCATTTTGTAGTTGTTGAATCCCTTGTTCTCCAAATACCATCTCTATGTGCTGTAAAATGCTATTAACTGTCCTGTACCTACCAATGTAAAAGAAGTGTGTGTCTCTCCATTTTGCTTTTTATCCAGTTCCAGAGATTTCCCTGCTTTGCTTTCTCCTACCGCCTTAATCTACAACCAATGGATTTCATGTAACCTTCCTCCTTTGATTCTAATGTATAAAATAAGTTGCAAAATGACCAGTTTCGGGAGCATTTTCTCAATCCATTGAGACTTTGCTTCCCAGCAATTGTCATCAGTTTGGCTCAAATAAACTCTTATAAGCTTTCTCTCAGGCTGGATATTTTTTCGCTGACAAGCTAAAACGGAATCTGGAGGCACCAGAGATCCAGGCCCTTACCCTCCCAGGAATAGCCCATAGCCACATTCAGAGGCTGCTCTAGCAAAAACCATCAACACACCAGTTCCTGTGAGAAGGACCAAATTCCTGCACCCCACCGCTGGGGGCCACCCCACCATGAATCCACAGCTGGTTCTGCTCAGGCCTCCTCTTACCACGCTCCTTCCTTAATGTTGGCAGAGGCGTCATATCCATGTCTGTCAGCAGGGATACCGGACATTGAATTTTGGTTATGTGGGGAACTTCAAACATAAAGGATATTCAAAATCCATTTGTTGAGCAGCTAAAATCTGATTAACGTCCACTACACCAATGTTACACCAATGTTGTAACCTCACATGAAATTCTTTTTTTTTTTTAAGATTTTTATTGGGAAGGGGAACAGGACTTTATTGGGGAACAGTGTGTACTTCCAGGACTTTTTCCAAGTCAAGTTGTTGTCCTTTCAATCTTACTTGTGGAGGGTGCAGCTCAGTTCCAGGTCCAGTTGCCATTGTTAGTTGCAGGGGGCACAGCCCACCGTCCCTTGTGGGAGTCGAACCGGCAACGCTGTGGTTGAGAGCATGCGCTCCAACCAACTGAGCCATCTGGCCACCTGGGAGCTGAGCGGCAGCTCATTGACTTCATTCTAGTTGCAGAGGGCGCAGCTTGCTGGCCCATGTGGGAATCAACCCGGCAGCCCCATTGCCTAGAGCTTGCGCTCTAACCAACTGAGCCACCCGATCGCCCCTAGAATAACGTTTTAATCAAACAAAGGTAACACATTGGCCTTAGTTATGTTTCAGCTCCGGACTCATGAAAACAGAACAGCCTCTCAGATGGCATCCCCTGGAAACCAGACCGAACACTGGCATGACTGACACCAGGACCTGAAGCCAGATCAATTGCTCCGTACCTTAGCCCCAACCAATCAGTGGAGCCCACAACCCCAGCTCCCATAGTGACCATAATTAATTATTTTTCCCCTTATATAATAACCTGGCCACTAGAGGCCGTCGGGGAGCCAGTTTTTGAGAGCACTAGCTCACCTGTGTCTCTTGGCTTGGCGCCAACCCCTTACATAAACCTTTACTTTCTTTGCTGCAATCTCCGGTTCATGTCTTCTTTGGCTTGGATGTGTGCAGGCAAGTGGACACTTTGTATTTGCGGCAACACTCTAAGCTCAAATATGGAGCAACCCTACTCTCTTCACTGGGCTTTAATGCAAAGCCAGAGCAATGGGAAGTATTTTTAAGACATTAAGTGGCCGATGGGACATTACAGTTAAAGTAACAGTTCGAGAAGACACTGACACTGATGAGACACTGAGGGCATCTTTGACTCCAAACAATTTTGCTGCTAAGTGCTGACGCCGGAACTCCAGCCCTCTACAGTTGCCTCCACAGGGCAAGTTTGAAAACCTTAAGGAGGAATCTGAAACCAACACAAGATGGCAATTTAAACACAGAGCATTCTCAATCCCCAACCCACCCTCTGGTTGCCATTTTTTAAACAAGGAAGAGATAAATAAGTGGGTTCTAGGTTGGGTCCCCAAGAGGTCACCACTGGAGACACTGAGTTGAAGAGGACATGGCCTAAAATGTGAAACTTCTTATACGTTAGGCATTGCTCGTAATAGTGAAAGACTGAAAATAGCCCAGATATCCACCAAGAGGCGCTGATTGAATAGTTTATATGCAATGATGCAGTTCTACATAGCTATAGAAAGGAATAAGGAAACTCTATCTATTGATATCTCATGATCACCAGGATATATTATCAAATGAAGAAAAGGGTGCTGCTCTTGGTACCCCTGAGCCTTCCATGCAGGTCCTTCACAATTTGATTCCAATTTACCTTTCACCTTCATGTCCTACGCTCCCCTGTACTCACCCCTTCCAGACAGTTTTTGCTGCCTCCTCTACTTAGACAACCCCTCCCTGTCTCCACATAGTCAAATTCTAGGTAAGCACAACCCTATAGAACTATCTCAACTTCCTATATCCGTGCTGTCAAGTATGGAAGCCACTAGTCACTTGGGACTACTGAGCACTGAAAATGTGGCTAGTGAAACCAAGGAACTAAACGTATGCATATAATTCACTTGTACTGCGTTGTATTTAATTTTAAAGAATCTTGGTGTGGGGACAGAGCCAGGAGTGCAGTTTCCAGGCTCTCGGCCTCACGTGGAAAGGTGCTGGCTCAGGTAGTAAATGGCCATCAACTGTGATTGGATGGCCGTCAGCTGTGGCTCGTTGGCCGTCAGCTGTAACCAGTGAGCCATTGGCCACTAATATAACTGCCGTGGCTACGCTAGCAGAAAATGGGGGTTAGCAAGAAGATGGTGACTGGCAAGCACGGATTGCAGTTAGCAAGGGGGTCGGTCAGCATTAAATCGGACAGCAGGTCGCACGTCGTATGAATCCAGCCTCCAGGGAGACCATAGTGGTATGACTCCCCTACCTATGGCTCCGTGGGTGTTCCTTTTTGGCCTAGCCACATCCTGCGATCTTGTGTGGGGAGCGGGAGCTGAGACCCTGCATGACACCCCGCGTGACACCTTCTTCTGGTTATCTACCCAAAAAATCTGAAAACATTTATCCGTAAAGATACATATATGTACCCCTATGTTCACTGAAGGATTATTCACAGTGGCAAAAACATGGAAACAACTGAAGTGTCCTTCGATAGATAATTGGATAAAGAAGATGTACATATAAACAATAGAATATTACTCAGCTGTAAGAAAAGATGAAATACTGCCATTTGTGACAACATGGATGGATAGATGGATCCCAAGATTATCATACTAAGCAAAATAAATCAGACAGAAAAATCAAAAGCCATATGACTTCACTCATGTTGATACAGGAGAGTTAGCATGTCCCTAGGTAGACAGGGAGGTCCCTGGTGGAATAAACAAAGACCGTCATATCCTAAAACTTCAGGTTTTAAAATCACCCCTTCGCTCTAGGACATAATGTAACAAGGCCTTGAGGTTAATCATAAAATTCCTTTGGGCCTGACAAATGGAGCTGATCTGATAAAGAGTGGGTTACTTTGCTAATTCCTTTAGGATGGGCAAGCAGAACAAACCTGGTAGACGAATTTCTTTTGAAGGTACCAGTTCCCTTCTTCAAACAGTTCTCTTCTTCAAACAGCTCCCCTTCCGCAAACAGACAAAGGGAAGATATAAAAGCAGGAGCTTTTGCCTCAGTCATGGGACACCCCCCATTTGGGACCCCCGCCCACTCGGGAGCTGCAACCTCTTCTCCTGCCTCTAATAAAATATCCTCTTTTTAAAACATTTTGCCTTTCCCTGGTCCGTGTTTCCGTTCTTCGGCTTCACGAGACACGATCACGGCCCACACTCAGAAACTGCTAGCAGTTCCAACATCACCTACATCAATGTGGCATACAAAACAAATGAACTAGACAAACAAACAAACACTTATAAACACACACAACAGTTTAGTGGTTACCAGAGGGTAGTGGGGCGGAGGGTGGTAGAAGAGGGTAAAAGGAGTCAAATATATGGTGATGGAAGGAGAACTAACTTTGGGTGGTGAGCACACAATGTCATATATAGATGATTTATTATAGAAAGGTACATTTGAAACCTATATAATTTTATTAACCAATGTTACCTCAATAAATTTAATAAAGATTAAAAAAAAAAAAACAAGACTAGTTTAAGTACTGTCTTCCGGAATCCTTCCCTGATCTCCTCAGTCCTCATCCCTAACTTTCTCTACACACACACACACAGGTGCAGTCTCTTCCCCCTCTGCACAGCCCTGGCCTGCCTCTTTACCTGTTCAAAGGTATTCATTACACTCCATATTACTGCTGCCCTGTCTTCGTCAGGCGCCTCTTGTAAATTCTTTGAGAACTTCTATATTTATTGTCTTTCTGCACCCCATCAGTGCCTTCCACACAGTAGAAATGTAAGAGCCATTTTTGGGGTAGATAGTTTTTAAGTATGACAAGAATAATTGTTAATGTTGAAACATAGAAATTGGCCTGTTAGGCACAGCCGGAGGAATGAGTCACAGGAGACCAAAATTGGTCTATTAGAATTTATTTGGCGTGTTTGAGCTGTGGGAGGCCAGGCTAGAAAAGACCATACATAACCTCTCTGAGCAAAAAGGGGTGTGGAGTTTTATAGGAGGGGGTAAATGAGGTTGTTCCCCCTGCAATGCTTCAGGGGGGTTTTATTGCATTGTCTCTAGCAACCAAGGATTTCAGGGCATGACCAAGCCCTCTGGCTCCACACTCTGGCCCAGGCCCGCTGATCACAAGCCCCTAGGAGACATACAAAGTTCAAAGCAAGACAGGATAAGATGATTTCTACATTCCAGGCAGCTTCTCCAGGCCTAAGGTAAACACAAGCTGGCAGGTCCAAGGTACAAAGCAAGACAAGATGTTTTTTAAGATAAGAAGGTTCCTGTTCCTGGCCTAAATATGTCCTAACATAGCCTATGAGCAAATTTGCACTCTGGACCTGCATAAGTATACAGTCCAATTCTGAGCTTAAAGAATAAGAAAGGTAATTAAAAGTTTATCTTTAGAATTTATTGACAACTTATCTAGGTTACTTTCATCTTATGCTGTTCTTATCCTTGCACTAACTTCTAGAGGATACTGAGACCAAATTGCTTTCTACAAAACAGAAGTGATTTATAACTTTCCTGAGGCCTACAGTTCTATTTTGCAATATATTCTGTTCCTCAGTAAAAACCAATGAAAAGTTTTCTTTGCTCTATAATAGTCTATCAAATTTAAAGAACTGCTTGCCCAGCAATGTCTTCCACTAGAAGAAAAGCCGTTTTAAAATTAAACCTTTTTACTTTGAAATTCATATGCAGTAGTAAAAATTAATACAGAACCCTTCAGCCAGCTTCCCTCAAAGGCAATACCTTGCAAAGCTACAGCACAGTATTGCATGCAAGAAACGGACAGTGATATGATCCACCATCTCATTCAGATTTCCTCAGTTTTAGGTGCTCTTCGGTGTGTGTATTTAACATTGTGCAATTTCATCACATGCAGAGTCATGTAATCAGCACCAGTCAAGATCCAGAACAGCCCAATCACCACGAGCTTCCCCTGGGCTGCCCTGTACAACCACACACATTCGCCAGCCCCATCCCTTTCCCTAAACCATGGCAACATTGTTCTTTAGCGCTATAATTTTGTAATTGAAAATGCTATCTAAGTAAAATCATACAGTGTGTACCTTTGTGGATTGGCTTTTTTTCACTCAGCATAATTCCCTTGAACTCAATCCAAAGTATAATATCAATAGTTCACTCCTGTTATTGTTCTGTAGCTTTCCAAGGCATATGTGCACCACAGTTTGTTTAACTATTCATCCATTGAAGGACATCTGGATTGTTTCCAGATTTGGGTTATTATGAAAAAAGCTGCAATGAACATTCATACACATATTTTTGTGTGAACATAAGTTTTCATTAATCTGTGATAAATGCTCAGGAGTGCAATTGAGACAGTTAGTTAGCATGTTGTTAGGTAAACAGGGAGGTCCCTGGTGGAATAAACAAAAAAGCAGCCACATCCTGAAACTCCAGGTTGTGGAGTGTCTCCTTCACTCCAGGACAAAGATATGAGAATGTGCCTTGAGGTTAATAAATTATCTCATCAATCCCTTTTGGGCAAACAAAAGAGATAGGGATGGGTTCATTAATCCCATTCGGTGGGCAAACAGGACAAACCTGATAAGACGGAATTCCATAAGAAGGCACCAGCCCCCTTCTCCAAGCAGAGAAGGGAAGGTATAAAAGTAAGAACTTTTGCCTCAGTCATTGGGCATCCCATTCAGTACCCTCTCTTGTTCCGAGAGCTGCGACTCTTTACTTTTAATAAACTATCCTCTTTTACAACTCCTCGCCTCTCCTTGGTCCATGCTTCCATTCTTCGGTTTCAGGAGACACGATCCCGGCACAAAGAATATATTCTACATCACAATTGCTATGTTGTATGATAATTGTTTCTTTCATTTTAAAAGAAACTGCTAAACTCTTTTTGAGAGTAAAATGTACCATTTTACAATCCCCAAAAGCAAAGCTTTTAAAATGAGGACTAATTTGAAAATAATTTCAAATCCTGTTGAAAATCAGGTGTTTTATTAAAATGAATTTGCTTTAGACCAGGATCAGCTCTGGCCTCCTTAATATGTTACGCTGCTGCCTAACAGACCATAAAATCCACTACAGAACGATTGATTTAGTTTGTTACCACCTAAAGCTTGATCACGTCAAAAATAACTGAAGTGAACATAAAATTCTGAATAGTCATCTTCTCACACATCCTATGGGTAGCTGATAAAAAATGTGGTGAAGCCGAAGAGTTCTAGGCTGATTGTGGTCATTAGAGATATATTAGAAAAAGTAGCAAAGATATTTTTCATGGTGAAATGTTAAGCACTGTTGAATTTAAAAAATTATAAACCCGTCACAGAAGGACAAATACTGCATGCTCCACTGAGATATCTAAAATAATCAAACTCTTAGAAACAGCAGAACGGTTGCTGGGGGCTGCAGGAGGCTGGGAGCTGTTGCTGGGGGCTGCGGGAATGGGAAAATGGGGGTATGCTGTTCAATGGGTGTGTTTCAGTTAGTCAAAACAAGTAAGTTCTAGAGAGCTGATGTACAACACTGCCTTTAGTCAATAATATTGTATTGTGCACTGAAGATTTTGTTAACACGGTAGATCTCACCTTGCATTTTTACTGCAACTATAAATAAATAATCTCAAATTCTTTAAAATGAATAAATAATCCCAAATTCTTTAAAACAGCCTTGATTAAAATCACGAACAGAAGACTCTAACAAGCAACAACCCTTTGAGCTCTGATATTAGACTGTGGGAGGGGAAAGCTCTGACCCAGCCACTGCCTTCTCTTGTACAGCTAAGGATAAAAGGCTGGAGAATATTGCCAGTCAGATACCACAGAGACATCAACAATATAAACAGTAGTCACTTGGGGGTAAAAGTCCTTCTTGAAAAATATGTACTCTGTATATTATCATAAATTTAAATATTTTATTAAAAAGCTCTCTTTCAGGGTGGCTGGTGAGCTCAGTTAGTTAGAGCGTGGTCCTAATAACACCAAGGTTGTCAGTTCGATCCCCATATGGGGCACTGTGAGCTGCGCCCTCCTTGAAAAAAAAAGAAAAAAAGAAGCTCTCTTTCTGAGAACTTTAATGAGTAAATATTTTATAGCTTTAACTTTGACACTGTGTAATATAATAAAACATCCAGCCATAATGTATGTATGGAGTCCAAAATATTTAATCACATAAATCAGAGAAAATATACGGTGGTGATAGTGTTGCAAAATAACAAAAAAATCACTATTTGTCAGCCAGTCTATACTGTCCTGTAAGGCACAAAAGTAAAGATTGCATCTGACCAAAACGTGGTCTGTGAGTTTTGAATGATGATCATAAGGCAGTTCTTTTTCATCCTCCCCCACAAGAAGAAAAGAATGCCCCTTTCAGTGTCCTGCCATCTGAGAATGGGGGCTGGGCAGGGAATGGAGACAACCTAATTATATCTCAATCCTCTTTATCTCAAGTCGAGTCACCTCTGGGCTTTACTTGTTTGTTTGTTGCAGGAAATTGTGTTTATTCATTGCATGTTTGTTATAGGAAATTGAGTTTTCTAATATTTAACCGTCTCTCTGTGACTTCACCAATCTCTTCAAAGTTAACTTGACCAGTATAAAAAATGTTCAGATCTTCTTGGAGTTTGGAAAAATACACCATATTTCATTCATGTACCAATTTTGAAACATGGAAAAATAGAGTGATTATAACAGAACGGTTTTTAAAACACAATTCAGGTGTTTAGACTTCTTAATAGCACATCACACATTCAACTGTTCTTATAACAAAAGAGCCATCGGTGGAATATGCTTACTGATGATAGGATGGGCTATGAGTTGATTCCACGTTCATGAACCTCAGATCATATCCATAGTAAAGCTATCAGGTATGGAACATCTATATCTATTCATCTGGTGTTGTACATTATATGGGTTTGGACAAATGTATAATGATATGTATCCACCATTATAGGGTCATACAGAGTCTTTTCACTGCCCTGAAAATCCTCTGTGCTCTGCTATTCATCCCAGCCTCCTTCCCGCCGCCCCCCACACACAAACTGTGGCAACCACTGATCTTTTTACGGTCTTCATAATTTTGCCTTTTACAGAAATCATTTAGTTGGGATCATACAGTATGTAGCCTTTTCTGATTGGCTTCTTTCACTTAGTACTATGCATTTAAGTTCCTCCATGTCTTTTAATGGCTTGATATATATAGCTCATTTCTTTTTTTCTTCCCCCCTTTCTTCCGCTTCCCCCACACTCCAATTCAAGCCATTGTTTCTCAGTCTAGTTATGTAGGACACAGCTCCCTTGCCCATGTTATTACAAGCCTTGTGCTCCCCCCGCTGAGGCAGTCAGTCGTGGGCAGCAGCCCAGCTCCAGGTCAAGCTGTTGTTCACAACCTTAGCTATAGAGGGCGCAGCTCACTGGCCCATGCGGGAATCGAACCCGCAAACCTCATCATTAGGAGCACGGAGCTCCAACCACCTGAGCCACCTGCCGGCTTGATAACTCATTTCTGAGAGAAGGAGATTTCATATTAGGGAATTGGCTCACATGATTGCGGGAGGTAGCAAATCTGAAATCTGCAGGGCGGGCTGGCAGTCTGGAAATTCTGGCAGAAGTTGATGTTGCAGTCTTGAGAAGGCAGTCTGAAAGCAGAATTCCTTTCTCTTTGGGGGGGCCTGTCTTTTCTCTTAAGGAATTCAACTGATTGGATAAGACCGACCCACATTTGGAAGATAATCTGCTTTACTCAAAAGTTTACTGATTGAAATGGTGATCACATCTAAAATATACCTTTACCACCTGAAACTAATATAAAATAATATTGAATGTCAACTGTAATTAAAAAATTGAAAAAGAAAAAAATTAAGAAGGAAGGAAGGAAGGAATGAAAGGAAGGAAGGAAGGAAGGAAGGAAGGAAGGAAGGAAGGAAGGAAGGAAAGAAGGAAGGAAGAAAACCTTCACAACAACATCTAGACTTGTGTTTCACCAAATAAGTGAGCACCACAGCCTAGCCAAGGTGACATATAAAGTTAGATATCACAACCCCCAAGAGAGGATCAGCAGTCAGAAAAAGACTCAGAATCTGTCTTTCTCCCCACTGGCTTCCCTGACACATAGAAGAAACTGGAGTATGGACGAGGGAGGAGTTCCCACGTAGATCACAAGCCCCCTCCTCCACTCCAGGTGGGAGAGGGAAAGACATGAAAGCACAAAGGAAGTTCTACCTACCTCCAAATCCCTCAGCCATAAGCCTGGCCTGGGCTGGGGTGGAGGGGGTGGGGAGGGACAAGGGATGAAGTTTAGACTGGAGCTATAGATGGCACCGGAATTGAATTACTGAAAGTGACTAGGAAATGACAGAATTTTCCAAGGATGTCTCTAAAGAAGAATCTAACAGTAAATGGATGAAGGAGAGCATTTTTGTGTTTTGATGCCACTGCACTGACATTAATTAATAAAAATCGTGGTGTCTTGTTTGGGAGACCCTGTTGCATGATATACGAGTATAACCTCATTGCGTTGACACCAATAAACTGGTAATATATTGTTTGAGAGACCCCAAAGTTAGAATACACTAGCTTTAATTCATTTCTATCACCATTACCATCAACAAAAAGGCAGGTGAGCAGAGAAAAAGTTTTTAAAAAATGGAACTAAATACAAGTAATAAATTCTTGTTCCAACAGCATTTGCCTCGCTGTGTCATCACTCAATTTCCTTTACAAATTAAGACCAAGGCATAAATCACAAAGGGAGTCATTAATTGGAAGTGGACTTATTTTCTCAGATATCAGGTTTAGGGTAAAATGTCTCTGAAAAATCTGTACAGAGAGATGATGGTAGCTGGGAGCTTTCATGCCATACCAGGCATTAAATCTAAGAACCTGTGTCATGTGGGAGACCCTGCTTGCTGCGCCATTTGTCATGCAAGGCGTCCGGCGGGGTCTCTTCTGGGATCTTTAGTCCCGGTTCCCACATAAGAACACAGGACATGGTGAAGCCAAAAAGGAACACCCACAGAGCCATAAGTAGGGGAGTCAAATCACTATATTCTCGCTGGTGGCATCTGCCTCTCTGCAATCCACACTTGCTAGCTCAGCCACCATCTTCTTGCTAGCCCCCATTCGCTGTTAGTGTAGCCACGGCAGCTACATTAGTGGCCAATGGCTCACCGGTTACAGCTGACGGCCAACTAGCCACAGCTGATGGCCATCCAATCACAGTTGATGGCCATTTACTACCTGAGCCAGCACCTTTCTATGTGAGGCCGAGAGCCTGGAAACTGCACTCCTGGCTCTGTTCCCACACTCCACCCCTACAGGGTCTCGCATCACAATCTACACGACTACACGACAAGCGTCTTCCGCGAGGGGCTCTGTGTGGGGAGCCTGGAGGTGAATGCAATATCCTGGACACAGCCAGGCTCTCTGGACACAGCCAGGGCTCTCAGGGCACTGCCACTCTCTCTCTCTGGGCCTCTCAGGGTACCGTGCTGGAACAATAGCGGCTCACAGTCAAGGTGCTTACATATTCTTGATGGTGGCCAGTCAGCACACAAAAGCAAATATCTGCCAGTTCCACTACATGGTGGTATGTTTCCAAGCAAACAGTCAAGCAGTCCATTAAATTAGGGATGGAAGGCAATTCCCCATAGTCCATAGTCATGCACCAGAGCTGTCCTCGGGGTGAGGGACGACCTTGACCTCACCCTCATCTCCCACGGAGGACTCAGCAAGCATTTCCTCCTGGGACTACAAGTCCTGCATCCTGGCTGCCTCAGCAAGCACTTCCCAGCCCATAGAGCCGCAATGACCTTCGCTTTCTCTGGCCTATGCTGGTTGGCAAACCGTCCACGTCTTCCCACACCTCCACAGGATTCCAGCTCTCTGGCAGCTGCTCCTCCTGGTCTTCCTGAGACTGAGTGTTCATACGCACAAACTACTCCACCGCCCTTTGGGGAGCTTTGGCCAACACCGTACCCTGCTCGCTGCGCCATTTGTCATGTCGGGTGGCCTGTGTGGTCTCTGCTCCCGCTCCCCACATAAGAACGCAGGATGTGGCTAGGCCAAAAAGGAACACCCACGGAACCATAGATAGGCGAGTCATACTACTATATTCTCACTGGCGGCACTATAGAATCACTGGAGGCTGGATCCACACTGTCCGCAACCCGCCATCCTAATTGTAATCCGCGCTTGCTAGCTCAGCCACCGTCTTCTTGCTAGCCCCCATTTACTGCTAGCGTAGCCATGGCAGCTATATTAGTGGCCAATGGCTCACTGGTTACAGCTGACAGCCAACTAGCCACAGCTGATGGCCATCCAATCACAGTTGATGGCCATTTACTACCTGAGCCAGCACCTTTCCACATGAGGCCAAGAGCCTGGAAACGGCTCTCTGGGGCTCTGTCCCCACAACCTGGGACCAGGAAAGATAACAATGTGTGATGCTGTGTATTTGAGCTCACTCTAAAAACCTATTCTGCATAAACTTCTACAATATCCAAAGTTCAAAGGAAAATAGGACAGAGTGTTACAAAGATACATTCCAGGAAAGGCAATTAGAATTTATATTCAGCCCTTATTGTCCAATTGTTCATTTCTTTGGGGCTATACAACTTGAAAAGGAAGGATGACCAACTAACATTTTTAAAGAGGAAATTGGGATGAAAATGAAAATATTTAAAATCTCCTACTCTGTCCTTGTTTCAACCAGTGGCTCAGTTGAGATTTATTAAACACTTACTGTAAAAAGCATAGAATTAAACTTGTGTGAAGGAAAAAGCAAGGTGAGTCCAGCAAGGCTAGATCTTCTGCCAGGAATTTATTCTAAACATAGTATTGAGTAAAAGATTGTGTCTGTTCAGCTCACCACTGTGTCTCTGGCACCTAGAGCTAGTAACTAGCCTGATTTAGGTGCTCAAAAAATATTTGTTCAATGACTACATAAATAAACATATCCATGTCAAACGTGTTGCCCATTTTATAAAGAAGGTATGCTTAACCTAACAATTCAGGCATGTGTTGCCTCTGTTCCTAAGTTAACAGTCAACAAGCCATGCTTTCCCTTTGCAGTACTGAGCACCTACAATGTTCAAGACACTGTTTTGTGTGCAGGAGTGCAATAGTCTCTGAGGAAACAGGAGAAACCCATCTCTCATCTTACCAACTTGCCCTTAGATGACAAATAAATAAGCAAGTAATTGTGGGACAAGAGGATAAATGTTAGCACCGGAGAAGCACAGAGATCCAGGAGAGCAAAGAGTAAGGTTGCCATGCCAGAACCCTGATTATTTGCAACAACACTGCACCTGCCTTGCCTCCTCTGGAGCCAGCTGTGGGGAGGAGACTAGTTATGGCCGAACTCTGCAGCATTATGTGGGCCAGGGAAGGCTGCCTGAAACAATGTGACTCCATTTGTGGTGTGTGCCCAGGTCTTAATTTATAAAGGAGACTGAGTGATGACATGGAGAGGCAAATGCCATTGGAAGAAAAATGTATTATTTGCAGTTCCCAAGAGGAAGGGGCACGCCATGCCACACAGGGCCACATGGGAGAGCACCAGGTTTGGTCAGGATGCAGAAGCAGCAGCAAGGAGAATGCATAAATCACAGCCTTTTTGTGTTTTCTGCTGGAAGGACAAGCTTAGGATTGGCGAATTTGAACAATTCCAGCAGGTTTTGAGGCATCAGGGCTGTCCTTAGTTGACTGGGACCTGGCACTGGGATGCTTAGGTGAAACATTGACTCGGCATGTGACAGTCAGATAAGAAAGTGGTTCAGAGTGTGGCTCTGGGTTACAAGGGAGATAAAAACAACTTTGGATGTTAGTTTGGTCCTGTGATTCATTGAAGCCAATTAGACAAATACAGAATCTAAAACACTTTGCCTATGATGTGGACGTGATTGCTGAAACAGTCAGCCTGGACCATGAGGTGATCCATGTCAGGACTGGGGTGGAGAAAGACAGGAGCCTGGGTCTCCAGTGGATGCAAAGCTGCAAAACTGCCTCGGGCCATCTATCTCCATATTCATTTTATATGAGCAAGAAATTCAATTTCTATCCTATTAACCATAGTAGTCATGTCTCTGTTACGAGCAGCCAAAAATTATCCTAACAAATACAAGCATCTAACTCAAATAGGGTAAATCAGACAAGACTTGCCTGAGGAGGTAACATTAGAAGTGAGACCTTGGCAGACAAATCAAAGATGTGGAGAAGAGTGTTCAGGCTGGAGGGCCCAACGTGAATGAAGAAGTGTGCCTCGTGCACCGCTGACGGAAGCATATGTGGCTGGAGCCTACAGTGCAGCTTCCTGGGGGGAGTTGGGTAGGGTGGGAGGAAGAAGGGTGTTGATAAGCCATGAAGCCAGGGGGACGGCAGGGGCTGAACCATAATGACCTTGTGTGCCCTACTAAGTGATTTGGCTTTAATAACACTAGGAGGCCATCAAAGTGTTTCCAGTGAAGGAGTGATCTGACCAGATTTGCCTGACCTTTCTGCCTGTTCTGTGGAGAATGGATCAGAGAGGCGAAACTAGAGGAATGCAGAGAGACCAGGTAGGAGGCTGCTCAGGATGAGCAACTCATCCTGGTTTGCCCAGGACTTTCCCAATTTTAGCAGTGGAAGTTCTGCATTCCAGAAACCTCTCCTTCCACCCCCACCCCCACCCTGAATCCCAGGCAAACAGGGACAGTTGGGCACCCTAAGGCTGCTGCAGGTCCAGGTGAGAGCTACGGTTTTAGGGACAAAGATGCAGAGAAGGCTTCAGATAACTTCATGGTGAGACAAATACCATTTGCCTCCTATTGATCAGACAGAGCTCCTTCACTCAGAAACCACACTAGGGAGCCCTTAGTGAATGGAAGACAGGGTAGGCCAGAACTACAGCACCACCTAATTCCAGGAGAGAGACAAATCATGACGGTCAAGGTCTAAGACATTTCTTTTTCTCAAAAAATAACATTGTGCTTTGGATGCAAACAATCTTATTATAAATCTCTATTATTCTTCTTGACATAATTATCCTAGTTTGATGGCTGACATCATTTGACCTGTTCATGGCCAGGACACTGAAAGCTGAATGAAGCACAGGAGGATTCTGACCTCTTGTTCTAATACCACAATGATGGTCCATCTTTTAAATAAGATAGATATGGAAACATAAGCTTCTGAATACTTAAGAATTCTGTCTCACGTCAGCTGCCATTTTTCCAATTCTCATCTCATATTTTACAATCCTTCCCTGGAGTTGTCTGGACTCCTTAGGAAAAGCTGTATCAAGATGAGCAGTTTTTAATTATTGTTTTTATTACAAGTTTTATACATTCCCTGGAATCCAAAAGAAAGGTAACTGCAATAATTATCTGAGAACTATAGCACAGGGAAAAAATGGCACAAGGTCACAAAATCTGGGAAGTTTTGCTACGCAGCAAAATATTTTATAAGGATAACAATGAGGATAGTCAAGTAACTAGTATATTACCCATATCATAGAAGAATGTTTGGAATAAGATTGGAATAAGACTTCAAGATAAACTGTTTTGGAACTGTGTTGCTAGAAATGAAGTAGATAATGGAAGGGGTAGTTGACTTAATAGGAGACGAATGATATTCAAGAATTTTGCTTCAATCATCACTCAGTTGACCTAACTCTAAAAATGTGTTTTGGAGGGAATTTAGTATAAAAAGTGCTAATTCAGTTTTAATTGTCTCAGCAACAGCTGACCAATAGATCTCTTCAAAGTATTAGCATTTTGAAATCACAGAGTTACATGCACAAATCACCAAGTATTTATCTAAAACCTATTATGCTCCATTAGCAGGAATTTCTAAACTTAATTTTTTATGTGGTGGAGGGAACAGTCAGAGAAGAAAGTGGAGGCTCGTATGGAGGGTGTTTATGCATCGGGCCTGGAAGAGGCATGCCTCACTTTCACCCATATTTCATGGGCCAGACACAGGTGTATGGCCTCACATAATTGCAAGAAAACCAGGGAAATATGGTCTACACATGTGTGTAGAGGGAAAGGAAGAGGATTCGGTGAATTCGTATTCAGTCTACATACAGTAGAGCACCTGGGACATGCTAAATACTCAATAACTCTTTGTTGAATGCTTCCTTGGTCTGAGGTTCAAGAGCCAAGTGTTATAGCTAGAATTCCAGCTTCTTTCTACCAAGTTATGCTGTCTCTTCCTCCAACCTGCACATATGCTACTCATGTTTTAAAGCAATCAGAGGAAGGGGGCAGCCAAATGGTTCAGTTGTTTAGAGCACGAGCTCTGAACAACAGGGTTGCTAGTTCAATTCCCACATGGGCCAGTGAGCTGTACCCTCCACAACTAGGTAGAAGACAACGAGCTGCTGCTGAGCTGCCAGGGGGCAGCCAGATGGCTCAGTCGGTTAGAGTGCAAGCTCTCAACAACAAGATTGCCGATTCAATTCCCGCATGAGATGGTGGGCTGTGGCCCCTACAATTAAAGATTGAACTTTAACTGGACTTAGAGTTGAGCTGTGCTCTTCACAACTAGATTGAAGGACAATGACTTGGAGCTGATTGGCCCTGGAGAAACACACTGTTTCCCACTATTCCCCCCCCCAAAAAATTAAAAAATTAAAATTAGAGGAAGAAGGACCCCAAGAACAAATTTCTACATCATATAAAACAAATTAGAGATTACTACATGCTATACTTAGGTGCTCTAATACCAGTTTTGTGAGATATTTTTAAAGGAAAGCACAGACTCTGTAGTCAGATTTTGGGGGGTAGAATCCAAGCATCTCCAACTACGTGAGCTGGAGCAAGTAATCTAATCTCTCTATGCCTCAGTTTCCACAATGTAAAATTGGACTAATAATTGTAACTGCCTCAGCTTCTACTCATATTGGCAGAGTAGGTTAATGCTGTGGTCACTTCCTCCCGTGACCACATGAAAATTACAACTAAATTACAGAACAACCATCATTGATAATCATGATGTCTAGCTGAACAGAAATTTTATAACTAAAGAAATACAGAAGAAGCCACATCAAGCCTGATAGGAGGGGCAGTGAGGCAGAATGGGCTTGTTCAAAATTGCGAGGGATATTCAGCTGTAGAGATCCCAACTGAGGAGTGAGGAGTTGCAACCCCACACCAGGCTCCCCAGCCCAGGGTTCCAGTGGCAGGAAGAGAAGTCCCCATAAATTTTGGGTGTGAAAACCAGAAGAGATTGTGGGTGAGTGAGACAGAGGGCTGCTGGAGTTCCAGGCATTCCTCTTAAAGGGCGCATGCCTGGACTTACTCGCTGACAGACACACTGAGCTCCAGAACTGGGGCAGCAGCTTGAATATATGAGGAGAAACTGTCTGGCCTCAGGGTGAAGGCTGGAGGGGCAGCTTTCTTCCAAACAGAAGTGCAGGCAGAAGCCACTGTTCTTTTTCTGAGCCCTTCCCCCACCCAGCCTGCATGCACAGTTGGGCGCCATAGCCATATCTGAATATCCATCAATCTAGCTAACACCATTTGCCCCACCCTGGTGATTCCCTGAGGCCTCGACCCACCCAACTTTCAGACCTACCCAAGCTGTTTCCAGTGGCTTTTCCATACAAATGGCCTGTCTTGGCTCATGCTGAAGATTTTCCTAAAATCCCTCAAAGGTTCACAACCCCCAAACAAGCAGCATCTGGCCTCAGTATGCCCCATACCTCTTGCTGAGCAAGCCCAAGCACAGCACTAGCAGCAGCCAGCCTTAGTTCACAACTTAGCCTCTCCCAGGCACCTCTAAGCTCAGCACAAGAGGCAACCATTTGCAGATCACTCTGTAGCTCATACCAAGTAGTCCTGGGCAGGGCACAGGAAGTGATTGATCTTGGTCTGCAACACAGCCCCTCCCAAGAGGCCCCAGTTACAACACACCTGGTGGCCAGCTTCAGACCACACCAGAGCACCACCAAACCACCTCCACAAAAGACACACCCAAAGTGCGGACTTGGCAGGCACCAGAGTCCTGCTTAAGTGAATCCTGCTCCATACGGTCAGCCCCTACACAACACCTCCTCCATTGTAGTCACGCCCAGTCCTCACAACCAATCAGCCTGAGGGTTAATCCCATCCACTGACATGCCAAAAGCAATAGAGGCTCAACTACAGCAGGAGGGCACACACAACCCCCATAAGGAACATACCTGGAAACTGGCCCAGCTGACCAGGGAGACTGCACCACTTGGCCCCACAAGACGCCTAGTACATAGGCCACTCTACTAAGAGCAGGAGACATAGCAGCCCTACCTGATACATAGAAACAAGTACAAGGAGGCAGCCACAATGAGGAGACAACGAAACATGTCCCAAATAAAAGAATAGAACAAAGCTCCAGAAAAAGAACTAAACAAAATGGAGACAAGCAATCTACCAGATACAGAGTTTAAAACACTAGTTTTAAGGATGCTCAGTGATCTCAGTGAGAACTTCAATAGAGATAGGAAACACAATGGAGATAGAAAACATAATAAAAAACCAGTCAGAAATAATGAATACAATAACTGAAATGAATAATATATTAGAGGAATCAACAGTAGAATAGATGAACCAGAGAATCAAATCAATGATTTAGAAGTTAAGGTAGCAGAAATCACCCAATTGGAACATCAAAAACAATAAAGAATCCATAAAAAAATGAGAATAGTTTCAGGGTCCTCTGGGACAACATCAAGCATACCAACATTTGCATTATAGGAGTACCAGAAGGAGAAGAGAGAGAGCATGGACTTGAAAACCTATTTGAAGAAATAATGACTGAAAACTTCCCTAACCTGGCTAAAGAAATAGACATACAAGCCCAGGAAGCACAGGGAGTCCCAAACAAGATGAACCCAAAGAGGCCCACATTAAGACACATCATAATTAAAATTTCCAAGGTTAAAGACAAAGAGAATCTTAAAAGCAGCAAGAGAAAAGCAGTTAGTTACCTATAAGGGAGCCCCCATAAGACTGTCAGCTGATTTCTCACGAGAAACTTTGCAGGCCAGAAGGGAATGGCACAAAATATTCAAAGTGATGAAAAGCAAGGACCTACAACCAAGATTACTCTACTCAGCAGAGTTGTCATTTAGAATTGAAGGACAGATAAAGAGCTTCCTAGACAAGATAAAGCTAAAGAAATTCATCGTCACCAAACCAGTGTTACAAAAAATGTTAAAGGGACTTTT
Source organism: Rhinolophus ferrumequinum (assembly GCF_004115265.2). Lineage (NCBI taxonomy): Eukaryota > Metazoa > Chordata > Mammalia > Chiroptera > Rhinolophidae > Rhinolophus > Rhinolophus ferrumequinum. The sequence continues at coordinate 39,703,441 of NC_046297.1, forward strand.
TTTTTTTTTTTAAGATTTTATTAGAGAAGGGGAACAGGACTTTATTAGGGAACAGTGTGTACTTCCAGGACTTTTTTCCAAGTCAAGTTGTTGTCCTTTCAGTCTTAGTTGTGGAGGGCGCAGCTCAGCTCCAGGTCCAGTTGCCGTTGCTAGTTGCAGAGGCTGCAGCCCACTATCCCTTGTGGGAGTCGAACTGGCAACCTTGTGGTTGAGAGGACACACTCCAATCAACTGAGCCATCCGGGAGCTCAGCAGCCGCTCAGCTCAAGATGCCTTGTTCAATCTTAGTTGCAGGGGGTAGAGCCCACCATCTCTTGCGGGATTCGAGGAGTTGAACCAGCAACCTTGTGGTTGAGAGCCCACTGGCCCATGTGGGAATCAAACCGGCAGCTGTCGGAGTTAGGAGCATGGAGCTCCAAACGCCTGAGCCATTGGGCCGGCCCCAAAGGGACATTTTTAAGAAGAAGAAGAGAAAAAAATAAAAGGTCAAAACTATGAATAGTAAAATGGCAATAACTACATATCTATTAATAATTACTTCAAATGTAAATAGATTAAAGCTCCCATCAAAAGACACAGGATGGCTGAACGAATAAGAAAACAAGACCCTTACATATGCTGCCTACAGGAGACTCACTTCAGATCAAAAGACACACACAGACTGAAAGTAAAGGGATGGGTTGGCCTGGTGGCTCAGGAGATTGGAGCACCGAGATCCTAATGCCGAGGTCACTGGTTTGATTCCCACATGGGCCAGTGAGCTGCTCCCTCCACAGCTAGACTGAAGACAATGACTTGACCTGGAGTTGAGCTGCGCCCTCCACAACTAGATTGAAAACAATGACTTGACATGGAGCTGATGGGTCCTGGAAAAACACACTGTTCCCCAATATTCCCCAGTTAAAAAAAAAAAAAGAATAAAGACACCTCATATCTTTGTTTTTCCTTTTGTTGACCTTTTAATTATCTGGTATTTAAAGAGCATAGTCAGGTAATTAAAATAGAACAGAGAAGAGGTGAAGCAACCACTCTTTTCCTTTTCGAAGTCTTCCTTTCCTTGGAAGCTCATGAGTATTAAGGTCTCACTCTTCTATGAAGACTTTCTATTTGCCCAAATCGCCTATGAAAACTTTTCTGGTGCCACTATTGGGCACTTAACCCGTTGGTTTTTAATGATCTGCTTGTACGACAACCACATTTTCATGCATGGCACACTGACATCCTGCATCATCAGGATGGGCGAAGTCACTGTGCTACTCCACCTGCTATTTCTTGCCCACACTCCATGAACAAAATGGGTTGTCTGTGGCTCTGGCCCTTGTCATCTTCACTCTGGGACTGCTCATAGAGCAGTCTTACCTGTCACATTGCCTGTTTCCACGTAGAGGAGGAAAAAACCTGGTAATCATCATTTAATTCTTAAGACTTTCACCCACAGGGATTCTGATCATATTTTATTGGCCAAAGCAAGTCACTTGGGGACTCCTGAGTTACAGAGGACAGGGATGTCTAATCTCCCTGGTGGGAGGGGCACCACAGAGGGAACCAGATTATTTGGTAAACAGGTCAGTAATACAATTGGCCACATTCTATTAGGAAACGTTTCTTCTGCTGAATTTGAACTTTCATTTCTCAACTGACAAACAACCATTCTGTGATCTCACTTGCTGATGCTGCCAATTTCATCAGTGTTGCCCTCTTAAGGAACTATTTATACAAGCACTTAAATATTTTATGACATTTTAGCCTTTATTAATTTCTAACCACGGATGGAAGATGGAAAATTAAAGTGCTGATATGAGTCATAAGAAACATAGATCTCATAAACTTAAAACACTTGAGAGGAAGAGTTGGGCATGCCAGAAGTTGTGAATACCTCAATCAGTGTTTCCCTGAATAATCTAAGCTAATTGACTCTGCTCATTTGTGAAGGAAATAAATCAAGAAACTTGTAAAAACTAGAGTCGTATCATCAAAACTTGTGTTTAAAATTTGGGTGTAATTAGAAAGATTTTTAACTCTCCAGGAACAGAAACTATTGCATCAACTTTGGGACACTCTGGTTTCAAATATGTGTATTTTCAGGAGCACTGTATGTGGGGGCTACCTGTATTAGCTGACATTTTAATGTAGTACTTTATATACATGCTTTGTTTCCCAAGATTGTAAATCCCTATGGATAGGATCTAAGTGGCAGGATGGAGAACAGAATGCACTCAAGACCTGCAGTGAGACCATCCTGGATCCAAATCCAGCCTTGACACTGAGTAGCAGCAAGACATCGGGCAAGTGACTTCAAGTCTCTGCGCCTCAGTTTTCTCACCTGAAAAATGGGGATTTTGATACCTAATTCACAGGTTTGTTTTGAGCCTTACCTAATAATACAGGTACAACACTAGCAGGTGCTACATAATGTTACCTTTGTCTAAATCTATTTACTATACTTACTATGTGCCAGGTATGTAACAAGTTTTACTTTGTTATAACCTCCCAACAACAATAAAAGTAGTATTATTATTCCCATTTTATAAAATTCAGAGAGATTAAATGATTCTCCCAAAGACAGTCTGGCAAATTATGTCTTGAACTCATGCCCTTTTATTACAAAATTCTACAAACTGAGAAAGGGGAGATTAACTGGTCTTACTTCTACATGACCTAAGGCATTGCAAGATTCTGCCTTTCTAGATCATCAAAGAAGATAAATTATACTTGATAAAATTTCAGGGTTACATGATGCATTGCTTAGATAATTTGCCTGCTTGCTCTCAGTCCATTCCCCATCCTTTCCCTTGTGTGTGTGTGTGTGTGTGTGTGTGTGAGAGAGAGAGAGAGAGAGAGAGAGAGAGAGAGAGAGAGAGAGAGAGGTGAGCTCCCTCACTATAAAAGTTTTAAGCCTCCCTCATTATAGAAGTTTTAAGTCCCCTCACTATAGAAAGTTTAAGTCTCCTTTACCCTAGTTTCTTAGCTTTTTGGCCCCTGGTTTTAATCACTCTTCTAATCAATTTCTAAATCCTAAATTAAAGATTGCTCCTAGCCTAAATCACAGAATGTCTCTAACCCCTGCTTCAGGTAACTACTTAAAAGCCTGTGACTTAAGCTTGTTAATTGTAATCATTGTAGCCCAGCATTCCCTAAGCCATTGAAGACCTAATTCTTTGGATAAACAAACAACATCGCAGAGACCAAATGGGTTTTAACACTCCTCCCGGCCAGTCCATACTTAACCCCTGGGTAAAATCAAGATAATTGGGCCTCAAGTCTTACTCCGGGAGCCAGTGCTTTTAATTTATTTACTACTATCTGTCTCTCCTCATCTAGAGGCCGTCAAGATACAACTTTTGTCCCAGCAAAGCTTCCAGTGCACCCCGACTAAGAAAGAAGAGACCCCTTTTTATTATTTAAGATCAGATAGGGTGAGAGTTTCGTGAACCCTCATTAGGTAGGAACAGCTCTACCCCTTTCTCAGCTTGAAGCAGATACAGAAGAAGAGACTTCCTGTCCCTCAACTCCCCACAGAAATTTATGGGTATCACATCTCTCAGGAGAAATAAGGCAGGCAGTTAGAGACAGGTAATGTGGTCTCTACACTCCTACACATCCAACACAATCTGTGGGGAGCATCAACGGGAGACCTCTCAAATTCTTCCCTTATCTGTCCTAACCATTAGCCATTGTGAAGTCCTAGGCAGTATCGGGCTACAATGACCTCCATCTCACCCTAGCTTCATAATACCATCATAATAATATCATACATATGCCTGGTAGTACATTAATATCATTATAACAGACTGAGCTGACCTCTGGGAAGAGACATGTGCAGTCTAAGAGGATGAGGTAATAGCCCCTCATCAATCACAGCTGTCAATCAAGTGGTCCAGCATCTCGAGGGGAATAGAGAAAAGAAATAAAACCACCAGACCCCTGCTAACAAAGGGCCTTGAGTGGCTTTTCTTAGTGCCCGTCCCGCTCCTAATTCTTTGGAGTGTACTATCTTTTCTAATAAACTTTTCCACCACTTTACCTCTGTGTCTAATTCAATTCTTTGCCCGAGACGCCAAGAACCTGGACCCCGCGCCAAGGAGGGCCCATCCTCCAGTGACATAGTGGCTAAGCTTCCCAGCTTTCCTCCCCGAGGCCCGGGTTTGACCCCGGTTGTGGGAAACTAGCCCAGACTCCAGCTGGACTCCTCTGGGTTCGACCCCCAGTGTGAGAGCTAAGCCAGGACTTGTCACCTAGAAGGGCTCCATTCTCTGGTAACGTGTGTGTGTGTGTGTGTGTGGTAAAATATACATAACATAACATTTAGCCTTTTAACCATTTCTGAGTGTACTGTTTGGTGGCATTAAGTACATTCACAGTGTTGTGCAATCATCACCACCACCCATTTGCAGAACTTTTTCACCGTCGGAAACAGAAATTCTGTACCCACTAAACATTAACTCGTCATCCCCATCTTCCCGTAACCTCTGGTAACCTCTATTCTACTTTCTGTCTCAATGAATACAATTTGCCTATTCTAGGTACCTCGTATAAGTGGAACCATACAATACATGTTCTTTCATGACTCGTTTATTTCACTTAGCATAATGTTTTCCAGGTTCATCTATGTTGTAGCATGTACCAAAATTTTATTCCTTTGGAAAAGAAATATTTTATTATGGTAAATAACATACCATAAAATCTATCATCTTAACCATTTTAAAGAATATAGTGCATCCTATGTTTATTGCAGCACTATACACAATAGCTAAGACATGGAAACAACCAAAATGCCCATCGGTAGATGACTGGATTAAGAAACTGTGGTACATTTATACAATGGAGTATTATGCAGCCATAAAGAAGAAAGAAATCTTACCATTTGCAACAACATGGATGGATCTAGAGAACATTATGTTAAGTGAAATAAGTCAGACAGAGAAAGATAAGTACCATATGATCTCACTTATTTGCGGATTCTAAAGAAAAGAATAAGTGAATGAACTAATCAGAAACAGTTTGGGAGACAATGAGGAAAAACTGAGGGTTGCTAGATGGGCGGGAGGGGTGGGGGGTAGGGGGGAGGGTGAGGGGATTGGAGGGCAATCGGTGACCATAGGATGGCCACGGGCTTGAAAATTAATCTGGGGAACGTAATTTGGTGGTTACCAGAAGGTAAAGGGGTTGGGGGGTGGGGGATGAGGGTGAGGGGGATCAAATGTATGGTGATGGAAGGGGAGCTGACTCTGGGTGGTGAACACACAGTGTGATTTATGGATGATGTGATACAGAATTGCACACCTGAAATCTATGTAATTTTACTAACAATTGTCACCCCAATAAATTAAAAATAAATTAAAAAAAAAAAAGAATATAGTGCAGTAGTGTTAAGTATATTTACATCATTGTGAAACAGATGTCCAGAACTTTTTCAGCTTGCAAATCTGAAACTCTATAACCATGAAAAACATCTCCTTTTCTCTTCTCCCCTGAGCTACTGGCAACTACGATTCTACTTTTTGTTTCTAAGAATTTGACTACTTAGATGCCTCATATAAAAGGGATCAGACAGTATTTGCCTTTTTATACTTGCTTATTTCTCTTAGCATAATGTCTTCAAAGTTTATCCATGTTGTAGCATATGACACAATTTCCTTCCTTTTTAAGGCTGAATAATATTCCATTGTATGGATAGACCACATTTGTTTATCCATTCATCTGTCGATGGACACTTGGATTGCTTCCATCTTTTGGATACTGTGAATAATGCTGCTACGAACATGGGTGTACCCCCTGCTGTTTTTATATGGCAGGAAAGTATGTCTCCCAGGCCCTTTGTCAGCTGATGTCTGGGAGTTCAGCCAATGGAAAGCACTGGCAGAAGACCAGAGGACGGGGAGAGGCCAAGGCATTTCTCTTCTCTCGCTGCTTTGGGAGGCATTTCCAACAGCGGCAGCACATCTAACAGTAGCTGTGCCACCTCTGTTGGTCAGCCCTTCCCACCATGGTCTCAGTTCTATCTAGGTAGGTGGTGGCAGCTTCCTTTTTACTTTGGCCAATAAGTGGGTTTCCTCTTTGTCTCTTATCTGTCTTCTCATCTGTCTGAAATTTTGGTGTAAGATTCAAGGTTTCTTTCAATGGTAGGACAAAACACAGTGACACTCCTGTGGATGAAAGGCAGAACTCATTGTTACTTATAGCTCCAACCAAGAGAAGACTGCCAGGCAGGACACCTGGGGATAAGGTAACAGCTAGTAGGAACTGTAGGAGGTGGCTTATATATGGCAAGTGGGATGAGGTTAGCTAGGTTTAAAGGTCTTCCTGGGGACTGAGTATTTTGAATGTTTCCATGGACCCAAGAAGAAAGGGCCCTAGGTGTCGGGGGTGTCTGTCCTTGGATAAGTGTGTATTGTAACCTAGGCATATAGAGCCTGATAAGGGAAATAGTTGGAGTGGGGGGTTTAGCAAATGCTTGCAAGGGGGAATTGAGAGTTTTTAGCTATGACTTCAAAACTGGGTCTAGATGGCTCTTGTGAAATGTTTTATCACAGCAACAAATTCTCTGTATTACATTTTCTCTGTATGAAATATCCAGAATGATTTCTATTCTCCTGACTGGACTCTGACTAATACAGATGTATTTGATTGCATTCCAAATCTTTAAACATTGATAAACTATGTAGAGTGCCATATTAATCTCACTATTAATCAGAATACGGTTGCTTTATCGGTAGCCACACCACCTAGTACTAACGACTTCCTCTGCCCAAGTTTGGAGGCAGGGATTGTCTTGTGCACTCTTTCTTACAACCTTTAGCCCAGAACCTGACCAAACCCCAAATGTGTGCTTTAATAAATCTATGATTAATTACGTGCGTCTCTTAGAGCACATCAATCATGATTTGTGACTTCTACCTGGGCTGCAATTCAGGGCTGGAGACAGCTCCACATTCTGACCTTCTCAGTCCTGACCCCCAGCCTGGGACAAGATCCAGATTCTTTAGTGAATCATCTGGCATACTACTTATTTTCTTCCACACACTCCTATAAAATTGGCATTTATCACAGCCTCCATGAAGCAGTCCTTTGTTATCTGACAGAAACAAGAGACAACACTCACTTTTTCTGCTTGTTAGTTTAGTTTTGTATTGAATTTCTAAGAAAGGTATGGGGCCTATCTCCAGGATCAGCTTCATGGACATATGACTGGGCAGTAGCACAGGGTCCCTCGCTCAGATAGGCCCACAACTGGTTTAATGTTGCATTGCTGCCATCTTGAAATTCTTAATGCTTTTTAAACAAGCGGCCCCACATTTCCTTTTGTACTGGAACCCATATATTATATAGACAGTCCTGCCTATATCATTTATATATCCCTTAAGTTTGTGACATTAATTTTTCATGGAGACATGTGGGTTTAATATTTATAAAAACTTCAGTAGTTCAGAAGTTCCCCAGTTTCCTCAGGAAATGTACTCCAAATACCTCAGTGCAGCAAGGCATGAAAAGCTTTTTAATTTCTATTACCTTCTGCACCTACATCGACACCCCTAAAACTTTCTCAGTTCCCTCTCTCTCTCTCTACTTTGCCCCGCTTCCCTTTATATGTTAACTCCCAGCTATTGTTCTACATGCTGTCTCTAAACCTCACCAACTGCATATCCTGCTCCCATCCTGCATGGGGTGGTCTTCTGTCTCTATCCCTGCCAACTCCAACTTACCCTACAGGTCTAAACTTAGATGTCACAATCTCTGGAAGCCCTCCCTGATCTTTCCAAAGCTGAGATATGAGACTATCACAACACCCTGTGCTAAATATACCATAGCACTTATGTTGCTATTATGTTATTTTCTGTTTACTTCTCTGTCTCCCTCATTAAATTGTGAACTCCTTATAGATAGAAACTTCCTCATGTTCTCTGAGGTGGCAGCCATGCTCAGCTCCAAGGAGGCACTCAGTAAGTTCCCATTCACCAAATACATGAAAATGAATGCACATGTCCCTGGTTTATTTAGAGAATGCATGAGGAGACCTATAAGGTTTTCTTTTGTCTCATCTAGAAGAGCAGCACTTTCATTATTGAAAAAGACATTCAATAGCACCCTTTGGTATAGGAACGTGGATTGCTTTTCCAATTGTCAACGAAAAACATCTAGCCTAAGAGAAAGCTTGTAAGAGTTTATTTGAGCCAAACTGACGACAATTGCCGGGAAGCAAAATCTCAACAGATTGAGAAAATGCTCCGCGAAATGGCAGTTTGTAGCTTATTTCATACATAGAATCAAAGGAGGAGGGTTACATGAAATCCACTGGTGATAGATTAAAGGGGTGGGAGAAAGCAAAGCGGGGAAATCTCTGGGATTGGATAAAAGTAAATTGGAGAGACAGGTACTTCTTTCATATAGGTGGTACAGGATGGTTAATAGTTCTCATAGAGATGTTAATCAAGGGACAAGAATAATAATGAGGGATTTTTGTACTTTCCTGCTCTGGTCCAGAAAAAGGAATAACTGACATTCCAAGGATGTCATCTTAGGTGCAAAAAGACAATAGACAGGCCCACTTAAAGGTACAGATTAATTTTATGAAGAAAGCTAAAGATGTGACTTCCTGCCATGGCCCACTTAGTTATGAAATTTTTTATGCTCATCCCATCTTATGTGGTTATTTTCAGACTCCTGAGTTTGGTAGGTTTAATATGTGGCCTCTTTTCCGTCCACACAACACATTTTTCCTTTCCACAAGAGCTAGACAGTAGCTTTTTAAGTTTTTCAGCCTTTGAGAGGGATCCTGAGGTCTTTCCTGGGACAGACCCTTGCCCAAATCATGGAGGAGGCTTAAGTGAAACAGACCTTCTTTACCTCAAAGACTGTGTGGCCTTATGCAACTCCTGGAGCAAGCGTCTCTGCCTTCACCTTTCCTGGTCTATGTCCTATCGACCCTTTTCAAGGCCCAACTGAAATGTTAAGTACCTAAAGTTTTGATGTAATTAATCCCTCTCTGTCTTGCAATGGCATTTTGTTTTTATCTGTAAGGATACTTGGCACACATTCTGATTAATGTCATAGTAACTTGTGAACTAGAGTAGGTGATGAATTTTGAGAGCAGGAGCAGAATGTTCTAATCTTTGTAGCTTTTTAAGTCTTTATGTCTTACACAGAGTTGCCACTCAAATTATCATTGGGTAATTTGGATCTCTAACTGAGAGATTGATATACAATTTGTCCTAGAAAAGCAGAATTTTGAAAAAGGAAGGACAATGGCTTTATCTGCTGGAAAGAAAAATTTCCCCCAACTCATTAGAAAATAACTGAACTTGGAAGAAAGAGGTCAGGGGAGGATACAGGAAGAGAAAAAATTGGAGTACAAGAAGACAAGGTAAAGGACCTGGGAGACAAAAAGATTGCAAGTCCTAACATCCTACAGGTAAGGAGGGTTTAAATTTTAGTAATTAAGCCACCACTGAAACAATGACAAATTGGATGAGGAGAGATACTGAATTGCAGGGCAACCTGACCAAGGTAATGGAGGCTACTGTCCTTTGCTCTAGCAAAAAAGGAGAAAAGTTGGCCCCAGAAAGCTGAGGCTCCTAATGAGACAGGTTAGTCAGCATGTTACGAGGTAAACAGGGAGGTCCCTGGTGGAATAAACAAAAAAAGCAGCCATATCCTGAAACTCTAGGTTCTGGAGTGTCTCCTTCACTCCAGGACAGAGATATGAGAATAAGCCTTGAGGTTAATAAATTATCTCAAATGCCTTCTGGCCAGACAAAGGAGCAGATCTAGTAGATAGGAATAGGTTATTTCATTAATGCCTTCAGCATGGGCAAACAGGACAAATTTAATAGACGAATTCCATTAGAAGGCTCCAGCCCCTTTCCCCAAGCAGGCAGGGAAAAGTATAAAAGTAAAAGACTTTTGCCTTAACTAATGGGCTTCCCAGTTTCGGGTACCCCCTCCCTCTCAGGAGCTGCAACCTCTTCTCCTGCCTCTAATACACTATCTTCCTTTACAACTTCTTGCCTCTTCCTGGTCTGTGTGTCCATTTTTCGGCTTCACAAGACACAATCCTGGCTTACACCCAGAAATTGCTGGCAGATCCTACATCATTTGGAGGCTTGTGTCTGGAATTGAAGGAGAACTTTTGAGACGCTGGTCTAGGGTCTCTTCCCTGCAAAACCTCCCCAACACTCCCTGCCGGCCTCAAGATATCTTAAGGTAAGAACATGGACCTCTGCCTCTATAGGATGTCTCTTGTAACTCAGGATAAACTATACTGGCATTTAGTGTTCTCTCTCATATCATCCTCTTGGGATCTCTTCGAAGCTTTAAAACGCAGACGGAAGTGTCCTGATTTCCACCCCAAATCTCTCTGCTGTTTTTGTGATCTCTCCACCTGTTTTTGATTCTTCAATAATCATCTGGCAGCCCAGACTCATCAGGGGCTCCTTCCTTGGAGTCCCAAATACCTCGCCACTTTCCTCTTACACTCTGCTTTTGTCAGCCATCTGACAAAATTCCCAAGGAAGGGCGATATTTTCCAGACTCACTTTACCTTAAGAAGGAAGCTTCATCTGAAGCCCTTTGGGGCTCCCGTTTCCTCTTTTTGCCCACTCTTACTTATCAGGAATCAAAACTACCCCCTCGACTTTCTGCCCAGACTGCATGCCTTCTTTACAAGCCCTGAGTATATACTCCCCCTTAAACGTCTTTATTTAGAAGGCCACTATTATATTAATCGTGCCATCAATTTTTGTGATGCCCAGAGTCGGGGCATACACCCCTCTGCCTTAAAATGCCTCATTATCGGCCACAGCCTTTATCGGCCAGACATTCAGGTGGGAACACACACACACACACACACACACACACATGGATTAGGGTAGGCGCTCACCAGAGGCATGGGCCAGGCCGCCCAGGTAAATTCGAATAATCCTGGTGTGCTGTGTCTCCCCACCCACTAGGAACTGGTCCTGCGGTGCCCGTAGCCCTTGTTTTCTAAGGGATGCCCCAGAACAACTTGTGGGAGATGAATTGCAAAGGGACGCCTTTCTCTTCTTCCTCCCTTTCAGACGGGCAATCAGCCCTCACGCGCCTACACCCCCCTGAATTGCATCTTGAAACATTGGGACAAATTTGACCCTCAGACTTTGAAGAAGAGGCGCCTGGTTTTCTTTTGTTCCAAGGTTTGACCTCAATACACATTGGAAGGTGGGGAGAGTTGGCCTTCTTAATTAATTACAGTACACTTATACAGCTAGACCTGTTTTGCAGACAGGAGGGCAAATGGTCAGAAGTTCCATATATTCAGTCTTTTTTCGACCTGAAGGACAACCCAGATCTCTGTAAGAAACGTAGAGTTGACCCGGCTCTTTTGGCCATAATCTCTTACCTCCCTCTTCCTCAGGATACTCCTTCTAAGGAGATTCTCTAAGGAGATCCCTCCTAAAGGGACTCCTCCAATGGGACCCTCCTCTCCTGAGGAGGTCCCTTCAACAAACACCCAGTCAATGGATCGTCCCAAAACTTTATATCCTACTCTTCCTCCGGAGCCGGTTCCTGCCGTAGGTCCTTCTAATTGTCCTCCATATCCAGGACCTCCTCAGAAGTGCCCCCAGCATGGAGTAAATCTCCTTCCCTTACAAGAGATGCCAGGAGGAGAATTTGGGCCTGCCAGGGTTCAAGTCCCTTTTTCCTTACGAGATCTCAGACAAATAAAGGGAGATCTAGGGAAGTTCTCAGATGACCCTGACAAATACATAGAAGCTTCCCCAAATTTAACCCAGGTCTTTGACCTCTCCTGGAGAGATATTATGTTAGTCCTAAATCAGACTCTCACCAGTTCTGAAAGACAAGCAGCCTTGCAAGCTGCCGGAAAGTTTGGAGATGATCAGTTCCTAGCCTATCGTGAGGAACAGACAGGACAGGACCCCACTCAAGAGCCTTTCCCTACTGGGAAACAAGCAGTGCCCACTGAGAGCCACAAGAGATCCTGACACAGCCATGGGACATTGGCAGAGAAGACACTTTCTGGCATGCATTTTAGAGGGACTGAGGAGAGCAAGGGCCAAACCCATCAATTATTCAAAACTATGTACTATTAGCCAGAATTCGGAAGAAAATCCCTCAGCATTTTTAGAAAGGCTCAGGGAGGCCTTAATTAAACTCACTCCTATAGAGCCAGACTCTCCCACAGGGGAAATTCTTTTAAAAGGCAAATTTATAACTCAGGCTGCCCCAGATATTCTCAGGAAAGTACAAACATTGGCTATTGGTCCCGAAGGCACCTTGGACCAACTACTCAAAGTGGTCAACATTATCTTTTACAACTGGGACCAAGAGGAAGCCCAGGACCAGGAAAAGAAAATAAGAAAAAAGACAGAAGTACTAGTAGCTGCCTTACAGGGTGCCCGGGGAAATGGAAGGTCCGACTGCCACCAATGTGGACGGTCTGGTCACTGACGAAGGGAATGTCCACGGCAACCAGAGCTGACTCGGAGACCTCCGCGGCCCTGTCCCATCTGTGAAGGCGATCACTTGGAGTCAGACTGTCCCCGGAGGCCTCCACCCCCGAGACCAGTCTCACTCAGTCAGATTCTCATGTGGGACTGAAGGGGCCCGGGGCTTCTACCAGTGGCTCCCTCGTCCCATCTAACCATTGGGATCCCCGAGCCCCGGGTAACCCTAGAAGTAGAAGGAAAACTTATTGATTTCCTTCTAGACACGGGAGCCACATTCTCTGTCCTACTCTCCAATCCAGGGATCCTCTCCAATCGATGTTACAGTCCACAGAGTCACGGGTAAGCCAATTACTAAATATTTTTCCAGCCCTTAGGCTGTGTATGGGGTGACCTAATGTTCTCCCACTGATTCTTAATCTTGCCAGAAAGCCCTACTCCTCTATTAGGAAGAGACACTATGACGGCGATGGGAACTATTGTTCTCCTAGTCCCTGGACGTATTCCTAGCTGCCTCCCAGTCGTACAAACCAACATGGACTCTGATGTTTGGGCATCACAAGGGACAACTGGTTGCGCCTTAATGGCCGCTCCAGTCCACATCCATCTTAAGGCATCACCTTATTTCCTTGCCAGAAACAATACTCTCTTAAACCCGAGGCACGGAAAGGACTAATCCCTATCATTAACAGTCTCAAACGACAAGGGCTCCTTAGAGAATGCAACAGCCCTTGCAACACCCCCATCTTAGGGGTTCCCAAACCAAATGGAGAACGGAGATTAGTTCAAGACCTCCAGGCCATCAATGAGGCAGTCATTCCTATGCACCCTATAGTTCCAAATCCTTACACTCTCCTAGTCCAAATACCTGAAAGTGCCAGATGGTTCACGGTATTAGATTTAAAACATGCCTTTTTCTGTATACCTGTGCACCCTGACTCACAATATCTCTTTGCCTTTGAGGACCCTGAAAGCCAGATTTCACAGCTCACCTGGACCATCCTCCCTCAGGGGTTTAGAGATAGTCCACACCTCTTTGGACAGGCCCTCTCTAAGGACTTAACAGATTTTTCCTATAACAGCTGTACTCTTTTACAATATATTGATGATCTTTTATTGTGTGCTCCATCTGAAGACCTCATCAGTCAAGGCACTACTGCCCTTTTAAATTTTCTAGCCTCTTAGGGTTACAAGGTTTCCAAGGCCAAGGCCCAAAAGTGTCAGACTTCTGTCAAATACCTTGGGTTAATTATCTCTGAAGGAACTAGGGCCTTAGGGGAGGACAGAATTCGTCGCACCTTCATGAATCCCCTACCTAAGACCCTAAAACAACGAAGGGGCTTTCTAGGCATTACCGGCTACTGCTGCCTATGGATCCCACGATACAGAGAAATGGCCCACCCTCTTTATCAACTAATTAAAGATACTCAAACTGCAAATACTCATCTGCTACTTTGGAACTCAGAGGCAGAACAAGCTTTTAGCCTTTTAAAACATGCACTGCTAAGTGCCCGAGCCTTAAGCCTTCCTACAGGAAAATCCTTTCATTTATATATAACAGAAAGAAAGGAAACGGCTTTAGGAGTTTCTAATGCAACCCAGAGGACCCTCACAGCAACCAGTAGGCTATTTAAGTAAAGAACTAGACCTCGTAGCACACAGCTGGCCGGCTAACCTCCGGGCCATAGCCACGGCTGCCCTTTTGGTTCCTGAAGCCACCAAGCCCACGATGGGACAAGACTTAACCATCTTTGCTCCCCATCACATTCAAGGACTTTTAAATACTGACAACAGTCACTGGCTCACAGATAGCTGCCTCTTACACTATCAAGCTCTTTTACTAGAAGGTCCTGTAACTCAAATACGGACCTGTTCTCTCAATCCAGCCACATTCCTCCTTGAGGTGGGAGAAGAGCTGATACATAACTGCCAGCAAGTTTTACTACAAACCTATGCTGCTAAACCAGACTTACAAGACACACCCCTAGACAATCCAGATTGGACACTTTTTACTGATGGAGTTCTTTTGTAAAAAATGGCATAAGAAAGGGTGGATATGCTGTTGTTACTTTACATAATATCTTAGAGCATGCAAGCCTTCCTTCTGGAGCCAGTACACAACTGGCTGAGCTAATAGCTCTTACTCGAGCACTAGAACCGAGCAAAGAAAAAAGAGCCAATATATACTGATTCAAAATATGCCTTTTTAGTATTACATGCCCATGGAAGCATTTGGAGAGAAAGAAGCTTCCTAACTGCTAACAGGTCTCCTATCAAATATCACCAGGAGATCAACCGACTGCTACAGGCAGTACTTTTTCATAAAGAAATAGCAGTTATACACTGCAAGAGACACCAAAAGGGAAGCGATGAGATTTCTGAAGGCAACAGAATAGCAGACCAAACAGCTGAAAAAGCTGCCAAACTGAGTCTTCACCCTACACTAACTCCTAATGTGGGATGGGTCCATAACCCACATTAAACCCCAATATACTCAAAAGGAACAAGAATGGGCTAAGACAAGGGGATACACTAGCCAACCCACGTGTTGGTTACAAGGGGAGGGTGGTCGTTTACACCTCCCAGCTGCCGACCAATGGAAAGTTCTAAAAACTCTCCACCAAACCTTCCACTTAGGAAGAGACACAACTTTACAAATGGCTCAAAAATTATTCACAGGAAAAGTTCTTCAAAAGACTATACAACATATTCTTTCATCCTGTGAAGTCTGCCATAAAAATAACCCTCTAACACATCCTCAGATACCCATAGGGGTACAAAGACAAGGCAAATACCCAGGAGAGGATTGGCAATTAGACTTCACATATATGACCAAAGCCAAAGGATACAAGTATCGCCTAGTGTGGGTGGACACCTTCACCCACTGGGTTGAAGCCTTTCCTTGTAGAACAGAAAAGGCAATAGAAGTAGTTAAGGCCCTAATTATGGAAATTATACCTAGATTTGGTCTCTCCAAGTCTCTTCAAAGCAACAATGGGCCTTCTTTCAAATCTTTAGTCACTAAGGGTGTATCCAAAGCCCTGGGAATAGACTATCACCTCCATTGTGCTTGGAGGCCACAATCCTTAGGCAAGGTAGAAAAGACCAACGACATTATCAAAAGACGTCTTAGAAAGTTATCACAAGAAACTAGCCAAAATTGGACAGTTTTACTCCCCATAGCTCTCCTCCATATTCAAAATACTCCAACTAAGTATGGCCTAAGCCATTTTGAAGTGTTGTATGGTAGGCCTTTCTTAACCAATGATCTAATTGATCATGAGACTATGGAACTAACCCAACATATAATTTCTTTAGCACAGTTCCAGCAAGCCATCCAACAATTATCAGAAGCTCAACCTCAAGCGGATCAAAACCCCCTATTTAACCCAGGAGATGAAGTTCTTATCAAATCTCTTCCTTCTCTATCTCCAACGCTAGGTCCAGTGTGGAAAGGACCCTACACTGTGATTCTTTCTAGTTCCACAGCAGTAACGTTCCCAGAATTTAACTCCTAAATTCACCACTCTCTAATCAAACCTTGTACAACTATACCCACACAAGCACAAGAAAAAGACAAAGGTCCTCAGTATTCCAATCAACCTCTAGAGGACCTAAAACTTCTTTTACGCCATACAGATAAGTACTCAGATGATACAGTCTAGTTTCAAAAAGACCATATTAGGGGGCTTCATTCTCCTTACTACTGCCTTCATTCTCCTCTTTGCTACAACTCTCACGTGTATCGTCCTAGATTCAGCCCCTTCTTCACGCCATTACTTGCCTTGGGCAGGGCTGAGCCTAGGACTATTTTGTATTATTTTTGCATGCTGTATTTTAATTAATCTTTTGAAACTTTCTGAAATCTAAGACAATGTTAGCTACATAATGTTTTATCAAGTTTTACTCTTTGTAATAATGCTTCAACTTGGGGCTCCAAAAGACCTCATACCATTCCAAAGAAATGAAAACGTATGGATTTACTTAGCCAAACAAGCAATGAGTGTGTCAGACTTTTGCCTTAAAGGAGCAAATTATGTTGAACAAACCTTTACTTCCTGTCTAGTTGGAGACTGCACCCCCTTGAGTTATATAAAGAATTATACCACCCTTCAATACACTGATAAGCCCATATCTTACTCCGATATCTACAATTGGAGTCCCACTATCACCAAAAAAGACATGAGCATGTTCTCTATTCAGGTTAGAACTGTCACTCCGGTTAATCAATGAGTTATTTTCACCAGCTGCCCCAATCATTGTGTTGATCTTTTGACCGATGATGGCCTTAACTGCAGCTCCATCATTTCTACGATTTATGACACTGCACATGTTAAACTACCTGCTGGATGGTTTCTTCTCTGTGGGAAGATGGCTTACTCCTATGTTCCAGCTTATAGCACCGGGGGACCCTGCTCTCTCAGAAGGTTAACTGTCTTCTTACCCCAAAAGCCTTGTCAGCTTAGACATCACAGAGAACTCGCTCTAGATCCCAGCTGCGACAGCAATATACATTTATTTAGTCCAGCTGAATATATTTCTTTATCTCTCTTTGTAGTACCTGCTATGACTATAGCCTTAAATGTGGAGATTAGCCACATTGCTTGTTCAATGGCAAAGGCCCTGAATGCCACTTCACAGGCTATACACGCCATGGGCCAAGAGTTAGGACAAGTCAGAGAAGCAGTTCTTGAGAACCGAGCTGCCATAGACTATCTACTCCTCAAACATAATCAAGGATGTGAAAATTTTAACGGACTATACTGCTTCAATCTTTCTGATAATTCTCATTTAATAGAAGATAAGGTAAAACAAATCCATAATGTAGTTTCCAATATTAAACAACAGACAGGAGTCTTTGGCTTAGATTTATCCTTCCTTACTTCCCGGCTTCCTAGCTTAGCAGGACTTAAAGAAGGATTTCTCATATTTCTCTTATTCATTGTTATAGGAATTACCTCTTGCTGTTGCCTACGATACATCTCTGCTTGTGGACCACCCGCTAGCTGCTACAACAGCCTCCAAAGCAACAAAACCCTCATCTGGATCTGCTCATCTACCGGGGACCCTTAGACAGACCTCTGGACAAGCCCTAGCTGCCGGTCTCTTTCTACGCCCCTCC
Organism: Rhinolophus ferrumequinum; assembly: GCF_004115265.2. Taxonomy (NCBI): domain Eukaryota; kingdom Metazoa; phylum Chordata; class Mammalia; order Chiroptera; family Rhinolophidae; genus Rhinolophus; species Rhinolophus ferrumequinum. The sequence continues at coordinate 39,721,003 of NC_046297.1, forward strand.
TCAGCCTGAAGTAGTCAGAACGGTCATCGCCCCTATCCCCTAACGGCAGTTAGGGTTATGTCTTCAGAGGGGGGATTGAGACAGGTTAGTCAGCATGTTACTAGGTAAACAGGGAGGTCCCTGGTGGAATAAACCAAAAAGCAGCCATGTCCTGAAACTCCATGTTCTGGAATGTCTCCTTCACTCCAGGACAGAGATATGAGAATACTCCTTGAGGTTAATAAATTATCTCAAATCCCTTTCGGCCGAACAAAGGAGCAGATTTAGTAGATAGGAATAGGTTATTTCATTAATCCCTTCAGCATGGGCAAACGGGACTAATGTAATACCGTTTCCCTGAAAATGAGACCTAGCTGGACAATCAGCTCTAATGCATCTTTCGGAGCAAAAATTAATATAAGACCCAGTCTTATTTTACTATAAGACTGGGACTTAATATAATATCATATCATATAATACAAGACCAGGGCTTCTATTAATTTTTGCTCCAAAAGATGCATTAGAGCTGATGGTCCGGCTACGTCTCATTTCTGGGGAAACACTGTAGGTGAATTCCATTAGAAGGCTCCAGCCCCCTTCCCCAAGCAGGCAGGGGACAGTATAAAAGTAAAAGCCTTTTGCCTTCGTTAATGGGCTTCCCAGTTTCGGGCACCCCTCCCGCTTGGGAGCTGCAACCTCTTCTGCTTTTATTTATTTATTTATTTATTTTTCCCCTTTCTTCTGCCCCACCCCACACTTGTTCAAGCCATTGTTTTTCCGTCTAGTTGTGTAGGACACAGCTCCCTGGCCCATACTGGTGTTATGAGCCTTGCGCTCCCCCTCCTGCCCCCAGGCAGTCGGTCACCAGTCGTAGGTTGACTGCTCACAGCAGCTATGGCAGCTCTCACTGCCGCCAGCCGCTCACAATGGCTGCCGGCCACTCACGCTGGCCACCGGCCTCTCATGGAGGCACACGGTAGCCTGCAGCAGCACACAGCAGCCCGCGGCAGCTCAGGCCAACCTCCGGTTACTCACCGCAGCCCAGCTCCAGGGAGAGGCGTTGTTCACAATCTTAGCTGTAGAGGGCGCAGCTTACTGGCCCATGTGGGAATCGGACCCTCAGCCTTCGCCCGTTAGGAGCATGGCACTACAACCACCTGAGCCACCAGGCTGGCACCTTCTCCTGCTTTTAATAAACTATCCTCCTTTACAACTCCTTACCTCTCCCTGGTCCATGTGTCCATTCTTTAGCTTCATGAGACACAATCCCGGCCTACACCCAGAAATTGCTGGCAGATCCTACATCACTAGGGACAAAAACAAGGTGACTTCTCTAAATAACTACTACTGCAGTCAGTATTCCAGTTAAACATGCTGCTGTTTGAAAATAAGTGACCCAGCTGTGACTAAGTTCCTTGGGAAGCCTCTGTTCTTGTTTTGAGGCCAATCCCCATATTCTCTTACATCCAAATAAATGCAACTCCAAAGACACTGACGTTAAGTTTTATTTACTAAACTTCGCTCGCAGATGTATTGTTTCTCTTGTGGGAACAGAGTCCCAGAGAGCAGTTTCCAGGCTCTCGGCCTCACGTGAAAGGTGCTGGCTCGGGTAGTAGATGGCCGTCAGCTGTGACTAGCTGGCCATGAACTGTAACCAGTTAGCCATTAGCCACTGATATAACTGCCGCGGCTGCACTAGTTGGTCAGTCGAGTTGGTCAGTTGGCAGGCAGAAAAGCAGACAGCAGGTTGCAGGTCATGTGACTCCAGGTTCCAGTGAGACTATAGTGGTATGACTCCCCTACCTATGGCTCCATGGGTGTTCCTTTTTGGCCTAGCCATATCCTGTGTTCTTATGTGGGGAGTGGGACTAGAGGCCCCACAGGCCACCCCACACGACAAATGGTGGAGTGAGCAGAGTCTCCCGCATGACAAATGGCCCAGCAAGCAGTGTATGGTGCCGGCCAAAACTTACTGAAGGATGATGGAGATGTTTGTGCACATAAAAGTTCAGCTTCAGAGGCCCATGAGGAGCAACGCCGGGAGCAGGAGGCGCGGTCTGCCTGGGAGATCCAAGCCTCCAGCTGGCACACCACCCTCTTGGCCATGGAAGGCGTTGCCTTCATTTTGTTGATCTTCGGCCTTAGGCTCCGAGGGTTGTGGACATCTTACACAGAGGCCTCCACCCATTCAGACACCTGGCACGGTGAGCAAGATTCCGACCAGGTAGGAATGGCGTCTGGGCAGTAGGACATGTGGCCCCCGCACAGTGTGTGGTGCCCGGTGGCCACTGTTCTCAGGAGTTGGACCCCCAAGGAGGGGTGGGAGGACATGGATGGCTCTCCAGCCAGGGTGGAGAGGGCCCTGCAGGTTCTGGCTGAGCGATTGCGGGAGGAGGCGAAGGCTACAGCTGGCTGCGTGGGCTGGATGTTTCTCACCGCCTTGAGTCTCAACACGGAAAATGCACTTAATGAAATGGCCCAGGTGCTGGACCAGGTGTCCTGGTTGGAGGTGCTGGAAGCTCGGGTCCGCCTGTTAGAAAAGGGGCCCCACAGTAGAGACTCTGAGGCAGAGGTGGAGGAAGCGAGTGGAGACAATGTAGCTCCCAACTCCGAAGCCTGGCCAATCTTGAAGCAAAGGGTAAAACGTGAACAACCTTTGGACCCCAGGGGCATTGCTGCAGGCAACCCAGCTGCGACTGAGTTCACAACCTACACCCCATACACTCCCACTGAGTTGCAGGAGCTGGGGAGGCGGTACAGACAGTGCCCTGGAGAGCCAGTCTCGGCTTGGCTATTACGTTTATGGGATGAGGGAGCAGACAACATTCTCTACTCCCCAGGCAAGATGGAAAAGCTAGCCTTTGTGACAGTGCATCCGTCCCTGCAACAAAGGTTACAGAACTGCCATAGGTTGGCCCAAAACCAAGGCAACCATTCTCTAATGGAGAGGCTCACAGCTGTGGTACGCACAATATGGGGACAGGCTGGAGAGCTGCCAGACATTGTGAGTAAATGGCAGTCATATACGGAACTTAACTCAAATCATCCATGAAATGGGTATGAGACATGCTATTTTCAACCATAATATGCGGGGGCCAGATGACAAGCTTTTTACAGCCAGCATGAGAGATCTGGTTTTGGATACTGCACCTGTGAGTGCTTTTGGATCCTTGGTTGCCATTCTTACGCCCTATGTGGGGCGACGGATCCATGAAGTTACAATTGCCATGGCCACCCTAGGATGTTGAAAGCCGGAGGTGAAGGAAGTTATGACAGGTGGTCCACGCAGTTGAGATCTGGAAGCCCAAATCAAAGTAAAGGGGCGAGGTCGCGGGCCCCAGAGAGTAACACGCGCACAGATGTGGCGTGATCTCGTGGCAGCAGGGGTCGATCGGGGAAAAAATAGACGGACAACCCAATGCACTCTCGTTGCAACTTGTAAACAGTTGCGTCTGGAACGGCAAATCCGGAGAAGCCTAAAGGAGAGAAGTCTGGGAAAACGCGACCCGTGTCCTTCCAGGACTTCATGCAGCCACTTGAGGCCGACTCCTTTCAGCTTGATTAGGGATGGGGCCAAGGTACCCAGTCAGAGGGGATGAGCAGGGACCGGAGGCCCCATGTGGAACTGTCCATACATTGGTCCCCTTTCTAATGTGCAGAGGGTTTTGGCCCTAGTTGACACTGGCACAGACTGCAGTCTTGTTTATGGGAACCCAGAACTGTTCCCCGGACCAGCAATCTGCATTGATGGCTACGAGGGAAAGACTGTGACTGTAAAAGCTGTTTCCTTACCACTGGGTATAGGAAGGCTTCCCCTTAGTACCTACAAGGTTTATGTCTCCCCCGTTCCGGAGTATATTCTAGGGGTGGACGTGCTACATGGCCTCAGCTTATAGACGTCAGTTGGAGAGTTCCGTCTCCGGATCCGGGTGGTGAAAGCGGTGACATGCGGGCATGCTCACCACCCTCCTCAAGTGTTGCCACAGCCCCGGCGCGTGGTGACAGTGCAACAGTACCACCTTCCAGGAGGACAGGAGGAGATTGGTCGTACACTATTGGAATTGGAGAAGGCACATATTGTGAGGCCAATGCACAGTCCCTTTAACTCCCCAGTATGGCCTGTCAAGAAGCCAGATGGGACCTGGTGAATGACTGTGGACTATAGGGAGTTAAATAAGGTGACACCAGCCTTGCACGCTGCAGTGCCTTCAATACATGATTTAATGGATCATCTGACTGTCCATCTGGGAATGTATCACTGTGTAGTGGGCTTCCAATGCTATTTTCTCCATTGACATTGCACCCGAGTGTCAAGAGCAGTTTGCTTTTACTTGGGACGGGCAGCAGTGGACTTTTCAAGTCCTTCCACAAGGATACTTGCACAGCCCCATATCTGCCATGGGCTCGTAGCCCAGGATTTGGCACAGTGGGATCGCCTGTCCGCTGTGGCCTTGTTTCATTATGTTGATGATATTTTATTAACATCTGATTCTCTTTCAGATTTAGAGCAAGCAGCTCCCTCTCTTCTCTGTCACCTGAAGTCACGTGACTGGGCAGTGAATGAGGAAAAGGTCCAAGGCCCTGACTTATCCATCAAGTTTTTGGGTGTTGTGTGGTCGGGTAAGACAAAGGTCATACCTGAGGCAATTATTGACAAAATACAAGACTTTCCCTGGCCGACTAAGGTCTCCCAACTGCAGACGTGTTTGGGTCTGCTAGGATATTGGCGGGCGTTTGTACCCCATTTAGCAAAAATGGCAAGGCCCTGGTATAACATGATAAAAAAGGGGGTCTCGTGGGATTGGACAAAGACGATAGAGCAAGACTTTGTTGTTACAAAATGGGCAGTGCAGCAGGCACAGGCTCTGCAAGTAGTGGACCCTGGCCGCCCATTTGAACTTGTTCACGTAACCCAAGAGGGGTATGCTTGGGGCCTCTGGCAACGGCAGGAGCGTCTCCAGTTGCCAGTGGGATTTTGGTCCCAATTGTGGAAAGGAGCGGAAGTCCGCTACTCCTTAATAGAGAAAGAGCTGGCTGCTGTGTACGCAGCCCTAGTGGCCACAGAAGCCATCACAGGAACGGCACGGGTGTTGGTTCGAACAACCTATCCCGTCCAGGGGTGGGTCTGTATGTGGACCCAGGGACCCAAAACGGGGGTGGCACAAACCACCACCCTTGCCAAGTGGGGTACCTACTTGTAGCAAAGTAGCACCCTTAGTTCAAGTTCTTTGAGCACAGAGCTGCAACAGGTCCTGGGGCCTGTGGAGCTTGTAGCCCAGGCTGAGCCAAGCACTCTGCCTAGAGGGGAGAACTTGGAGCCCTCGCCCTACAAAGGACAGTCCCCAGTACCTGAGGATGCCTGGTTTACCGATGGTTCTAGCCGAGGAGCTGCAGCCATTGGATGGCTATTGGTGTGCAGTCCAAAACAGACACCATTTGGTTTGATACTGGGATGGGCCAGAGTAGCCAGTGGGCTGAGCTACGGGCTGTGTGGATGATAATCAGCCATGAGCCCGGGCCCCTAGTTATTTGTATTGACTGCTGGGCGGTGTTCCGGGGCCTAACGTTGTGACTCCCTACGTGGAAACACCAACTGGTTGGTAGGACACCATCCACTGTGGGGTCAAGCCATGTGGCAGGACCTCTGGGACCTAGGGCAGAGAAAGGAGGTGACCCTAATGCATGTCACAGGTCACTCTCCCTTAGTGTCCCCAGGTAATGATGAAGCAGATGCCCTAGCACGGGTCCGATGGTTAGAATGGGCTCCTGCCACTGATGTGGCCCATTGGCTGCATAGGAAATTGCAGCACGCTGGAAGCCGAACCATGTGGCAGGTGAGCAGACGCTGGGGTCTGCCTTTGAAATGGCAAGAGATAGCAGATGCCTGCTATGACTGCCATCTGTGCCCAGGACAGCCCCCAAAGGCGGAGGCTCCCCTGGGAGACATAGCAGATTATGTGAGGGAGGGTGCCCCTCACTCGCTGACAAGTGGATTACATTGGACCTCTGCGTAAGGCCCGCAATGCTATGTATGCGTTCACAGCAGTGGACGCTGCTACGGGGTTGATGTTTGCTTGGCCGTGTCAGGCTGAGGATCAGTGGCATACAGTGGTCGCTCTTACACAGCTGTGCGCCCTCTATGGGAGCCCCCAAATCATTGAAAGTGACAGGGGTACCCATTTTACGGGGCAGGAAGTGCAGCGCTGGGCTGCCAGGATGGACGTGCAATGGTTGTTTCATACCCCGTATAACCCACAAGCAGCTGGCATGATTGAACGCTACAACGGCCTTTTGAAGCAAGGCCTCCGGCTGTCAAAACACCCTCCCACGATGCGTGACTGGGCCTCGCGTTTATGGGACGTCCTGAGAATCCTGAATGAGAGACCATGGAAGGGAGGGCCCGCACCAGTAGAAGCTCTGCTACATCGAACGGCCACTCCCATTCAATTACAAGTTACCACAAGTGACACTCTGTTAAATCCAGGCTACGGCAGAAATGGAAACATTTTGCTGCCAGCACCCACATGATTGAAAGCAGGGGAACGGCAGCAATGGAGTTGACCCTGGCATGTCAAAAGTCCCCACTGTCAGTGGTTGGGCCAAATAGCCCCATGGGAGGCCGGTTTGACTCATGATTTGCAAGTGACGCCAGGAGTGGTGGCTGAGTGGCCACCGCAAGTGACTGTAGTATACGGAGGTCCCGATATCAGGATGATTTTGCAGGGAACCTATGTGCTCTCACTATGGCCTTTTATGGGGTCTCCTGTTCTGTTACATATTGAAACTCGCACAGGGACCCTCATGGAAGACGCTTATCGCGTAGATTATGAGGCGAGACCCTGTATGGGTGGAGTGTAGGGACAGAGTCCCAGAGAGCAGTTTCCAGGCTCTCGGCCTCATGTGAAAGGTGCTGGCTCAGGTAGTAGATGGCCGTCAGCTGTGGCTAATTGACCGTCAGCTGTAACCAGTTAGCCAATTAGCCACTGATGTAATTGCCGCGGCTGCGTTGGTTGGTCAATCAGTTGGTTGGCAGGCAGAAAAGCGGACAGCAGGTTGCAGGTCGTGTGACTCCAGCCTCAGGTGAGACTATAGTGGTATGACCCCTATCTATGGCTCCGTGGGTGTTCCTTTTTGGCCTAGCCATATCCTGCGTTCTTATGTGGGGAGTGGGACTAGAGGCCCTGCAGGCCGCCCCGCACGACAAATGGCGCAGAGAGCAGAGTCTCCCGCACAACACTCTCTTCCTACCTCCTTTCTCCAGCCAGATTTCCTCTACCCTATGTCTTTCCTCTTATCAAAAGAAATTTAGCATCTTTCTGCAAATTTGGATCTTGAATAGTACGCTCTCTGAAATACAAATTTCCTGAATCAATGAGTCATTTGCCTAATGAATCTGAAAATCTGATGGGGTGAAGAGGGAGGTAACTATGGGAACTGGCCGGAACTTTAGCACTCCCCATCCCAATTCTCAATTTCCATTCCTTCTCAGAGCACTAATGGGTGTCCTATAACTGGTTAAAAGTGGCTGTGGGCCACTTTTAATAATTAAATGTAATTAAATGTTAAATGGAAGATTCCAGAGAGAAAACTATCTCTAATGTGAAGGAACTTTGTAGTGAGAAAACAAAACAAAAACTGAGCTTTCTTGTTTGGTCTTTCTGAGTAACTCCCACAATGATTTTATTATTTCTGATTAAGGGCCCACACATGATATCTCTGAGGATGATTCTTGGGTCTCTGTGGATCCAGGTTTAAGTTACGCAGTAAGAATGTGACAGCTTTACAACCTTGTAAAACCAACCAGCCCTGCACTTAAACAGCCTTATCTAACATTCCTCTTCCTTCCTATGTAGCCTGTCCTTACGAAATTTAAATCCAACCAGTTTTTCTCTTGCTCGAAGCCTGAAGTGAAACTTTGACACGTGCTAGTAATCTAACTTGTCTGAGATGCTTGGCTTAAACAATTGATTCAAGGTGTCCAATGAACTCAAGAGTCTGGAGGCTTTGCTAGAAACAAATAATAAAGATTTATTCAAGGGTCTTAGCGTTTGCAAACCAGAAACACAACTATTCAATACCCAGAGTGTTCCAAAGAAGAAAGAAAAGCTGAGGGTCCTTATAATAAAAAGTACATTCTTGAGAAGAATCAGTTCTGCATTCTTAGCCTCTGGATTCGTGGGAGATGGTAATCCTCTAGATGACTGGTGGTCTGGATAATGGATGTCAGGTGGTCTGGATACATATCAGGTGGTCTGGATACCTGAACATTCTTTTCTTAGTTTTTCAGGGGGATAATCAGAGGGTTATCTGGAGGTTTTATATATATATCAGGCATTGAGACAGGACTGGGAAGTTCAAAGGTTTAAGTTCCCAGGCTAGTTAAAACAAGAATAGAATTATTTCCTCCTACCTCAACCTACTTGATCGGAGTAATTTAGCAGCTTGACTATAGTTACTCCATTTTTCATTTCTTCACTCTATTCCTCAGAGGTTAACCTAAGACAAGGGTGCTTCCAAGCAAAACATCACTTGGGAGAGAATAACCCCAAATTATCTTTCAGTATCTCTTAAAGCTCTATGTTGTGTCTTTTTTTTTTTTAAACGACAGTTTATTTTTTTTAATTTTTTTATTGGGGAATATTGGGGAACAGTGTGTTTTTCCAGGGCCCATCCGTTGTTGTTCTTTCAGTCTAGTTGTAGAGGGCACAGCTCAGCTGCAAGTCCAGTCACCGTTTTCAATCTTTAGTTGCAGGGGGGCGCAGCCCACTATGCCATGCGGGAATTGAACCTGCAACCTTATTGAGAGCTGGCGCTCTAACCAACTGAGCCCACCGGCAGCCTTCTAGGTTGTGTCTTGCAGAGACCTTATGGGAGTAATTGGCTTGATGACTGTTTCTTTAGAGCTGCAGTCCTGATTAAAAACGTTACAGTGAGGATGTCCTTGACACACATCCTATTTTCTGGGAAGAGATTGCTACCACAGTAATTGAGCTAGGAACAAGAGACAAATTGCTCTTGGCGGACTCAACAGCGCTTCAAAGTACTGCAGTTGACCGGAATCACACCCTGCAGTTTTCCCTCCTCCAGTGTGTAAGATGCCAACAGTGATAGCACTGCACCAACAGATTATTTGCAAGATAAAAGTGGAAGGGGAGAAAATCACTACAACTAGACTGTAAAAGAACCATAGCCCCGTGATAGCGTTACACGAATGACCAAATGAGACAGGGAAGGCCCGGAACTCCACGGTGGCCGACTCTGGGCCCCGCCGGTGGCGCAAGATGATTTATTAATTTAACACTGGGCTGGCGGCGCCCGCAGCTGCCTGGAGTCCGCGGTGACATCACCGGCCGGGGCGCGGGTCACGTGCCCCGCCCCCTCCAGCTCCTCCTTCTCGCGCAGCCTTCGGAGCTAAGGGTCCGGCCGCAGCTTCTCGGAGCTCTCCGGAGAGGAGCGGAGCTTGGGCGAGCAGGCGAGCGGGCACGAGCCGGGCCTGAGCCGAGCGGCCGGGAGTGACACGGCCGAGGTTTCTGCAAAGTTGGGCGCGCGCTCGCGCCACAGCGCCCGCGGCCGGAGCGATGAAGATGGTCGCGCCCTGGACGCGGTTCTACTCCAACAGCTGTTGCCTGTGCTGCCATGTCCGAACCGGCACCATCCTGCTCGGCGTCTGGAACCTGGTGAGCGCGTTGGGCTGCGGCGACGCGCCAGGGGCGGCATCTACCAGCGAGGGGGCGACAGGATCCCGGGACCCCGGCCTGCGCCCCCGCTTATCTTTTCATCACCCCAAGTTGGCTCCTGGTTCGGCCTTGGGTTGGGTGACGCCGGCGCTAATCCTCCTAAAGTTACATTATTAGAAACTTAATTCTCTGGGCAGGCGTGCCCGCGATCGCCCCGGGTCTGCCAACCTGTGGCGAGGGTCGGGTCAGGGCCCGGAGTTGGGGGCATTTCAGGGGTGCGGGTGGGCCGGGGCGCTCTGGAAAGCCGTGAGCACAGGGCCGGCTGCGACCGCCTCGGAACCCCGCGGTTTCCGGTGAAAGTGCTCTTGGTGGCCAGAGAACTCTGATCTTATCTGCGGAGCACGTGTTTCCCTTTCTTTCTTCTTAACACCCGGTGGGCTTTATGTTTTGACGGGTCCCAACAGTGTGGTGGGGTGACTGGGCATGTTTAGTTAACCCTGCGGTCAGGGTTGCAGACCCGGTGTGCCCGTTCTCTCTGCTCGCATCTAGCCTCGGATTTGCTGTGCATTCGTGCTCATTCATGTTCGGATCCCGAGTTGAAATGGTTGGGGGTTCTTGTCACACTCTGTGAATGGTACACGTTTGTTGTAAAGCCGTTACTCCAAGAAGGGATTTGCTTGTGATTTACTGCTTTTTGGTCGGCTAGGGGAAGCCATTTTACACCCACTGCCCATTGACAGGTGGTCCCTGTACCTTTCAAGCAGACACCGCAGGCAAATCTGATTTTTCTTTTAGGTTAGAACTTTTAAAATCGTATTGGTATGGGGAGCAATGATTATCAGGGGCAGTGAGGAAACCTGGTGGTGTCCTGTGCCTGCTCCAGATTGACTGTGGTACCCCTAAACTGCACCAGCATTGAATCGGATTCCCTCGCATTTCAGGTTTTGTGTTATCATGATAGAGGGTTACACCCAAGCCACTTTTCAGTGCATATAACTGTATCATGAGGAAATACCTTAAAAATAGTAATAAGATGGCCTATAGAACTTTTTAGTGAGAGTAAATTCTTAATCATCAGTTTTTTTTGTTAGTTCATAGTCAAACTTTTTATATAATATGGACATTATATGTAATTGTGTCATGTGCCATTTTAAGAAAAACATTTCCCCCCCAGGTATTTGGTGTTTGCTGTGCTATTCATAGTTTCAAGTTTCCTTTTCAGTGCCTATCACAGGACACAAAATAGAAATTTTTGGCCTTGAAAGCTTTCAAGATCTTTGTTATGTGTGGGTTCTTCTGCAGTGTGAATGCAGACAGAACATCAGCGTCTTGGCTCAACCCTAACTTTGCTTAAAAACCAGGAAATCTCTTTATAGAAATTTAAAATTACTGTATAGCAAAAGGATAGTAGATGGCTTCAAAATATTAGTGCTTTTATTAATGATCAAGACAGACTATTTTATACAAATATCTTATGTCTTGGAAGTGTTCAAATCTGCAGACTTGCAAGTACATCAGTGAATGTAATTTGTAAAATCTAGGGCACTGCATTAGGAAAATGCACTGCGTGATCTACAGGAAAAATAAATCTACTTGAGCCTCATTGTTGGCTGTAAGCCAACCAGACAGTATTGGTGTGATAAAAGGAGAGTGCTCTGCATGCTTTGTTTACTGTTGGAGACTGCTCTTTGTGGAAAGTAGTTACTGGGTGCATGTTTTAGCGTTTGGAAATATATGGGCTTTTGAAAGATATTGGAAAAGTTTCTAGCAGATGTAAGAATGCCACTTTAGGTAAATCTAATTAATGGAAACCTGGCTTTCGTACTGATAATCTTTATTAAAAAGTCTTTTTCATTTCATAAAACAGTTTAGACTTTTTTTTAAACAGTGACTTTCCCTCATTCCTTTAAATATAATTTGGTTATCCAAAACTTTGATTTTCTTTTTTTTTTTTTTCTATTGGGGAACAGTGTGTTTTTCCAGGATCCATCAGCTCCAAGTGTAGTCGTTTTCAATCTAGTCATGGAGGCACAGCTCACTGGCCCATGTGGGAATCAAACCGTCGACCTTGGTGTTAATGAGCGCTGTGCTCTAACCATCTGAGTTAACCGGCCACCCTAGCTTGGGACTTTTTGAAAGTTTTCTTTTCTTTGCCTCTTACTGATTCTGCTTCCTACACATTTACTATGCAGTTTCAGTGTTTCTATTTCCTTAGGCCCAGTGCTAGCCCTGTGACTTGGAAGAGGTTTTGCATCTGTTTGGGATCCACTCTCCTGGCTCCAATTTAAATCTACATAACATATGCAAAGGTCTTGATAACCAGCTTTACCACACCTTCCCCCTCCCCCAACTACAGGAAAACAGAAAACTTGAAACCAATGACTTGAGACCCAGTAGTTTCCAGCAGACTCTGCCCAGCCGACCCTCCACTTTCTTTAATAAATCTATATTTCTATCTCACTCCTGAATTCTTTCACGGCCCGTGAGTGAGCAGACACAACAGAAAAGGTATGTGATCATGGCACTGCTGAAGATGTATTTTATCAAATCCAATAATCTTCCAAATTCAGATTAAAAAATAGGTGAAATACTATAGTTATCCTGATTAAAATCAGAGCAAGGCAGGGTTACCTGCTAGCCAACATTGTCTTAGAGATGTGTTGGGAAAATTTCCTGGGGCCAGGAGACCAAAGAAAGAGGCTGACAACTTCCATCAATTATACCAAGAGTTTATTAAGGGAACTTAACAAACGAGAGGCATGGCAGGCACTAAAGGAGTATATAGGACAAGGCTGGATGGATGGGGGTACCGGGGCATGACTCACCCCAGATATGGGGAAAATGCCTTACATGCTTTCGCGGGGCAGAGCAAGGACCTGTTCTAGTAGGAACCAGCACTGCTGGGGCATAAGGGAGGGGTCTGTCAGTCAGTCTCTGAGGGGTTTATGGGAAGCAATCTCTGTCTGGCCCGGATCTAGCTGGACCTAGCTTGAGGCTTCAAGCAGCAGTCATGCCCTGGAACACTCTACTCCAGGGGTATATTTTGATGAAAGGGAGTTTTAAATTTTGATGAAGTTTAATTTGTCGTTTTTTTCTCTTATGGTTCATACTGTGTTTTAAGACATCTCTGCCTACAGTTGTAAAGACATTCTCTTACAGTTTCTTCAGAAGCTTTATCGCTTTAGCTTTTATATAATACTTACATCTGAGATCCATCTCGCATTAATTTTTTTATTATGTTTGTATTAAAAGGCAGTTTAATCACTTAACCTAAAAAAAAGTTGAATGATTACATAACCCATAATATCCACAAACATTTTTAGAAAGACAAGAAAGATGCTTATTCATCTTCACAGAGAATGAAGACTGACTTGTCCTGGTTTCTAGAGGGATCATGATATGAAAGATATACTTGAAGCAGACTGATTGCTATGTAGTCGTCTGAGGTTTCTTCTTTTTCTTCAATAAAACTTACTATTCTAAACCTGAGCCCATTAACTCCCTCTCCAAATTTGCCCATACTCTAGTCTCTTTTACCACCTATCTAGACTCTCCAGCTACTTGTAGATGCTTCTGTTCCTCTTGCCACCGTAATCTCTTCCTTTATTTAATCTCCATGTCCTATTGATTTTTGCTCTACCTCCTGATTACTTCCTTATTCTGTCCCATTCTTATTCTTGCTACCATTTCCCTCATTTAGGGTCTCATTAGTACTAATTTGGCTGTTACAATAGTCTCATAACTGGTCTTTTTGCTTCTGGCCTTGCCATCAATAATCCCTTTTTTCCATAGTCTATTATCCATCCAGTTCTCAGAGGTATTTTTCTCAAACACAAATATGAACTTGTTATCCTACTCCTAAAAACTTTGGCTCTCTATCCCAGGAAGATCTGTGTATTACATGACCTGTGTGTTTCAAGCCAACTTAAATTGGCTTAAACAGTTAACACAGGGAGCTGGGCCACAAGTCTTTCCTCTCTCCCATCTCCTTCCCTTTCAGGTTATCCTTCTTTTGGATACAAATGACTGCCATATTTGCCAGTCAGTACTTAAACCCTAAGTCTGGAGATTCATTCTGATTTGACAAACTTAAGTTGTCTCTGCATCCCTGAACCAGAGGCCAGGGTTATGTGATTGGAATATACGGATAAATTTAGGTCTGGAATATTCTCCTGCCCTTGAACTGTAGATTAGAAGGGATATATACAGAGAGGGATTAACTTTACTTAAAACGCCAGCTTGAGAGCCGAAGGCTGAGTAATATCCCCAGGGAGTCACAGTCTTATTGGGAGGAGGAGGAAAGAATGTTTGGAGGAAAATGAAAAATGCTTAGGCTATAGCCCTCATTTCTTCTGGAATATATTTTACCATCAGGACCTGAGTTTTTCTTGGCACACTCAAGCATGCTTTTTCCCTTGTAATTTCTTTCATTGTTCTACAGGGAGTGGGGGGTGTTCTTAGTGTGTTTTAAAAAATGATACTGGTAGTGGAAAGCATCTGTAATTGACACCAGAGATGGATCATCTTTTGTGCATATTATCCTTTTTATCATCATCCAAGTGTATTTTGGGAACTTAGTCATTCAGCAAATATATACTGAATGACTCTTTGTGCCAAATACTATTCATAGGATAGTTGGCCATATATCAGATTATAAAGGATGAAAGAGCTCAGAGTAGCTGGTCTCATTGGCTTTATGACCTGGCCTTCCAAATAATCCACTAGTTCACTTTGAAAGTCACAGCTTGCTTGTGTACCCAAGCCTTACAGGGTCTCTTTGTATCCTGGGTAGTTCTGATGCAATAACTATTGATTTTTGTCTGGGGAGTAATACTAGGTAGTAAAACCGACATCTTGTATTTGTAGAATGATTGATAATTTTTAGTGAGCTTTCACATTTGTTCTTATTTAGACCTCAAAGCAACCCTAGGGTCAGGCACAGTAGGTGGTGTTATGCTCATTTTTTTTTTTTTAAGAGTAACACATTTTTATTTTTTTTATTGGGGAATGGGTACAGGACTTTATTGGGCAACAGTGTGTACTTCCAGGACTTTTTTCAGGTCAAGTTGTTGTCCTTTCACTCTTAGTTGTGGAGGGTGCCGTTCAGCTTCAAGTTGTCCTTTCAGTCTTAGTTGTGGAGGGCGCAGCTCAGTTGTCGTTGCTATTTGCAGGGTCCGCAGCCCACCAGCCCTTGTGGGAGTCCAACCGGCAACCTTGTGGTTGAGAGGACGCGCTCCAACCAACTGAGCCATCCAGGAGGCAGCTCAGCTCAAGGTGCCGTGTTCAATCTTAGTTGCAGGGGGCGCTGCCCACCATCCCTTGCGGGACTCCGAGAAGTTGAACCAGCAACTTTGTGGTTGAGACCCCACTGGCCCATGTGGGAATTGAACCAGCAGCCTTTGGAGTTAGGAGCACGGAGTTCCAACCGCCTGAGCCACTGGGCCGGCCCCCATCAGAACATTTTAAAGATGGGCTGGCCAAGAAATAAATTCAAGATTGCCATTAAAGCTGTTTTGCAGGGGCGGCTGGTTAGCTCAGTTGGTTAGAGTACGGTGCACTTAACAAGGTTGCCGTTTCGATCCCCACATGGGCCTCTGTGAGCAGCGCCCTACACAACTAGGTTGAAACAACTACTTGACTTGGAGCTGATGGGTCCTGGAAAAACACGCTTAAATAAATAAAAAGTTTTTGTTTTTTTTTAAAAAGCTGTTTTGTTAATATCAATATTTTCGAGACCCACTTTTAATATACTGTGTAGGTAACTTAACTAACAAAGAATCAAGTATTAAAGTTGTTACCATGAGTTTTGCACTGTGATGTGTGTTATGTTTAACTACATGGGTAATGTATTTGTTTTGTCAGATTACTTTGAATCTTCTCCAGGAAGGAAGAGGCCACAGTTTTCTCTTCCCATCCCACCCCCTTTGGGCAAATACATGTTTTTAGTGTTCATAAAGGGATACTGGTAGAAATAATGTATGAGCCCTAGCAGCATAATTTCTCCTCTTCTCAGTCCCATTGGCTTTTAGTAGGACTTCTGGGGCTTTGATAAGAACTCTTAAAGAGCGATAAACTGGTTAACACATTTTACTTGAAGCAAAATAAAAATTAAGCAAAGATAACACTTCAGTTACTCTTAAAAAACTTTAAAAGGTTTAGAATTGCCTCTTTGCAGTTGCAGCTTCCAAGGAAAAATTTCTCAGGGAAATTTGTGAGGGCCGAAAAATGTTTGAGGAAGTACAATATCAAATTATTAGTAAAAATAAGCTTGAGCTTCTTTCTTTTATTAACCTTGAGCTGCTAAAATTAAATGGCTTGTGGTTCCATGTGCAGAGATGGTGAATACGTGGTAATATGGTAATATGTAGCACATAGTAGGTACTGACATTTGTATTGACTAACAGTAGAAGGCTTAAGGGTTGCAAAAATGGAGGCATAGGTTGGAAAAAAAGAAGCACTTACGTGGTCACTGATGGAAGGCCAGATGGGGGTGCATCAGAATTAGGCCCTTTTTTAGTGAGCCCTCAATCTTCCTGGACCAGAGATAAGATCTTATCAATGCCTTAAAGTTGAATGGCTGATTCATACCAACTCAACTCATAGTAGACTGACACATAAAACCAGAATACCAATTTATTAATATTCAATGGGGAAATACAATCGTCATTGAGTTGAATACTCCTATACTTAGGCTTCTCGTATTTCTTTCCTTTAGAGGACACTAAATTATGATTGTGGAATGATTTGAGTACTTAATACCTATTCATGAAGATAGCCTGATAAGTCCAACTTCGCAGAAGAGGTAACATTCAGGACTAAAAAGATCAAGTCTCCAGGTGGTGACTGTGTGTCTTCCAGTATACTTAAAGAGAAGGGTTTGGTTCTTGAATAGTCCTTTGCTGAAGTCTCAGTTTTGATTATCCCACCCTTGATCTAGAATTGCTGGTCTAGGAGTCTTTTTTCTCTTCCTTTTTAAAGTAGGATTAAAGTAGGAGTCTTTGATATATTTTCTTTTGTGTTAATATTTACTTTATCCTCTGTGTTTGTTATGGTATAGATAAAGGTACTGTAACAAATGCATACGTAAGAAAGTTTATTTTTCTCACGTTAGCAGTCCAGCAGGGTTGGCAGGCTTGTTATGCCATCCTAAATGTGCAGTGGCAGAGCAGCTCCACCAGCTTTGGGTGGCCTCTGAGTAGCCTCGCATAGCAAGCCTGCCAACCCTGCTGGATTGCTAACATGAGAAAAATAAACTACTCCTGAAGCATTAGTAGTAGGATTCCTTCAGTGCTACTAAAGGGGCTGCCTCCTTTATCCTCACCTGCATGGTTGGAGAGAATCCACCAGCACCATGTTTGTGTTCTGGCCTACTAGAAGGGAGAAGGGGCACCTAGAGGACAAGCAACTTTATTTTTTTAAGGATGTGAGATGGAAATTTTACACATGGCTTTTACTTATATCCCAGTAGCCAAAAATAAGACATATAACCTAGCTGCAAGGGGCACTGGGATATATTATCTGTAGCTAGCCATTTATGTAACCAGATAAACCTATTACTGTGAAAGGGGAGAATAGATTGGGAGGGCCTATACTAGTCTGGCAAGCCACCTAAGGGCAGCCTTCTTTCTAAGATCCTGTGCCCAGTGAGCAACCCGTACTAACTACAGGTGGCTTTCATTTCAGTCTGCAAAACAATACTTGTTAGTTCTCAGTACAGTTGTCCTCTCTAAATTGGAGTTAATAATTCTAAAAATAAATAATTATTAAAAGGTATCACAAAACAGTTTAAACAAGTTATAGAAATAGTTATGACTATGGGTGAAACTAAGTAGTTTTCAAATGTGAATGCATTTTTCCTAAGGTATGCTCCATGAATGGAGTTTTTAACTGTTCAGAATTTTTTAAAAGATAAAATGAAGATTACATGAATGGCCATTTTAGTATGAAAACACATAGTTACCTGTATAAGACATGAAATGCAGCTAGCTTATGGATCAGAAAACTGTAACTGCTTCTAGATAAGGACTTCCCATCTCAAAAGAAAATAATCATAGAAAATTTGAGCCTAGAAGGTACATTGATGCTTATCCATTTTCTTCCCTTCTTCCCTCCCTCCTTCCGTAATGTCTCCTTTAACAAGGTTTTGAGAACTTCCTGTTTTTTAAGAACTGTGCTAGGTACTGGTGATACAATGGTAATTCAAAATAGACTCAGTCCTTGCCAACATGGAATCTCTAGTCTAGTAGAGGAAATAAATATTAATCAGTGGTTAACACATATTAATGTAATCTTGCAAATAAATATTAGAACATAATTGATGAATACTACAAAGAAGAATGTGTGGCACTGACAAGACATATAGGAGAATTTGGGGATGGAGGTGGCAGTGTTTGTGAGCCTGACAATCTTTGTCCTTATCTGCAGAAATTAATCCACTTACATTAACAGTAATTACTAATATATTAGAACTTACTTCAGTCATCGTTTCTGTTTTTCTCTCCTTTGTTGCCGTCTTTCATATCGACTGAATTTTTTCTTACAATTTTCCCCTATCTGCTATTTTGGAAGTTATACTCTCTTTATTTCTATTGTTTTAGTGGTCCATACAAGAAACTTTGATACATATACTTATCAAAAAGTTTAGAGTTAATAGTATCTTGCCTTCCTTTTGAACAATAAAGGTTCTTTAACTCCAGTCATTTCATGTGTTTTAGTGTCTTTTTAAAGTTCCCCAAGACATTAATCTATATAATCAATGTTTATTTAGTATTACCCACATATTTACATCTCTTTGTTCATTGTTCTTTTTTTTGCAATCAATATAATTTTTATTTAAAAAATAGATATGTTAAGACTGAAAATGTGGAAAGTGCACAACCCATCATTTTCTTTTCTACCTCTGACCTGCTGTCTAGGATCACTACCCTTCTGTCTATAGTATGCCTTTTTAAATATCCTTTAGTGAATATGTGTTGGTGGCAGATTCTGATAGCTATTCTTTGCAAATATCTTTACTTGGCCCTCATTCTTGAAAGATACTTTTGCTGGATATATAGTCCTAGGTTGATAGTTATTGTCTCTTATATTGAAGCTCTCATTCTGCTGTCTTTTATACTTTGCTACTGAGAGGTCAGTTTTCATTCTTACTGATATTTTTTTCTGATTCATTAGATCTGGGGTGGCTCTTGCGGTTGTACATCAGTAATAAAGTCTGGGTGATGACTGACGTTGCTGGTCTGCAGACCACATTTTTAGTAGCAGTGGTTTAGTGAACTCATACATTTCTGAGGCTGAACTCCTTAGGATCTTGCCTATATAGTTAAAACTTTGACTGTTAGTTTTTATTCAAAAGATACTGAATGGAATAACTAACTGATGGCTTGGTGATAAGAGCCAAAGTATAGTTATAAGGAACAAACTTAAAATTAAAAACAGAGACATGCCATAGAGCTTTTGTGCAAATGTTTTAAAAATTAAGTCAGTAAATTACAATAGGGGACTTCTTTTGATTTTTTTTTTTCAATCTAGTTGTGGAGGGGTCTTTGATATTTTTACCTGAAAATATTTTTTTGCCTGTTTTTTTCCCCCATTAGCAGTTTAGAAATTAAATGGGAGTTTCTCAAATACTAATCTTCTTAATATTTATTCTAAAGTATATAAACAAGAATAGAATATTAAAGATATTTGTGTATTTACATTAGTAACAGTAATTTACTAGATAATCTTTTCATTAATTTACTTTGACAATAGCTACTACAAATGATCTGCAGAGGCCATCTACTTTTGAAGTAATCTGATACTTTTTTCTTTTAAATGATAGTAACAATATTAGATGTTGACATCACCTTCAAGAATGTTCCATTACCAGGGTGGCCTGGTGGCTCAGGCAGTTAGAGCTCCATGCTCCAAACTCTGAAGTCTGCATGTTCGATTCCTACATGGGCCAGTGGGCTCTCAACCACAAGGTTGCCAGTTCAATTCCTTGAGTCCTGCAAGGGATGGTGGGTAGCATCCCCTGCAACTAAGATTGAACACGACACCTTGAGCTGAGCTGCTGCTGAGCTCCTGGATGGCTCAGTTGGTTGGAGCGTCCTCTCATCCACAAGGTTGCCGGTTTGACTCCCACAAGGGTTGGTGGGCTGCGGCCCCTGCAACTAGCAATGGCAACTGGACCTGGAGCTGAGCTGCGCCCTCCACAACTAAGACTGAAAGGACAACAACTTGACTTGGAAAAAAGTCCTGGAAGTACACCCTATTCCCCAATAAAAGTCCTGTTCCCCTTTCCCAAAAAAAATCTTTAAAAAAAAAAAAAAGAAATTCCATTATCGAGATTCATAGTAATGACTACTTATGGCATATATTTTTGAATGGAAAAGCGAAAGCGTTATTCAACAATTCAGCATTATGATTACAAAACATTTTTGTGTCTAAGAGATGGTTGGATTATAATAATATATCATTGCATTTGATTTTAATTTGACAGTTAACTAAGGAATTAATTATCAAGTTATACTTTAATAGATTTTATTTTAGAATTGCAAACTTTCAATTTTAGAAGTGTAAATTTTTTTGTCTTTAATTTCTAAATTTGTTTTTGTTTTGGGGTGTATTGAATGTACTGCTATTCTGTTAGAAAATTTTGACTCTAAAGTACAATATAACAAAACTTGAATGGAATGCAAAGTTTATATTCTAATGGTTATATGCGTATCTGTACTATCTTCACTTTCATTAGTAAAGACATTCTGTTTTATGAGTTTCACTTCTGGTGAACAGCTACAGTAATAAATTATATATTACAGCTAAACAGGAAGTAGTAATACAATCACTTCAGTTTTTCAAACTATATTGACGATAGTCCCAAGTTGTTGGAATAGGATGGTTACAAATAGGGACTAATAAACCTAATGACTAGAGCATATTAGAACACAAAGAGCACCATGTTTGCTGCACTAAAAAATTAATTTAGCTATTTTGCACTTTATATTTTCTCTTTTCCAGATGTTCTGTTTTCTCTTTTTCAGATGCCAGGCTTCTAATCCTCTAGTACTTGATACATTTTTTATGAACAGAGTTTAGGTCTCAGTAGTCCATCCTAAATTAGGTTCTGGGCTAGGCCTATCTCTTCACATCCAGAGATCCAGTATGGTTTTTTTAAGACATACTTATTCTTCTTATTCATGTCCATCCCCACTCCCACATTTCCCAAAGGCCATTTGGACAACATTCCTCTTTCTGGTCTCTGTTAGGGGACCATCCTTTGCCTCCTGTCCACTGTCCAGACATCTTTCTCATTTATCATCAGGACCCTGAATTCTAAGAGTATATAATGATGTCTCAGCCTGAGAATGAAGTTCAGGATCCAGCCAAGCCCGTTCAGAGATACTAGGATTGCTGCTGCTGAGGTGGTAAATCTGTTTCATTTTGCTTGCCAACCTCCTGTCGCATTGAGAGTGGCTGTCTGGAACACTCCCTTAAAAAGAATTCTGAGACTGCTGCCAGGGGACTGGTTGGCAGAGTTGGCCAGGGCTTGTGAATGTAAAGTGACTTCCTGGGAGGGACCTGGGTTACTGGAAGGAGCATGCACAGTATTTAGAATCAAAGGAACAATGATTGTATCTCAGCTGAAAACCATATGCTCTTGATTAGGTTTTCTCTGAAGGCTGAGAGTCACCTGTAAAATGGTATAATAGAGGAGTCAAAACTGCTTCAATAATATAAAATAATATGTGTAGTGGCTTCTTAATTTACATTATCACCCATGAGGAAGACATGCTAAAGGGATGGCGCTGTGGGCTGCAAGGTCTGTCAGAAAGACTTCATTGAATTGCCAGTGGCTCAGGTGGTTGGAACGCGATGCTCCTAACACCCAGGTTGCTGGTTCGATTCCCACGTGGGCCAGTGAGCTGCGCCCTCTACAGCTAAGATTGTGAGCAACAGCTCTCCCTGGAGCTGGGCTGCCGTGAGCTGCCACAGGCTGTTGTGTGCTGCCATGAGTGGTGGCCAGCGAGAGTGGCCGGCAGCCAGCGTGAGTGGCTGGCAGTCGGTGAAAGTTGCCCTGAGCTGCTGTGAACAGCCGACCGATGACTGGAGACCGGCTGCCTGGGGGGTGAGGAGCACAAGGCTCCTAACACCAGCATCGGCCAGGGAGCTTGTCCTACACAACTAGACTGAGAAACAAAGGCTTGAACCAGAGTGATGGGGGGAGGCAGAAGAAAAGGGGAGGGGAAAGAAATGAGGTATAACTTCCATTTTACTGTTTAAACTTTTTATCTCACAGTATGTAACTTGGAGACTGCCCTTTGATTTCTAGCTTACACAGTGTAAAATGTCGGATGTAATTATAATCTAACTCAAAAGACTAGCAAGAGAGCCTCGTTTTTATGCTTTTGTTTCCTTGGACTTTGTCTTAATAATTAATTCTTAGTCACTTAGTCTGATACCCTAAAATTATTTGTGCTGTAATCTTTGTTTCTCAAGATTTCCAAAAGTCTGTTCCTTTCTGGTGTTAATACAGTCATTTTGTTGCAACACCTATCAACTGCCACCCCCTTTTCTCCAAGTCTCTAGTATAGCAGAATCCTTTTCACTTTGAAAGAACATCACATTTAATTGACTGTCTTCCACACTAGACAGTAGGCTACCTTGAGGGGTTTGCCATAATATATATGTGATGCTAGCATAGTGATGGGCATATATTTGTTGCCTAATAGATGCTTTTTGAATAATTGAATTAAAAATATTATAAAATTTATTTTGTATCTTACCTGACTGTTGATGTGTGTTTACCCCACTGGACTACTAATCCTTCGGGGCAGGGAACATGTCTTATTCATCTTTGTATAACCAGTTTCAAGCAGAGTGTTGAGCACACAGTACGTGAACTAATTTAGTCAATTTCTTAGGCAAATAGAATTTTATGATAAATCTAATTTTTCAACATATTTACCATAATTGTTTGACTTGAAATAGCAAGTATCAGATTTATTTCATTATCACAGCAGGATGATGTAGACAGGGGCTTATTTGAATAAGAAAGCACATGTGGATCAGAATTCTAAAATTTTATTTAAAGAAATTTCATGTAAAAAGTTCAAACTTTCGTTTCATTTTGATTTGCCCATTGAAGTTGGACCTAAGTGAAAGGCACATCTGCCATTAATTGGTTTTAGAAAAAAAATTTCTAAATAAAAAATTAACCAAGTAGCTGAGAACAGCATATGAGATTATAATGTATATTTTTATTTTTAACCATTTTTACTGTGAATATTGCACACAGACAGAAACTGCACAAAATATATGAACAGCTCAGTTATTACTAAGCAAACATCCATGTATCTACCACCCAAGTCTGACTGTTCTGTTAAAGGTTACCCTACAGATTACAACATACATTCTTGACTTTTTAACATCTTACATTAATTGGTACTTTCATTCTCTTCCTGGACAATGCAAGGAACTAAGATCAGTTCAATTCCAGTGATCCATTCTTGATTTTATGCTATTGTTGTGTGTTTTTGTTCTATTTATAAATGCACTCATAAGTCATTATTGTTACTAGTATATATTATAAATATTCAGTTGCCAACATAATTATTATTTTTCTTGTTCTTCAGCTTTCCATCTGATATCATTTTCTTTTGCCCAAGGAACACCCTTTAATGCTTTCTTTACTGCTGAACTACTAGTGACAGATTCCCTCAGTTTTGTCTGAAAGTAGTTTTGTTTCATTTTCATCCTTAAAGGATTTTTTTTTTTACTTGATATAAAATTGTAGGCATGTATTTCCTCCCCAGCATTTTGGAGCTGTAACTCCATTATCTTCTTGCTTCCTTTGTTATCATTAAAGCCAGATGTCTGAATATTTTCTTCTTTCTTATCCAACTCATTAATTTTCTTGCAGTTATGTCTCATAGGGTGAGCCCATCAAATTCTTGATTTGCCTATTTTTTCATTCTAGAGTTTCTGTTTATTCTTTTCAAATCTGTCATGTCCTGTGTGTGTGTGTGTGTGTGTGTGTGTGTGAGAGAGAGAGAGAGAGAGAGAGAGAGAGAGAGAGAGAGAGAGAGAGATTCTAGTTCCCTGAATTTTTATTCTGTTTTTTCTTATCTCCTGGAATATCGGAAGCATAGTCACTTTAAAGGGTGTGCCCATTAACTTCAATATCTAGAGCACCTGTGGTTTGTTTGTATTGTCTGTTGTTTCTGTTGGTTCTTGTTCTTAGTGCCCGTCTTCTGTTTCTTGTGTTATGGACATTGTATTTGAAAAACTGAAGAAATAATTTGAGGCATAGGATGATATTTTTCTCCATTAAGGATTATAACAGCTTCTTACAGGATCCCCATAATCCAGTCACAGGATTCAGATGAGGCAAAGCTGGCCTGTGTCCCTATAAAGGCTTATTTACTTCTGGTTCACCTTACTCCTATGGTTCACTTTATCCCTTTAGGTTCTTAATGGCAAAGTCCTGAGGAATTCTGCCCTCTACTACTACTGCCAAGCAAGCTCTGTACTCCAGGCTTTCACACCCTGTCCTAGCAAGACTATCAGTGATGCTGCTCAAGCTCTTAGCTCTCATCCATCTTTTCTGAAATGAACAAATGTCCCCAGGGCTATTTCTGCCTTGTACTGGATGGTGGCCCAGTATTTCTTCACTTCCTTGTTATCTCTCTAATGCCTTCTCACAGACATTTGTTTATATTTTGTCCAGATTTTCTCATTGTCCTCAACGAAAAGATTGGTTTGTATTACCTAGTTCAGCATTATTGGAAGTGGCAGATCTCTTAATTACTATTACTCCATTCTACTCTGACATTTCTCCTGGTAAACCTGTTTCCAAGTTTTGACTTGAAGGCCCAGTCATATTTGTTTGTTATCGGTCATCTTACTACTAATTCTTTCTTTTAAATCAAGCTTAATAATAATCTGTAACATTTTATATTACAAATATTTTTGAAGCTTTAAATAATTTTTCCTGACTTTAAGTTCAGTTATACTCATGATAGACACTCTGAAAATACAAAAAGATATAAAGATAATTAAAGCTATAAGTCATCTGCACACCTACCACCTGGTTTATAACATTGTATGTTTTAGTTTTTTAGTCTGTTATTTATCATGTGACCATATTACAAATATACATAATAAAATTAGAATCATGTAACATTTTTAGACTGCAGTTTTCACTTAACATTATACTGTGAATGTTTTCTTGCCATTAATATTTTCTGAATGTGATTTTTAATGCTTACTTAGGATTCTGTTATTTGGTTGTAATATTATTTAGCCATTCTACTTTTGTTTCAAGTTTTCATTATAGGTAAGTCTGCAACAATCATTTTTGGACACATCTTTCTGTGCCAATTTCTGTTTATTGTGTCATTACTGTCTCAATGGACTTGAGTGTTCTTAAGTTTCTTTTATTGAGGCTTTTAAAAAGTGAGCTGATAATTACATTTTACATTTTTAGTTGTTTAGATTTAAGCTGCAAGTCTCACTGTTCATTTAGGATCTGATATCTGACTTAAGGATGAAGAGCACTTGGATCTCAGAAGAAAATACAAGGACCTCAACATCACTTAAATAATTGGATGGAAATTGAATTTATTTACATATGGAAGTAATCATTGTCAAGAACAAGGAAAAAATATGTGACAGCAAAGGAACACTTTGTAAATAGAATAGCAACAGTTTGTACACAACCCACCAAAATGGACAAAGAAAGTCCAAATGCAAGTGAGCATTAACTGAATGAGAAAATAAACATGCCCTCTCTTTCTTTTCATTTAGATTAGTTGTGGTTATTACATAATCTTCTCCTGGCAAGTTTCACCATCTTCTTGGTTCTCATTTGTGGTCACATTTAATTCTCGGTCAGAATAGATGATTGGGTGATTTCCATTTTCTCTCTTTCGGGAAGTACTTCTTATCCAATGTTTTGGGGGCTTTGACTTGTATTTGACCTTTTCCATTTGACCGTGTTTAGTTGTTGCCATGGCTAGTTCCACCCCACCCCACCGCTTTGCACAGACCTAGGTCCTCATGGATCACCCTGTCACCCCACTGAATTTACATCATCTACGGTGTGCCAAATTCCCATCTGTAATGACGAGCTGGGAAAAGGAGGAGGGACACACGCTAGAATGGGGTTAATGAATTTATTTATTTAATATCGAATTAATTTAGTAACATGCAATAGCAAAAGACAAAGGCAATTTGATAGAATATGTTAGTGTCAGAAAGTAAAGGTGGTTAAGACTAAACTATATATGATAACAATGTCACGTCAAAGGAGTACACATACATATAAGTTTAAGAGATCCCAACATATGTTTACTATTCATCAAAAATCGCTTGGCTAAATATACAAATAACATCAGTAAGGAGTATCCAAAAGCAGTAATAAGCTCTGTAGGATAGTAACTATTACAGTAGATGTCAAAAGCTCACCAAACTGGGGGAGAACAGTACTGGAAAAGTCATAAATCAAAACCTTGCCAGGTCTGTAGCTGAGAGAAACTCAGGCGTCTCCCACACCGCTGCTTGCTAGTTCCGAAGAATGCTGCTGTTGTGGTCTTTGTTGTTGTTAGAAGTCAAGGCATCTTCTGATGCTATAAGCTGCAAGCTGTATGTAAGTTTTTAAGGTGTTAACAATCTGAAGAATGTTGCTGTTGTTGTTGTAGTTGTAAGTTGGGAAGTCTTCTGACACTAAGCTTCAAGCTGCATACAAGTTCCCAAAGATGCTAGAATGATGACAGTTCACCAACAAAAAAAGTCTCTACTGTCCATTGAGGCAAGTTCCGATCTCTTACTCCGAAACAATCCAATCCTGAAAAGCAGTCCTAAAACAGCAGTCTCTTGAAAGAGCAGTCAATCAATATGAATCCACCTGAGATCTGTCTTACATATCTCTTTAGATGCACCCCAGAGCCAAGTTTTGTGTTCCTGCCTCCCCTGTCAAGGAATAGGCAGTTCTGGGAGGGTCCTGCGGTTAATGATAAAAAAAAGAAAATATATTACTTATCCGGCTGAAGGGCCAATTCATCCGGATAAGCAATATCTACTGTTCTTGCTTGGGATCCTCAATCAGCCCAAGGTCTTCCAAAGCCTGGCAGCGTGCCTGTCACGTCGTCCTGATATAACTTAGCTACTTCTTCACCTTATCTGTTGATGTGGGCGAAACGGACAGAACAAAGAGGGAATTCTCTCAACCCCTGATCAAGAATTCCTTTAACCCTAAGCTAACTATCACCTCACAGCACAGACAGAAAAGCGACCTCATCTCATGTCTTCCCTGCTCGGGAAAATGAGACCAAAGAGGGAATTTACTCAACCCCTGATCACAGCACAGAAATCACCTCACATACAGGAACAGACAAAAGCACACATCAACCAATGAAGGCAAATTTTCCTCAACATCTACCCTACACCATCCAACAATTCAGGTTTTACATAATAATACAGTAAGTATGTGTCGGCACATGCCTTCTATTACGAAACATTTACTCTGTGATTAGAAGCAGAATGGCGAGACATTTGTGATGTGTAATGACCTTATCATTACATCTTAGTTCTACATATATTCTTTTCTCTGGACTATCTCACAAAGAACAAGGGCACCTGGAAGGGGACTTGGCCCCAGGACTGTGGTCTGTGGCTTGTGAGCACAGATAGTAGGTACATAGGGCTAGAGGTATAGGATTAGATGATAGTTATTAAGCATCTAGGGCACAGCTAAGTATAGGAACCAGGATCCACTCTGGAGTGACGAACACCACAAACCAGTAGTCAGAACTCTGTTGTCAGGAATGATGTGACATGTTCAGAGACTGAGCAGGAGAGAGCAGGAATGCGCACAAGCCTAGATACACAGGGCTCTCAAACTTGAGTAGGCAAACAGAAAAACAGAGGTCAGGCTTGAGTATCACGGATTGAATACAAAGAAAGGATTAGAGGCCAGATGGACAAGATAAAAACATGATTATTTGGAAATTCTACAAGTACTTTTCATAGTCCTTCAAGTGATCCTCCGTATTTCTGATAATGATAAGGCTTCAAATCTCAGAGTCTTGTTTGCTTCCCTTTATCTAGTCTCTAATAATTCTTCCTCCTTGTGAAAAGGCCTTGGGGTTCAAACCAGGGCTCTTCAACCCATAGGACCTAAGATAAAGTCACTTAACCTCTCAAACTCACAAGTAAGATCCAGTCTTACAGGGTTGGCATGAGAATTAGAGATGAGTGAATAAAACCCTAATTAGGTCTCAGCCAGACTATTGCAATAGTCTCCAGACTGGTTTCTTGCCTCCATTTTAGCCTCCCGGCCTCTTTCAGCTTGAATTTCCTAATGACATAGCTCTGATTCCCACCTCAAAAACCTTTTAGGCATCTTTATTAACTATTTGAATAAAGCCCCAAATTACTGTTGTGGTTTTGAGGACCTTCCACTATCTGGCCCCAGTCTGCATTTCTAATTTCATTTCCTAACATTTTCCTCCGTATATTATGTTTCAACCAAATTGAACTACTTGCTATTTTCAGTACCGGCCCCTGTCTCAGTGGCCTTAGTCATCCTTGGACTTGTTCTTTTTTATGCCGCTGAGGTTCTAAAAAACCTCATCTTTCCAGTCTCTGTCCAAATGCTACCATCTTCGTTGCACCTCCCAGAGACCCCGTGGCTTCCGTAATGTCTTTCTCTGATAATGTCTTTTTCTGACCATCATTGTTCTTTCTTTGAACTCTTGTTGTGCATACTGCTTTATGCTTTGTGTTATTTGGGTTCATGACTTATTTAACCTTATATTCTGAGTCCTGGGGAATTCTTCCTAAGCACTTAGCAAATACCTGATCTTTTGTAGGCAACAAGTTCCTGTATTATGTATGATAAGTAAGCCAGGCAAGGGGATAATAATGAACTGATTAAGAGGTGACAGGTCCATTGAAACTGAAAGGACAGAAAAGTAGCCCCATAACACTGGCTTAGAAGATCTGGAAACCAGGTAATTTTCTGATGCCAGCCAAAGGCTTTTATATGGTTCTTGTTCAGGTGTGAAGAGATAAGGGAACTAATTTGAATGGCTATTGTATGCCACTTACCTTTCTAGGTGATTTGCGTAATTTACTCATTTGAACGCCAATAGGATCACATTCTTCCCTTCCTTGTTATTCTCCACTGGCGTCTGGTTACACTTAGAATACAGTCCAAACTCCACAACTTAGCCCTGTGGATTCCCTAAATCTGGGCCATGTTTCTGTAACCAGATACACTGCATCACCTCACCTTTCCTTCTCTTACCCTCCCTACTCAACCCTTCATGAAAGCACACCCGCGAATCCCAAATTTTTTTTCTTTTCAACCTTAAAACCGTCTCCATTACATTAACAAGTACATTGGCTTTGTATGGCACTTCACTTTTTCAAAACATCTTCTGAGGTTATTTCATCTAATCTTATTTTAGTCCATAATCTTTGGACTGCCTTTGCCAAAGGTAAGAGAATAGAGGGAATGAAATGCCAAGAAAACTCTACAGTTTATCTAAGAACATCTTTGCCAAACGTCATGTGCCAGTTGTGGGACTAGTTTGTACCTTCTGTTAAGCCTTAGGTATCTTCTGAAAAGTTTTCTTTAACTTGAATTTTGCTAATTATACACTCTTTAAAATGTACCGTGAGTTTTTTTGATCTTTGGAGATCAACAAGAAATGTGTAGTTCTAAAAACCACTATGGGAAAGGTGATTGGTCGATAGGAATAGGAGGGAGTTTACTTTTTACTTTATACCCTCTTGTACCTCAAAAAATTTTTTAACCACATGCTTACAGTATATTTAAATTAGTTATAGGTGCATGGTCTGGAAAATTGCTCTTTTCATATATATATATATATATATATATGTTTGTGTTTTCCCCCAAAAAGTAGTCAGACCATAGTAGGAAATTTGGAAGACAGAGGAAGGAAAAAGTTATTCCAAATCTTAACGATCCTAACCACTGAACATTGCCATTTAAAAATGGATTCCCGAGTGGATATTTTGTAAAACAAATAACCTGACTATTTGAACCTCTTCTATAAATAGGTATTTCCAAATAAGATTTTTATGGTAGGCTATGCCTTTAGTTAGTAAAAGAATTTTCTCAATTTTTGAAGATTCTTCATTTCTTTCCACTTTGACAAGAGTAAAACATAGAGTTCTAGCATACATTTCTAAACCCAGAAAAAAGGAGGAATAACAACCCAGTCTCAGCCCATCACAGTTGGTACATGTGCATAGTATACAGCGAGGGCAGTTGGGAAGAATAAAAGAAATAGAAATACAGGAAATAGAATGGTCAGAATTTTGCAGTTGATTGGATGTAGGGCATAAGGAAGGTGGAAAGCCCAAAGATAATCAGGTTTCAAGTACGACAGGAGACTTTAAGAGATTAGGTTTTGAAATTGAAATTTCTAGATTCAAATCTTATTTCCACAGTTTATTAGCTGCCTGATCTTGGGCAATGATCTTAACCGTTGGCCCTCAGTTATCGCATCTATAAAATGGGGTAAGTTAGCACCTACTTCATTAGGCTATTGAAGGGCTTAAGAGAGAACATCCGCATAAAGCACTTAGCATAGTGCATGAGTGTTTTCCACTTTTGATTATTAGTGGTGATGCTATTTTTTAAGATAGAGAACAGAAAAAGAGGAACACAAGTGGGAAGTATTAAGGAAGATGATTTCCGCTCAGACTATCTGAGTTTGAAGTACCCAAAGGAAATGTATTCAGCAATTTCTAGAAGACAGAAATGTGGGCCTGGGATAGAAAGGGGCTCACGTGAGCCACTGCAGGAGTAAGGATGCTGGCTTTGCCATTAAGCAGCTTTGCATTCATTTTCTGACACAGTTTCCTAGATGGTCTCAAAGCTCTGAACCTATGAAAAATGTTTTCTCACCTACAGAAACTTGTGCTTGCTCATTAGAGTATGTGGCTAACCAGAGGTTTTGTGCTTTTCCACCCACTGATGTCAGGGCTGCTGCATACGTTTGTGCCTGTTGTTCACTGCTCTAGGGTGCTGGCTTGAGGGGGCAGTGAGGTGAAATCCAGCCATCATCTGGGCACCAATCCACCGGCCCTTGGTTGCATCTGAGGGGGCTGGCAGTGTTTCAGCCCTGGAAATGTTTGCCTGCCCTCCGGTAGGTGGAGCTCAGTTTTGCAAGTTAAGTCTCTGTGGAAGTTAAATTCCAAGTGGTCAGTATAATTTTCTCTTATAAGGACTTTATATTAGGTATATTGCTTAATTGTTTTTTCTTTCTTATTGCAGATCATCAATGCTGTGGTACTGCTGATTCTATTGAGCGCCCTGGCTGACCCAGATCAGTATCACTTTTCAAGTTCTGAACTAGGAGCTGACTTTGAGTTCATGGATGATGCCAGTAAGTACATCAGAGAGCAATTGTAGATATTTTGGTATTTTCAAGGGCAGGGAACCCGGCTGCCAGTTCTTCCTATTAAATTACAAATATTGATTGATAGGCCCATTTGAACTCATATTTAACTTTCTTTCCATTGGTGCAAAGCAAATCAACAAATATTTATGTGCTGCCCATGTTCTGCCTGTGTTCTAAGTACAAGAGTCTAAATGAGGTATCTTTTATTTTTCTTTTTAACATGTCATGTTAACCTGCCCAAATTATTGCTTTGTCATAGTCTTTTTACCCCTGCCTTTTGGTCTTTTGGGGAGGAGAGGGAGTAAATGGAAGGAGGGTTAAAAGGATATTGTATATCTTATTTTGTCTTCTATTGTGTTTCATTATTTACAGTTCTTCCAGGGGGTGATCATTCTACATTTTAGAAATTATGTTGCTGGTTATTTGGTGGATTTGGGGCCTTTTTCTGATAAGTAGAAACATACACGGGGATGTGAATGTGGATAGACAGGGAGAAGGCTAGACACCCAGCTCTAAGATCACAGGAACCTGAACATTTTATACTGATAGTCATGCTGTGTCCATGCTAACTGAAAGGGGCAGTGCTGTGCATATTCCAAACAAAGGTGCAAATTTATTTGTCATTGGCTTTTGGAGAACTTTAAATACATTTGAAAAAAAAAATGTGGCTGGGGCAAAGTGAGTAAGGTGGGAGAGTGGCTCAAGATGCAGGTTTAGAGATAAACTGGGAGTATTTGTTGACCTTAAACAAATAGACAGCCAGATATCTCTCCAGCAAAATGGGTTTATTCCAGAACAACGAAGAATTGAAATTTAGGACATGGGGTCTAATGGAGAACCATCTGCAAGTCCAGAGAAACAAAGGAGAGGAATGCCTGTTTATGGACTTGGGAGGGGTTGTTGTAAACAGAGAGTCCCCTGGAGGAAACTACAAGTTCAAAGTAAAGTGAATTTTCATTGCCTCAGTTATGGCCATCTCCCATTGGCTGAGCTGGCCCCGGGCAAGGAGCAATCTTTTCTTCTTCCTGCTTACTAGTAAAGTAGTATCACTTTCTGTTGAAAATGCAAGGTATGTCTCTTCCTTTTGGGGTCAGTAGTGTGTGTTGAGTGACAGGAGTGGGAGAGGTCTCCCTTCTAGCCTCCTGACTCCATTTCAAATGAGGTTTCTGTTTATTAATTTTCATGGTTCCAGAAGACACAGTGAGAATTGTGGATTTTATCCTCAGAGTGAGAAAAAGCTATTCAATGGTTTTAAGTAATTCAGTGGCTATGAACTGATGTGTTTTAAGGAGATCTCTTTCGTTGCTGAGTGGACGATGAGTTTAGGGGACTGAATGTGTGAGCACAGAAGCGGGTAGACTGGTTTTGGGGACGTTTCTCTGCAATACAGGCTACATTGGGAATGGGGATGGGGATGAGGCTGGGTTTTGGAGGTAGAATTGACAGAACTTGCTGGAATGGGCAGTAAGAGAAAGGGAGGAATCTAAGATGATACCTACTTTCCAACTTGAGTCAACTACCTGCCTCTTTATTAGGAAGAGAGAATCTGGGGTCAGGAGATGGGAATAAACCTGAGAGAGAAAACTCGATTTTGATTTAAGTGACTTAGCTTAGCATAGTCGTTAGGAATATAGGCTCTAAAGCCAGAAGACCTTAGTTACCTTAGTTTAATCCTAACCCTGCTATGTATTAAATGAGTTAATATCAGGCTAGTTACCTTGTGTGCCTTAGTTTCCGCCTCTGAAAGATAGGGATGATAATAGTATCTGCCTCATGGGATGGTTGTGATGATTAAATAAGTTAGTACGTGAAAAATGCTGAGAATGGGGTCTGGCCTATAATAAGTGTTCAGCATAGTTTACTGAATTTAGCTGTTTTACTAGCTATTCTTATTTAGATATACTGTAGTTGGAATGTGAGTTATCTTAAAGTGGAGAGTTTAAAAAGGTAGTTGGATATGTGAATTTGTAACCCAGAAGGCTAGCCTGAGGTAAATTTGAGGACAACCACCTAAAATTGGTATTTATGTTAGGGAAATAGTAAAGAAAAAAGAGAAGGGGGCCCAGGATTGAGCCCCAAAGGAGCCCCAACATTAGAGTTCAAGAGGAGGAACCTGAAAACAACTGGTAGTAAAGGGAAAACCAGGAGACAGTTCATATCCATCATCTTTCACCAACATTGCTTCCTAATATGTTCTGAGAAGTTAGGGCATTATATTGTCTTGGGGTTGGGGACCTTGTCAGACCGAGACCTAACTTCTGCTGTTACATTGTTCGTTCTCTGCATTCTGAACAACACTGTTACTCTTATGAATTCTTCTAGACAGGATAATGAGCTCCATTAATATTAAATTACTCTCTGCCTTCTTTCCCAGAGTTAAAAGACTATCTAAGCTATAAATACAAGTTTGACTGACACTCAAAAATAAATGATCTTTCACTGTTTCTAGCAGCAGGATTCCTTTTCTAAGGTAATTGAGGTTAGAAAAAGAAATTTTAAGTGATGCAGCAATGTTCTATTTGAATTGTTACGGTCCGGAATCGTCCCCCCTCAGACAGACAGAGGACACACACGATAATGCAAGTCACACAGCGAGGTTTATTTCCAGCCAGCTGGGTCCGAGTCTCTGCCCGACGCAGCGGGTTTTAACAAGGACCCCAAACACTTAAAGCCAAGGGTTTATATAGCATTTTCAAGGCACTCAGTAATTTTCCATAGCTTCAGAGAGTACAAGATAAACTACAGGACTTACATAGCTTCAAGGTGTATAAGATTAACTACAGGACAAGGAGTATAAGATAAGCTACAGGACTTGCATAGCTTCAAAGAGTATAAGATTAACTTAACTACAGGACAAGGAGTACAAGATAAGCTACAGGACTTCTGGTCTCCGTGCTGCAACTGCCCACATCCTGGAATTTACAATTAGGTTGTTTCAAGCTAGGTGCTGTTAACCCTGACCTTAAAATAGCAGTTCTCATGCTAACGGTCTCTTACAGAATCAAATAGTAATACTGCATGCCTTGTTCTAATTGCCAGAGATTAAGCTGGGTAATGACTATCTGATTCTGTAGGCTTAATTTAGCCTCAAAGGCTTGCTGGTGTTTAAGACTTTAAAATAGTAAATGTTTTGTAATGTCCTGGATAATAATTGCAGTGCATTTGAGGTTTCTTTCATATTTCACATATTTGAAAGGAATGAGAGAATAGTTAGTAATTACTTTTATTGATCATTTAAATCACACGATAAAAAGGTACAGAAGAGTGGATTATTCACTTGAGTAATTAGTTTTTTACACCAGCATCACCATAGACATGTGAGTAATGTGTTGCACTGTGACATTATGATGGCTATGATATCACTAGGTGATGGCAGTTTTTCAGCTCCATTAAAATCTTATGGGACCATCATCATAAATGTGGTCCCTCATCGACTGAAACGTCATTTGTGGAGCATGACAGTACTAGGAAACAATGAGGAACTGTCATAGATGGGAGAAAACTAAGGAGACACAACCACATGCAGTATGAGATCCTGGAATGGGTTCTGGAACAGAAAAAGGAGGAAACAGGTGAAATTCAAATAAGGTCTATAGTTTGATTAATAGTATTATACAAATGTTAATTTTCTGGTTTTGATAATTACACTCTGGTTAGATAAATTGTTACTTTTTTGATAAATTGTTACTATTAACGGAAGCAGGATGAAGGGTATACTTGAACTCTATTATTTTTTGCAACTTTCCTATATACCTTAAATGATTTCAAAATAAAAACTTAAAGAAAAAATTGTTGTTTATTGATTTAGAAGATCAAAGGATAATGTTTGAAAAACGTGTATGTGTGACATATTACTCATATTTTACTTTGAGTAGAAGTAATAACATTTTTGTAAGATTTTAAGGGAGTGGCAATGAGCTATAACAGGAAATGTCGGTACTATGCATAATACCAAACAGCAGATTATCCAAATTAATTTCTGATTAATTTTGCAGATTTGTCTGTCTAGTCAAACTTATTTTATTCATTGGGTAGACACACCTGGCCTGAGGAAGGAAATGGCCATAAAAATCGTTAAGTCTTAATGGTTACCCATATATGATCACCAGATTTAGGAAAAGAAACCATTGCATATAGTGGAGAAAAGATGGGCTTTTCAATAAATGGTTCTGAGTGAAATCAATGAGAAGAAACAGATACTTCAAAGGCGACATGCATATGACCGATAAGCAGATAAAAATATTCTCCGCATTGTTAGTTATAAGGGAGATGCAAATTGCAAGCTCAGTAGTGAATCATGGCCCCCCTCCAAAATGGCTAACATTAACAGAACTGACAATAAAACCTGCATGTGGTACAACCAGAATTCTCACACTGCCGTTGGGAGTGTAAATCATATGACCACTTTGGGAAAAACTAAGGCTAAGTAAACGTCTACCCTATGACCCAGAAGTTTCACTCCTAGAAATGTACCCCACAGAAATGAATGCTTGTGCCCATCATAATGTTACTGGGAGTGACATTTTTCTTCCATTCTTGTCTTCTTGAAGGAAAGAATTCAGTCAAGAGAAAGAATTAAGGGAGTTGCAGAAAAGCAAAGTTTATTAATTAGTAAGAAAGTCCACTCCAAAACGTGGAGCAGGCTGACCGAGAAGACAGGGAAGCAGCCTCTCCTCACTTACTGCGTGAGAATTGTCTTTCCCTCTCCCTCTCCAATATCTCTCATTCTCCCAGCTAACGTGCCCCATACTCCCTACTTGCTCCCAAGGTCGTTTGAGCTCATGGAAATAGCCACGAGAAGCTGGGTGTACATTCTGATAAGCAGGATGTTTTCCCATCCCTCTCCAGCATTTTTCCTTCTTCTTGCTTTAGGGGCAGGTGTGAGCCTGCTATCCTGCTGAGCTAGTTGTTTTGTGTCCGCCTTTGTTTATAATATCCTGCAGAGCAGGATATCTGTGACCTAAGTAATAGCAGCTGCAAGGGGCCTCCTAACTGAGGCTGGTTCCCTCCTTCTGCTCATTTCTACCTTTCTACCTACTTTATCAATAAGCCGTGAATAAAAATGGTCAGTGGCTTTATTTATAATAGCCAAAAGTTGGAAACAATACAGGTTTCCACCAGTGGTAGAATGGGTAGGTATGGAGTGATCATAGATGAAACAGTATAGGCAAAATAGGTGATGGGGATTCATTATACTTCTCTGTGTATTCTTATATGTTTCTGTGTATGTTTGGAAGTTTTGATAATAAAAACTAAGCAATAGAAAAAAAAACACAGGATGATCAGCTGGGGCTTTCCATAATGGCTATTGGCACCACTGAGCAGCTCTCCTTGCACTGTGCTAAAAGGGCCCCAGGCTACCTACCTGCTCTCTATTCACAAACCCACAAACAAGCGTGGCAGTCTGCACAACTTGTCCCCTTGTGCATACTCATAAAGATCCCAACAGTCTTGAGGAAATAGATTATACGTAGGCAACAGCAAGGGAAACTGAGCCATAGGAACCACCTGACTCTTTATGCTCATCCGCACCCTTCCCTCCTTCCATTTATCTTGTAAATCACATGGCTCAAAAGTTTGCATATTCTACACCTTGCTCATTTTCTTAAAAGGATAATCCAATGAATATTTATTTTCTAGGAGATCTTTTTACAAAGATGTAGATGTATGAAGACCACTAGGGATAGTGAAGTAACTTGGATAAGCAAGGCCAGCTGTTACTGTCCCTAGACCTGAAGGAGAAATGGGAGGGAGGCTGGGGTTACTGGAGCTGGGAATGTGTGAGTCATACAGTTAACCTCTTCATAAGAAGTGGTGACCTTTGGTCTAGGGCCATAGCCAACCCAGGGCAACCTGATAGCCAGAGGTAGCCTGGCTCTCTATTCTCATCCCTCTCTCTAATCTCTGGGCTCCTCACTAGCTGAACTCAATTAAAGCCAGAGGGTAAGGGAACCCTGTTGATAGCCCACACAGGTCAACCTCCTGGAGCAGAGAACTGGATGGTGAAAAGTGGATTTGGAAAGACAAATGGAAGACCTCATAGAATCATTCACCTACTTATCCGAATGTTCTACTTAACCAAACTATTTTGCCTGGTGTACATTTCCCTACTTTGCCTACGAGAGTACCATGAAAAAGTTTGCTTTATGTCTTAAAAATTAGCAACATTAAGCCTGCAGAGTCCCTTGATTTGTTTGAGTCCCTAAGTTTGCCAGGTTGAGTAAGAACTAAATTAGCTTAGGTGTCCAGTGCTGCTCCTCCTTTGCTCTTTCCTCATCTGCTGCTTCTCTGATGATTCATTTTGTTGTTTGCATTTGCATTTTAATGTTTTTGAAATCAGAATGTGATTTACAATTTAGCATAGATTTACCATGAGGATCATTTTTTTTCTCCAAATTTTTATTTTGGAAAAAAGAAAACCTTTCAGAAAAAGTTCATGTATGATGAACACCAGTCTGCTTTTTCATTAACAATGGATTACCTTATTCTTTATAGAATTATCTCTTATTAAATATTGACTAGATATAAAACAGTATTTGTAAAACATATCAAATAATGGTGCTACAAGTACTTGTGCACCCACTACTTGATTTAAGAAATTGATTTTGGGGGAAGCCAATTGGCTCAGTTGGCTAAAGCGCAGTGCTCATGGCACCAGGGTCGCCAGTTCAATTCCCACATTGGCCAGTGAGCTGCGCCCTCCACAACTAGATTGAAAACAACAACTGGACTTGCAGCTGCTGACCTGTGCCCTCCATAACTAGATTGAAAACGACTTGATTTAGAGTTGATGGGTCCTGGAAAAACATTCTGCTCTCCAATATTCCCCCCCCAAAAAAATTTTTTTTTTTAAAGAAAGAAATTGATTTTCACCTTACTTTCCAAAGAGCCCTACATGTCCCTTCCTCATTGCATATCTTTTCCTCTGACCTCAAAGATCCCACTCTTCTGAACTGTTTCTCATTCCTTTGCTTTTCTTCATAGACTTACCATGTACATTTATATCACTAATTGATCTGTTTAATTTTCATGTGCTTGAATTTTATATAGTGGATTCACACGGTATGCTTTCTTCTGAGACTGGGATATTCAGTTTTACTGTGTGTTAATGAGAAAATTATTCAGACATGTATTAAAGATGGTAAAGAAGACTTTATTCAAGAGGGACTACAGCAATAGGGGACAGAGACCGGGCTCAACTCCCACTCCAGCAAGCACAAGATTTATAACCAAGAAGCAGGGTAAGGGGTCAGCGGATAAAAAATTACTAAGAGGAAACATCAAGGCTACGGAGATTTTTTTTTTTAACTTTTATTTTAAGTGTTCTTCCAGCCGCCCCAAGGCTAGGGAGATTATTGCTAGACAAATTCAAATGGGGTTCTTGCTTAAGGTACGCCAGGGTGATAAGTTCTAGAGGGTTGGGGGGTAAGAATTTGATCAGATAGCAGAGTGACCAGATACCAAGTGTGAGGGATTTTCAATAAATTGTCTCATGATTCGTGCCAAAGCTGGACTAAATGGGCCAAGGACAGGGCCCAAGGTGTTTGGGCAGAGGAGAGAGTCTTTGTTGTCTACATCTAACTGAGAACACCTAATCTGCTTCTGGCATCCAACTGCAAGGGAATCTGGAAAATTTAGATTTTAGCTTTTTCTAGCCTGTGCCAAATAGGAAGACACGTTAGAAAGAAGGAATGAATGCATAGTGCCAGCTCACCATGTCCCCAGCAAATATGTTTAAGTGTATGGTAAGGCTAATCCTAGCCTTCTTTTTCAGAAATCTTCCATGCTTTAGCATCAACTTGTCTAGGTCTCAGGAAATCCTGTTGTGTTTTGTGTGACTATGTTAAATTAATCTGGTTACATCATTTTTTTTAAATGCCTTTATTTAGGTATAGTTTATATACCATAAAATTTACTCTCTTTAAAGTACAATTCAATGATTTTTCATAAATTTACAGAGATGTGCAACCTTAAAAAAAATGTCTAATTACAACTTATGCCTTTCTACTTAATGCAAATCCTCTTTAGTGGCCCACAGTAGTGTTTCCAAAATTTTCCATGTAAATCATGGATGTCTTTTATTAAATTTATTTTATTTCCTTCGCTTTAGGTTTAGTCACACATTGGTTCTCCAGTGAACATAATCACAAAAATCTAAATGCTGTTTATTGGTTTGGTTTTCTATTGTTATATAAGCAACCTTTATGAGACTTAATTATGTCAATATAAATATCCCAACATAAAAGTGTGGTTGGCAGGAGCTAATTTCCTTATTTTAGAGAGTGAGGAGTTGAGAGAGATTCCCTGAAGTTGACGTAATTACCTAGTTAACCCTTCCTAAATTTTTATAGCTTATTTTAAATCTTTAGGCCATACAACATGGATGAACCTTGGAAACATTATGCTAAGTAAAAGAAACCACAAAAGGTCACATACTGTATGATTCCATTTATGTGAAATGTACAGAATAGGCAAATTCAGAGAGACCAAAAGTAGGTTAGTGGTTGCCAGTGGCTGGAGGGATGGGAGAATGGGGAGTGCCTGCTAAGGGTGCGGGAGTTCTTTTTGGGAGAACAAAAATATTCTGGAATTAGTGGAGGTGGCTGTACAACTTTCTGAATATACTAAACGAAACCAGTGAATTTTACATTTTTTTAAATGGTGAATTTTATGGCATGTGAATTATATCTCAACAGAAACATTTTATGAGGGAAAATAAGACCCAGCCCAAATAACCATGTCCTTTGATAAATTCTTTATTATTCCTCTTGGATGAAAATAATATTGCCTGCTCTGAAGTCCCCTAGCTCTTCATTTGTTATCTCCTACTGAATATTTACCTCTCTTCCTAGTAGATGCTAAGCGTCTGAGAACAAAGATTATATCCTGTTAATCTTTGCAGTGCCACAATGTTTATCCCATGTGTCATGCAGGGTGTCATGCAGGGTTTCAGCTCCCGCTCCCCACGGAAGAACGCAGGACATGGTGAGGCCAAAAAGGAACACCAACGGAGCCATAGATAAGGGAGTCATACCACTATATTCTTGCTGGCGGCCTATATTCTCCCTGGTGGCCTATATTCTCGCTGGTGGACGGGCGAGACACCCGAAATAGGATCCACACGATCCGCCCGTCTGCTTTTCTGCCGGCCAACCAAACCAACCAGCCAGCGCAGCCACGGCAGTTACATCAGCAGCCAATTGGCCAATTGGCTACAGCCAATGGCCAACCACCACCCGAGCCAGCAACCCCGCAAACACACACAAGGCCGAGAGCCCGGAAACTGCTCTCTGGGACTCTGTCCCCACACCATGATACATGAATCTATTGAGTATTCATGAAATGAATTTTGGGTTTAAGAATAAAGTTATAAATTAGCAAGTTACAAAAAACTCTTCTGTATGAATATACTTCAATAAAAAATTATGAACAATCATCACACACATTCAAAAAGTATATTAGAACCTTCCTCCTGTTTTAGGGGAATAAAATTATGCCGTATTTCTCCCCCCCCCCCTCTTTTTCCGGCCCACCACTGCTTACCCCCTCTCCCTCTGGTTTAAGCCGTTATTTTCTCTGGTCGGCTGCTTACAGCAGCTCTCACAGCTGGCCGCTCACGATGGCTGCCGGCCACTCCAGGCAGCCCGTGGCAGCCCACGGCAGCCCACGGCAACCCAGCTCCAGGGAGAGCTGTTGTTCACAACCTTAGCTGTAGAGGGTGCAGCTCACTGGCCCAGGTGGGAATCCAATCGGCAACCTTGGCGTTAGGAGCATGGCGCTCCAACCACCTGAGCCACTGGCCGGGCCCGCCTTATTTCTTATTGTTCCCTAAGCTTTTAGTCTTAGAATGTGAGACCCCTGGAATAGGTACTTGAACATGAGTTTTCTGTTTGCCCCCGTGGGGTTTGAGGACTCTGTAGTTTGCTCTGAGTAGTTCATACCATTGCTATGAATTCAGCTAAAAATTATACTTCTCTAGACATAATGGTGAGAATATACACCAAATACTGTTTGTTTTCATGCACCATAGTGCCAGAAATTACAGAAAATTGAGACATAAGAATGACTAGGCAAGGATGATGTGGGAACATAAATCAGGTAGTTAGCTAGCTAGCTACAAGTTTTATGGGACGGAAACAAATCCAAGAAATAGAAGAGAAAGTAGAATTAGAAAGAGATTTCAGGGAACTCCTTTATGTGCCTATTCTGTTTCAGTGATAGTTTGACTTGAGTATCTGGAAACATTTTCTAATTATGCCTTTTGTGGCCTGTAGTATAGCTTTTTATAGGATCCTTTTCAAATTAGAACTGCATTATTAAGGCAGGAATTTAATTTAGGAAAGCATGTGAAGCCAGTGTGCTCTCTGACTGGGTTTGTGGAGCTACTGTGCAAAGACTAAGTAAAGGATATTCCTGTCACTGACCAGTACTATTACTGATTGTAAAAATCCCATTTCTTCATTTGCCTGTGACATAATTAAAAGGAATGAATTTTAATTCCTTAGAGTAGTTCTCATGTTTATCATGATATGCTACACATTATTTCAGGAGAATAAACATGTGCCAAGAGATAGAATGTACTATATTAGCCCATTTTATATTACCTACTCGGTGTTTTTATTAGATTTACACTTTGGTTCTACCTAAGTTATCTCATATGCTTGTCATATATTCAGTCTCTTCAATGTGGTTAAATAATTACTTATCGGAACAGAAGTTTGAATATTTCATCATCTCAAATTAACATTTTTTATGGTAAATAGTATCTCATTGAGTGGTGATAGGATACTTTATTTTATGAATTTCATTTTATTTGTACCTTTCAATTTCTCCCGAGTTTCATATTTTTTGAAAAACGTGGAAGTTTAAAATCTTTTCATGATGGGCCGGCCCGGTGGCTCAGGCGGTTAGAGCTCCATGCTCCTAACTCCGAAGGCTGCCGGTTCAATTCCCACATGGGCCAGTGGGCTCTCAACCACAAGGTTGCCAGTTTGATTCCTCGAGTCCCGGTGGGCAGCGCCCCCTGCACCTTTGAACACGGCACTTTGAGCTGAGCTGCCACTGAGCTCCTGGATGGCTCAGTTGGTTGGAGCACATCCTCTCAACCACAAGGTTGCCGGTTCGACTCCTGCAAGGGATGGTGGGCTGCACCCCCTGCAACTACCAATGGCAAATGGACCTGGAGCTGAGCTGCACCCTCCACAACTAAGATTGAAAGGACAGCAACTTGACTTGGAAAAAGTCCTGAGAGTACACACTGTTCCCCAATAAAGTCCTGTTCCCCTTCCCCAATAAGAAAAAAAAAAAAAAAAAAGTCTTAAAAAAAAAAACCTTTTTAAGATTATGTGAGATTTAGTTCTGGAGTGGTGGGTTTTTTTCAGAATAGGACATGTAATTCTCATTAAGATTAGTTTGTTATATTAATACTTTATATTAATAAAGGCTATATTAATATTTTTATTTTTGGAATAAAGCTTTGAGTTTCCTTGCTTGTTTACCTGTGTCTTTTAAGATCTATGAGGTAGTCAAAGAATATCCTGTAATGGGTTGGCTTCCATAAAATTAATTGTTTTCATTATAAAATATGCTTGTACACAATTTGGAAACCATCAAAGTAGACAAAGAAGAAAATAATAAACTTCTGCCTGAGTTTAAGTTTCAGAGATTGCTGTAAATTCTACTAGGCTTTGCACATAATAAGTGCTTATTCATGTCCAGTTCCTTTTAGGGCGACCACAGGATTTTCCCAGCACTTTGACCCCCAATATATTGCATTTAATCCACTTCCTTCACAGCTAGGTATCATACTGACTCTGGGGTTAGACTTCTTGGGTAGACTATCTCATCGACCATTCACTAGCTGGGTAACCTTGGGCAAGTTACTTGCCTTCTCTTAGTCATCTTTTTCTTCTCTAAAGTGGGGATATAATAATAGTACCTACCTCTTAAGCATTGTTGTAAGGATTAAATGAAATAACAGTGTGTAGTTCACTGAGGAAAAAAAGCACATTTATAAATGGGGAAAAGAGAAAGTTGACAACGTACCATATTTCCCCGAAAATAAGACCGGGTCTTATATTAATTTTTGCTCCAAAAGATGCATTAGGGCTTATTTTCAGGGGATTTCTTATTTTTTTCATGCACAACAATCTACATTTACTGTATTTGCCCGAAAATAAGACCTAGCCGGACAGTCAGCTCTAATGCGTCTTTTGGAGCAAAAATTAATATAAGACCTGGTATTAGATTACATTATGTTACGTTACATTACATTTCTTTACCTTTATCTTTACCTTTACCTTACACCTGGTCTTATAGTAAAATAAGACCCGGTCTTATATTCATTTTTGCTCCAAAAGACGCATTAGATCTGATTATCTGGCTAGGTCTTATTTTCGGGGAAACACAGTATTCATGTACAACAATCTACATTTATTCATGTACAAAAATCTACATTTATTCAAATACAGTTATATCATCTTCTTCTGGAACATGGTCATAAGTCTCCAAACCCCGAATTCTGGCTTGAATTTCTTGCAACTTCGTTTCCTGTAGAACCATTGGCCCCAATCTCTCATATCCAGCAATAGAGCTCTCCTTAAATGAGCACTTCTTGTCCATGTAGACTGCTCATAGTGCATTGGCAACACAGCTGTCAGTGATTTTATTCCATGAATTCTTCACCCAAGTCATGCCCTCTTGCAGGCTAGGCTTCACAAAGTTTCCACGTTGATTTCTCTCCATTCTATTTTCAATGTAGTCATTGATTTCCATGCACAAATGGTCCCTGAATGACTTGTTTATTGCAACATCAAAAATCGAGATAGGCAGTCATTCCTGTGGGAATTATTATTTGATCTATTATCTCTGCAAGGAAGGTCTTCGTGTCTTGAGCACAGTGAGTGCTGGCTGAGTCAGACTAGCAGACCTCTTTGGCCACCTCACAAAACAAGTGGCAGCATTAAATCGACCAATGCCCATATAACTGCTTGTGTGCACAAGGCTTTTTCGGTTTCAAGAACATAAATGCCTGAAACACATTCAACCTTATCTTTCTTGCCCTTAGTGATGATTAGAGGTGGGGCTTTCTTTCCATCCAGACTAATTGCCAAAGTACAGGTAACAACGTGCACTTTCGTAACTAGTGGGGGAATGTAGATTGACGAGGCACCCCTCTGACCAATTGTCGTTTGAGATCCTTGGCCCATAAACACTGCAGTTTCATCCATAGCACTCATGTTGGAGAGTTGGTATTTAGAAAAGTCGATGCCATCAACAAAGGACTTGAATGCAAGTGCATGTTTAATAATTTCAGTATCTTCTAGCTTGAACAGTGTTGTTGATCTTAGAGACAGTTGATATCGCTCAAGGAAGCCATCCAGCCAGTGTTGTGATGCTTTGAATTCTTCTGGGGATATTTCTAACTGTGGTGCCATTGCAATTTGCCATTGTGGGCAAATGCTTGAATATCAGCCCTGCACACAACCAAAACCTTTGCTGTCCTGTCAGCAGTCCATTCACAGATGATGTCTT
Organism: Rhinolophus ferrumequinum; assembly: GCF_004115265.2. Lineage (NCBI taxonomy): Eukaryota > Metazoa > Chordata > Mammalia > Chiroptera > Rhinolophidae > Rhinolophus > Rhinolophus ferrumequinum. The sequence continues at coordinate 39,765,611 of NC_046297.1, forward strand.
CCAGCTCAGGAAATAATGGTTGCCCACCTGACGTGATCCACACTTGCTCTTCTTAGCATTTCCCTCGTCCACCTGTTGACTGAGGTTATCGTACTCTGCTTGCCATTTTCTGACCATTCGGAGATCCAACTTCTCTTTGCAGAAAGCCGTAAGATTCTTGGCCCGGGAGCCCTCCATGATTCCTTTCTTGTACTCAACGGAATAGCTTTCTTTTTGCACTCATCTTGTCTGGGGGTCAAAATATTATTCCCTTTAAATCTACCATTTAATCAAGTGTTAATTGAAGACTTACAAGACAGGAGTGGCAACAAAAATGATGACAGTTAAGAATGATGGTCCACACAAAAGCGACGAAAAATTGCAGGCACCAAAATTTAGAAAACGTGTCTTTATTTCACACGAGTGCATTAAGTACGTCCATTACAACACACGATGTATTGAATTATGAAGATTCACATTAGACACAGCGATGTCTGTTCGTTATCAAGTGCACACGTTATTCATGTGTGTGTCTATACTCTGATTGGTCATTCGGCAATAAGTCTCGAGTTCATCTGTTTACATAGGTGTTTACCTCTCATCCAAAGGCACCCGCTTGGGAATTTACAAATACTTATATATATATTTTTTCTTCTCCCCTTTCTTTTGCCCTCCCCCTCCCCCATTCTGGTTCAAGCCGCTGTTTCTCAGTCTAGTTGTGTAGGACACAGCTCCCTAGCCCATGCTGGTATTATGAGCTTTGCGCTCCCCCCAGCTGAGGCAGTCGGTCGCCAGTCGTGGGTCGGCTGCTCACAGCAGGTCACGGCAGCTCTCACCAGCTGCCTGCCGCTCACGCTAGCCACTGACTGCTCATGGCAGTGCATGGTAGTCCGCGGAAGCACACAGCAGCTCATTGCCAGCCACTCACACTGGTTGCCGGTCACTCAGGGCGGCACACGGTAGCCCATGGCAGCACAGAGCAGCCCACAGCAGTTTACACCAACCTCTGGCTGCTCAGCTCCAGGGAGAGCTGTTGTTCACAATCTTGGCTGTAGAGGTGCAGCTCACTGGCCCATGTGGGAATCGAACCGGAGACCTTGGTGTTAGGAGCACAGCGCTCCAACCATCTGAGCCAACAGCCTGCCCTTAATTATAATTTATATTGTCATTTATTTTAATTATTAATGTCAATAATATTTATTCATATTTAATTATATATTAGTATTATTTTATAATTCAATATGTCTGTTGTGTTTTGCAACGGACGTACTAAATATGGCTGTCTGGCTAACGATCTTAACTAGGGCTTATTTTTGGAGTAGGGCTTATATTACGAGCATCCTGAAAAATCATGCTAGGGCTTATTTCCTGTTTAGGTTTTATTTTCGGGGAAATCTGGTATATTCCATTGTAGTCATAGCTTTCTGCAGGGGAAAGAAAATGAGCCTAATACCCTCTTTGCTTCGTATGCAAATGACAGCACAAGAATGCATATATGTGTGTGCTTCTTAGTATAAACAGAGGCTTTCCCTTTGCATTTAAGGAACTTAAAATGCATTTAAGTTTATGCATGTAAGGCCATGTAAGATTACTAAGAGATATACATGAAATTTCTTTGTATGTACCTCTTCCCTCACAGAGGGAAAAGGAAAGTTAATTTAGCATTGAAATTATAAAATAAGCTATAAAATATGTATGTATCCTGAAAGAAATCATGATCTTTTATGAACTAATCATCTTCGGAGGCTGTTAACAACCTTAATTTTTTGTTTTCTTTTAGAGAATCAAATTTTTACTCCTTTAATAAAAATCATCAGCATCATTATAAATTTATTGCGTTAAATCTATACACCAATTTGAGGAATCCTCATTTTTTTAAGATGGCAACCTGTCTACCTGTCTTTGTTGACATCTGCATTCTGTCCTGGAATGTACTTTTAACTGTGCTTCTGTTTGTAAATATCCTGCTTAAAATGTTCTCTCATCTCTGAAGCTGAGGATACAGAGAGGATGGTTCTAAAACTAGAATACTTTCCTTTGGAGAAATAACCTATAGGAAGTGGCAGCCAGGTTGGTTCATGGTCATTATTCAAAGTGTAAGTCAACGGAGCATAGTATAGTAGAAGGAGCCAGAGACTGAAATCATAAAAGCAAGATTAGTCAGAGTTCAGCCTTTGATGCGAAGGCTCTCAACAAGTTACATAATCTGAGCCCTAGTTTCATAATCTGTTCTGTGAGAACAATAACATGTACCTCAGAGTTAAGAAGACTAGATGAGTTATGTGTGAAATGTTTTGGAAACTGTCAGCACTGTACAGATACTTTACCTCAAGGGTTTTTGTGCTCTGTTAGCTAGCGATAACCCCCCACACATTACCTTTAGAAACCCAGTCATACCATACTTTTAATCAGAATCTCCTAAAGATATGGAAACATGGCCTCTTGAATAAATGTTCAGTTTGTACTACTTTGACATAGGTATTGTTTTATTAGGTTGGTGCAAAAGTAATTGCAGGTTTTGCAATTATTTTTAACCTGTTAAACCACAATTACTTTTGCACCAACCTAATAGATCAGCACTGTTCAATAGAAAAATAGTACAAGCACAATATGTAACTTTAAATTTTCTAGTAGCCACATTAAAAGAGGTTAAAAGAAACAGGCGAGATTAACTTTAGTATTTTATTTAACTCAGTACATCCAAAATATAATTTCCATATGTAATCAATGTAAAAATTAATGAGATATTTTACGTTCCTTTTCTGTACTAGGTACTTGAAAGCTGGAGTATATTTTAATCTTACAGCACATCTCAATTCAGACTGCCCTCATTTCAAATGCTCAATGTCCACGTGTGACTGGTAGCTACTATATTGGGCATCTGTCCCCTTCTTGATGTTGGTTTTGTAGCAATGAACAAGATATAGAAAAGTCCTTTCTCCCAGGAAGTTTCCTCCTGCAGAGGGAGACAGACAATACACAAACAAATATGAATAAGATAATAGTGATATGTGCCATAAAGAAAATACAATAGTAATGTGGGGGAGTGCCTGGGAAGGACAGTAACTCGGGGGTGTTGACATTGAGCTGAGACCTGAGTGGTTAAAAAGGCAGAGCTTATCATGTGAAAATACGAGTGACATTTCTTCTAGTCTGTGGGAACTTCCCTAAGGTGGGATGATCTTACTGTGTTTAATGACCTAAGTGGTATGGCTGGATTAGCGTCAGCTAGAAAATGTGGGATGAGGTGAGACGAGATTGGAGAAGGCCCGGTCTAGGATAAACAGACGTGAAGTCCATGATAAGAGTTGAGGAGGAAAAAAAAAAGAAACTGAGATTTTATATTAAATGAGATGGGAAGCCAGTGGAGGGTTTTAATAGGGGCAGTGAGACACATACATGAGTTCATAAAATACAAGGTAGACAACTTGTATGTTAAAAAAACCAAAAACCTATTATATATATAATTCAATGGACCAGAAGACCAGACTTTTCTTTATATGTCTGTAAGCAGTCTTCCCCATTTTTGAAATAAACTATTGTGTAAATCAATCTTTTATTGATAGGCATTTATATGATTTAGGGAGAACCTTTTTTGAGCACTTTCATAAAGTATCATCTTCTCAAATTCCAAAGGAACTCTGGTGGTTTACTCCTTATAAAGTTTTTTGCTTATAATTGCTTTATAAACAAAGTACCTTTTTGGAGAGACTGAAAAAAATGTGTCAACAATGGCTCTATTACTGATTGTTTCTTTTTAACCTTTGGCAGACATGTGCATTGCTATTGCAATTTCTCTTCTCATGATCCTGATCTGTGCAATGGCTACTTATGGAGCATACAAGGTAAGCAGCTTTGAAATAAGCTGGGCCTTTTTCTCGGTCCCTTACACGGGTAATCTGTGTAGTTATCTGTCAGGAGTAAGAGGTATCATTCTCAGTTTTCTTTAAGAATCTTTGGAAGTTTCAATCTCTTGCTAATACTGCATGGTGCGAGGAATTCAATATCTGAGCCTTGTTTGTTGACTTCTTCTATTTGGCTTGCCAGTTGCCATCATGACCTGGTTTAATGAATTGCTATTCCTCCATTTAACTTCAGATTAAGAAAAGGTTTCTCTGAATTAAAAATTACGTTTTATAATACCGAACACATTAACAACATATTTTCTTTTATGTTTAGCAACACGCTGCCTGGATCATCCCATTCTTCTGTTACCAGATCTTTGATTTTGCCCTGAACACCTTGGTTGCAGTCACTGTGCTGGTTTATCCAAACTCCATTCAGGAATACATACGACAGCTGGTATGTGGCCGCCCGATTACTGAGGGAAACCTGGTTAAGTAAGATGTATGGAGGTATTCAGATAGACGTGTGCATATATAATTTATGGATTGTTAACTTGCATCTGAATTAGTGACTGGCGATTTTTGAGTGTTATCTTGAAGATAGGGATTTTGGTTTATTAGAAAGTGCTTTTGGAAAAATATAACCTGAGATAAGGTGGAAAATTAGATACCATACACCTACCTAACATAAGCGAGTTACTAATTGTCTTATTTTTGTAAAATGCAATTTACTCAATTATCAGGAAAGGATAGCTTTTTGCCTCTGTGTTTTACAGAAAAGTGGAACTCAATGGTATACTGTGTCACAAACTTACTTGACCATAGAACCCTTTCTTCCCTAAGCATCTTTTTGGGATTAGTTTTATGTCAAATGTCCTTTGTGACGATATATGTGAATATCGATGACTGGGTATTAAGAAATTTATGGAGGGTATGAGATTAGACACAGAATGTTTCTGTGTCTTTATGTTTTTTAAACTGTGAATATGTCTTAAAATTCAGTTTCTTCAAAATCTTAGAATGTTTTAAATGGAGACAATGTTCACTCGTTGGAGATTTTAATAGTAGTTTCTGAACGTGGGGGAAGGAGCAGTGTTTTTCTGGGATGGGAGAGAAGAGACTGGGGATTTGATGTGACAGCGGAGGCCAAGAAATTCAGTGGGAAAGAGGGGGTGGAGGGAGAGGAGGAAATGTGGCAACAGAAGTTTGTGATCTTGTGGCATCATGCCCAGGTCACGTAACTCTTACTCTGCAGACCTAGAACGAAAAGCCTGTAGTGTTTAGCTCCTTAGAAGTATCTGGGTTGTTATTGTGGGTGTCAGGGTGTCATTCTCTTTAGTAATAGCTTCTCTTTGTTTTAGAAAACAGGTCCATGTTTTGATAGAACATTGTTTCAAGAAAATTTTTGTGTCTTTGTTTTCCATGTGCTGATTTTATATATTACCCCTGTGGTACAGCCAGGTGTTGGTGCATGAGGGGGTTTATATATGATGAGTAGGTTGTACAAAACCCTTTGTCTTTAAGGACTTGTGTTTTGACTCTGTAACGATGGCCTGGGCTGGAATCCTAAAATCAACTCTGCAAGTGTGGAGGAAGCATGATGTCAACATAGCCTGTCATGGGATCGGGCTGGGAAGGGGTGGGGTTGAGTACGGAGATACTAAGCAAGCCACATGGCAGCCTCTGACTATGTGAATAGCATACCGTGTGCTACAGCCCATAGATGCAGAGACTGAGAGGGAGCATAGAGCCTGCTAGGCAGGCAAGCGTTTAGAACAGAGGGTACTACCTAGACCAGGGGTGCCCAAACTTTTTTCAACTTTTTTCACCAAGGGCCATATGCGGTAACATACACAAACAGCTGGATCACTCACTCGAGGTGAAGTACGTATTGCCTCACCTGGTTTATTTAAGTAAACTAAATATATTTTTGGAATTTGCTGCGGGCCAATTAAAAATGGATTGCGGGCCGCAGTTTGGACACCCCTGACTTAGATTTTCTGTTATATCCTACTGTGTTCAGTCATTTGCTCATTTGCTTTAGAGCCGCTAGTAGCAAAATGATAGTATTGGTGATGCTGACAGTAATCGTAACATCAGTTTTTAAAAAAATCGCCATCTACTTTTATTTGTAATTACAAACCAAAAATACAAGTGCATATCTTCCATGTGTTCTATGTCAAGATCAGTCTGGGCTGAAAAAGTGAGGCTTACAGATTCTCGCAATGCCTAAGACACAGTAGTGAAAGAAAGTTCCTTCAAGTTCCACTGATTTTTGAGGCCCTTGCTGACAAGTGGAGATGTAATGAGTCTGGAGAGATGATTATCTGAGATGGCTGTGGGAGAACACCCACTTCATTTGAATGCCTTTTCTGTTTATGTGGAGTCTTGTAAAATGCAGTTAAAATAAGTTGTGCATGTGTTTTTATAAGTCTTAACTAGACTTATAGAAACCACCCTCACTTTTCTGGGGGGAAGCACATGTAAAGATCTTTGTTTCTACTTTAATCCTTTTTTTTTTTAGACACAGAAACAATATATTTCATGTTGGTCTTGTGAACATCAACTAGTTTTATTCTTTTTTTTTTTTTTTTTTTTTTATTGGGGAATGGGAACAGGACTTTATTGGGGAACAGTGTGTACTTCCAGGATTTTTTCCAAGTCAAGTTGTTGTCCTTTCAATATTAGTTGTGGAGGGTGTGGTTCAGCTTCAAGTTGTTGTCCTTTCAGTCTTAGTTGTGGAGGGCGCAGCTCAGCTCCAGGTCCAGCTGCCGTTGCTAGTTGCAGGGGGCACAGCCCACCATCCCTTGCGGTAGTCGAACCGGCAACCTTGTGGTTGAGAGGACACACTCCAACCAACTGAGCCATCCGGGAGCTCAGCGGCAGCTCAGCTCAAGGTGCCGTGTTCAATCTTAGTTGCAGGGGGCGCTGCCCACCATCCCTTGCGGGACTCGAGGAATTGAACCGGCAACCTTGTGGTTGAGAGCCCACTGGCCCATGTGGGAATCGAACCGGCAGCCTTCGGAGTCAGGAGCACGGAGCTCTAACGGCCTGAGCCACCGGGCCGGCCCAACTAGTTTTATTCTTGCACGTTAGGCTCAGTACTCAGAAACCCTTCCAGGCTCCAAGGGACTAGTTTTGTGAGCTGATCACAAAGAGTGACTTAGATTTTGTTTCTTAGGTATTTCACCCAAAGTGAAAGGAGGCGCTGAAAATCACCGGGTGCTGTTCACCTGGGCAGGAGGAGCCAAGCACATGAGTCGCGGGTGTTCTTCCTTAACATTTGGAACTTCTTTGTTGTGTCTCAGAATACTGCTAATGTGGAATGCAAACCCATATTTGGTATGGGCTGATGAAGAAGAGATAAAAGGTGGCAGCACACACTGGGCTGCCTCCCTGCACACTTACCTCTGCCAGTTAAATGCAGGACTCCAGTCAGTGCTTGCGGGTGTTTCATGGTGAGGCCCTGGGCCTCCCACTACCCTTAGTAGCAGATTTTGATCTTTCTGAAAATGTTTCCTTTGACTTAGTAGTTAATCAGTATGGTCAGATGGTAGGATTTAATTGTTTTTTTTTTTTTTTTTAATGCTGCGAATACCTACTAGTATAAAAGATTCTGCTCTTTGAGAAGTAGCATCAACAAAAATGCTCTGTATAAAGAAGACACTACTGATATTTTCTCCCCCGTGCCCTGCACAAGCCCTTTAGAATGGTCCAGAACTTGCTGAAAATCCAAACATCAGAGATATATAAAGACTACTTACTGACTTTTAACTTTTTATATAGTAGGAAGGCAGAGTTATGTTTTCAGGTCTCACTCATGAATCTTCCTCTGATTTTTCTTTTCAGGAGTTATTGCCTGATATATGAACAGACTAGCCTCTGCTCATCACACCGTTTATCGCTTTTCATCAGTAGAGGCAGGCTAGAAATTTTGTAGTGGTCTTTAATAACTGTCTGCTTTAACTAATTGTTTTTTGATAAACATATCTGAATAATGCCTAAGGAATATAATCCTGAATGATTTGCTAATAAGACACTTGTCTTTTGCAGCCTCCTAATTTTCCCTACAAAGATGATATCATGTCCATGAATCCTACCTGTTTGGTCCTTATTATTCTTCTGTTTATCAGCATTATCTTGACCTTTAAGGTAAGAATGAAGATTTTACTCATTGCCTAAATATTATTAAACATATTCATGTATGCCAAAGAAATAAACAAACTACAGTCATCTCATTATCTTGCTTTAGATAGCTGAACTGCTTTTTGATTTCCTAATAATTCTGTTGCTTCTCTTACCTGTGTGAGAGATAAACTCTAACCAACTTCCATAGGCCAATCAAAGGTTATTCCAAAATCTGTTAGAATGAGAATAAATTAATACAATGTTATGCATTACATAGTATATACTATATGCTGCAACATTCATTACAATGTTTGTTACTAATTTTTAAAATGCAATATATTCTGAACATTCTATAACAATCTATTATATGAATTTATCATTTAATAAATTACTTATTGTTGGACATTGAGACAGTTTCTACTTCTTCACTTATTAATGTTGCTGCATTGAATGTATTTAAATATATCTTTCATATGCTTATACATTTATTTCCTCAAGATACACTTAAAATTAGAGGGCATGCATAATTTAAAGGCTTTTGATGGGATGTCAGACTGATCTCTTAGAAGTTGAATGACCTAACACTGCCGTTAGCACTGTTTCCTCTCACCTTCATCAACCGAGTGCTATCTATTCCTTTTCATCTTTGTAAACCTGATAAGAAAAACATCATTATTATTCGTGCCTGTGTGCTACTAGTAAGTAGAAAATTCTCCAAAAAAAATTGGATGTTGAACTTTGAAGTCTGCCCCCTTTTTTATCACCAACTTTTAATTCTTAATATCTTCCATTGCCTTTATTTTGGCATAAGATTACCCACTTCTTCAAAAATCAAGCCTCAGTAAACTTGAGAAGCTATGCGTAAGGAGAAAATCATTTTAAGAGGTAATATGAAGAAGATAGATAGAACGAAAATGAATCGTTGAAAACGATTTGGGTCTACATTTTTCCGCGTAAAACACTGAGTATTTTGATATTCCATGTGTAGCTTAGTAGTCAAGGATTTGGGCGAATTTTATACACAGATGGAGAGACTTACTGCCTTTGTAGCTCCCACTCCCACTCCACCCAAACTTTCTGGCTGCGTGGGCAACCCCAAATGTGTCCTTGCCACTCCAAACCATGCGGGCTCCTGGCAAAAGGCCACAGACTCTCAAATCCCACGTACTGCACTTTGTCTTTCAAGGGTAGACTCCCCTTTAGCCTCTGCCTGTTTTGGGTGCCTCTCCCTTGCCTTCAAATTGTGTGGTGTGTGTGGGTTCCAGATTTTATCCTTTGTACCTGCAAGAAGGTTCATCTGACAAAGCTAGTCGCTGCCATTACCACAAGCTCAGAAGCTGGAAGCTCCCAATGCATTTTAATTTTTGTAGGTGTTTTCATTTGTATTGGAAATGCTTACATGAGATTTTGAGTCAGAGGATGTAGTGAGCGTCTGTCACTGCTATTTTTGCTGTGACCAGAGCCTCAGTTTCTTCGTTTACTAAGTAGCAATAATAGTTAAGAAAACATTCTGTAAGGCGACTGTGAGGTTTAAGTGAGCTAATGTATGGGAAGATGCATCATTCATTCATTTATTCAGTAAGTATTTATCACGGGTCTCCTATGTTCCAGGCTGTGTTCTAGGTACTGGGCTTTGTAGTAAATCAGAAAAATCCCTGCCCTGTGGTACTTCTATAAATTTCCAACACTCTTGTTAATTATCATAATGAAAAGGCATCGTAGAAATTCACAGCACTATCTCCAACCTGTGAGAAATATGTACTCGTTTTAATATATATTTGTTTACATAGCTATCTCCTCTACTAACTAGATTGCATTTCCTTGAGAACATAGAGTGTGCCTTCATTTTTATATTCCTCTTAGCACTGAGCTAATGCCCCACACATAATGACTCAGTAATTATTTGTTTAAATAAATATGGGTATATGTGTTGTGGTTTCACATGTCAGTTTACCCAGTTACTGGCTTTCACAACCTAAATTCACTGTTACTCGTCAATAAGGTTTATCACCGAGCTCTGCAAATAGATGATGGACGTAATTTGTTGATGCAAGTTTATTTGGAATGTATACTAAATATTTAATTCTCTATTCCAGATTACAGAAATGTCAAATAAGAAATAAAGTCACTGAAATAAGTTATTGGGTTTTTAGAGGCAACAGACCAGAGGTTTTTCTCCTATTGGAGTGTTTAGTAAGTGAATGCCGACTGTGGGCTTATGCGGTCCCAAACACCAGGCACTTCCCAGCTCTGCTATTTAATCTTTAGTTATAGAGTTGTCATTTTAGGGGCCTCATATCGGAAGGAGTTCTTGTTTTAAATAATCTACTGTTCACGGCTAAAATAATGGCTGACTATTCTTTCTGAACATAAGTAATATGCTCATACATTCCTTTTTAATTTGTATTGAAATTCCGAAAAAGTCAGGGGCTTTTTTCCCCCCAATAATCAATAACATTGTTGGGTAAACTGAAGATTTGAGTAAATTGAATCTATTGTACATTGTTCAAGATATATGCCCTTTCCGTCCCTCTCTTTGTCATTGTTAATGGTTTCAGATTATTGTGGTTCAGGAAACATTTTGTACAGTGGCATTATACATTTTCATCTTAATATCATCACAAAAAATTTAAATGTAAGAAATAATCAAGCAACTATGAATGCAGCTTAAAATAGCAGTCTGAGTACAATACGACAGAATATTTTACCTCCCTCTCCTGTAAAATGTTGACAAGCACCCCTTTGTCCATAATGTCTTCTTTTTCGTAGACCAACTTTTACTGAGATGTAATTCAATATCATAAAATTCACCCATTGAATCTGTACAATTCAGTGGTTTGTAGTATATTCACAGAGTTGTGTAATTACAGCTTTTTGGTTACGTAGTGTAAATTTAGAATATTTTTGTCACGTGCCATTCACCCTTATCCCATCCTGCACCCCTGGCAACCACTCTTTACCTATGTATTTGCCTGTTCTGGATATTTCATATAAATAGAAGTATACAATATGTGATCCTTTGTGACTGGCTTCTTAGAATAATATTTTCAAGGTTCATTCATATTATATGTGGCATATATCAGAGTTTCCTTTTTATTTCTGAACAATATTCCATTGTATGAATATACTACTATATTTTGTCTACCTATTCATCCTTTGGTAGCCATTTGGATTGCTTCTACTTTTTGGCTATTATGACAAATGCTACTGTTACAAGTTTTTGTATGGACATATGTTTTCATTTCCCTTGGACATATACCTAAGAGTGGAATTGCCGCGTCATATGGTAACTCTGTTTAACCTTTTAAGGAACTGCCAGACTGTTTTCTGAAGCAGCCGAATGCACCATTTTACATTCCCATCAGCAATGTATGAGGTTTCCAGTTTCTCCACGTCTTTAAACATTTTTAATCAAAGGATTTTAAAGCTACAGGGATTTTGAAATTATTTAGTTCTAATTTAATTGCAGATGATTGAAATGAAAGTTCAAAGAGTTCGTAGTTCAAACATTTCCCATGAACTCAGGCTTTATTTTTAGCATGTCTTTATTCTGGACATTAAGTATCTTCTTTGGGTATTTCATTTTGAAAATGAGAATATTTCAGTGAATTTTATTGATTGTTTAGCAAATTTATATGTTGTAAACCTTTTTTAAAAAATTGACTTGACAAATAAAATCATAAATGACCATGTAGAATAAAAATCCCAAAGACACAGTTAAAATGTGGTGAGAAATGGGTTAATTGTTCCGTGAATTTGGAGACAATAAATGTTTTTGGTGATTGCTCCTTCTAACTTGCTTTTCTTAGAAATTTCTCGTTTTGCTCTCAGCCCTGCTCTCAGCCCCTCCCTTCCCCAGAAGGTGGTGTGATGGAATAAGGCTAGAGTAGCACCCTGTGTCAGAAAGTTACTATACCCAATATTTGTAATTTTGAAGGCTTTTTGGTTTAGTAGAGTCAATATGTGTATTTATAATTTATGTAAATAAAAGTTTTGTAATATGGCTTTATCTATAGTGGTATGTAAAATTGTCCGAAGTTTGAAAATTAAAGCTCTAATAATCACTACTCACTTCAGGGTTACTTAATTAGCTGTGTTTGGAACTGCTACCGATACATAAATGGCAGGAACTCCTCCGATGTCCTGGTTTATGTTACCAGCAATGACACTACGGTAGGTGTGATGTTTCTTATCATAGAGGTCTCTCTGCATCTGCTATGTGATGGCTTATAAATGTTTCTAGTGTTTGCTACTTTTTAACTGTTGAAACATACTCATGAGCTGCTTAGTCTACAGAGGATTCATAGTTGAATGAAATGTTACATTTTCCTTAAAGTATATTAAAATCCAGATGGTACAACTTCTGGTTTATTTTAAAAACTATTACAGGTAGTTAATACATGTACCATCTCCATATTTATGTATGTTAAACCCGAATTCTTAAACCATTGTGTATAATTCTAGATGTCAATTGGGTATAGTATGACTATGCCGTCTCACTTAATGTGTGAAATTAAACTTAGAAATGTGATATAGCTAAAGAAATAAAAATGGCAGTGGTTACTGTGTCTTTAAAACTTGCCCTGCGTATGAAAACCTGAGTAAAGAATTTAGATGATCTCCATTTTGCTACTAGTGAGATAGGTTAGTTAGCGTGTTGTTAGGTAGACATGAAGGTCCCTGGTGGAATAAACAAAATGCAGCCATATCCTGAAACTCCAGGTTCTGGAATAGCTCCTTCACTCCAGGACAAAAATGTAATGGCGCCTTGAGGTTAATAAGTTACATTGTAAATCCCTTTTGGCTGGACAAACAGAGCAGACAAGCCTCTGGACAAATTACATTAGAAGGCGCCAGCTCCCTTCTCCAAGCAGGCAAGGGAAGGCTTAAAAATAAGAGCCTTTGCCCCACGTTGGGCAACCCAATCGGGACCCCCCTCTCTCTTGAAAGCTGCACATTTTTTTATAAACTATCCTCCTAGAGTCTATCACCTTTGTATTCAGTACCGTCCCTGACGCAGGGCTCTGTACAGGTAAGTGCTCAAGGAGTGACTAATGGAAAGGATGGTGATGGATGATAGCATGGGTGAATGAATAAAACTAAAGGGGATAGAATGGACAGGACAAATGCAGGGTAAGTATACATGGTATGCGAAGTCTAAACTATTTTATATTTTGCTTTGTTTTTTAAGTTCTGGTGACTTGTTGTGGCCTTTTAAGTTCTGTAACCATACTGAAATAGTTTAACATGTCCTTGCTTTTACTTCCCTGTGTATAAAATGAGACTAAAACAATTTCATACTTTATATTAAATACATAGGTGCAAGCTGGTATTACTGAGAACACTGTGGGATTTCTGAGAGAAAGCATGTCATACTCATACCTGAATAGCTGTCCTAAGTACTCACCAAATGTTTGTGGAGTTGAATCAGATATGCATGAGCTGTAGTTTAACCAGAAGTTTTGCCCTGATCAGATGCACAAAACCCCGCAAACCCAGGTGCCGAGGAGACTTTGGAGGTCTGCAGAGTACTGTGTACAGATTCCAATAAACACATGTTCTACTCCATTCTTTTTAAGAATTTCTCTTGGGTTAGGCAGTCTCTTTAAAGAAATAGCTGTTCAAAATGATTGTAATTTTGATAAAATTACGGGCTTAAAGAATTTTTTCCTTCTGAATTACTGGGTATTTAGTTATCTTTAAGTTTATTTTTTTCTGCTTTTTTTAAAAAAAGAAATCTCAGAGTACATTTATTGTCCTGCTAACCTAATGAAGTCTAAACAAAGTTTGAGATTTTTGACTTTGAGGAACCAGTGAAGTTGCTAAACATGCAAGATATAGCAGAACCTCATCCCAAATACCAGGGGCTGTAGGACTTAGAAAGCTGCAATTTTTTGATTATCACGGAAAAGAAAATGTCCATATTGTGTGTTTGTTTTGATACACTTTTGGTGGTGGTTTTTTCCAGTACTTATCCTAAGAGTTGTGTGTATTTTTAATAGAAGCAAAGTGGAAGGGCTAAAAAGGTACCCATTATATGATATACCTCAACTCAAAGGATATTCTGAAATTTCTAGAAATTGAGGTGCTTAGAGAATTTAAGAACCATGAGTAAGTCCCTAAAATGTATCCAACTAGCTTTTTAGAGGAAGCTTTTATTTTTCTCCCTTTTTAAAGATTCAAAATTAGACATGGCATAACAGGTAAGTTTTAGTTAGGCTAACATAAACTCAAAATAATTATACTTTTTAACGGGACATTCCCAGCTCTTCTAATAATAGACCTCTTTTCTTCAGAAAGTCTTCCAGCTTGGCAGTAATTTATAGTAACGAGGATGTAGGACCCTGGATAGTGCCAACTGTGGTTGTTTCCTGGTGTGTTGACATAAGATGCTGGAGAATTGCTTGATGGTGGTTGTTGGTCATTATCTCCTCAATCATTCTGTATCAACTTGCCATGTTTAAGATAAGGAAACTGAGTTGCTGCTGATAATGTTACTATGTTTTTCAAAGTTCCCCAGTGAGTCTTTTTTTTCCCTCAGAATGGTATTCCTGGGAAAGGGAGATTTATCACTTCTCATAACTCAGTTGCATTGATAGTTCACTACAAAATATAGAGATAGATCACCACCTGAAGTCTCAGCCTTATTGATAGTATTTGAAAACTTTTAAAAAAATATGATGGTATTGTGGTTTTTTAAAAGTACCCTTATTATATGTAAAATCTTTAATATAAAACAGCCAGTAAGTGCTCAGATTTCCAATTATCTCATAAATTTGTATCATAATTTTTCTAATAGTTTATTTGAAACAGGATCTGTACATCAATATGTATTTTAAGTCTCTAAAATTTTTTGTTAAAGAAACTAGTTTGTCCCACAGACTATATTTGTCTGAATGTATACATATAATGTAGTCTTCTGTATTTCCAGTAAATTAGATCTAGAAGCTTCTAATATTCATATTCCCGTATTCCTGTTTTTTTTCCGGATTACATCTTAGTTGACCATTTGTTCTTCTACCAGGAGGCAGATAATATCTGGTTGATTTTTATCTTTCAGGGATGTCAGCGACCAAGGCTGTCTACTGCTTCGTAGATTCATTGATTCTTTAGGAATTACGATATGGTGACATTCTATCCCTTTTCATTTATTAGCTGGAATATTTCTATAAGGAGAAGCTTTCCCTCCTGTACTGTTTGGTTACCTATCAGTACTCATGACATGGATAAATATAATTAATTTTGTTCTCTTTATTAGTTTTCAAAATGACAAGTCAGTCCATCATTCTCTAGTGGTGAACAGTAAGATAGTTTTTGGTTTGGGGTTTTTTTAGTAAAAAGAATTCATGAAAAGAGGCCTATTAGAAGAGCTGGGGAGACCCAACTGAAAAGTACAACTGTTACCGGAGGGTGGGTTCTTCTCGGCATGGTGTCCAGGTTCTTGGCGTCTCGAGCAAAGAGTTGAACGAGACACCGAGGTAAAGTGGTGAAAAAGCAGTTTATTAGAAGAGAAGGTACCCTTCAAAGAAATAGGAGCGGGCCCAGGCAGAAAGCAGTGGCTCAGGGGCCATTATTAAAAGGGATAGTACATTCCAACAGAGTCTGTAGCGGGCCGAGCAAAAGAGGCTGAAAAGGCTCAAAGGCCCAAAGGGCCAAGGGCCCTCCAAAAAGGGACCTAACTGGTGAGGACTTGGAGTTTTTATCCTTTTTTCTCCAGTATGGGCTGTTCCTTTCCAGGTGTGGGACCACTTGATTGACACCTGTGATTGATAAGAAGCTGTTATGTCATCTTTTTAGACTGCGCATGTTCTTTCCCAGAATTCAGTCTGTTATAATGAACTTCCGGGCTTATGTATATTACCATGATGGTATAATGAGTCCCAGGTGAAATTGAAGGTTGTTGTGGCTTTTACTGCTCAGGTGTGAATGACCTGACCAGTTTAATCTAGTTGGGTATTTTGTACTCATTTGTTCCTCATAGGGATAGATAATTACAATGAAAAGGGGAAGTTTGGGGCAATGTAGGAACGTAGAGACCTGATGCCTATCTCTAACTGCCTGCCTTGTTTTTCCCTTGAGATGTGATCCCCATAAAATCTCTATGGGAAGTTGAGGGACAGGAGGTCTGTTCTTCTGTATCTGTTTCTTGCTTGGCAGGGGCGTTAGAGCTGTCCCTACCTATTGGGGGATTCATGGAACTCTCGCCCTATCTGATCTCAGATGAGAGGAAGAGGTCTCCAGATCCACCTGGAAGACCACATTGGCTTCTTTGGTTGCCACTGGCAATCTTGCTATGGTATCCTCTGTATCCCCAAGGCCCCTAAATGAGGAAAAATAGGTTTTAATTAATAAATCCACTAGCTCTATAGAGCCTGTGGCTATTCAACCAGTCATTTAGGTGGTGTCAGTTGTCCAGGAGCTGGGCCCAGAATGGGTTGGACAATCAACAAATGTACTGATCTGGGGAATGTTAAAACTTATTTGGTCCAAGAGTTAGGTCCAGAATGGCTTGGGGGAGATTGGGGTGAGGGACATTCTGTGATTTAGGCTAGGAACAATCTTTAGGATTCAGAAACTGATTAGAAAAGTAATCAAAGCCAGGGGCTAAGAAGCTAAGAAACTAGGGAAACGGAGATTTAAAATTTCTGTAGTGAGGGGGGCTTCCATATCACAACTATTTTGATAAATTTTATCAGTAAGCCTAAACAAAACTTACCTATTACAGTGGTACCTCGGTTTTTTAACGTAATCTGTTCCAGAAGTCCGTTTAAATTCTGAAATGTTCGAAAATCGAGGCACAGTTTCCCCATAGAAAGTAATGCAATATGGATTAATCCGTTCCAGACCTTTAAAATCAACCCCTAAACCTGCAAATTTAGCATGAATTTTACTATCTAATGATACCATAGATCCATAAAATTTACTGCGTTCGTTAACCGAAATGTTCGTCAATGGAGACGTTCGAAAACCGAGGTACTACTACTGTATTCCAACACCTATTTTGAAACTTTCAAAGGAGAAAAAGAAAAGCTTTCTCTATAAAGCTAGTATTTTATAATGTCCTTATTAATGCTCAAATTGTACCAACTTTGGTCAGTTGGAGCCACTTCAAGTTGGTGCCTGGATCATTTGACACAATCTGGCAGTCTTTGATAACCAGCTTTACTGCCTGGAATGACAAGGTATTCTAGGCTCATCTTGTACTTGTGTGTCCCAGACCTGGAATCAGCTATTTCTCCAAGGAGCCCAGCTTCCTTTTGGTAGAAACCATAATCTGGATTTCTAGCATGGAAGAACAGATTTTTTTTTATTTTTATTTTTATTTTTTTTTAAAGCAGGGCTCTCCATGTGTAAGGATTGTTTTAACTAGAACTAAAGCAGTTAATGTTAGCATTCTAACTTAAAAATCCAAATATACTGGAGTCTCATTCTGAGGCTCTGAGTGGGGGTTGGAATGATCTAGCTCTGTCATTTCCCGTGGTGTCCATAGCTCTGTTTAGACCCTCATAGTGTGTAATAATGTATGTTTATCTTTTGTTCGTGTCTTTTTTGGAATCTACACGGACATAATAACATGTCCTGTCTTTCATTTCCTATCAAATATTAGGCCAGATGGCTTTTCTCCCAGGCTGAATAGTCTCTGGGTGACCTCTGTGGAAAGATACTGGGGCTCTTGTTGATAGAAAATAAATGTACTTTTTTTTCTTTCTTTAAAACAGTACACATATTATTGGCCAGAAATATACTTTCCCAAATACTACTCAAGGACAGATAAGAGTTATTAGTAGATACTGGAGATCATTCTGGGGGTTAATCTCTCCTTCAGGTCCCCAACCAACTCAAAGCAAAAACCTTTGAAAGAAATACCTAAGGGGCGGCTGGCTAGCTCAGTTGGTTAGAGCACGGTGTTCTTAACAAGGTTGCCACCGCTGTGAGCTGCACCCTCCACAACTAAATTGAAACAACTACTTGACTTGGAGCTGATGGATCCTGGAAAAACACACTTTAAAAAAAGAAAGAAAGAAAGAAAGAAAAATATCTAAGGCAGAAAGATCATAAACTCTGTTAGTTCTTAATGCCTTACGGTCTTGGTATTTTTTCCATGGCACCCTTAGGCCAAAAGAAATACCTAATTGTTCATTTCATTAAGTAGTCAGGTCCAGATAAGAATAGTAGCTATGGTAGTATAGTATCTAACACATGTTGCTGTGTTTTCCTTGAAAATTTAAATATCCCAAGGTGCTTCTTTGAGTGACCGCCGTACATGGTTATGTACTCTATCTAGGGAGATGCACCCTTCCTTTAGAACATTGTTGTAGAATTCACATTCTGGATACATGCTACTAATACTATATTCTCTCCTCTATATCCATAAAGAATTGGTCTTGTTACTGTGCAAAAGGTCCGGCTACTTGCCACATGAAAGCCAAAACTCAAGAGGCTATGTTGGTGGAAAGAAAAGTAAGGTTTTATTCCAAAACGCCAGCATTAAGAGAAGACAGTGGACTCCCCATCACAAAGACTGCCTTGCTCTCTCAATATTGCCAAAAATTTTTATCGATACATAAGGAGGGGCAAAAAAAAAGGAAGGAGAAGTTGGCCAGGCAGCTTCAGGAAAAGGTGCTTCCTAGAGGCTATTCTGACGCAGGGTCAGGAGTGAACCCCATACAGATGCAAAAAAAACCCTCGCAAGTGTGCACACTGGTCTGAAGTAAACAGAACCATTTGGAATTGTTATGCATAGTAAATGCACAGTAAACAGACAGAGTCTTCAACATTTAGGGGGAGGAAAGGGCAGCAAAGAAAGAAAAGAAAAAAAACTTTCAAAAAGTCCCAATCAAATTACTGTCAAATCAAATTAATCAGAGGTTTAAATTTCAAAAATAGAAGATATAGGGTCACCATTACAGTGTTAAGAAAAACGTATTAAAATACTAAACATGTACACTATAGAAACAGATTTTTTTCACATTAAAAATTATGCAAATTGAGACTTAAAAAGCTATTTTAATCTATGCAGTCTTGTTTTGCTAATGCCAATGAAGATTTGAGGCATAGTAGTACCCAGTATTTTGTTAAATTCAACAGTAGAGAACCCGATTCCTTTGGAATTGGGACACTTTAAAAGCAGCGTGATTAATATTTAGTGAAAATCGTGTCTGAAATTATGATTCCAGATAAAAGCATCACTCTTGGTTAATGTAGGAAAATTCCTAACTGTTTAGGTGTAATAGGAAAATTTTAAACTTCATGGAGTCTGTTATGCATGTCATATTGTATGAGCTAATCCGGGAGAACATTATATTCTATACAGGCTTATTGTTTTGACTTCAAAAAGTATTTTGCTATGTGAAGCCTTCTTTTGAGTCTGACCGCTTGAAAAGCAGTTAAAAAGTCAGTGACCTTGTGAAGGCCAGATTATCTCCCCAGCAGCCATTTCCCAATAGTTTCTCTCTGAGGGACCTGAGGTTGATTAAGGCTGACCTTGGGCTGTCGAAAGCCATAAAACAAATTCTCTGTTGACTAAGAGGGCTTGGGGGTGGGGTCGGATTTAGTAGTACTCTCAATGACTTTCATTATGCATAAAAATTCCACTTTTTCCCTCCCTTCTGTTGCTTTAAAAGAATCAGGTTATCCATTACTTCCTAGGAATAGACTGAATATAGTTAGAAACAAGTTTTTGACTAGGTAACGTGAGATTTTCTTATTTTTCTCCCCACTGTAGAGAGACCAAAAGGGAGGGAATTAACAAAATTGACAGTTTAGTTCAGGAGAGATTTTTAGATTTAAGTAGTTCCTTCATACCTGAGAAACTCGACAGTTACCAAGACGAATGTATTTGTATAGTCATCACTCTGCAGATTCTTCCAAAAAGTTCTGACTTTCTGACATGGTGTGAGGAGGGCTTTGCTGAAAGGCTAGTTACTAAACTGGCTCTTTTCTTAAGACCTCTTTCAGTCTTGAATGTTTCAGATTCATGTACACTAAACATACTGCACAAACAAAACCCTAATATCTTCATATGTGCACACAGCTTCAGGTATACTCCTCTGTTGGTTCTAGAAAAATATTGTGTGTCGTGGTATGGAATTAACCCCTGGTCATTCACAAAAGGTGAAAGCATTCACACAAGACTATAAAGTGGGAGAGTGAAGAAAGGTTTTATTAAAGTTAGGGCAGAGGGGAGTTAGAGGGGGTGGGGGGTGCGGGTTGCATGGGGCAGAGTCCAGAGTTTGAGTGTAGACAGCTGCACCTAACTTTAGGTTAGCTTTTTCTTAATATAGGAAAGAGGGAGTCAGGCAGGCAGGTTTGAGGGCTGACATCCTTCCTGGGGTCGGGTCTGTTTGCAGAAGATGTTCATCTCAGGACTCTGGACTCAGACTCTGCCATTGGCCATAGTGGCTGGGACTTGAATGCATTTCCAGTGAAAACTGCAAGGGAGTTGTAAATTGGATTCCAGTGTCCGGGCGCCTGAGGATTAAGAAATTGCTCTTTCCCAGGTTAGGATGTTGTTAATCAATGAGGTATGGGTTTACTTGAGAAAGGGAACAGAGTTCTTAAGTTAATCAGTGAGGGGAGAACAAAGAGGAAACAGATGAATATCAGGATGGATCTAAGTGCAAACCAAATCTAATTACAGGTGCCTAGATAGTAAGAGCTGTGCTGTGAGTTAAACTGCAAACTAGCTAAGTCTAACTGCGTTATTGATTCCCTGAATTTCACCCTTACGTTGTGAGTGAGATTGGGCTGGATGCCCCTGAGATTTCCTCCTGAAAGTTTTCCCCTGCTTTAATGTAGGTTCCACAGTTCAAACTGATGGTGTGTCACATTAACTCAACTTTTCTTCCTTCCATCAATAAAATGTAGCATTTTTAAAAATATCCTATTGTGTTGGAAATTATCTCTGACCCATAGAACTTTCCAGTTATTTCATCCAGAGAGCATCTGGAGGAGTCAAATCAACACATAGATTCCCCCCCCCCCCCCGCCTCTCCCCCCGTTTTTTCGCATCCCCCATTCTGGTTCAAGCCGCTGTTTCTCAGTCTAGTTGTGTAGGACACAGCTCCCTGGCCCATGCTGGTATTATGAGCCTTGCGCTCCCCCTGGCTGAGGCAGTCGGTCGCCAGTTGTCAGTCAAGCCGTTCACGGTAGCTCTCATTGGCTGCGGGCTGCTCACGATGTCTGCCGGCCCCTCACGCTGGCCATCAGCCACCCATGGCAGCACATAGCAGCACACGGCAACCTCGGCTGCTCACGGCAGCCCAGCTCCAGGGAGAGCCGTTGTTCATAATCTTAGCTGTAAAGGGCGCAGCTCACTGGCCCATGTGGGAATCGAACCAGCGACCTCTTTAGGAGCAGGGAGCTCCAACCACCTGAGCCACTGGGCTGGCCCAACACATAGATATTTGAAACCTAAAAGTTCTGGAAGAACATTTCAGAAATACCCAGTTTTCATTGTGAACCTGGACAAGAGTATATTAATTACTTAATTGTAATCCCTCTACAATAGCAAGTGAGAACAATTTTTAGTAGTTTTGCAGTGCATTGAGGATGAAATCACACTCTCTTTTCATTGTATTTTACTTTAAAACACACGCAGAACTTGACTTCTTATTTATCGCACATATCCAAATAGAGTCAGTATTGATTTTTACTCTAGAGACAAATGAGACATTGAATTTTATTTTATTTTTTAACATTCTAAGAAAGGTTTCTGGGAATATATCTTAAGGAAGTAGTAAAAATCTAAGGTATTCACACAGCATTGTTTTTATAGCAAAAGTATCCAATCTCATTGTCTAATAATCGGGGACTGGTTTGGTTAAATAAGGGTATATCCACTTGATAAAATGTCTTTGTTGCTATAAAAATTATTATGAGCAGTATAACAGCAGAAGAAAGGCTTATGTTTTAAAAAGGAGAATATGAAAGCTTGTGTTTTGGTTACAGCTATGAAAAAAATGAAACTTATGGACCCAGATTAAATTGTAGTAGAATATTAAGCAATCGATTTGTTGGATGCTAGAAATCAAAGCAGGAGATAATTTGTCCCTTTCCATTAATGTAATAGAAGGAGGGAAGTGTATGGTGAGCGGGAATAGGTAAGTGGGAATCTGAGATCTGAGGTTCTGGAGTGTCCGTCCAGCCCTAGTGCTGCCTCTGGAATGACCAGTGTAGACTCATTAAGGAGACATGCACAGTAGATGGCGTAACCCATTCAGTCTTGGGGGACCTGGAGGGGAAGCAGCTAGGATGCCTTTGGTAGGGTTATCATGGTGATAGCTCACAGTTCATTCCTCCTGCTTCCTCAGTAGTTAGATATTTTTATTTTAGATAAAAAATACAGGTTTTTAAAGATAATATTTATTTTGGTATATATTTAGATATAGCTCTTTTAGATACACTATTTCAATAGTAAATATTTAAGTGCTGAGAACCATTTTAACTTTCAATTTGGGTTGCTATATTATTTTAGTATTTCTTGCCCAAATATCTCACTAGTGAGAATTTTTTGACCCCATTTGAAAGATTTGAAGTATGAACTCTGTATAAGTGTACTCTATAAAAGAATTTGCTTAGCTTCTCTGCTGAGGACTGAGAGAAATAATGACTTCTATAATATCAAGTGAGAACTGTTTATAGTAGTTTTGCAGTGACTTGAGGATAAACTCATCTATCTTATTTGCCTTTGGAAATGATTCATTATTATAGGTGAGGGATTCTCACTAGAAACCCCCCAAATTTGTTTATATTCTCCCCATCTCCTGCTATGTTCGATTATTTGGCTAAAATTTCCATCAGCTGTAATTGCACCATTATTTTAGGTACTTCTTATTGTAAGGTACTGTCACTTACAATGGACAGCCTAAATTCAGATGTTAAAATATACAGAAACGTGTACCTTGGGATTAAAAATATATGGTTATATGCGTGTATGTGTTTACTTATATGTACGTGAGGGTTTACAGAAAGTTTGGAAACAGTTATTCTAGATGCCTTAAAGATAAGCCCAGACTTTTTAGTTGTGATGACCATATCCCAACTGTCCAAATGGTTATTTCAGTTAATCATGGCGATTCATGAATCAGCTGTCTCCCCTTTCCTGTTTGGCCTGAGTAGAGGAAGCTCACATCTAAATAGGCAAGTGTCGTATCCCCGACTTCATATAAGCATTTAATGTAAATGCTGCCTGTTTTAAACTTAAATGCTTCTGAATGATGAGGTGTCGTGCGGCTGTTACTTTCACATCTGACATTAGCCTATCTTCCAAGGTCAGAATTCAGAGTAATGCTTTTCCTTAACACAGGCGAAGGCAAACTTGTTCTATAAAGATCTAGATAGTAAATGTTTTAGACTTTGCGGTCTATACGGTCTCTGTCGTAACTATTTGACTCTGCTTTTGTGGTGTGAAACCAGATGTAGGTAATACATAAAGAAGTAAGTGTGGCTATATTCCAGTAAAACTTTATTCATAGATGCTGAAATTTAAATTTTATATAATTTTCACATATCATGAAATATTTTTTAAACCATTAAAAATATAAAAAACCATTCTTAGCTCATAGGCCACACAAAAAACAGGTGGCAGGCCAGATTTGGCTCGCATAGTTCATGAATCCCCACCTGAGTGGAAATTTAAGCCCAGTTTTCTAGGTATTTGTAGGACAACTATTTGAATTATCCCAGGGAACTTAATAGCCCCAGCTTTTGCCCTAGATAGACCTCAGAGTGGAGTATTTCCTCCTGCAAATGGATTGGCAGACAGCAGCACTTAATCTTTTGGCTCTTTTTAAGGATATCTTTTTCCTGAGAAAGTTTTAATTCTCCCATATTTGTTATTTTGCCTACAGATCTTAATCAAACTTACATGTAACAAACTTTAGTGGAAATCTAATAAAGGCATAATTTGCTTGCAAAATAGTTGTTAAAGTCTTGAAAAACAGTAGCTAAAGTTATTATATGCAGTGTTACCCACTGTCTTTTATACAAATATTCGTTCTTTAAAGTCTTATTTTAGTTTACTACCATAAAAAAGAAATACACACCTTCCTGTCTCAGCCTCCTCTCTTTCTCTCTCTCTATTCATCCATATATAGAAATAAAAAACTTCATAACCCAGTCAATTTCCATTTTGCCTCATTTCTCAGTTGTCTTATTTTAACACTCAGTTGTCTTATTTTGCATTATATCCAAGACTGTAAGCCATCTCATCCTTTCATAAATGTAAGGAATAAAATTAAAATTTGAGCATTAGTACATTCCATGTACTGTGCTAATAAGCAATTACTTGGGCTTATTTACTTCACCAACCTTGTGAGGTAGAGACTATTATTATCTCTCGCATTTATAGATGGTGAAAAGTGAGGCTTAAAGAGGTGAGTGGCTCCAGGCCTCAGAGTTGGGAAGTGGAGGGCCCAGACAGATGGTTGATTCCACAGCCCATGCTCTCAGCCACTACCCTGTATACCCGTCTTCTGAACATGGTGGCAAATACAGAAGATTACAATATTTGTTTGGCACACTGTTGTGAATAGACATTGGTCGAAAAGCTCTGCACTTCTGGCAGACTGTAAATTCTCTTTATCAGACCCCTGTATTAGCACGTAAACTGTGCTGGCTCAGACCTTACACGTTTCAGTTAGTGTGGTATCCTCAGTGCCTGGCACACAGTACAGCCAACATTTGGTGGTGAACGGCATTTAATAAATCGTTTGTCTCGCTCTGCTTTTTATCTCGGTTAAAGGACGTCGCTTAGTGTATATGAACCAGATCAGGTCCACGTCCATATCCCCAGCCGTCCAATGTCATCTCCAGAGACAGTGACACTGCAGAGCTCATTCGTGTCTTCTGTGTCTGCTGCTTTCCTCAGCTTCTAGTGAATGGTAGCAGTGTCCACTTTGTCACCTCAGCCAGTAAATTAGAAGTCATCTATAAACTTACAATTGTCTTAAATTCTGCTTTCTCTTCAATTTTTCCTCTTTGTTGCAGCCAGATCTAAAACATAAGTCTGATTTTGTCATTCCTGTATTTCAAAGTTTTCAGGGGTTCTGCTGTTTATTACTGCAGCCATGTCTCCACTGTGAAGTCACTCCACTTTGCTGTGGAGTGTCACAAATATGACAGCCATTTGTGACTTGTGGAGTAATGTTTGAAATCTAAGTTTGCCAATGGTTTGATTTTTTTTTTTTTCTCTCCTTATAATCAATAGGAACAGGTTCAGGATTATCCCTACAGTAGTATCTGTCTCAGTTGCTTGCATTCTAATAGTTTCTTGAAGTGAGAGGAGGGAGTGGAGTTATAACTTCATCCTGCCAAGTCCATCTTATTTGTGAAGCAGCTTTATTTATTTATTTATTTATTTATTTATTTATTTATTTATTTATTGGGGAAGGGGAACAGTGTGTATTTTCAGGACTTTATTAGGGGAACAGTGTGTTTTTTCCAGGACCCATCAGCTCCATGTCAAGTTGTTGTCCTTTAGTCTTAGTTGTGGAGGGTGCAGCTCAGCTCCAAGTCCAGTCACCGTTTTTAGTCTTAGTTGCAGGGGGCACAGCCCACCATCCCATGTGGGAATCGAACCACAACCTTGTTGTTAAGAGCACTCACTCTAACCAACTGAGCCATCCAGTCGCTCAGTGAAGCAGTTTTGAGGGATCTTACTGATGTGTTGTTGTCAATAGCTGCTGCTCTTATGAGCTATTGTGCTTTCATAAATACTGCCATGCCCCTTGTTTCCTATCCTTACCTCCCACCCCCGGCCAAAGGAGTCAGGGAAAAAAAGAAAAGGAAATCTCTATTTATGATGGTGTTTTATTTTCCCACATTTTTGCAGGAAGCAGGGTGCAGTTGATTTTGTAAAACAAATCATTGTATCCCCAAGGGAGTCTCTGACATGTGAACATTAGCAAAAGTTTCCATCCCCCCACAAATGGTGAGGACCACTGGTTTCTGTAGAAGAAAGTTCCACTTTCCTGTCATTGCTTACAAGGCCAGTTGGGATCTTGCCTGTTGTTCTAGGCTCATCTCTTGTAATCCTGCGTCATACACCCAGCTGTCCAACTATAGCAGACTGCCTACATCTTTACATAGATGCTTTGACCTTTCATGACACACAGTTTGTATGTTCTTTTCCTCCCTCCGGGGATGGTTACTGCTTGGTTAACACACGGCATTTTGCTCCAGATTTCAGCCAGTTATCTTCATCTCTGCCATCCAGCACCTGGTACCACAGCTGGCCTCTGATCGGTGCTCACATATACTTGGGGAAGGAGTGAATGAATGGACCTTATTTTGGATTTTACAATTATAACTACATGCCCAGACCTCTCACAGACATGCAGTAAAAATGATGTCCAGTTTCTCCTTTCTCATCAGTTAGTTACTTTTGTTTAGAAATTCTTCAGGGAGGGGTAGGGATGGGAAATCTTGTTGTAGGGAGGAATGTACTACTCCACATAGTACATAGTACACATAGAGATAAACGGAATCACGAGCTAGCTATTTCCAAAGGAGTTTTTCTCAGATTTCTCAGCAGGACTTTAGGGCATATTATTCCATAGTAAGAACAGAAATGTTTTCAAGATTCTTAAGAGAGGGTCTATGTCAAATAGGTTGTTAGTTCAGTGAACTTTCCTTATAGGCATTTATCCAGCCTTCTATTTGCTTCAAAGGCGATGGCTCAGAGCACAATTTTAGCCTTTAACACTTAGTCAATAGAGCTGACGAGTTTTTTGGGAGGATATCTATCATGGTTTCCATTTTGTAGATATAGAAACTGAAGTTCGGATAGATTTAATAACTTACTCAGGACCCCAGGGATCATAAATCATAGAGCTAGAATTTGAACCCAGGTCTAATTTCAGAGCCCACGTTTGACTGCCTGACACCATATTGCCTCCAGAATTTAACTATGGCCATACAGCTACTAAGTGATAGAACTCAAATTTTGAACACCCCTCTGTCTAAGAACCAATGCTGAGAAAGGAATACAGAAGTGTGAGACTCTTGCCTTTTAGACACTTTTTAGAGAGGAGAAAGGTAAATGTATTTATTATATGACTGTTAAGAGTACAAGATAGCACATAACTGATAAATTACATAAGTGCTTCAGCAGAGTAATTCTGTGTCTGAGTTCAGAGGGCTGCACTATAATTACTCCAGTGTTATTCTTATGACTTTATATTACGTATAAAGAATTATGAAAATGTCATCATATGTTTGTATTTCAGGAACTTATTATAATGCAATTGCATAGTATAATTAGAGGAGAAGAAAGTAATCAAGGCTGGAATATTTCAGATTTCAATGTCAGAAGTGAATTTAAGTTGAGCCTTGGATTATTTGGCCTTTGTATGCAGTGACATAAGAAAGAAAAATATTCCAGGAGAGGAAACTCACAAGAAAAAGGAGTTAGCTTTGTAATGAGCATGTCCTGCTAGGGAGTCACAGAAATAAATTAGGTAGGATGCAGTCAGATATTGGGCTGCTGTTGACGTGTGCATGAGAGGCACGAGGAATGTGGTGTTGAGTAAGGGAATTGTTTGTTTCCCCATCGCACGCATTTTGTTTCCTTGGGGCACCTCATGGCATCATAGTTCACTAGTTTCCATTGGTGTTTGAGGTACTCCAGATTATGTTTTAATGTGGAAGTTGGGTCTTCCAGGACTGGAGGAGAGTCTCAAGCGGGCGAGGGGCGGGGTGGGGAGGCTTGTCCTGACCAACTTCTCCATGAAAACATATTTCACCTCCGAGGTAATAGCTTCAAACCGCACCGTGTTCCCTGGTTGCTTTGTTTAGTGTCTGTACTGCACATGTCCGGTGCCTGCCACCCTTCCTTGCTTTGAGAGCCACATCTTTGGCAAGTTGGGCTCGTTTTCCAGGCCCTTGTAGAAGCTTGTATCAAATCCACAACTCGCTTGAGAAGGCAAAAGGAATGAGGTGGCTTGTAGCTGCCCTCCATCCTCAGGTTGAAAGTTACTCTGTTGACTTCCTCTTTCCTTCAAGACCACAGTGATTATTTTTTTATTTTTAAAATGTCACTTTTATTTTTAACACAGTATTATTCTATGAAGATAGCTAAAAATCATGATATTGAAAGATTTATTTCTTAATTGTCCTCTGCCATTTTTTGCCCATCCTCCACTTTTCACCCCAGTAGTAAGCACTGTCAACTTTTACTCGTCTCTTCTAGTATTTCTCTTCATACTTTAAAATAACATCTCTACATTGCTAATTTTTTTATTATCAATTTGAGATCTTTTGATTTCTTGTTGTTGAATAGGATTTAACTCTTAATTTCTCTGTAGTCTTTGCTGCTGTCATCCTCCTAATATAGCCATCAGCGTTTTTGGTCCCATTATCAGTTAGTGTTTGCTCTGTGCAGATGTTCGGTGCAGAGCTCTGTGGTGTACGTTCCCTTTCTTGTATAATTTTTGTTTTTCCTCAGCAAACATTTGCCTTGTTTTTCCAGTTGCCATTTATATTTTTTACCTTTTACCTAGCCCCGATCCTTTCTGTGTGGCTATCAGATATGTCAATCACCTATTAATATTATTTTCCAAATATTTGAGTCTATAAGATAATATGTCAATTTTCTCTTTCCTGGGGCTTCTGTTCTTGCTCCAGGGTAGATGAGGTGCCACACAGCTGTCATCCTGGGCCTTCATTTCATTTTAACTTACCTCACCCTTGTTAGGATGTGGAGGCTAGCAAACAAGATTTCTGATGCAGTTTACCTTGTGCCTTGTACTGCCACCCCACCCCACCCTGTCCTGGACCCCAAAATCTCCAGGGATGGTTCTTTGAGAATCTGATGCAAGCTCTGAACAGTCTCCCCAGGAAAATTAATGCTCAAACATAAAATTTGGCATATAGTTTTGTGGATGTCTGAAGGTAATTATGTAACTTTTTAATAATACTTTCGGGAACATAATCCTAGCAACTGTAGAATTCTGAAGAAGCCGTTAGTGGCTTAACTCTAATTTACAGTAAACGCCCAGGAACGGTTCTCAGGCCTATTGACATTGCTTGTGTGGTGCTGTGACAGTCATCCACTTACAGCTTTATAGCTCC
Source organism: Rhinolophus ferrumequinum (assembly GCF_004115265.2). Lineage (NCBI taxonomy): Eukaryota > Metazoa > Chordata > Mammalia > Chiroptera > Rhinolophidae > Rhinolophus > Rhinolophus ferrumequinum. The sequence goes on from NC_046297.1 coordinate 39,794,635, forward strand.
AAAAGTCCCCTTTTAGCCTGATTGGAGCTGGGCCTTGTAAATGTTTCTCCTTTACTAGCCAACCCGCTGTTAAGCCTTGTCAGTGGAGGGCACTACAGGAGGAAGTGGTTGTCTTTCCCTGGTGCCTGTGTGCACCTGCAGAGTATTTGGATTCTGGGGGCAGTGTCCCCCTCCTTGACAGCTTTCCTAGCACACACACCCATCTTAGGCAGTTTCTAGGGTAACTCCCCATGCACAGCTTCCAGCAGGTGGTTCTTTACACACCAATCTCAACCTGCTGACTGTGGACCAGCTCTGGCCTGGTTCAACCCAGAAAACTTTTCTACCCACAGCCCCTCCAAGAATATTTGATTCCCAGCCTTTGAGATGTACCCCTTTCTGTGTTGGTTCCTTCCTTCAGTACCCTCACTCAGCACTAATGTCCGTCCATTAGAGTTCTGTTTTTTCCCCCTCTTGGCTAATTCCCTTCCAATCCCCTCTTAGCATATTCCCTTCCAATTCCCGTTGATAATTATTTACTAAACTTTCTCTGTTCAAATTACTGGGTGGTTTCTGTCTCCTGATCAGACCCTAACCAGTATAGATGCCCTCTGCCTAGAGTGCCAGGTTCCATTTCCCCACCAAATGAACCACAGATTCTCCAAGGGCCAGCCTAAATGATACTTCAGTCATTGATTCCACCAACATTTCCTGAGTTCCTGCTCTAGAATAGGCACTGGACCCAACACTGGTGTTAAGTAAGACAGGGCTTCAGCCCCAGAGGAACTCCAGAGTAGCAGAAGAGAAAGACAAGTAGTGAAGTGTGTTGAGTTAGAGAGGTGTGCGGGGTGGCGGGGAGAGTTTGGAGAGTTGGGGCAGTAGGGTATGACAGAAACTTAAAACAGAAACTTAAAAAATAATTTTAAGTGTTGTCCCTCTAGGAGTCAAAGGATAGATAAATGAAAATTCATGAAATTGGTAAATATTTACCACTTTAAGTGATGTCCATAATAGAAAGAGTAATAGAGTGTGATTTTGTTTTGTTCGTTTGTGAACATTCTTTCTCTTTCCACAAAGCACTTGAACTGGATAAGGTTTTAATTCATATCATCTCTGAATTCCTAAGGCTAGGAACTGTCTTTTATCTTAATTATCTTGTACCCACAATGCCTGTCACATATTAAGTGCATAATAAATGCTAGTTGACTGACTAAAGGTTAATTATATTGAGTTGGTATTCTGGTTTGTGTTCTACCCCAAGAAAGCCAAAATCAGCTAATGTTATGTTGACAGCTCATAAACAAGCAATTGTTTTTGTACTGAAATGTAAACAGAGGTCATCAATTAATAAAGTGCCTGTTCTCGTTTGTTCCTCTCTGGCCATCTACAGCTGTACATCAAGCAGCATGTTAAGTATTTTACAAACCTCTAATTTTCAAGTGTCCCTATTTTACAGACGTGGAAATTGAGGTTAAGTAACTTAACCCAAGACTCCACTGATGAAGTGTGGCCAAGCCAGGCTTTGGGTCCCAGTTGATACAAAAGCCCTTGCATGTACCACTCTAGCACCTGAATCTCCCTGTAGTCACTTGGCCTGTCCTCCTGTGCTCACATGTACATAACACCTAGGAGACTTCTCAGAGCCACAGATGCCTCCTTCCTAGCCTAGATGCACAGCCTGTGGTCCTCCAGGCACCTTGATATCCAGGCACATGTGAACAGGGCTCCGGAAACTCAGTAAGGGCTGGAAGTCTCTTCCTGTTTGCTTCCTCACGCAATCAAAAAGTCTCTCATCAAATTCTGGCCACCTGATGGAAAATTGAAATTGGTACAGGTTATGGAAACCGTTTAATTGCTTAAAAGTTTAATTAAAGTTCAGGGGAACATACGTATACTTTTCAACATTAACGCTTGTCTTCTCTGTTTTTTGTCAGGTGCTGTTACCCCCGTATGATGATGCCACTGTGAATGGCGCTGCCAAGGAGCCGCCACCACCTTATGTGTCTGCCTAAGCCAGAAAGTGGGGCAGGGCTGAGAGCACGAGCTTGACTTTCCCGACATCAGAGCAATAGTTCTTTAACTTTACCTCTGAGATGAGCTCTCTGCATTTATTTGTTGCTGAAATGCTATAGTTTAAAAATTTAGATGTTAAGTTGAAATCCTCTGTAGTGTTAAACATACGCTTTAGCTAGAGCACTGTGATAGACTGATTAACTGTAGAGTTCTTTCTGTAGCGGTGGGTGTGACGGGCTTCCCTGGTCCTCCCTAGACTTCCCTGGGCGCCGAAACTTCCCCCAAACCTGGATGAACCTTGAGTCAGACTGGTTTTGTACCTACTAGACCCCAAAGTTAGGGAATTACTCACATCTTTTTTCTCTCCGTTCCCTCTGTCTCTTTGGGAAGTGTAAAATAAAATAAAAAATTAGACAATACTCTTCTTAAGCCATTCCAGTGTGTGGAAAAAACCTTTATGAGAACAGGAATGTTAATTGTGGAATCGTTGCTCTAATTAGGTAAATGGGAGTATATATATATTCATCAATAAAACAGGAATTTCCTTAAGATCCTTTATGATTTAAATTCAGTGACAGTTTGAATTTGCTGCTCAAGGCTAAATTGAGACCCTTTGACAATCCTCGGCAGTGAGAGAGCAGTCACTACACACGGCTGTTCTTGTATACCCGTGTCTGAGGTCATGGACTGGCATGTCTCATCCATGTTCGAGGGGTAGAACTGATTTGTTTGGTACTGCGTGGTGTCTGGTACTCCCTTTTTCCTGGTTTCCCATCTCCGCCCAGGGCCCCCTTTCACTAAGTGTTCTGCCCTTGCCTGATTCAAGGAGGATATCCAGCTCGCTTTGTCAGGTGACATTGTTGATATGTGTTTACCTAATAACATAAAAAAGGTTTTTCATCTTCTGTCCCTGCAAGGCACATCCTACTACTTTGAACTTGCAAGTATGCTAGTCATCTTTTAAAATGAGTGTAAAACAAGTCTTCAGAAAAATGCAGAAGTCTGCTTTCCTTGTGGAATGCCCTTATCTTGACTATCTAAATTTCAAGGGACTTTTATATATTCATATGTTCAAGAGTCACAACTCTGCTGTTTGTTCATTACTGAACATGCTGTAAATGAAGGCTTTTACAATTAAAGTGAGATTTGCCCACACCCAAGAAAATAATCTTTTGACTCTGTGGTGATTGATTGTACCTAGGGACTCTTCCCGCCCACATATGTCCATGCAGACAGTCACAGTTTGGCCTAAGGAGGAGGCTTTATGGCTTGTTTCACACATGTTGTTTTTAATATTTCTGTGCTGATTAAATCAGAGCATCTTAGGCCAAAAGAAATGAAGATGAACAGACCTGAGCTTCCAGCATTCCTAATCCCCACCTCTACGAAGCCCTATGCTCAGCTGTTTTGCATATGATTTCTTTGTGTCTATAATGTACTTTTAACAAGCCGTTCAGATTTTACTACATTTGCAGGGAGATTAAACTCAGAGAGAGGTGAGAGGGGGTATTTTTATACCTGTGAATCAGCCTCAATTATTTCTTAGGCTATATCTTATTACTATCCTTTATAAACTCAACCTAAAAAATACTATTCTTTGAAGATTTATGCCCATAAGATTTATACTAAGTTAATCATAAGGGTTATTAGGGATGGAAAAAAGCCTATCAGACAGTTTCACTGATCCCTGTGGAAAGCACATAGGACATCAGTTATTTGCATGTTGCTCCCCATAATTTTTTAGCTCTGCCTAATAATTTTTTCAGTATGAAAAATGGCACACGGCCAGATGGAGAGAAGTGCTGATTTTGAGAGTCTGTGTAGGGTCATCAAATAGAATCTTGATCGGGTGACACTCAAATAGCACTGCAGACATCAGGATATCACTTCCTACTCAGAGATCCCGTATGATGCTGGTGCTGCTGGGTTTTCTTGACTTACAGCATAACCCAGGCTAAACTCCAAAGCTGCCTCCTTATCTACCTCTACAAAGTAAGGAATTGTCTTCTAGTCTCCACTATGAAAGGCTGTGGTGTTTGAATTAAAACGGCCCTGCAGAGTACATTCCATGCCTCAGCAATTCACTGGGTCTTTGTCTCATTGCTAATTGAGATAAATTCCTCTTTTTCTCTCTCTCTTTTTTAAATTCATAGATTTTTCTTAATACCTCTCCTTTAAATGTATTTAAAATCCCACTTTAATATCTAGCTTCTTGCTCCTGTTTTGTTGTCTACAGAAAAACAAGAACAGTTATTACCTCGATTGTTCTCATGCCTGTGTACCTCTTGGTCACTTTACTGATGAGAACTCCTCAGTGTTTTCCATCTTAACCCCCCCAAGCCCTTATTTTAAGGTCGTGGACACTCAGCCCAGCACCACAAGCTGTGCAAATGGACCCACCAATAAGCAGCCCGTGTCAGAGAAAGTTTTAAGTTTGTTTGCTGTGGCAGAGGGAAGGGGGAAACTGTACACCTTTTGGCATGGATTGTGGTCTGTCTACCCTAGAAACCAAGCTTCCATTGAACAAGTCATATTTCCAGAATGCTGAGTCGTAGAAGAGTTTGAAGTTCAGTAAACTAGTTGCCTTCCCCTTCCTCCTACATAAACATTATGTGCTGCATCCCCCCCCCAATTCTGATGTCCTTGTCCCTGCTCCCACCCTCTCCTATTGTCCTTGAGAATGCAAGAAACTTTCCCCCTCCCATCCTCTCTGGCCCTAAACATTTGTTTGCTATATTGCCCCGAAAATAAGACCTAACCGGAAAACAAGCTCTAGCATGATTTTTCAGGATGCTTGTAATATAAGTGCTACCCCAAAAATCAGCCCCATTTAAGATCGTCAACCAGAGGAATGCATTTAGTATGTCCGTTGCAACACACAATGGACGTATTGAATTATAAAATAATATATAAATATAAATAAATATTGATATTAATATGAAAATGATAATATAAATTATAATTAAGTATTTGTAGATACCCAAGCGGGTGCCTTTGGAGGAGAGGTAAAGGCATATGTAAACAACTGAACTCGAGATGTATTGCCAAATGACCAACCGGTGTACAGACAACGCACGAGTACCATGCACACTTGATAATGAACGGACGTGGTTGTGTCTAATGTGAATCTTCATAATTCAATACGTCGTGTGTTGTAATGGACGTACTTAATGCACTCATGTGAAATAAAGACACGTTTTCTGAATTTTGGTGACTGCAATTTTTCATCGCTTTTGTGTGGACCATCATTCTTAACTGTAATAATTTTTGTTGTCACTTCTGTCTCGTAAGTCTTCAATTAACTCTTGATTTAATGGTTATTCCAAGTACGAGAAAGGAATCGTGGAGGACTCCCGGGGGAAGACTCTTATGGCTTTCTTCAAAGAGAAGTTGGATCTCTGAATGGTCCGAAAATGGCAAGCAGAGTATGATAACCTCAGTCAACAGGTGGACAAGGGAAATGCTAAGAAGCACAAGTGTGGATCAGGAAAGGTGGGGCAACCATTATTTCCTGAGCTGGAAGACGTCATCTGTGAATGGATTGCTGACAGGAAAGCAAAGGTTTTGGTTGTGCGCAGGACTGATCAAGCATTTGCCCTTGCATTGGCACCACAGTTAGAAATATGCCCAGAAGAATTCAAAGCATCACCACACTGGTTGGATGGCTTCCTTCAGCAATATGAACTGTCTCTAAGAAGATCGAAAACAATGTTCAAGTTGGAAGATACTGAAGTTATTAAACATGCACTTGCATTCAAGTCCTTTGATGGCATCCCCTTTTCTGAATACCCATTCTCCAACATGATTGCTATGGATGAAACTGCAGTGTTTATGGACCAAGGATCTCAAATGATAATTGGTCAGAAGGGTGCCTCATCAATCTACATTCCCTCCACTATTTATGAAAGTGCACATTATTGCCTGTATTTTGGCAGTTCGTCTGGATGGAAAGAAAGCCCCACCTCTAATCATCACTAAAGGCAAGAAAGATAAGGTTGAAGGTGTTTCAGGCACTTATGTTCTTAAAACCGAAAAAGCCTGGTGCACGCAAGCAATTATAAAGAAGTGGATCGATTTAATGCTGCCACTTGTTTTGTGAGGTGGCCAAAGAGGTCTGCTAGTCTGGGATTCAGCCAGCACTCACCTTGCTAAAGCCATGAAGAATTTCTTTGCAGAGAGAAGAATAGATCAAATAATGATTCCCTCAGGAATGACTGCCTATCTCCAAACTCTTGATTTTGCAATAAACAAGCCATTCAAGGACCATTTGCACGTGGAAATCAATGAACATTGGAAATAGAATGGAGAGGAATCAACGTGGAAACTTTGTGAAGCCTAGTCTGCAAGAGGTCATGACTTGGGTGAAGAATTCATGGGATAAAATCACTGACAGCTGTGTTGCCAATGCACTACGATCAGGCTAAATGGACAAGAAGTGCTCATTTAAGGAGAGCTCTATTGCTGGACATGAGAGATTGGGGCCAATGGTTCTACAGGTAATGGAGTCGCAAGAAATTCAGCGGGAATTTGGGGTTTGGAGACTTATGACAATGTTTCAGAAGGTGACATGACTGTATTTGAATAAATGTAGATTGTTGTACATGAATGTAGATTGTTGTACAAGAAAAAATAAGATCCCATGAAAATAAGCCCTAATGTGACTTTTGGAGCAAAAATTAATGTAAGACCTCATCGTATTTTCGGCGAAATACCGTAGTTTGACTGCTTAATCAAGCCATACCTCATTTCATTTTTCTTTCCGCCCTCAGTTAATCAACAATACTTCTTAGTAATAATCTCAATAGACTATCCTTATAGACGTGTAACCATTAAAGTTGTTTTCTCCAGAGAGGGTTGTACTGTATTTGGAATATTCATCCTTGAAGAAAAAAAATCCTGCTGTGCAAACTGAGCTTTTGTGATAGAGGAAAGCTAATGAGACTGGAAACATTATTTCCACTTTTAAAAAAAGATGTGTTACTTTTTGCAGCTGTTCTGGAAACTGACTTAAACATCATTAATAATATTGCTGCATGTCATGTAGGCAGTCTCTTATGTTCTGGAGGGAAGAAGGTAGGTGTCTGCCAGGTACTGAAAGAGTAACTCATGCAAAAGGACTATCAGCATAAAGTGTAGGCTATGCCATTTCAGGGCTCCCTACCTTCAGACCTAACAAGCATCAAAAATAGTGTCTGTGGCTGTGTAAAATGGGTTTTTGGCAGCTCAGATATATGTTCTAAAAGGCAAGAAAAAAGGAGACATTGCAAGGATGTCTCCATACCCATGGAATTTACTTGAAGTGTTTCTGCACACTGGCCAAGTTTTCTGCCAACATGACTGGTGTATGGAAGCCAGCCAGATCTGTGACCTGCTTGGAAGCCCATGCATGCCTTCAGCTGATGAGAGTATGGACATAGAGCAGAAGAAACTGTCGTTTGGCCAACCCAGAAAAAGTTATATCAAAGCAAAAGTCTTAGCACTCATTACACACCCATTAATATGATCCCAATTAGCAATAACAACTGCTTCAGAATGTGAAGTTTGGCTTAAAACAGAATGATGGACTCAAGTTTTATTTGTTTGATGCCATCTAAAACTCACAAACTTTTTTAAAAAAATCTTTAACACTACAAACAACTTTTACTTATTAAGTAAACTTATTAAGATGGGAACCTCTTTAACTCAGCAAATAAGATTATATTATATTACATTACATTCCTTGGTGTATGTCAAGATATCCACAATAAATGTTGCAATAGAGCAAAGAGTTTGGAAGGAAACTGTGACCCTGAGTAGACAGCATAATCAGCCAGCATTGAGGATTTGAGCCAAATTTCTCTCAGGAAAGGCTAGGCTTGAATGTGTCATCTTGTCTGCTACTTGCTAGTCACATGTCTGGTGCTGTGACATCTAAGCTCCCTTTGTGCTTACTCACAACTTGAAATGTCATAGGTAGTAACAGATCCCAGATTTCTGGGATCCAAGATTTGGGGCATCCAGTCTAAACAGCCAGTAGGGCTTCCACCTGTGGTCTCTAGCCTGAGGAAACCCCCCATTTTGGCTCTGGGAAGACAGAACAATGGGTCTGCTCTCTGTGTGACCAGCAACAGTACAAAGAACCCTATGTCATGCATGGTGGGAACACCCCTCTTACCCAGTGGCCTTTGTGTAATGTCATTTTTCAAAATGAACCCAGCATTAATTTTTGCTTAAGGAATGTATTTTTAATTATTTGTCACTAGTTCTCTTTAGGCCTTTTTTATTACATTTATCTTTCCTACAAAGAGTTCCCATTCAATAAATAATAATGGCAGCTCCCAGTCTTCTCTGTCATGATGACCCATTGACATTTCATATTCATTGTGCCCAAAATGGAAAATAGGCCTCAATTTCCCCTGAATCTACTTCTGTTGACTCATTTATTTGTGGCCTCCTCATTGTTCCAGTCATTCCCAACTTGAGATCATAAACCCTCTGTCTCTCCCCATATCTAATCAGTCCCTAGCCCTGTGGCTTCTACCTTTTTATTGGGTAGAATGACGTCTACCATTTCCTGAGCCCCTCCTATGTGCCAGCCATACTGCTTAGCACATATTAACTCTTTATTTTACAGATGAGAAAATGGAGACTTTTAAAGGAAAATAATTGGTTGGTGCCAGGTTAATGGCAGAGCCAGGATATAAACGCTAATGGAGTCCATCTAAGTGGGTGTTGTATATCTTTGAGACATCTAGAATTTCAGAATTCTGTATATAATCTCACTTTTTACTAACAATGGTTTTCTACTCATTGGAATTAATACATCCCAAGAAGGAAAGGAAGCCATTCAAAGCCATGTCAACTTGGAATAGATCTTTAAATTGAGGTTTGCATTACACAAAGCTGTCAATTTCCTATTTAATTAGACTGGAATGTGCTCTGCAAATATCAACTTTTAGTTCTCACAAAGAATTTGTTCAGGCAGGGAGAAAGATCAACTGAGGTGGGCCTTTTAGAGTGGTTAATTGTTTTAAGCAAGCAATTTCCTTTTGAGGAAATTAGGTAACCATTTTAAACTTCACCGAGTTATCTTTTGAGAAGAATATACATATTGTATATATAAAATGTCAAACATAACTCAGGCTAGTACATGTAAGTAGAACAGTGATGTAATTTGTTTGCACTGTCTTAGAGGAATAGTTAGGGGCCTGGACTATTCCTTTCCTGCCACTGTCCCTGCCCTAGAAAGCCTGTATCAGGGTATGGTGTCTATTTTCACACCTATCAAATAGAGACAAAATACAGCAGTCCTTTCTCTTGAGGCTTTCTGCTACCCTGTGATGTAATGCACTGTATCATCTGTCACTGAGCTAACTTCTTAAACATCTTAATAGAGAATCCAGGTACAACTCGTACATCAGGAAACACTGTAAACTTGTGGGTGTCGTGTGGGAGACCCTGCTCGCTGCACCATTTGTCGTGCGAGGTGGCCTGCAGAGTCTCTAGTCCCGCTCCCCACATAAGAACGCAGGATATGGCTAGGCCAAAAAGGAACACCCATGGAGCCATAGATAGGGGAGTCATACCACTATAGTCTCACTGGAGGCACTACAATCTCACTGGAGTCTGGATCCACACGACCTGCAACCTGCTGTCTGCTTTAATGCCTGCCAACCAACCGACTGACCAATGAAGCTGCGGCAGTTATATCAATGGCAAATCGGCTAACTGGTTACAGCTGATGGTCAATTAGCCACAGCTGACGGCCATCTCTACCCAAGCCAGCACCTTTCCACATGAGGCCGAGATCCTGGAAACTGCTCTCTAGGACTCTGTCCCCACACTGTGCTTTAAAAAATATTATATAAATAATATGTTGCAAAAATAAAAAAGAAAGGAAGCCAATAACTCATCTTTTGGGTCTCAACTTGAAAGTCACTTCCTTCTGGAAGCCGCCTATGACTCATTAGTCTGGGAGGTATTTGTTTTCTGTTCTACTGTAGCATATCCAGTGTCCTAATCAAGGCACATCTTACATTCTATGGTTCCTGTCACTTTTCTGGTCTGTAATCCCCCAGGAGATTAAAACCTCATAGAGTCTGTGTCTTGTGTTCCTTAGTAGTCTATCCTCAGCACCTGGCACTTGTCTGGCAAGCAGAAGGAACTCAAAAATGGTTGCAAGAATAAGAATAAATAAGCATGCAAGAGAAATTAAAACCTCCTGTAATGCCACTCATGGCACCTGTGATTAAGTTCTTTAAGAAGAACTCAGTGGGGCTTAAACTCCCTAGAGACCACTTATCACAGAAGAACCCACTGGGGAAAAGTCTCATTTCTACAGACCGAGCAAGGAAACAAAGGGAGGGTCACTCCTCCAACAAACCCTACCAACGCCACAGCCAGAGTAGTGGTTAGTGTGTATGTGTGTGTGAGAGGGGGGCAATCTTGACTTCTAGAAGAAAATTGTAAAGCTGATAGGCAAAAACCGGCAAATTAGTAATGAAAGAATTGATTTCTGAAGAAAAATTAAAGGACGGATCACATGAGAGCCTAGCTAATGCTGTGCTTCAATTTGAAATGAAAAGGAAATGGCATTCTTAGCTCTTATTCTTGTGATTAAGAAGAATAATAGTCTCTCCTTGTCGCGTTCTCCGGTAAAGCAGCAGAGGATGGAGAACGCGATGGATCCGCTGGAGCAGTTCACCACCCCGTTCACCACCGTGGTGGCCGACGCGGGCGACTTCCATGCCATCGACAAGTACAAGCCACAGGATGCCACCACCACCCAGTTCCTGATCCTGGCTGCCACGCCGATGCCCGCATTCCAGGAGCTGGTGGAAGAAGCCATTGCTTAGGGAAATAGCTGGGCGGGTCACAAGAGGAGCAGATTCAAAAGGCCATTGATAACCTTTTTGTGTTGTTTGGAGCAGAAACACTGAAGAAGATCCCGGGCCGCGTATCCATGGAAGTCGATACGAGGCTCTCCTTTGACAAGGACGCCATGGTGGCCTGAGCCAGGCGTCTCATCGAGCTCCACAAGGATGCCCGGGTAAGCAAGGGCCGGATTCTGATAAAGCTGCTGTCCACCTGCAAGGGAATTGAGGCTGCAGAGGAGCTCAAGGAGCAGCATGGCGTCCACTGCAACGTGACGCTGCTCTTCTTCACTCAGGCTGTCGCCTGCGCTGAGGCGGGCGTGATGCTCACCTCCTCCTTCGAGCTGCGCATGCTGAACTGACACATGGCCAACACCTGCCAGAAGTCTTCCGACCACTGGAGGACCCCGGCGTGAAGAGCGACCAAGACCTACAACTATTCTTCTACAAGAAGTTCGGCTGCAAGACCATGGTCATGGGCGCCTCCTTCTGCAACACCAAGGAGATCAAGGTGCTGGCGGGCTGCGACTTCCTCAGCATCTCACCCAAGCTGCTGGGGGAGCTGCTCAGGGACAGCAGCAACCTGGCGCTCGTGCTCTCGGCCAAGGCAGCCCAGTCCAGTGACCTGGAGAAGATCCACCAGGACGAGAAGGCCTTCTGCTGGCTGCACAACGAGAACCAGATGGCCGTGGAGAAGCTCTCGGATGAGATCCAGAAGTTTGCTGCAGACCCATGAAGCTGGCGGAACGAATGTTCAGCGCAGAGAACAGAAACTAGCTCAGTACCTGAGGTTGGACACGGATCTATGCGGGCCGTGAACTTGGGTTTGATTGCAATGCCTGGCGATGAATCTTGCTTTTTTTTTTTTTTTTTTTTTTACCAATTGGAGCATGGATGGACTGTAAATTTCTGATTTTATGTAAAACTTTGCCTAATGCATTAAAGCAGTCACTTTTTCTGTAAAATAAAATAAAATAATAATTCCTTTTATGTGAGTTTAATTCAGTAGGGCTCTGAATGAAGAATTAAATAACTAAATGTACTCTTCCTTGGAACTTGCTCTTTTCCCTTTCCTAGCAGGTCATTGTATCATTAGATCAATCAATGACCAGATTTGAGATCCTATGGGATCCGGAGGCCTTGGGTATATGGGGAAAAATTCTGAACAGTTAACATGTAACTGAAATATAGTGATGTGTTCACCCACTTCCTGAGCACTTCAGATGTAAATTAACCTCTGAAGAACTATGTGTGATAAAGCATGTTTGTCTTTTCTCCTTTACAAGAATATCCCAAGATTCTAATAATAAAGCCATGTCAATTCCCTATCTTCCCCTAACATTCCCAGCTTGAGGCAACCACTCGTTTACTTTCCATCTCTATGGATTTGCCTATTCTGGACATGGAATTATATAACGTGTTGTCTTTAGTGGTTGGCTCTTTCACTCAGCATGTTTTCAAGGTTTATCCATTATGTAGCATAGATCAGTATTTCATTCCTTTTTATTGCTGAATACTATTCCATTTTACTTATTCATTCATCTGTTGGTGGACATGTAGGTTGTTTCTACCTATTGACTATTATAAATAATGCTGCTATGAACATTTGTGTACACGTTTTTGTGTAGGCATATGTTTTCATTTCTCTTGGGTACATACCTAGGAATGGAATTGCTGAGTCATATAATAACTGTATGTTTAACTTTTTGAGAAGTCGCCAAACTGTTTTCCATACTGGCTGCACCATTTTACAATTCCAGCAGCAATGTATGCGGGTTCCCATTTCTCTATATCTTTATGACGCACTTGTTATTGGCCATCGTTTTTATTATAGCAATCCAATGGGTGCGATGTGGTTTTGATTTGCGTTTCTCTGATGGTGAATGATGTTCAGCATCTTTTTACTTCCTTATTGACCAGTTGTATATCTTCTCTGGAAAAATGTCTATTCAGAAACTTCACCCACTTATTAAGTGGGTTATCTTTTTGTTATTGAATTGTGAGAGTCCTTTATATATTCTAGATACTAGTCGCTTACTTGCCAAAATAAGATACAAATCTATGATTTGCAAAAACTTCCCCCATTTTTGGGGTTGTCTTTTCTTGATGGTCCATTGAAGCACAAAACTTTTAATTTTGATGAACTCCCGTTGAGTTTTTCTTTTGTCATTTGTGATTTTGGAGTCATAGCCAAGAAATCATTGCCTAATCCAAGGTCATGAAGATATATTTCTATCTTTTCTTCTAAGTGTTTAATAGATTTAGTCTTACATTGAGGTCTGTGATCCATTTTGAATTAATTTTTGTATGTGGTAAGTGATATGGATCCAATTTAACTTTTTCCCATGTGACAATCTAGTAGTCCCAACACCACCTGTGGAATTCTTTCCCCCATTGAGTGGTCTTAACATCTTTGTTAAAAATCAATTAACTGTAAACATGAGGGTTTTGTACTCTCAATTCTATTCTGTTGAATTATATGCCTATCTTTATGCAGGAAACACATTGTCTTGATTTATTGTAGCTTTGTAGTAAGTTTTGAAATTAGGAAGAGTGAGTCCTTCAACTTTGTTCTTTTTCAAGATTGTTTTGGCTATTCTTGGTTCCTTAAATTTCCATATGAAATTTTCATCAGCTTAATTTCTGCAAAGAAGCCAGCTGGGATTTTGATAGGAATTGTGTTCATTCTTAGATCAACCAAGGGAGTATTGCCATCTTAACAACATTAAGTCGTCCAATCTATGAATATGGAATGTCTTTCCATTTATTTAAATCTCCTTTAATTTATTTCAACAACATTTTGTACTTATTTTGTTAAATTTATTTCTAAGTGATTTATTCTTCTTGATGTTATTGTCAATGGAATTTTCTTAGTTTCATTGTATAGAAGTGCAATTGGTTTTTATCTGTTGATCTTATAAACTGCAATCTTGCTGAACTAATTTATTAGTTCTAATAGTTTTTTTAGTGAATTCTTTAGAATTTCTATTGTCAGCGAGGGGGAAACATTTCTTCCTACACTTCTTAGTTCTTATTGATGGGTCTAACAATTAAATTGACACTAAACAGATTAACAGGAGGAAACAACAAATTTAATTCATATGTATGGAGGTCTTATAGAAATGAGACCCTTGAAGTGACCAAAGCAGACTACTTTATATGCCATTTTAGGCAAAGAAATAATTATTTGTGAAGATTGGACAAAACAAAAGGGTTGTCTTTGGGGTAGCAAACTAATGTAGAAGTAACACTGTTTATATAGCTTTCTCAGCCTTGAATTCCCTAACTCTGGTGATAAGGATGCCTTTTATCCTTCTGGCGCAGGGAGGATACTTTCACATGGGAGATTTATTTCCTGCTTTCAGGGGGAAGAGCGGGATTTAGAGTGTCTTAAGAAACAAGCTATTTCTTAAGTAATTTTAATTCAGAATAATCAGTATGCCACTGTGGTATATTTTGGGGTGGCCTATCTTGAGCCCCAACACTATCTACTAGATCATGTCTTCTGCAAATAGAGACAGTTTTACTTCTTTCTTTCCAATCTGATGCCTTTTATTTCCATTTTCTTGCCTTGGCTGGAACTTCTAGTACAATACAAGTGGTGAGAGAGGACATTCTTGTCTTGTTCTCATGCTAGAGGGAAAGCTTCCAGTCTTCCACAATTAATATGTTAGTTGTGAGGGTTTTGCAGACGCCTTTTACCAGGTTGAGGAAGTCCTTTATACTTTTAGTGTGTTGAGGGTTTCTATCATGAAGAAACGTTGAATTTTCTCAAATGCTTTTTCTGCATCTATTGAGAAGATCATGTGGTTTTTGTTCTTTATTCTGTTGATATGGTGCATTGCATTATAATTGAGCCTTGAAGAATGTGGAGGCACTGACTTCTCCTCAGTCAAAGTCTGCATATAACTTTTCACTTCCCCAAAATTTAACTATAGTTGTCTTTTGGTATCTGCAGGGGATTGGTTCCAGGACCCCTCGCAGATACCCAAATCCACAGATACTCAAGTCCCTCATATAAAATGATGTAAAACAATGCATACAGTTGGCCCTTTGTATCCATAGATTCCCAACCATGGATCAAAAAATGCTATTTTTGATCCACGTTTGGTTGACTGTGCAGTGGATATTGAAAGTGGACCCATGCAGTTTAAACCCATGTTGCTCATGTCAAATGTGATTTTCAGAAATTCTTCTAACATCCTATTCTGCCTCATGTATAGGCTAGAGCTAAAGGGGAAGTAGTGCTAGTCCGTGCCCTCTCATTAAGCCTGGCCAGGGATGCTGAGCTGTCTTAGAAATTTTGCTCTAACTAAAAGAAATCTTTAACTCTTTAAAACTTTGGTTATTGCCTCCTCTTCTCAACATCTTTTTGTTTACAGATAGTGTACATGCAGCCAGCAATATTCTGGCACTTTCCATACTTGGGAATTGCTTTGCTGCTTCTTGTTTTAAGTGAGTCAAGACATTTCCATCGATTTTTCTCAAAGACTGTTCTACCAATGAAATTGTTCACTTTATTGCACCACATCCTATTTTTCTATATATTGTGATTTATTGTGGCTCTCAGCAGTCCATTGCCTTATTATTTCCACTGGACCATCCCTTCTGTTGAACCCTGGTAATAACCATGTCCCAGTTATTTTCTTCAGCAAGAGAGAATGTGAAAAGTCCTGATTTCTGATGTTTTTGTTTTTCTTGAGTTGCCACTTGTTGAGCTCTGCCAGCATACTGGAGGATTTTATAGGATAGAGACACACATTGCCCGAGTATCTTGCAATCTGATTTAATACCAGGCAACCAATGCATACATAGACTCATTAATGGCATTGTGAGAAGATAGTTAGTTGAGTGTCACAGGCATGAGGCTATTGGCTCCTAACAACAGACCACTTTGTACCAATTCCTAGGTTTAGGGATGAAAGAAGCAGAAATCTGTGTTACTGAGTGATGCTTCCACACATAGCAGGTCCACCCTCCGCTTCAAAAGTGGAAACTAGTCTCCAGGGAGATAGGTGGTATTTCAACCTTTCAATATCCAAGAAAACAAGTCAGGTTTCCACTCACTCTTGCCTATGCCTTAAGCTTCCCCATTCCATCCTATTATCTCATCCTTAAGGTAGCCTCATCAACCTGAATTCCACAAACACCACAAGGCTCTAAACTCTAGTTAAATCCACAATAGCCCAGTTCCTTCCACAGCATGGCATAGAGCAATTATCTGCAAACAAGCAGAAAGCCTGATCCCTGCCCTCAGGAGCAAACAGTCCAAGTTCAAGATCACATGTAAACATTGAAATCTCTCTGAAATGCATATTGTTTTCCTGAACAAATTTTTGACTTGCTATAGGTTTTCCCTGATCACTTTCATCCTGTCTTTCCAAGGTGGGATGATATATTTGTTTACAAATTATTTCACCTGGGACAATGGTGCCATTAGCCAGCCTGTCCTCAAGGGGACCCTCTGGACACAAAAGCAGCTGTCCATGTTGATGGGGCACTCAGAAGGGAGCACTGCCCCAGCTAGGAGGGTTCCCCACTCTGGGCTGGAGTGGAAACTCAGCCACCAACGTGCAATGCTCCCCTCTCAAGCCCATATCTCCAGTTGTCAGCTGGCCCAGTGGGACGATGACAGAAAGGAGCTCCAACAGTTTACATGGGACTCAACCATTATTAGTCACCTTGTGAAACTGCAAATGAGGTAACATTGGAACTTTACATTTCTCCTCATTCAGTACAGGATTCATTTTAGGCTATGGGTCTGTAAGCCAGCTTGTCTGCTCTTCGTTTTCCTTACACTCTGGTCCCCTTTCTGTTGGATAGTCTCATTTCAATCTGCCCTCTAGGAAGCAAAATAAAACAAATAAAAAAATTCTTGCTAACAAGGAACAAATGAATGCTTATGTCAAAAGTCTATATTTGAGACTATTCATGAATGTGAGGCCTGAATCAAACAATGATCTCCCCACCAAATCCTGCTCCACAATAGACCCCATGTGGAGACAGAGAACTGAGAATTTAACACAGTATAGCTACCAAGGTATAATTAAACAGTTAATAATTCTAACTAACTCTTGAACACTCAGATACTACACACCCTAATTCTCATCTGTTTGCTTGAGTGCCCACATGAGAACTGAAAATCTTAACCTCACATTTCTGAATAAGATTCTTTGTACACTAAGCTGGTAGTAGCAGGGTCTCTGGTAGAAAAAGGAAATCTGGGCTTTCCCCAGCCTTTATTATCATTAACTTGCATTCACCCTGAAGGTAATAGGGAAATTAAGGCATGGTTTTTTCTGACTTGATGTTTCAGGACATTGAGCTCACTTTTGCTTCATTTTCTTCCTGGCATACTTGAAGATCGTTTTACAAGGTAGAACAAAACTCATTGACCTATTTGACTTGGCCCCAGGCATACTTCATACAAAGATTTCCTATTCTGAAGAATTCCAAAGAACTCCCTGGGGAAAAAAAAAACACACCCATTCTAGTTGTCATACACCATAGTCACTGGACTCAAGTTACTAAATTACAATTCCTAAAATTTGGAAAGATTTCAGATTTGCTATTGTTTTCTTAGTAAATTACTGAATCATACTGGTGTCTTGGAATAAGGCAGCACATTTTACATGTAAGTTTCCATAGAAACTTCCCCAGCTCCTTGGGGATTTACACTGGCCCTGACTCAGGAAGAATTTTCATCTGTGGGATCCAAAACTTCAGAGACCAAACATTTCCTGAAGACTTTCCTCTGCTTTCTGACCTCCACCTACCTCCTCCCAAGGACATGCAAAGAAATAATTTCTGATCAGTGCAGGAAGCCAAGACTGCCCAGTGAACCTAAGGTGCAGAGGAAGGGAACGTGAATCCAAGATTCTTTCTTGGCGTGATGGTACCACTGAATTGCCCCATGGCTTGAGTATGTTAATGCCTTGATTTATGGCTGGAATTTTAATTACCCACTCCTGGAGCTTTTCTGAAGAATTGATTATGTACATGGTGTTTTTTTCATGTTCCAGAAACCAACTATCATCAAATAAAAGTGATGGTTAGGAGTAAAGGCAGTCAAGAGCACTTAAATGATCAGACTGGCACTTTCAGAAGTTTTGAAACTGGTTAACTCAGTTCAGCTGCCTCTCCCCCATAGCTTGTTAAAACCTGAGCTGTGTGTGTGTGTGGCTAATGGTTTGGGAATAGAATTTTGGAGCCATTATTAGGAGATGTCCTGGCCTGTTGTGCAGAAGAACCCAGCCACCTTAGCTGGCCAGGAGCAAGGAAAGCTGGTAGAGTGACAATGACAGGCCCTTTCCCTGCCACTGACCAATCCTATCTTCTGCAGCCCTCCAAAACTCCCTGGGGACCTCTAAGGTCTTGTTCTCCCACTTCGCAAAACTGCAAAGTCTTTGCCCATCTTTCAAAAGTCTTGTCTGAACTAGATACTCTTGGCTCCTTTAGGGTAGGATCCTGTTTCCTTTGTGTCCTGGCATCCTACTCCCCTCCCGATCCGGGGCCTGGTATCTGGCCAGTGGACGCTCTGTTAATATGAATTCTCACTGGTGTTGTGTTCTAGGCACGGCCAAGACAGCTCCTGGCACTTGTCACCAATTATCCCAGTTCTCACCACTTTTTCTTCATCATCGTCCTCAATGGATGCCTCCTGCCAACCATGACCCCAAACTCAGCATATAGGACCCCTGCCTTGCATCCCTTCCCCCTGGAGATGCTCTCTTCCTTTCTGCACCCCCTCCACCAAGCTCCCAAAGCTCCCTGTAGTTCTGAGCCTGCGGCTCCGGACGCCTGGAGTCCCATCCCCGCCTGGACTTGCAGAAGGAGCCAGGTGGCAGCAGGCAAAAGCACAGCCAGGGTGCCCAGCTCCCGGGTCTGCCTGCAGGGTGGGGCCCCACCCGAGGCCGCTCCCTCTCCGCGCCTTTCCCATCCCCAAAGAGGACACCCCTCCTTCCGTACGCCACGGCACCGCCTTCCCGGCCGCTCGCCCGCCCGCTCTGGCCCGGAGCCTTCCAGGCAGCCAGCGAGCGAGGGGAGCGCTCGGGGATGGGACTTGGAGGAGGCGGCTAAGGAGGAGACAGCGGCAGTGGCGCGGGCTTCTTGCTTGGCTCCCACGAACGGCCCCTGAGAATAGCCGCGGCTCTCGGCGCAGCGAGGAGGCCCAAGAGGAAGACCCGGGTGGCTGCGCCCCCGTCTTGCTTTCCAGGCGCTGGCGGCTGCTGCAGGTGAGCGAGGTGCGCTTTCCCTGGGGCTCTGCACGGCCCCGCTGCCCCAGGGCACAGATAGACATACCAACCGACTGACAGATACGTAGGCAGAGCTTGGGTTGACCGACGCCCGCGGGCGCTGACCTTCGGTATGCGCCCCAGTCCGCGCCCCAGCCCTTGCGGCTCCTCGCGGCCCCGAGAGCCAGGAGACCCTCCCGCCCCGGGGCCCATCGGTCCGACTCCTCCGGATAGAACGAGGCAGGGAGGGCCGCAGTGCCCGACCCCTTGAGGGAGAAGTCAGGCCACCCCTGGCGGGGAAAGCAGGACCCGCTCCTGGCGCGGGGAGCACGGCACAGCAGCCACCTCGGAGTGCCCCGTGGGGGCGCTGTGCCCCGCGTCGGAGACACCCAGACCTGGTCTCCACCGACCTGGGAAAGGGAGAGTTGTTGAGATGGTATCTAGCTAGTGTGAGCCCTATTCAGCTGGCAAGCCAGATTGATGCCACCACCTCTCCTTGGTCTGGTATTTGAATGCCTGCGTCGTTTGGATTTTATTCTTGGTTCTCTATGGCAGCTTAAGCTCCAGCTACCCTCCACTGTGGAGGAAAGAAAGGGGAGGGCATTTTATGGTAATTGCTAGAAAGCCCAAGGATGGTTTGGGGAGAGGACTGAAAAATGGAGACCCTCTCTCGTTATGATCTCCAGGACTGGAAGCACAGGGAGGTAGCTCCTCAGGAACACATACTCTTACCCCGAACAAACCCAACTGACAAAGTTCCCAGTTGTCGTAAATCAGGGAGCGGGATGCCTCTGCACTAAGTGCATTTAATCGGCCTTCCAGAAGTGGGGCGGTCAGGAGACAATTAAGAGGCTGCAGGGGCTGTGGTCAAGAGCAGGGGCTCTGGGATTGTGCTTCCTAGGTTGTCTAGGTTAGTAACCTTGGAGTTACCCAACTACTCTATCCCTCATGTCATGCAGGGTGTTATGCGGGGTCTCTGGTCCCGCTCCCCACATAAGAACACAGGACATGGTGAGGCCAAACAGGAACACCCACGGAGCCATAGATAGGGGAGTCATACCACTATATTCTCGCTGGCGGCATCCGACTCTGCAATCCGCTCTTGCTAGCTCAGCCACCATCTTCTTGCTAGCCCCCATTTTCTGCTAGCCTAGCCACAGCCGTTATATTAGTGGCCAGTGGCTCACTGGTTACAGCTGACGGCCAACTAGCCACAGCTGATGGCCATCCAATCACAATTGATGGCCATTTACTACCTGAGCCAGCACCTTTCCACGTGAGGCCGAGAGCCTGGAAACTGCACTCCTGGCTCCATTCCCACACCTCAGTTTTCTCATCTGTTTAATAGGGATGATAAACCTACAGGGCTGTGAGGATTATTAAAGTCCCTAGAACAGTTCCAGGTTCATCTTAAGCTTAGGTGGTGAGTTCCATCACCTGTTTTTCCAGAAAAAACAAGGAGTTCCTGTGAGCAGTCATCTCCTCCCCAACTCAGGAAGATAGCCTCTCTGTGGATGCAAGAAGGTGGAAGATAATCAGTGTGGGTACAGAGCCAGGAGTGCAGTTTCCAGGCTCTCGGCCTCACGTGGAAAGGTACTGGCTCGGGTAGTAGATGGCCGTAGGCTGTGGCTGGTTAGCCAATTAGCCACTGACATAACTGCTGCGGCTGCGCTGGGGAGTGGGAGTCTGTCGGTTGGTAGATAAGGGACAGCAGGTCGCACGTCGTGTGAATCCAGCCTCCAGTGAGACTATAAGGTATGACCCTACCTATGGCTCCATGGGTGTTCTTTTTTGGCCTAGCCACATCCTGCGATCTTGTGTGGGGAGTGGGAGCAGAGACCCCGCAGGCCGCCCCGCACGACAATCAGCATGTATTTAACTGGAGTTTTCCATTTAAGAGTCCATTCCTGCACAGTTCTCCCTGCCTGCTTTCAAAGGGACAGCCTCATAAAATCATGTCAAGATACCAAGATGGGTTGATGGTCTGGAAAGTTTCAGCCCCTGAAGCTTGGTCCCTTACGATAGATCCCTCACTGAGAAAATAGGGACGTGGCTCTTCACCTTCTATTTCCCTATCTGTTCATACTTTTATTCCTGCCAGTAGAATTCAGTCTCAGGTCCCCCAGTTGCCAGGCTTCTCTTTTCTCCAAATGAGGGCTGCAAGCTTCCTTGCTTCTAGAGCCCAGGCCCAAGCAAGCTGGAGCCACTGAGGCCTGAGCTCACTTGCTAGAGGTACTATAGTAGAGATACCCTTAGATGGTTTCATGCCTGAAGCTCCTATCAGCAAATACCATATATCTCTATCAGCAAGAGGTAGTTGAAATGAGGCCCAAGATTTAAAGAAAAGGAAATAGATGATTGCTCCTTGAGAGACAGAGAAGGAATAAGACAGTCATTGGAGGTTCTGGAAAAAAATCCCATGGTTTGCCAAGAAACAGCTCTGACTGGTGCCTAAGAGAACACACAGGGTGAGAGGGGAGTGAGGATGGAGAAAGGGGTAGAAACAGTCTTAGGTCTCAGGACAAGCAGGCTGAAGAGGTATGGTGGGTGTAAACCTGGCCTGTACAAGGTGTTGGGTGTGAAGTTGAACAGGCAGTGAGAGAGGACGTGGGAGGACTCAGGGGTGAGCAGTTGAGTTTAAAACCAGTTGAGTAGGTGTGAGAGTCTCTAGTGCTTTCCTCTGGACTTGCTGCCTCTAGTCTGTGGCACATGTGTGGTCGACAGAGCACTTTCTTGGGACTCTCCATCCTTAGGGAAGCTCAGGAGGGCTCCCCTGTTTAATGTGCATATAGAAATAACTCAGGAGAGTCAGGGTAAGAAGAAGGCTGAAGTGCCAAGTTGAGAGTGGAGCACGTCATCACAGTTTCTAGTAAGCAGTTTCAGGGAGGCCCTTCCAAGTGACCAGTTGCCACTTGGAACTCCAGCCCGTGAGGTCATTTTTGAACGCTGTCATGTGGCTCGGCAGACAGCCACCCCTGCCTTACCCATCAGGATCCTGAAGGGGACTCAGAGAGAAAGGCAGGGCTGGGCTGTTGTCAGTAATACGGTGGTGGTCATGAGGATGACAGTGATGAGAGGTAGTGGGGGTACAACCCAGAGCACACTGATCTTGGCACCTGAAGCACATGGGTTCCAGTCTCAGCCCCGCCACTCACCATCTGTAAGGATTTTGAGAAATTACTCAAACTCTCTGTGCCTCAGTTTCCTCATCTGTAAATGGGAAATGGGATTTTTGGGAAGAATCAAATTAGTTAACACACATGAAGTGCTTAGCATAGTGCCTAGCTCTGAATAAGTGCTCAATATTATCTGAGCCTCAGTTATATCATCCATCAAATGGACACGATACTATCTATGACATAGGGTTGTTGTAAAAGTTAAATGAGGTAATTAATATGAATGAATCCACCAATGTGTAGGATGTAGTAATGTTCAGAATGAGTTGTTTGAAACTGAAATTTTAACCAAAATATTTGCATGTAAAGTCAGTGGCTGAGCAGGTGCACCACCTAGCATTTTTGGAAAGTTCTGATAATATTTTCAGAGGAACATTTATCTACTGTTGGAGAGTGTGGCTCACTCCTCACTGGAATCCTCCATTGCTATTTTTGGTTATTGTATTAGTTTCCTATGGTTGCTTTAACAAATTACCACACACTCAGTGCTTAAAAACAATGCAAATTTATTATCTTACAGTTCTGGAGGTCAGAAGTCTGAAATAGGTCTTACTGGGCTAAAATCAAGGTGTTGGCTGGGCTTCTGTTACTTCTGGAGGCTCTAGGGAAAAATCTGTTCCTTTGCCTTTTCTGGCTTCTAACAGCTTCCTCTGTTACTTGGTCCCTAGTCTCTTCTTCCATCTTCCAGTCTCCTCCTCCCCCTCTCACTTTTCCCCTTTTTCCCCCTTACCCTCCTCCTCTTTCTCTCCCCTGCTTCTTCTTCTCTCTCTCATAAAGATCCTTGTGAGTACATTGGGTCTACTTGGATAATCCAGGCTAATTTCTCCATCTCAAGATCCTTAACTTAATCATATCTGCAAAGTACCCTTTGCCACATAAGGTATTCACCTACCCATATCTCCGTTGTCATAACTCAATCCACCACCAGAGCATAAGAGAGATTGTATGGAGCTACATGGCTGGAATGGAGGGTTAATGAGTGTGTCTGTGTGTGTGTGTGTGTGTGTGTGTGTGTGTGTGTGTGTGTGTGATGTTGGTGGGGTAGGTGGGTGGACTTGTTAAGTTTAGCATGTAACACAGGAACAGATTAGGGGGCTTTGACTACTAAACTGAGGAATGTAGATTTTATCCTATGTGATATGTGGAAGTCACTGACAGTTGAGCAGGAGCATGAGAAGCATGATATTGTATTGGGAAGACTGAATTCAGTGCTAGTGCCTGATGGATTCAATAGGACAGACTTAGAAACAGTCTATTAATTAGGATTGTGTTCAATTCCAAGTTACAGAAAAAGACTGAAGTGACAGTGGCTTCAAGAAGGAAGTTTATTTCTGTTTTGTATATTCTAGAAGTCTGAAGGCAGTGAGTCCAAAGTGGGAGCAGATCCAAGAACTACACTCCTGTGCCTCACTGCTTTTACCATGAAGCATGGCTTCCCCTTCATGGTGCTTTATGGTTCAGTGTGACCGCTGGGTCTCCAGCTAGGATGTCCTCAGTCCAGCCAGCAGGAAGAAAAAATCAAGGATGCCCCCATTATAGGAGATAGCCGTTGGGATCGCTTACATTCAGGCAAATGTAGTATATAGAGGAAGACCTGGGCTCAGCCTTGGCAGTTGTCTGGTACAAAATTAGGACCAGTTTGATTCAACATTTATTGGTCTTTTGTTGGTAAATAAATGTGTTCATTCAACATTTATCTATTTTCAAAAAATTTATTTACAAAATTCAGCACCCAGGCTGTTGAGGAATACAGATATGACAAGATGTGGTTCCAAGGAAAAGCTTACAGTCTAGGCAGGGAGACAGATTTCATAGCAAGAAAAAGAAACCAAGCGCTATAGCAGATAAGGAATCCACTGTCAGGGGTGTGTAGAAAAGTCAATCCTCATTGGAAAAATTTTAAAGAATGGCGGTTATAAGCTGAGCCTTGGGACATGAAGCCAATTTTGATTAATGTAGAATGTAGACATTCCAGGCCAAGGGACCAGCATGTATGAAGGCACCCAGGTATGACAAGAATCTGAGTCCTTCAGGCACTGGTCAGGGGTCAGGGGTAGATATGGGACTGCCATGTTTTGAGGGGTAGGCAGTGGTCAGTCATGGAGAGCCTTGGACATTAGCATTATACAGTAAGGGTTCCAAACAGATAAGGGATGGGACCAGTAGATGAAGGATCCAAGACAGGAAGAGCAGTTTTGAAGCTCCTGAAAGAGTCTGGGAGAGAAATGGAGAGGATGGAGCATTGTGCAGTGGTGGGAGGGAGGGACGGGGCAGCTGTGCAGAGGTGGGAAAGCCAGGGTTTGTCCACTCAGGAATATGATGGTGATGTGAATAAAACATGGAAGCTGGCTCCAAATTTCCAGTCTGGGTGGCTGAGCAGATGGGGTTACCTTACAGTGAAAGGACTTGAGTGGAGGAAGATGACTTTGTATCTGGAAAGGCTGAGCTAACAAGCAGGCCTTTACTACTGGGTGAAAATCACAGACAGGCAATGTCAGGTCAATATCAAGGATAATACGGCCTAACATTTAGAGCCACCAGAAAACCATGGCCTTGAGTCCTAGCAGAGCTTAGGTTCCCATCTGCGGGCCATGAAGGTGATGGGGATTCTGGCATTAGGTGGGGGACAGGAAGGTTCAGCCTCTGAGATTGCTGCAGCTCCAGTACTGTGACACTGTGAACGCACAGGGTTGTTAGTATGGCTGCTCGATATGCTGATGGAGCAGCCATTGAGGGACAAAACTATTGAACATGATGTCTGAGAACTTTCAGAATGGGGGAGGTGATTCAAAATCTCTTTTTGAACAAGTGGACTGACTGCCTGAGAGATGGCAGGGGTAGAATCTTGGCTTTGTGGCTTAACTAGCTCTGAGGCCTTGTAGAGCATCTTTGCATCTGTGTATCTTGGTGTTCCATCCGTAAATTTGGGAACTCATCTACCTCACAGAATGATTGTATGGAACAAATGAGATGAAAATATGCAAAATGCGGTCATCAAAATGGTGGCGTGAGGTGAGCCTCTGTAAAGCTCCCCTGGAATTTACAACTAATCGAACAACTATAACTCCACAAAGGACTCCCTGCACAGCAGACAGGCAAGACGAAGAGGCCCACTACTGAATTCACTGAAAGGTGGGCGAATCACATGAGCGGGGAAGAAGGGAAGGGAGAAGTGCAGAGACGGAGCCCCGCGGGCGGGCGCAGGACGCAGACCTAGCTCAGTGCTCTGAGCTCGCTGCAGCTGCGGGAGAGAGAAGAACTCGGACTGCTGGGGCTCTGCTTATGGCCCACAGGGCTGAGTGGGCGCATATAACACGGCTGAACCCAACGCTCACGGCAGAGACCTCGGAGAAAAGACTGAGGGAAGACGGCTGAAAACGGTGGTTTAAGCCCTCACTGCTGAGCAGAGAACGGAAGCCTTAGGCACTGAGACTAGCCGTCCCCTCCCCACCCTCCCAGAGCTCGCCCTGCCCCCACCTGCCTGGTGCTGGAAGCAGAACAGTAGCAGTGTCAGATCAAAAGAACAGAACATTTGCGGTTCTGAGAACTGTGGTCCGCAGACAGATTCACAGCCTAACTAGTTCTGGCAAAGGGGAGGGAGCTGTGGAAGCAGGACCGGATGTGGGGGTGGTCGCAGCCATTGCTCTGGGCCACCCTCATAACTCACCCTGCCCCTGGCCCCACCTATCTGGGCGGATCCCTGCAGGAGTAAACAGAACTGCTGAAACATACAGGCTCTGAATCTGGTGCAGGAAGAGCTTTGGAACTTCAAAAGCTCTCCGCATACCCACACGGACATTGCGCCCTGTGACCCAAGCGAACTATTAACAGAGGAGAAGCCCATCTCCCAGGGAATCCCCCCATCGTATGAGAAGTTGAAATAGTGCAGAGAAAACAGCACTACCGTGTGAGAGAAAAAAAAGGCTGCAGTTGGAGAGAAAATAAAACATTCTACCAACAAGTACTAAAAAACAAAAGAAAGACCTCTTCCTATCAACCTGTTGCAGAAGCCACTCCTGTAGATGTCTAGGAAGAGAAATAATTAATCAGTAATTGCCATGAACAACCAAGGCAACAAGACAGCTCAGAAAGAAAGTGAAAAGTCTCCAGAAAAGGAACTTAAAGATATGGAAATATGTGACTTAAACGACAGAGAATTCAAGATTGCAGTTCTGAAAAAACTCAACGAGATGCAAGAAAACACAGAAAGGCAGTTTAATGAACTCAGAAACACAATCAAAGAACAACATGAGAATTTTACGAAAGAGATTGAAATTTTAAAAAAGAACCAAATAGAATTTCTGGAGATTAAGAATTCAATAGAAGAAATTAAGAATGAAATAACCAGCTTAGGTAGTAGAGTTGACCAGATGGAGGAAAGAATCAGTGACATTGAAGGTAGAAACCTGGAAATTACACAGATGGAAGAAGAAAGAGACTTGAGACTTAAAAGAAATGAAAGAACTCTACAAGAACTTTGTGGCTCCATCAGAAGGAACAGTATAAGAATAATGGGCATACAAGAAGGAGAAGAAAGAGAGAAGAGAACAGAGAATATATTCAAACAAATTGTTGATGAGAACTTCCCAAACTTGTGGACAGAACTGGATCCTCGAATCCAAGAAGCAAATAGAACACCTAATTACCTCAATCCCAACAGGCCTTCTCCAAGGCACATTGTATTGAAGCTGTCTAAAATCAATGACAAAGAAAGAATCCTCAAGGCAACCAGGGAAAAGAAGACGGTAACCTACAAAGGAAAGCCCATTAGATTATCAGCAGATTTCTCAGCAGAAACTCTACAAGCCAGGAGGGAGTGGAACCAAATATTCAAACTATTGAAAGAGAGAAATTATGAGCCAAGAATAATGTGTCCAGCAAAGATATCCTTTAGATATGAAGGAGGAATAAAGACCTTTCCTGACATACAGAAGCTGAGGGAATTTTCTAATACATGACCTGCACTACAAGAAATACTAAAGGAGGCTATTCGACCGCCATCAACAGGGACAATTTGTGGCAACGAAAACATAAAAAGGGGGAGAGTAAAGGCCTGAACTGGAATATGGGAAGGGAGAAAGTAAGCGTGCTAAAGAAAATATCAAACTTCCTTTTATTTAAACTTAAGGGTAAGCACTCAAGAAAAATCCAGAACTGAAATATATACTGTAATAAAAAAAAGAAACAGAGGGAAACATCATAGAATACCACCATACAGAAATAACAGACAAGAACAAAAAGGCAAAGAAACAATGGAGACACAGCCTTACCAGAAAACTAAAGATAGAATGACAGGAAATTCTCACATATCAATAATCACCTTAAATGTAAATGGACTGAACTCACCAATAAAGAGGCACAGAGTAGCAGATTGGATCAAAAAACTAAACCCAACCATATGCTGTCTCCAAGAGACACATCTCAGCTACAAGGACAAGCATAGACTCAAAGTGAAAGGGTGGAAATTGACACTCTAAGCAAATGGTACCCAGAGAAAATCAGGTGTAGCCATAATGATATCAGATGAAACAGACTTCAGGGTGAAAAAGATAACAAGAGACAAAGATGGACATTTCATAATGGTAAAGGGGACTATACAACAAGAAGACGTAACAGTCATCAATATTTATGCCCCCAATCAGGGAGCACCGAAATGTACCAAGCAACTCCTAAGAGAACTAAAGGGAGAAATTGACCAAAACACAATTATACTAGGGGATCTAAATACATCACTGACAGCTATGGATAGATCATCCAAACAGAAAATAAATAACGAAATAGCAGCCCTAATTAAGAAGATTGAAATCATACCCAGCATATTCTCTGATCACAAGGCTTTGAAATTGCATATCAACTGCAAAAAGAAAGCAGGAAAAAACACAAATACATGGAGATTAAACAACATACTTTTAAAGAATGACTGGGTCAAAGAAGAAATTAGAGGAGAGATCAAAAGATACATAGAAACCAATGACAAATGAAAATGCATCCTACCAAAATTTTTGGGATGCAGCAAAAGCAGTTTTAAGAGGGAAATTTATATCATTACAGGCTTATCTCAAGAAACAAGAAAAATCCCAAATAAATAACTTCATGTTACACCTTAAAGAACTAGAAAAAGAAGAACAAGTGAAACCCAAGGTCAGCAGAAGAAAGGAAATAACAAAAATCAGAGCAGAACTAAATGAAATAGAGAACAAAAAGACAATAAAAAAAATTAATGTGACAAAGAACTGGTTCTTTGAAAAGATTAACAAAATTGACAAACCGTTCGCTAGACTCACTAAGATAAAAAGAGAGAAGACACTAATTAGCAAAATCAGAAATGAAAAAGGGGAAGTTATCACGGACACCACAGAAATACAAAGGATCATCCAAGAATACTATGTAGGACTATATGCCACCAAATTCAATAATCTAGAAGAAACGGACAACTTCTTAGAAACATATAGCCTTCCAAGGCTGAACCATGAAGAACTGGAAAATCTAAACAGACTGATCACCAGTAATGAAATTGAATCAGTCATCCAAAACCTTCCCAAAAGCAAAAGTCTGGGACCAGATGGCTTCACTAGTGAATTCTACCAAACCTTCAAAGAGGATCTAATACCAATCCTGCTCAAACTCTTCCAAAAAATTGAAGAAGAGACAGTACTCCCTAACTCATTTTATGAGGCCAACATTATCCTGATACCAAAACCTGGTAAGGACAACACAAGAAAAGAAAACTACAGACCAATATCTCTGATGAATACAGATGCAAAAATCCTAAATAAAATTCTAGCAAATCGAATACAACAATGCATGAAAAAGATCATTCATCACGACAAAGTGGGGTTCATCCCCGGGGCACAAGGATGGTTCAACATATGCAAATCCATCAATGTGATACATCACATAAACAAAATAAAGGACAAAAATCATATGATTATAACAATTGATGCAGAAAAAGCATTTGACAAGATACAACATCCATTTATGATTAAAACACTTAATAAAATAGGCATAGAAGGAAAATACCTTAACATAATAAAGGCCATATATGACAAGCCCTCAGCTAATCTCATAATTAATGGTGAAAAGCTGAAGCCCTTTGCTCTACATTCAGGAACACGACAGGGCTGTCCCCTATCACCTCTGCTTTTCAACATAGTGTTGAAAGTCCTCGCCAGAGCAATCAGGTAAGAGAAAGAAATAAAAGGCATCCAAATTGGGAATGAAGAAGTTAAATTGTCACCTTTTGCAGATGACATGATGCTATACATAGAAAACCCTAAAGACTCTACCAAAACGCTATTAGAAACAATCAACAAATACAGTAAAGTTGCTGGCTACAAAAATCAACGTACAAAAGTCCATTGCATTCCTATATACTAACAATGAAATCTCAGAAAAAGAAATACAAAAAACAATTCCTTTTCCAATTGCAGCAAAAAGAATAAAATACCTAGGAATAAACTTAACCAAGGATGTGAAGGATCTATATGCTGAAAACTATAAGACATTTTTGAAAGAAATTGAAGAAGACACAAAGAAATGGAAAGACATTCCGTGCTCATGGATTGGAAGAATCAACATAGTTAAAATGGCCATATTACCCAAAGCAATATACAGATTTAATGCAATCCCCATCAAAATCCCAATGACATTTTTTAAAGAAATAGAACAAAAAATCATCAGATTTGTTTGGAACCACAAAAGACCCTGAATAGCCAAAGCCATCTTAAGAAAAAAGAACAATACTGGAGGTATCACACTCCCTGACTTTAGCTTGTACTACAGGGCTACAACAATCAAAACAGCATGGTATTGGCAGAAAAACAGACACATAGACCAATGGAATAGAATTGAGAACCCAGAAATAAAACCACATAAATATGGACAGATAATTTTTGACAAAGAAGCTAAAAACATACAATGGAGTAAAGACAGCCTCTTCAATAAATGGTGCTGGCAGAATTGGAAAGCCACGTGCAAAAGAATGAAACTGGACTGCTATCTGTCACCATGTACCAAAATTAATTCAAAATGGATCAAAGACTTAAGCATAAGACCTGACGCAATAAACTGCATAGAAGAAAACATAGGTACTAAACTTATGGACTTTGGGTTCAAAGAGCATTTTATGAATTTGACTCCAAAGGCAATGGAAGTAAAAGCTAAAATAACTTTATGGGACTACATGAAACTTAAAAACTTCTGCACAGCAAAAGAAACCATCGACAAAATAAAGAGGCAACCAACTGAATGGAAGAAGATTTTTGCAAACAGTGCCTCCGATAAGGGGTTAATATCCAAAATATACAAGAAACTCATGCAACTCAACAACAAAAAAACAAACAACCCAATTGAAAAATGGGCAGAGGACCTGAAGAGACATTTCTCCAAAGAGGACATACAAATGGCAAATAGACATTTGAAAAAATGCTCAGCATCACTAATCATCAGAGAAATGCAAATAAAAACCGCAATGAGCTATCACCTCACCCCAGTCAGAATGGCTATCATCAACAAGACAAATAGTAACAAGTGTTGGAGAGGCTGTGGAGAAAAAGGAACCCTCATACACTGTTGGTGGGAATGCAGACTGGTGCAGCTGTTATGGAAGGCAGTGTGGAGGTTCCTCAAAAAATTACGAATAGAATTACCATATGACCCAGCAATCCCTCTCCTGGGTATCTACCCAAAAAATCTGAAAACATCTGCACATAAAGACATGTGTGCTCCAATGTTCATTGCAGCTTTGTGTACGGTGGCCAAGACATGGAAACAACCAAAATGTCCTTCGATAGATGAATGGATAAAGAATTTTGGTACATATACACAATGGAATACTATTCGGCGGTAAGTAAAGATGAAATAGGACCATTTGTGACAACATGGATGGGTCTTGAGAGTATAATGCTAAGCGAAATAAGTCAGAAAAAGCAGAGAACCATATGATTTCACTGATATGTGGTATATAAACCAAAAACAACAAAAGAACAAGACAAACAAATGAGAAACAAGAACTCATAGACACAGGCAATAGTTTAGTGGTTACCAGAGGGTAAGGGGGGTGGGGGGTGGGAGATGAGGGTAAAGGGGATCAAATATATGGTGATGGAAGGAGAACTGACTCTGGGTGGTGAACACACAATGGGATTTATAGATGATGTAATACAGAATTATACACCTGAAATCTATGTAATTTTACTAACAATTGTCACCCAATAAATTTAAAAAAAAAGAAAGAAAGAAAATATGAAAAATGCCTAGTTCACTGCCTGGCTCATAGTAGGCACTCAAAAGATATTCATGCCCTCTCTCCTTTCTCTTCATGTCCAGAGGCAGGGTTTATCAGCTTGGAGCATGTCATGCCCAGCCTTCTTCAGGATAGCAGCTAATGAGGAACACTGCTTCCAGGCAAGGCCTCTCATTTTATGGCTGAGTAATTTAAGAGTTAAGTCACCTAACTGAGGTCACATAGCGTGTCGTAACAGAGCCAGGCCTCTCCTCTCGAGGGCCACAGCACATAGTATTGGCTTTGGTGGGAGTCTACTTGCCTGTCAATTTTCTTGGAACAGTGATGCTTAGAAGAACCATAGCTAAGAGGGTCAGAACAATCTCCTCTCTTTTTTCCCCCATCCTCTTGGTAAAGCTAAATGAAAAGACTTATTGTCCCAGGGAGAAGAGAAAAATTGCTAAAACAAAAGTTTAAGCTGTTGTATTTTTAAAAAATATTCTTTCCGTGCTCCCAAATGCTTCATGGAATCTGTTCAGATTAAATTAACCTCTGTTTCTCAGCACAATTCTTCTCATAAGCCCATGGATGAAAGGGACTGTTTCTCAAACATCATTCCATTTTCCAGTTAGAATTGGCTTCTGTTATTCAAATGCTACCAGCTGTAAATGCCGAATTGAGAAACAATTAATATGGGCTACATACACTGACTTGTTTTTTTTTGTTGTTTCACTGCCATTGCATTTTAAAAAAATCCATCTTGTCTGATATTAATACTGCTATACTAGTTTTATGTTGGCATGTATCCTTGTTCCCATTCCTTTAGTTTCTTTTAAACAGCTTTTTAAAAGTATAACTTACACACAATAGAATTCATCATTTTTAAGTGTACAGTTTGATGAGTTCAGACATATGTATAGAGCTATGTAATCATGATGTAAACATTTCTATGAACCCCCAAATTTCCCTCATGCCCCTTTGTAGCCAATCTTCTTTTCTCACTCCCAATCCCCAGAACCACTGATCTGTTTTCCGTCATGTAGTGTTGCCCTTTGTTAAATGTCATATAAATAAAATCATTGTATTACATGTCATAAATGGAACCATTCAGTATGTAATCTTTTTGTGTCTGGCTGCCTCCACTTTGCATAATTATTTTGAAATTTATCCAGCACATCATTTCTTTAATTGCTGAGTACTATTCCATTATATTAGGTTGGTGCAAAAATAATTGCATTTTAAAAGGTTAGAAATAATTGCAAAAACTGAAATTACTTTTGCACCCACCTAATATGATGTACCACAATTTATCTGTTCATCGATATATGGACATTTTCATTGTTTCCAGTTTCTACCTTTTACAAATAAAGCTTCTAGGAGCATCTGAGTATAAGTCTTTGTGTGGTTGTATTTTCATATCTTTTGGGTAAATAAGTACCCAGAATCAGAGTTACTGGTGGGGGATGAAACATCCCGTTTGCTCGGGACTGAAGAATTTCCCAGGATGCAGGACTTTTAGGGATAAAACATAGGCAGTTCTGAGCAAACCAGACAGTTGGTTGCCCTGTACTGTGTCATTTGGCAAGTGTATGTTTAATTTTATGAGATACTGCCAAATTGTTTTCCAAAGTGGCTGTACCATTTTTGCATTCTTATCAGCAATGTATTAGGATTCCAGATTCTTCACAATTCTTTGCCAATACTTGGTTATATCAGCCTTTTTCATTATAACTATGCTAGTGGATTTGTCATGGAAACTCACTGTGGTTTTAATTTGCATTTTTTAATGACTAAGAATGTTGAACATCTTTTCATACGTTTGTTTGTCAGCTAAGTATCTTCTTTGGTGATGTGACTGTTCAAATCTTTTGCACATTTTCAAGTCGGTTGTTTGTCTTTTTCTTATTGAGGTATAACAGTTTATATAGTCTGGATATAAATAATATATCAGATATATGTTTTGCCAATATTTTCTACCAGCCCGTAACTTGCCATGCCATTGCACTATGAAAAAGGAGAGTTTTAAATACTTTCAGATAGTAAAATGTATTCTTAAATTATGGAATTGTATGTTATTGTTTTATTATAATAGTCATAAGTAAGCATAAAAGTTAATGTACATTAAATGGCTTGGTATGACAAAATTAACAATGTATCCTTTATATTAATTGGTTTGATTGCATAATGAGATAATAATAATAGCAAAAACAAATAGCTAATGCTTATTGAGCACTTACTATGTACCAGGCAGTGATCTACACTCTTTATATATCTGGACTCATTTAATCCGTACAACAGTTTAAAGATGAGGAAACTGAAGCAAAGAGAGGGTAAGTAACTTGCACAAGGTTAGATAGCTGGAACTGTTCACTTCTGTTTATTTTTTTAAGCTTTTTTTAGATTACTTTTTAAAATTTATTTTTCAGTTATAGTTGACATACAATTCATATTAGTTTCAGGTATACATAGTTCTGTTTATTTTTCACTTCCTACCCTTCACCTATCCTCAGTGAGTTTTGCTTAGCAATGGTGACTTGAAAACCCAAACACTTCTTGAAATCCGCGATAAACCCAAATCAAGTGAAATGGTATTTGGTTTGTCTGAAAATGATAATTATCTACCACTTCATATTCTAAATGTTTGTGTTTAAGTGCAAATGTGTCAGGATGGAAGTGGGCCTTTGGAGCATGTTGTGTATATTTTGAAATAAATCAGTGTGGACTTTGTACAGTAGTCCCCCTTTATCCATGGGGGATATGTTCTAAGACCCCCAGTGGATGCTTGAAACAGTGGATAGTACTGAACCCTATATGTATACTGGTTTTTTATCTATACATATACACCTTTTCACTTAATGGAAGCACTTAATGGCTTCTCTTTGACATGTCCCAATTGCCAGCATCACTACTCTTGTGCTTTGGGGCCATTGTTAAGTAAAATAAGGGTGACTTGAACACAAGCTCTGTGATACTGTGACAGTCAATCTGATAACTGAGATGGCTACTAAGTGACTAACAGGCAGGCAGTGTATACAGTATGTAGACACTGGACAAACGGATGATTTGTCCAGGGCGAGATGGAGCAGGACAGCCCAACATATCTTTAAGCTACTCAGAATGGCCTGCAATTTAAAATACATAAATTGTTTGTTTCTGGAATTTTCAACTTAATATTTTTGGACCACGGTTGACCTCAGATAACTGAAACTGCAGAAACTGAAATTGCTGATATGGAGGGACACCTGTATTTGTCCCTTTAGAGGAAGGAGAACAGCATTAAAATAATAAATAACATATAAATGACATAACATATAATGTCATATATAATGAGAGAAATATCAAGGAAGCTTGAAAGTAGGTTTAAGACCAGAGAAAGGCAAAATCTTCTGTTTTCTTCCTTTTCTCAGAAGGAATCTCGCAGTTAAAGCTATGGAAAGGGACCAGTCCAATTAGTAAATAATTTAATTTGTTTAAAAAGGAGGGGGCAGTAGTTATCTGTAATGAACTAGTGCTCTGGAGCTTCACCCCTTTATCGGCTACATTAATTTGGGGCAAGTTACTTCTCTGAGTTACGATAAGAATGAAATGACTTAATACATTGAAAGGACTTGGCCCAGTGCCTGGCACATAGTAAGCCCTGAATAAACATTTGCTTTTTTAAAATATAATTTTAATGCATAGTGAAAAGTTAGCCAACTCAATATAGCAAGTGTGAAAATCTGTGGACTTTGCAGGTTGACAGGCCTGGGATCATCATCAAGTCAATTCCTGAAAGCAATTTGCTGAATGAACAATTTACTCCATTATTGAGTATTTTTATTTAAGTTTTGGGAAATGGTCCCTGTCCTGGTCCTGCCCTGTTCCCGCCTCTGATAGTGACACAGCTATGGCCTTTCGTGAATTGACTTCTGGGGATTTGACTTGCAGCTAATTGAGTTTTCTGCTAATAAGTGAATTGGTTAGTTGGCCTGCTTACCTTGGGTTTGAATCCCTACTTTGCTTACTTTAGCTGTATGACGTTGGTCATGTTACTGAACTTCCATGAGTCTCAGTTTCCTCGTTTCTAAAAAGCAGAAATAATAATTCTGATTTCTGCGAGATATGTCTGAGGATTAAATGAAATAGGTTTGGTGAAATTGCCAAAAACAAGATAAGGACTTAATTAAGATTTTACATGCAAATGATGTTCCTTAAATGTTATTCCTTCTTAAATATTCCTTCCTCCACACTTAATGAGTATAAATTTTTAAATTGTCATGACACCCATTATGTTCATGGAAGAATAAATTTAAATCCCGTCCCAGGATATTGTCTTCCCCGGGAGGTTTTGCCAGGTAGAAAAGTCTGGACATCATTCACTGTGTGGCCAAGTACCTTTCTCATTCCATGTGAAACATAGAGATTGGCCATCCTGGGAAATCCTGGATCTGGCCATGTCACTTCCCTGCTTCGAATCCTTCCTCCCAAGCCTTTACACCAACTATTCTTTAGGACCAATACAGAAAACGGGTTAGGCAGCTCTATTTTGGTAAAGACAGGTCTACTGTGGTTGAAATTCCCTTCACCGCTGTAGATCTGGAACTCAACTCAGGGTTAGAATTTTGTATGTACCTGAGAGCTTCTTATGCAACATCTAGTTTGATCCTATTCTTTCCTGGTCCCCTAGCTCCTATGCTTGTTTGCTTGTTCCCTCCTTCCCATGTGTGCCAGGCACTATTCTGAATGCCTTAGTTACATGTATTAACTCATTCAGTTAACTAATATTATTCCATATTCTCATAAGACTTGAGGAGGTTAAGTAACTCGCCCAAGGTCACACATAGTTAGCAAGTGTCAGAGCCAGGATTCAAAGCCACGTAGTCTCGTACCAGAATCTAAGCCCTTAACCACTGCACCATGCTCCCTCTTAATAGATGTGTGTGGAAGGGTGGGATGCTGGCTGTGTGATGCTGCCTGATGACAGCTATACATGAATTCCTTGGCAAATTTATATGTATATTAATTAGTGCCATTCACTATTATTAGACTGAAGGAATATTGTTACTTGGAATCCTCAGATGTAGTTTTTCCTTTTTCAGATCCAAGATATAGAATATGACTATGAATAGATTTTATTTTTCCCCTAAAGCTTTCCTTTCAGTCTTATAGTGACCAAAGTGATGAAAAATCCCAACTATGCATGCCCTGCTCAGAGTATCCAAGAACTACCAATGGGAGTTACCTGAATTCTTAAGGACCACACACACAAAGGCATTTTAAGTACAGGCGGCATGTGTGAAACTTGAGAAGGTGGGACGGCGGTCTGCAGCACCTAGAGCTCAGGGAGACCCAGAAAGCTCACCTTGCCGCCATCTCCTGTTGTGTTTGTCACAGCCTTGCGCCTCTTCCTCTTGAAGATGGAAAAGATGCTGGTGGGCTGCTTTCTGCTGATCCTCGGACAGAGCCTCCTCCTCCCCGCTGAGGCCAGGGAGTGGCCACCCTCCAGGTCCATCTCCAGAGGGAGACACCCTAGGACCCACCCTCAGACGGCCCTCCTGGGTGAGTGATGGGGGTGCCACCTACAGAAGCATGCTGGAAGGGGTGGTTATGGGTGGACCTTCCGGCCAGGGGATGGATAACAGTCGGGGAAGCTCCCCTGTCCCTTGGTCCCCTGTTGGGTGTGCTGAGGGAGAGGGGAATCTCACAGGCAATGAGCACATCCGAGTAGAAGATGTGATTGGACACGGGCTTTCAAAATAAAGTGAAATCACTACTATTTCAAAGCCTTCCATTTAATTGGAGGCTCGTGACTTTCTTCCAATATGCAAGGGCAAGATTTCCATCTGAAAAGGTCCTTTTAGGACTTCTCTGGACAAGGGTATTATGAGAATTTTTTATGCGATTTGTCCACCTAATCTATGTTAATAATGCTCCCCTGCATGGCAGCATGGGAATCAAACAGGGGACCTTGTGGAAAGCAGAAGTCGGCACAGAAGAGAAGTGGAGACATCATGAGCTGAATTAGGATATTAGGAATGGAAAATGTCAGGGGGCTGTTTTTCTGACACAGTGAACATGTTTTCTTCAGGTGAATTTTTTTCTTTCTTGGAGGACAGGGAAAAGTCATGAAAAAACACAAAATATAGATAAATCATCCTGGTTGCAAATATGAGCTCTGGAACACCTAGGATATGGGGGTGATAGAAAGGTTGGCCAGTGGAAGAGAATAGGTTTTGGTATAGACGTGGGTTCAAGTCCTGGCCTGCTACTTATCAGATGTGTGCACTTAGGCCCCGTGATCTCTCTGAAGTTCAACTTCCTAAGTTCAACTTAAAAATGGGAATGTTAATGCTGACCTTGGAGTATTTTTTGAGGAGAAAGGGAGGTAATATATGTAAATTATGGTATGCAATGAATGATAGATATCATTCCATGAAGCTGTTCTTTGAAACTGTTTTACATTTATATGTTGTTGGCCAGCCGCAAGAAATCTGACCGTCTATGAAGGCCACTGAGGGAAATGCCCAGTGGCCTGGTGGCCTCAGCATCCAAAATTCAGTCAGAGACCAAAGGGACCCAAAGAGCCCTGTTTGAAGAGGTCATAATCTTTACTGATGTTAACCTAAGCAGTGACCCCTTGATACTGGGCCATTCATGTCTTTAGTCTCCTGAGAATCCCTGTTTCCACAGTGATGTAAACATAAGACTTCTGCAACTGTGAAAAGGACTGGGGAATGTTTAGTATGCTGATTAAAGGGTTTTTAAAAACAAATTTCAAGATGATAAATACGTATAACTATATATGTATGTATGTATGTATGTATGTATGTATATATATAGAACTGGAAATACCTGATTCCTAGATCAGCAGCAATGATTGCACAGTTGAGTTTCTGATGAGACTGCTTTCAGAACAAGCCACCACATAGTCAGAAAAGCATATTCCTTGTGTTTACTCAAAATCAATCTCTTTCTCCCTCTCTCTTTCACATACACAAACATACACACCAGGGCCTTCCCCTTGTTGGCAGCATCTGCTGTCCTCCTCCTTGGCCTTCAGCTCAGGCTCTGAAGTGGAAGCCTCTGAGGTAAGAGATAGAAAGAAGCCTGTTTTGCCAAAGGTTTCATGCCCACATTCAGTGCTGCCTCCTGTTTCTTATTTTGCCAGAGAATGTTTCAGGGACAAAGAGTAGCATGGAACATGGCACATCTCCCCACCCCAGGGAGTGGCAAATGGCTGCTCCCAGACGTGCTATAGGGCTGTTTGACTTATGAACATGGTTGAGTGAGTGAGAATCATGAAATCAGAAGGCAAACACTATAACCTTGGCCTGGATTCTCAAGAGCAATCTGCTTTTGGTCTTTGACAAGAAGAAAGATGGAGAAGCCATTGTCGTTATAGCCCTTGCCCTGAGTTTGCACAACTTTCTCTTCATACTTAGAATATGGTGTCTTGTGTTTTATGGGGGTTTGCTTTTATTGGCCTTTTGTTTTCTATGTTCAGAACATTGCCCAGGCCACACTGAATTTTTTTTTTTGGAAAACAATTTTGGCTGTATTTATGGTGTCCCCTGGCATGATGTAGTTCACTAGTTACTTCGCTGCAAGGGTGTCTCTGAAAGTTTAACAGAGTAGAAACAGAATTGTTTCTTAATTTGTTTTTTTGTTTCAATTTTCTGATTAAAAAAAAAAGTTTATATTTTATGTCTAAATTCAGGTCAGAGTCCCAGTAACAACTTGAGCCAATTAAAAAAAATAATGCATGTGTTTTATCTGCCCCTCCCATGAGTGATTGCAGGCTGCTCAGGCAGCAGCCTGTGATGTGTAGGTCCATGGAGGCTTCTCTCTTATTTCATTCTTTTATCTGGAGTTTCTGCTCTCTTCCAGACACAGGGGTGGGGGGTGTTTAAGAAGAACAACCACCATCAGTGTTACAGTGTTAGGCATGCTGGGGGAATGCGTTAGTTGTGGGAGACCAAAATTGGTCTATTAGAATTTATTTGGTGTGTTTGAGCTGGAGGAGGTCAGGCTAGAAAAGACCATAACCTCCCCGAGCAAAAAGGGGTGTGGAGTTTTATTGGAGAGGGTAAACGAGGTTGTTCCCTCTTCAATGCTTCAGGGGGTTTTCGTTGCATTGTATCTGGCAACCAAGAGGTTTCAGGCCCTGACCAAGCCCTCCGGCTCCACACCCTGGCCCCCAGGCCTCCTTCTACCCAGGCCCGCCCAGGCCAGCTGATCACAAGCCCCTAGGAGACAAACAAAGTACAAAGCATGACAAGATGGTTTTAAGATAAGAAGTTTCCTATTCCTGGCCTAAATATGGCCTAACAATCAGGAAGCGCTCATGTAGTGGGGGAAGACAGACATGTGAAAAATCATTAATTTGGTGGAATCTATACACAACAGTAGAGACATAGCTAAGTTACAGTCCACTCTGCCTGCTGTAGGTACAGTATAAGTCAGTAGTTCTCAAACTTTTTGGTCTCAGGACTCTTTTACACTAAAAAATTATTGAGGATCTCAAAGAACTTTTTGTTTATGTGGGTTAGAGTTAGATCAATCAAGATTTACTGGATGAGAAATAGAAACAGAGAACTCGAACAAATATTTATTTATTAACTAATTTTAAAATAACAAGAATAAACCCATAATGTAAGTAAAATATTTGTATAAAAACAGTATTTTCTAAATATAAAAAGTGAGAAGAGTGGCACTGTTTTACAAATTTGTAAATCTATTTAATGTCTGGCTTAATTGAAGACAGCTGGATTCTCATTTTTCCTCCATTTATCTGTCATGAAGTATTGTTTTGGTTGGACTACAAGATAATATGGCCTCACACAGATATGTAGTCAGAAAAAGGAGGAGCATTTTAATATTTTTCATGTGATTGTGGATATTCCTGTTTGATACAACTGTCGGCATAAGAAAAGTCTAAACCTGTAGAGAAATTCAATGAGTTTATTTGAGCCAAACTCACGACAATTGCTGGGAAGCAAATCCCAATAGATTGAGAAAATGCTCTGGAAAATGGTGGTTTTGCAACTTATTTTATACATTAGAATCTAGGAGGAGGCGTAAGTGCGGTTACATGAAATTCGTTGGTGGTAGATTAAAGGGGTAGGAGAAAGCCAAGCAAGAATATCTCTGGGATTGTATAAAAAGTAAATTGGAGAGAGAGATACTTCTTTTACATTGGTGGGTACAGGACAGTTAATAGTTAGCATTTTACAGCACATAGAGATGGTAACCAGGGGACAAGTATAAGAATGAGGGAGGGGTTCTGTGGTCTCCTGCTCTGGTGAAAGGGTTGTGCCCTGAGGGATCCGGAAAAATCGGTTAGCTGACATTCCGAGGGTATGTTATCTTAGATGCAAAAAGACAATAGACAGGCTCACTTAAGGTAAAGATTGGCCTTTGTTAAGGAATCTACAGGCCAAGAATGTGACTACCTGCCACAACCCACTTTTAGTTAAAAATTTTTATTTTCAGACCATCCTATGTGATTAATTTCAGTCTCTGAATCTGTAGGACCTGCCATATAGGCCTCGCCTGAGCTTGTCAGGTTTAGTGTGTGGCCCCTTTTTCATCCACACAACACCAAAACTCGACAAATTGTAGTTTCTTAAAGGTTAATTGCAGTGTGGAATCTAAAACCACATTAAACTTTTCATACCTTATAAACTCATGAGAGAATGAGAGTATAAAAAGCAAATATTACTGACATTATGAAAATATTTCTACCTCATAGGCACTCTGAAGGGGTCTCAGGGAATCTTAGGGGTCTCCAAAGCACACTTTGAAACAGCTAGTTTAGGGAAGCTTCCTAGTGAAGGTTGTGACCATGTGGAACCCTGAGAGGTGAGGGGGCAGGAGAGGAGTGAGGATGGAGCATGGAGGTGGGACCTGGTCCTGCCATCAGGACCACCATGTCTGCAAGGTGGGTGGTCTGAACTGGAGACAAAGCTGGAGGACACAAGGACCATATTGAAACTGGAGGGCAGCCGTTGCTCCTCAGCCAGTAGACCGACACAGTGGTTGGGCTATAGGATAAGCTTTCATTGTCAGAGCACCAGTGATCTGAGAAGACAGCAGGTTAACACCTTCAAAAACTGCCTTAACGTTCTCAGACCGGCTTAGAGTGTTTAAGGGAAAATCCGGGCATTCCTCCTGAGGCTACTGATGTTCCAGGGGTCTGTCTGCCTTCCCTTTGGCAACATGGTTCTCCGGTGGTGTCAGCAACCCAGGAACAATGATGGGAGTAGCCTGGAAAGAATGCTAGACCATAGAGATTGTGACCAATAAGCTAAGGGTATTAATCATAAGTTCTAGGGTAATTTTCTAAAATAAGGAACTGGGACAGGACATTCTGAGCTCAAGCTGCAGGGGGATGATCTATTGTTAAGCTATAGGTAGGTCAAGTAAAGGTGAGGCCAGGGACATTGTGAAGCCTCTACTACGGGAGTCCTAACCGAGCCCAGCTTCAATATCACGTAGGACCTTGAGGTTCTGATGAAGAGTTTGGCCTTCGCTCTGCAGGAGTGGGAGCGCTTAGTGGACTTGAAGTAGGCAACTGTGTTGATCACTGCTAACTCCCTCTCCACCCACTGGGCCTTCTGGTTACCCTCAGCCTTCCAGGGCTGTGGCAAAGGCCAGGGAGAGCCTACACTCCCAGGCCACCAGGAAAAGGAGCGAGCACATTCTCCAGCCCAAAGCCCCTTCTAGGCAACCATGCTGGCAGGCAGGAGCCGCAGGGTGTTCTGTACTCAGAGCATAAACTAATGGAAGCCTTCATGTTCTTCCTCTCTGCACATATCCCCCATCCTCTATCAGTGGCATGTGGTCCCTCCCAAATTCCCCCCTCAGCCTGCTCCAGGTGGCTCTAACTGGAAGTCATGCTGTCCCCTACCCCTAATTACTGCCTGCTTAGCTTGTACACATTTATCTCTTTATTATATCACTGCCATATGGGGGTAGACCAGTTGCCAAGGCAACCAGTGAAGGCATATCAGCCTTTTGAAACCTTAACCCTCCTTGCCCAAACTCCCACTGTATTCTTGACTCCCGTCAGTCCTGGAATGTACACAAACTGTCTGTCTACACTTCCACTGGCTGGCTCTTCCTGTTTTGTCTGTCGTTTAGGTGTTACTGACATGTGTGTTCTTTTCTAAATTTACCAACCTAGCTCATTTGATTTCTGCTAACTAACCTTGAAACCTTTTTCTTTCCCTAGAATAGATTCTTCTTCAGATCAATAGCACCCACACAGAATTCACATTTGTGTTCTGAGAGAGCACTTTGTGCAATATGGCAGTAATTTCTAGAAGTGGGAGATGGAGATTTAAAAGGAGGCTGGTCCCATAGTGTGGTCAGGGGATGGTGGAAGCTGAACCCTCTTCACCCCCACCCCCAACACCCACACACATTGGTAGGAAAAATCCAGAGATGTTCAGGGGTGGAGGCCACAGAATTTAGTGACATTTCTTCATAACAGATAATTTGCTAAAAAATAAAGCTGAGAACTCACTGTCTACAGCCCCAAGTTCTGTTCCTAGGAAATCACAGTACATGGTGAGGCACTTATTTCCGTTTTTGCACACATCGCTCATTAAACCTGACATCAAAATATGAGTAAAAATGCAACGTGTTTCATATAAGGAGGTGAAACCTCCTAAATTAGCAATGTGACTGCAGGAGTTGGCTGGTCTAGAGAACTAAGTGTAAGAATGTCCTACTCTGTGTTGCCAATGGACGTTTTCGCCTAGGTTGATAATTATCAACATTTGCAAGCATTGGTTGCTAGAAAATGAATTTTCACTT
Organism: Rhinolophus ferrumequinum; assembly: GCF_004115265.2. Classification (NCBI taxonomy): domain Eukaryota; kingdom Metazoa; phylum Chordata; class Mammalia; order Chiroptera; family Rhinolophidae; genus Rhinolophus; species Rhinolophus ferrumequinum. The sequence continues at coordinate 39,837,911 of NC_046297.1, forward strand.
CCTAAAACAATCCCCTAATTGACATTTGTTGGCACATTCAGTGAAGGAGGAAAAGCAGATGGTATAAGCCGTCAGAGCTTCTGGCTCCTGGAAAGATGACCCATTAAGGCCACTGGTCTCATGCTCTGAAGCCACTTTGTGTGGTTAGAACTTTTGCTTCCTTGCTTGAGCTTTCCCAGTACCCTCTTTCTTCCACCTGTAGTATCCTTTTTTGGCCAAGGCCTATTATCAGTTTGGGCCAGGTCAAATGACACCTCCTTCTGTTACCGAACCTTCTGGGTAAAGGACCTAAACCAAGTTTCTTCTGCCCAGTGCCATTTGCACCATGGAACAAGACTAGGTTTGGTAAATCAGAGCAGAAAATTTATTCTTTGACCAAGGAATGGAGAAGGGTGAGCTCATGCTTTAACGGCACATCCTCCACCTGGGACTGAGAAGGAGCCTTCTGTATTTATAGGCTGTGATGGGGAGTGATTAAATTCTTTTAGGCTTGCATAGTTATTCTTCTGTGGCACTCAGCCCTTTTGCACCGGAGGCCCCATTGCCATCTTGGCTTTTGCACTCGGCACCTTGGTCTTTGAGCTTAGCTCTCTATATTTTTTTGGGGTCAGGAATCCTTTTCAGTTCCTGAAAATAAGTATAGTTCGTGACATAGTTTAGGTATTCAGAACCGTTAGAGTCTCTTAGATGATAGCCTGGTGACATTTCCACTCCCGGCCTGGCAGGACCCTTCCTGGCCGGTCCTCTGCTAAAGTGTCAACCCTGTCTGCCTTATATTCTGAGGGGTAATAGCGGCACGTACCCAAGAGGGTTTCCTGTTCTAGTTATTTTTGTACTCTCCTTGTTTTTACCACTAGACTGTAAACCTAGAAGATAGGGATTGAGTGTTTTACATTTCTCATAGCACTTGTGGAGGGTACTGTCATTTTACTGAGCCCCTTCTGTGAAGAGCCTAGGTCACTTAATCCATGGGGAAAAAAAAAGACAAACACTGCAATGTGGTTATTGGTTTATCTCATTTTCAGACTAGGAAGCCAAGGCTCAGAGAGGTTAAGCATTTTGACAGAGTTTTCAAGGCTTCTGTAAACCTAGAAAGAAAAGGTTCACCCTCCCCCCAACCCCACACCCTTCCCATCCTGTACCCGCGCATCCAGTTAGGGAAACCCCTTTCCCTAAGAATGCATGTGTTAGCAGCACATGTGCCTTTGAGCAAAGAAAAAGGCACCTCACACTCAAGCCTACTGATTTCCCCCCCTGCTTGCTCCTGGACCAGGGTTTGTGAGCAGACCATGAAATGCCCATTTGGAAGTGCTGCTCCTGCTGGTTACCTGGGGTCCCCAGACCTTAAGCCCTGGCTTTGTTCCTGCCCACAGCAAAAACTCAGTGTGTGTTGAACAACTGAGAGAACAACTCATTTGGATGGTTCCAGTCTTAATTTGACTTCTAGTTAGCCAGTGACATTGTGTAAGTTGCCTTTCTTCTCTAGGCCTCAGTTTATTCATCTTTTAAAGGAGATGGAGTCAGTGATCCCTCAGGTCTTATCTAGGATGTGATGACGTCACCGATTCCTCTGCCGTCCTGACACCCCTTCTCTAGTTCCTGTGGTGGGTTGGCTTACTTTCACTGTCTCCAGATGTTACCACAGACTCAAAGGTCCACTTGTCTGTGTGCATCCAAGCCAGACAAGAAATGAACAGGAGATTGCAGCAAAGAAAAGTAAAGGTTTATTTAAGGAGTTGGTTTCAAGCCAAGAGACACAGGTGAACTAGTGCTCTCAAAAACCTGCCTCTCCAATGGGGTATAGGTTACAGATTATATAGGGAAAAATCATTAATTATGATCCCGTGGGAGCTGGGGTCGTGGGCTCCACTGATTGGTCAGGGCTAAGGTAGGGGGCAATTGATCTGGCTTCAGGTCTTGGTGTCAGTCATAGCAGTGTTCTGTCCAGTTTCCAGGGGATGCAGTTTGTGAGGCTGTTGTGTTTTCATGAGTCCAGAGCTGAAACATAACTGAGGCCAAGGTGTTACCTTTGTTTGATTAAAACCTTATCTAGGGGTGGCTGGTTGGCTCAGTTGATTAGAGCATGGTGCTGATAACACCAAGGTTGCTGATTCGATCCCCACATGGGCCACTGTGAGCTGAACCCTCTTTAAAACAAAACAAAACCTTGGAGGAGGCCAGATGGCTCAGTTGGTTAGAGCACGAGCCTTGAATGACAGTGTTGCCAGTTCAATTCCCACATGGGCCAGTGAGCTGCGCCCTCTACAACTAGATTGAAGACAACGAGCTGCCACTGAGCTTCTGGAGGGGCGGCCGGATGGCTCATTTGATTAGATTGCGAGCTCTCAACAACAAGGTTGCTGGTTCAATTCCTGCATGGGATGGTGGGCTGTGCGCCCCCCCCCTCCCTGCAACTAAAGATTGAAAACAGTGACTGGACTTGGAGCTGAGCTGCGCCCTCCACAACTAGATTGAAGGACAACGACTTGGAGCTGATGGGCCCTGGAGAAACCACTGTTTTTCAATATTCCCCAATAAAATTTATAAAACAAACAAACAAAAAACTTTGTCTAGTTTGAGGCTTGGTTATTGTATCTTGGTCATGGTTGGTAGACCTGAAGCTTTATTCTTTTTTTTTTTTTTGAAGCTACACTTTTTTTTTTTTTTAAATTGGGGAAGGGGAACAGGACTTCATTGGGGAACAGTATGTACTTCCAAGACTTTTTCCAAGTCAAGTGTTATTCTTTCAGTCTTAGTTGTGGAGGGCGCAGCTCAGCTCCAGGTCCAGTTGCTGTTGTTAGTTGCAGGTGGGGCACAGCCCACCATCCCTTGCAGGAGTCGAACCGGCAACCTTGTGGTTGAAAGGACACGCTTCAATCAACTGAGCGATCTGGGAGCTCAGCAGCAGATCAGCTCAAAGTGCCCTGTTCAATCTTAGTTGCAGGGGGCACAGCCCACCATACCTTGCGGGAGTCGAACTGGCAACCTTGTGGTTGAGAGCCTGCGCTCCAACCAACTGAGCCATCTGGGAGCTGAGCGGCAGCTCATTGACTTCATTCTAGTTGCGGAGAGCGCAGCTTGCTGGCCCATGTGGGAATCAAACCGGCAGCCCCCTTGCCCAGAGCTCGCGCTCTAACCACCTGAGCCACCGGTCCGCCCCTGAAGCTTTATTCTTAAGTGAATTTGACGCAGACTGAACCTCATGTCCTAAGGAGTTAACAATTAAAAGGAGTGGACAGACAGTGTATGCACAGATGGGAGGATCTGGGAAAAGAATGAAAGTGAGTCATAGTCCTATCAGGCTAAACAAAGCAAGCTTGGATGAAAGCAAAATGCATGCTAAAGAAATGAAGTTCATTTGTGGTTACATAGGTGGGAGAGCCAAGGCAGAACCATACTCTGGAGGCTGAGGAAGGAAAGTTTTGAGACTGAAGGGATGGGGCACTAGGATCAGGCAGGGGAATGGGGTGGGGCAGTAGGATCTGCCAAAGGAATGGGGGTGGGGTGGGAAGATTGGGAAGGGAAGTGGGGGTGGGGCAGTAGGATCAGGCAAGAGTGTTGGGGGGCAGTAGGATCAGGCAGGGAAGCTGGGGGGGCAGTAGGATAAGGCAGGGGTGTAGGGTGGACAGTAGGATGAGGCAGGAAAGAGAAGGCAGTAGGATAAGGCCAGGTGAGATGGTCAGTAGGAGCAGGAAAAGGAGTTGGGTGGGTCAGTAGGATCAGGCAGGGGGTGGAGAGGGGCTCAGTTAGATAAGACAGCCGAATACTGGTTCTCAAACTTCATTGTGCATCAGGAAGCTCCTGGAAGGCTTGTAAGAACACAGACTACTGGTCCCTGTGCCCAGTGTCTGATTCAGTCTAGGTTGGGGCCCAAGAAGTTGCATTTCCGGAGACCTCAGTTTGAGAACCCTTGAAGAAGAGAAATTAGGAGGTGGGATGTGGATGGGCAGGATGAAAAGACTTTAGGAAGAGACGCTGTGGGGCGCAAACCAGAAAGACAATGCAGGATGAGTAACATCTGGAGAGAAAATAGCAGCTGGAGAGTATAACTGTAGCCTGAATCCTTCCCACCCCCCTTATGAAACTTTGAAAATAAGCTGCTAGCTTTTTTCTACCCACGAGGATTTGGCAGAGGTGAGCCTCAAGCCTGTACAGGGAGCCAGCCTCTTACAGCACAGGGCTTAACAATCCATATCTAAAGAACTGAGTGTGGTATGTGTCTTTACCATCAGAACTGATGACAGTCACGGCTGTTGCTTAGCTGAGGCATGCTGTCCCCCATAAAATGCATCTCTTCATGCCTATGCTGTTTTATGCATAAGCTGTCTCTTTTAGCATTCATTTTTTATAAACTGTATGAAGTGAATTCCTCATTCCTGTCTTGTGATTAATACTGGGAGAACCTAAAAACACATACCATGTTTCCCTGAAAATAAGACCTAACCGGAAAATATGCCCTAGCATGATTTTTTCAGGATGACATCTTCTGAACATAAGCCCTAATGTGTCTTTTGGAGCAAAAATTAATATTAGACCTGGTCTTATTTTTGGGGAAACACGGTAGTATGTGACTTCCAATAAGTCACAAAGTTGCCATGTTTTCCCGAAAATAAGACCTAGCTGGACAAACAGTTCTAATGCATCTTTTGGAGCAAAAATTAATGCATCTTTAGGAGCAAAAATTAATATAAGGACCAGTCTTATTTTACTATACTATAAGACTGGGTATAATATAATATATATAATATAATATAATATAATACAATACCAAGTCTTATATTAATGTTTGCTCTAAAAGACGCATTAGAGCTGATCGTCCGGCGAGGTCTTATTTTTGGGGAAACAGGGTAAAAGCTTTCCCAGGCACTGAATAAATAACTTGATTTTTCTCTCCTACAGAGTATTTCTCCCCCTTTTTCTTCTCTATTAAACTGTTCATCCTTCTTTTTCTGTCACTCTCCTTTATCTCTTCCTCTTGTTAGAAACAAGACAACAGGCCCAAAATGGAATTGCTTATGCTAAGTCCCACGTCACCAAACAGACTTAATTATAGTCTCGGCTCTCCAAGAAATGGAATCTTAGAGCAGTCAGTCAGGAAACACCAGATCAGCACTAGTTAGGTAATCTGCCGGATAGACCCTTACCATCCCCTAAAGGAAAGTGACCTTATAATAACAAACCTGATTTTTTGTCTACTATAACTTCCTTGTTACTGCCCCCTTCTGCCTATAAAAATCTTCATTTTGTACAGCTCTTCAGAGCTCCTTCCTATCTGTGCTAGATGGGATGCTGCTGGGTTTCAATTGATTTTTGCTCAAATAAACTCAAACTTTTTAATATGCCTCGATTTATCTTTTAACACTCTCAGATCTCTCCTTCCCAGATCTTTCCTTCTTCAGTTCCAGGATGTTCTATCCTTAGCTTGCCCATGTATTTGGCACCTGCAGTGTATATGTATGTGGGAATGGCGGTGGAGGAAACCTCCCGTGGGTGACATAGCCACTGTTCTTTTCTACTCTTTGATGGCTAGTGCTCTTGGGGGGCAAGGCATATACCCTTGTCCCTCTGGAGACAATCATGTCCCTGGTCTCCCTAACTGATGATAATAATGACAACAGTGGTAATGATGGCTGCCTTTTTAAATTTCTTTTTGAGGCTCTGCTATGGTAGTTCATACTTCACTCTACTTATTACCCCCATTTCAAACATGAAGAAACTGAGGCATAGAGAGGTTAAATGTCTTGCTCAAGGTCATATACCTACTGAGAAGCACAGGTGAAATTCCAAAAGCCAAGTTGCCATTACTTCTTCTCAAACCCTTACTACAACCCTAACTTCTCTGTTTCATACGACCGCATTGGACTTGATGGAAGCATTCCTGATCTTCTGGTTAGGATTTAACACAACAATAACACATCCCCACAGCAGGCGGTATGTTCCAGCACAGCACTAGTCACCCTGCACAATGCTTGCCTATTTAATTGCCTGTGTGGTATGGGCAGTGCTTAGTAATGTGCAAGGTACACAACAGACACTCAATAAATACCTAGAGAAGGAGTAAAGGAACTAACAAATGAGCGAAGAGGAAAGTCTCTAGTGAGGAGCCACCAGGCTGGTGAAGGTGTCCAAAGCCAGGGCAGGTGAAAGACCAGAGGATATTTAGTTTGAAAAGAACACAAAATGCAGGGCTCTCTGAAGGCTGTGTTATGGAGTTTAGATTTGTTATTAAGACCTTAAAGAGGTGATGCAGAACCAAACACCTGTTTTTTCAAGGAAACAGATTTTTCTTCTATATGAAACTTCATAGCCACTGGATTAACCCAGAAAAAAAGTAAATTGTCTTCTCAAACATCAGGGATATTGAAGACCTTGGGTGTAGAGGGTTAAATAAACCTCTAATTTGCAAACCATGACATTCCAGGATTCTATGGAGGTATCTGCAGAATTAGGAAAGGAACCAGAAGATAAGGACTTTCTCACCTATTTAATAAAAACAAAAACAAACAGCTAAATATTTGCTTTGCAAGAAAAATCTTCCATAGGAGCCTTTGAAATAACATTTTTTAACAAATTTATATTGGGGAACAATGTGTTTTTCCAGGACCCATCAGCTCCATGTCAAGCCGTTGTTTTCAATCTAGTTGTGGAGGGTGCAGCTCTGGTCCATGTGGGAATCGAATCGGCGACGGTGTTATGAGCACTGTGCTCTAACCACTGAGCCAACCGGCTGCCCACTGGTGGCTCAGCTCCAAGCTCAAGCTTTTGTTTCTCACTGGACCATGTGGGAATCAGACCAGCGACCTTGGTGTGATGAGCACTGTGCTCCAACCACTGACCCAACCGGCCTCCCGAAATAACGTTTTTTAAACAAGGGAGAAACAGGAAAATTTTTAATGACTGGCAACACAATTTGTTGAATCCCTGGGTTTCACTTCTGGCAATGTTAACTGAATGAAAGAAAGAATAACTATAGGTAAATTGCATTAGTTTTTTTTGTTAATTCATATAGAGCTTGCAGTCAAGGAAAATCACTAAATCTTTTCTTACACATGGCTTAATAGCTGTCATATAGCAGATTTTTTTAAAACTTAAGTGGAATACTTTAAATTTTTTCGTATTAAATTATATCATCTTCATTTAGACTAATCAATCTTAATTGCTATCTTTTTCCTCCTTAACTTAGCAAGTCAGAATTATTTGCAAATTTGATAAAATACTTTCTATATCTTCCTCCAAATCCCCACTGAGAATATTAAAATAATATTTATATTCTTATGAAATGATTATAAAGAATAATCATCTTTAAAAATTTCGTGTCTAAATACTTAAGACTATTAGATACTGAAAATACAACGAGAGCTAGTTTAAAAGGTTACCTGAATAATCAACCTATAAATATTTCATGTATTCTTGAGAGGAAATATTATAGAGACTTGAGTTGTATATTAGTTTGCTAGGGCTGCCATAAAAAAACCACAGGCTGGGTGGCTTAAACAACAGAAATTTATTTTCTCACCATTGTGGATGCTAGAAGTCTGAGATCAAAGTGTTAGCAGGGTTGGTTTCTTCTCTCCTTGGCACATGGTTTTCTCTCTGTACCTGCCATACCTGTCTGCATCCAAATTTCCTCTTCTTATGACACCAGTCATATTGGATTAGGGCCCACCCCAGTGACCTCATTTGACCTTAATTACTTCGTTAAAGACCCCATCTCCAAATACAGTCACATTCTGAGGTTTTAGGGGTTAAAACTTCAACTTAGGAATTTGGAAGGGTGGGGTGGGGAGGGGGAAATACAGTTCAGCCCATAATAAATTGCTTTGCTTTTCACTTTCCCAGATTGTGGAGGACAATATGTCTTCTCTGACATCTTCTTACACAGTCCTTTTTGCTTTCTGATTCACTTTATATTCCCGTTTCAGAGTGATATAACTGTTACTGACAAATGCTGGGGAAGCATGTTCAAAGACTTCAGCCCTGTGGACTTATTAACTTACCATCGCGGATCTCTGAGTCCTTAAAGCTGGTCGGACAAATGCAGTGGGTGGGATAGCCAACATCCGAGGGATGCAGAGAGGAAAGGAAAGCGATCTATCCAGGATGTGAAACCAAGTCTGAGTAAGATTTTTCAAAAGCCAAAAATTAGACCCACTAGCTCAGAAAAGCCTTCCTTCAATATATCCAGAGGAGGCTGATTTCTAAGGAAAGATGAAAGGAGGACATTGTGTGTATTTTGGCGGCTCACAGGACAGTGGGGCCAGGAAAGAAGGAGGAGGGAGAAGTTATCATAAGCCTGAAGCCAGCTGATGAGTAAGTACATCAAAGAGGAAGCTGGATGGCCAGATGTACAAAGAGCTGAAGCAGGGGAAGGGGCTCAGGGAGAAACAAAATGAATGACGTAGCTGACGACTTGGGTTCTGAGCCAGGAGGAACCTTTGAAAAGAAAGCATAACGGAGTACGTGCAGTGTGGGGCATTTTGCTGGAGAAGTCCCGGGAGAACGAACCCCAGAGGCCTTTAAAATCAGTTTGGACCATAAAGTCAATTGCAAAAGAATCCCGTCCAAAGGGCTCAGAACTGCCAAAGGCTGTGAGAGGCTGCTTTCCATTGCAGGCTGTTAATTCCCAGCCCTGACCGGGCGTGTTCCAGTCTACTGATCCACTCGTTGAATAAATGTGTACCGAGAAACCCCACTTCCCCAGTGCCGTGCTAGACCAGTGAAAGACAGAGAATCCTTAAATGTTTGGGACTCGTTGGTGGGGTACCCAGGGATGCATACCTTCCTCTTTGAGGTCCCATTCATCCTTATGCACCCAGATGCCAGTGTCCCTATAGCTGTCCTGTGTGATTGTTCCATCCATGGAAGAAAGCTGGTTGCTTTATTCCAATCTTCCAATCAAAATTGAATTTTCTCCAAAATGAAGAGGAATAGGAAAACCATCAATTTTACCTAGCTGTTTTTCTACACCTTAATAGTTCTTTTTTTTTTTTTTTAATTTATTTTTAATTTATTGGGGTGACAATTGTTAGTAGAATTACATAGATTTCAGTTGTGCAATTCTGTATCACATCATCCATAAATCACACTGTGTGTTCACCACCCAGAGTCAGCTCCCCTTCCATCACCATACATTTGATCCCCCTCACCCTCATCCCCCACCCCCCAACACCCTTACGCTCTGGTAACCACCAAATTACGTTCCCCAGATTAATTTTCAAACCCCGTGGCCATCCTGTGGTCACCGACTGCCCTCCAATCCCCTCACCCTCCCCCCCCACCCCCCACCACCCCCGCCCATCTAGCAACCCTCAGTTTTTCCTCATTGTCTCCCAAACTGTTAATAGTTCTAATACAGTATTTTTTTGTTTCATAATTTGCCTCAGTTTTATTATTCATTCATTCAACAAATACTCACTGAATATCTGTAGTGTGGAAGGCATCATTCTGGGTGCCAATGATAGATACTGCACGGTCATGTCAGGGTCACATTTGGCTCAGGGTCATTACCGGTCGTGATTTAGGGTTTAGTACAAATTCCACAGCTTCAAGTACCGTGGGTCTTTTAGGGGAAATTCTACATAGGATCAGTGAGAGAAGTCCTCAAGAGCTAGTAAAACACACTCATAAAACCACCTGGGCTTGATGCCTTCTGTAAAGAGGATATATTTGACAGCTAATTCAGTTTCTTTAAGAGTCTTTAGTCCATTTGGGTTCTTCTATTTCTTCTTGAATCTATTTTGAAAATTGGTATTTTCCTTAAAAATTGCCTATTTTGTCTGTATTTTCAAGTCTGTTGGCATACATTATAGTTCATAACACTATGTTTTAACAGGGGGAAATGCATTCTTTCTTTAAATTAATATAAATGACATATAACATTGTATTAGTTTTATGTGTACAACATAATGATTTGATATGTTTATGTTGCAAAATGATTGCCACAATAAGTTTAGTTAACTTCCATCACTACACATAGCTATAGTGTTTTTATTTTGATGAAAACTTTTAAGATCTACTCTCTTAACAACTTTCAAATACACAATACAATATAATTAACTTTAGTTGCTATACTGTACATTACAATCCAGGACTTATTTATCTTATAATTGGAAGTTTGTACCTTTGACCACCTTCACCTATTTGGCCCACCCTCTGGGGGCATGATATTCTTTAATAAAAAATACCCAGTGTTTTGTTTCTATACTTCACAAAGCAAAAATTCAGAGGGCACATTGGGACCTGGGGGATGGGTGCTAGGAGGATGGGGGCGGTGATGTCTCTATTGACTCTTAGGTTACCCTGTTAATACCTGGCGCTTATAAAATACTCTAGTTTTACAAAACACCTATTGTTTGCCTTATCTCCCTTTCCCTCACAAAGTCCTTGAGAGATAGATTTTATAGTAATCCCCAATTACAGGTAAGAAAAATCTAATCAGAGATGTTAATTTTTTCATGATATATAGACAAACCAAGGAGTCACTCTGAATCACACCGTTTTAATTAGAAGAGAGTTTAGAGATGTTTATTTGAGAAGTTTTTCACCTGGGGACCACAGACACCCAAAGAGCCCTTGGGTAGACTTCATGTGTCCATAATTTGGATGGGGAAAAAAAATTATATCCTTTTCCACTAACTTCTAACTGCAATTTAGTGTTTCCTTCTGTTATGATTATAAACCACAAACCACAGGAGTAGTAGCAGTACTCATAGAGATCACAGAAATTGTCACGGCATGTTATAGTTGTCAGAGATAAATCAAAATAGTGTTTACACTCACCACTACTTCAAAATTACACTAGTTATGAGACACACTTCTCGATCTTGTTATTTAATGCTATTTTTAAAAAGTACATGTGTTACTATATCCCCAGTTTTTTTCTTTTTAATATCTTGATAACTGTAGTTCAAATAATTGGCTTCCTTTCTAATCCCTTGCATTTATCTATTTGTTTGTTTATTGTGGTAACATATACACAATGTAAAATTATTCATTTTAAAGTGTACAATTCAGTGGCATTAAGTATATTCACGTTGTGCAACTATCATCACTAATTCCAGGACTTTTTCATCATCCTAAATAGAAATTCTCTACACATTAATAAATAACTCCCCCTTCCCTTTTCTCCATCCCCCAGTAACCTCTTTTCTACTTTCTGTCTCTATGAATTCACCTTTTCTAGATATCTTGATACCTCATATCAGTGGAATGATACAATATTTGTTCTTTTGTGTCTAGCTTTTTTTCACTTAATATTTTCAAGGTTCATCCATGTTGTAGCATGTATCAGAACTTCATTCTTTTTATGGCCGAATTATATATATATATATACACACACACACACCCCCGCACACACAGGGTGCCAAAAAAATATATACATATTTTAAGAAAGGTAAAAACTGTATTAAAATTGTAATATTCAATATATACTGATAACAAAAGATGAATACTAGTCACGTTTGACTTCTGCAATTACAAGAGGTGCTCAAAGTGGTTACCATCAGGGTAAACTGTCCCAACACCGCAGCAGAAGCAGCAGCACTTGTGGCTGTGCGAGGCTTCTCGGACCTTCCCTTGTGCAATCACACACAGCACCATGCGTCTCCATCTTATCATGAATGTGTGCAGTTGTCAGGCGTGTTGGAGGTTCTGGTGCATACTCACGCCTCCATTGTCGTACTTCCACAATGTTCTCGAATTTCAAATACCAACTCAAAATGGTCTTGCGCTCCTGGAATGACGACCGTGCTTCTGCCATTTTCTTTGACTGTCCTGCTTGTCACATGGTGATGCTAGCATTCATCTGATTAACACCATTTTTGAGTGAACAACATACTACACATTGCTACCGTAATTCAAATCAACTTCGAAAACTAATACATAGATAATATCTCTTAAAATCTGTGTACATATTTTTGGTGCCCAAAAAATGTATACATATTTTAAGAGAGGAAAAAACTATTAAAATTGTAATTCTCAATATATATCTGATAACAAAAGATGAATACAAGTAACGCTTGACTTCTGCAATTATAAGAGGTGCTCAAAGTGGTTACCATTAGTGTACTTTTAATACAGTTTTTTCCTTTCTTAAAATGTGTATACAGTTTTTTGGCATCCTGTATATATCGTCACATTTTGTTTATCCATTCCTCTGTTGCCGGAGACTTGCGTTATTTTCACCTTTTGGCTTTTGTGAATAATGCTGCATTGGTATACAGGTATCTGTTTGAGTCCCTACTTTCAATTCTTTTGGATAAATAACAAGGATGGAATGGTAATTCCATGTTTAACTTTTGGTAAACATGGTAATGTTATGGTAATTCTGTGTTTAACTTTTTAAGGAATTGCCAAACTGTTACACAGCGGCTGCACCATTTTATGTTCCCACCAGCAATGCATGAAGATTCCAGTTTCTCCATATCTTTACTAGCACTTGTTATTCACTGTTTTTTAAAAAAATTACAGCCATCTTAGTGGGTGTTGCATTTTATTTTAGGCATTTAAAATTTTTATTCTGAGACAGCGTCATGAGCTTCGTCAGACTGCCATTGAAGTCCCTGGTACAAATAAAGTTTAAGAAGCTGGGATAAGGGAACCAAAGCCCAAAGGTATTGTTACTTGTCTAAGGTGAAGTGATGGACCAGCAGCAGCCCAGGACTCAGAATCAAGTTTCACAGGGCTCAAGAGAGCCCTTTTCCCCTCTTACCACATGGTCTGTTCTCATGTGGATACTCGCTCCAGCTAGTGGTCAGACTGAGTCAGAGCTGGAACAAAGCCATCAACCAATCAGCCATTGAAGCTGAGGATGAGACGGACGTAATTCCTGTCTGCAAACCTCTGCAACATAAAACTACCATACAACCACAGCACCTAAATCTTTATTTGCTCAGTAAACATATACTGAGTGCCATGTGTGAGATCAAACTTGGTGTTCAATTGGAGTGTCTGGGAGACATCCAAGGGACATCCCCTTGAGATGCTCAACTGGCAGTTTGGTTTACAGGTTAAAGTTCAGATGGGAGCAATAACCCTGTGTGTTTCCTTTAAATACAGAATGGTGTCCTGGACTGTTGTCTCTTCATCGAGAGCCTCTAGTTCTGCAGAGGTGCAACCAAAGGTGGTTTCCTTTTTCCTGACTCTTTCATCCTCCCATTTTCTTACTGAGCTTCCAAACAACTGTGGTTTCTGGGCCTTTCCATATTTGTCAGCCTGGTTTTAAAAATAACAGTAGCTAACTTTTAACTAGTACAAACTCTGGCTTTCCACTGTATGACCATGAATAAGTAATGTAACCACCCTAAACCCCAGTTGCCCCACTTGTAAAATGGGGATAATAATGGTACCTCCCTTGCAGAGTGGGAATGAGCATAGAATGCGATCATGCAGAAAAAGGGCTTGGCACAGAGCCTGGCACAGAATAAGCATTCAACAAATGCTTGTTGCTGTTATTGTTGATTTAAAATTTTATGGTTAAAAAAACACTTTGTACATTACAAAGTGCTATTAATCAATCCTACTCCACTGTGAGATCTTTAAAACTAAGAATAATTAGGTCTTTTCATCTCTCGTCTAAAGCATTTGGCATAGTAGCCTCTCAATATGTGTACTGAATGAATGAATGAGGGATGACATTAATATTACTATTTATCTATTTGAACAGCTATTGATTTAAATATATGAGGTATGACAAGTTCGTGAACTTGCCACTGTGCACTTACATTGGCAGCACTGTACAAACAGTTCAGTAAGGTTTCATAACCTTGGTATATCAGTGTCTCACAGCTGTGTTTGTGTCGACGTGTGGCGGTGTCTTGCTGAGTGGCATACATTATGGTTGTTGTGGGTTTTTGTGTGCTGTCACGAGAATGTCTGAGTTTGAATTAGAGCAACGAACAAACGTTAAATTTCTTGTTAAACTTGGAAAGTGTGGAAGTGAAATCAAGGATATATTAGTCCAAGTTTATGCAGATAATGTCATGAAGAAAATGGATTAAACATTTTTCTGAAGGGAGAGAATGCGTCACTGATGAAGAGAGGTCAGGGCAGCCAGTAACCAACAGAACTGATGAAAACATTGCAAAAATTTGTAGAATTCTGCCTCAGAATCTTCGGCTGACTGTGAGAAGCATAGCAGACCAAGTAAACATCAATAGAGAAGCAGGAAAATCTCAACAGAAAATCTTGGCATGAGAAAGGTGTGTGCAAAAATGGTCCCAAAGGAGCTCACCAATGAACAAAAGCAAAGGAGAGTTGAAGTTTGCCAAGACCTGTGGGAGAGGTAAGACAATGTTTTGGGCCATGTTATCATTGGTGATAAAATATGGGTGTACCAATACAACCCTGAAACAAAGTGTCAAAGTGCACAATGGAAGTCAGCCAATTCTCCATGACCAAAAATGTTCTGTCAGTCCAAATCAAGAGTCAAAACAATGTTGCTAACCTTTTTTGATATCAGAGAGATTATTCATTATGATTTGTACCAACTGGGCAAACAGTTAACTGAGTTTACTATTTGGAAATGCTGAAAAGGCTGTGTGAAATAGTTACGCTAAAACTACCTGAACTTTTTGCCAACAATTCATGGCTCTTGCATCACAACAATGCATCAGCTCACACGGCACTGTCTGTGAGGGAGTTTTCAGCCAGTAAACAAATAAATAACTGCAGTGGAACACCCTGCCCACTCATCTGACCTGGCCCCCGATGACTTCTTTCTTTACTCGAAGATAAACAAATATCGTAAGGAAGACATTTTGATGACGTTCAGGACATCAAGGGTAATACAATGACAGCTCTGATGGCCATTCCAGAAAAAGAGTTCCAAGATTGCTTTGAAGGGTGGACTAGGCACTGGCATCTGTGCATAGCTTCCCAAGGGGAGTATTTTGAAGGTGACCATAGTTATATTCAGCAATGAGGTATGTAGCACAGTTTCTAGGAGACTTCGTGAACTTAATTGTCAAAACTTGTAAAATAGTTTTTTCCTTTTCCAACTTTAAATAAGATATTGGTCTTAGAGAAGAACCCTTATAGAATTGATTACATATGTATCTTAGAAAATATGTGTAATTAGCAAAACAGTTTAATAAATTTTATTTTTGAAATGTCAAAAGTTGTACCATCAGATTCATTCATACATGCAACACGTTTTTGTTGAGCAGCTACTCTGCAGTAGGCTTGGTAACAGTAGTGAAATCTCCTGATACTAGGTAGAGTGTAATTGGCTTAAGCTAACGGTGATTTTTTTTTTTAATTTTTTTTTTTAATTAAAGTTTATTGGGGTGACAATTGTTAGTAAAATTACATAGATTTCAGGTGTACAATTCTGTATTACATCATCTATAAATCACATTGTGTGTTCACCACCCAGAGTCAGTTCTCCCTCCATCACCATATATTTGATCCCCCTTACCCTCATCTCCCACCCCCCACACCCCTTACCCTCTGGAAACCAGTAAACTATTGTCTGTGTATATGAGTTTTTGTTTCTCATTTGTTTGTCTTCTTCTGTTGTTGTTTTTGGTTTATATACCACATATCAGTGAAATCATATGGTTCTTTGATTTTTCTGTGTGACTTATTTTGCTTAGCATTATAATCTCAAGATCCATCCATGTTGTCACAAATGGTCCTATTTCATCTTTTCTTACCACCGAATAGTATTCCATTGTGTATATATACCACAACTTCTTTATCCATTCATCTATCGAAGGACATTTTGGTTATTTCCATTTCTTGGCCACCGTAAACAAAGCTGCAATGAACATTGGAGCACACATGTCTTTATGTATAAATGTTTTCAGATTTTTTGGGTAGATACCCAGGAGAGGGATTGCTGGGTCATACGGTAATTCTATTCTTAATTTTTAGAGGAACCTCCACACTGCCTTCCATAACGGCTGCACCAGTCTGCATTCCCACCAACAGTGTATGAGGGTTCCTTTTTCTCCACAGCCTCTCCAACACTTGTTACTATTTGTCTTGTTGATGATAGCCATTCTGACTGGGGTGAGGTGATATCTCATTGTGGTTTTTATTTGCATTTCTCTGATGATTAGTGATGTTGAGCGTTTTTTCATGTCTATTTGCCATTTGTATGTCCTCTTTGGAGAAATGTCTCTTCAGGTCCTCTGCCCATTTTTCAACTGGGTTGTTTATTTTTTTGTTATTGAGTTGTATGAGTTTCTTGTATATTTTGGATATTAGCCCCTATTGGAGGCACTGTTTGCAAAAATCTTCTCCCATTCAGTTGGTTGCCTCTTTATTTTGTCGATGGTTTCTTTTGCTCTGCAGAAGACTTTAAGTTTGATATAGTCCCATTCATTTATTTTAGCTTTTACATCCCTTGCCTTTGGAGTGAAGTTCATAAAATACCCTTTGAACCCAAGATCCATAAGTTTAGTACCTATGTTTTCTTCTATGCAGTTTATTGTTTCAGGTCTTATGCTTAAGTCTTTGATCCATTTTGAATTAATTTTGGTACATGGTGACAGATAGCAGTCCAGTTTCATTCTTTTGCACGTGACTTTCCAATTCTGCCAGCACCATTTATTGAAGAGGGTGTGTTTTCTCCATTGTATGTTTTTTGCTTCTTTGTCAAAAATTATCTGTCCATATTTATGTGGTTTTATTTCTGGGTTCTCAGTTCTATTCCATTGGTCTATGTGTCTGTTTTTCTGCCAGTACCATGTTGTTTTGATTATTGTTGCCCTGTAGTACAAGCTAAAGTCAGGGAGTGTGATACCTCCAGCATTGTTCTTTTTTCTTAAGATTGCTTTGTCTCTTTGGTGTCTTTTGTGGTTCCAAACAAATCTGATGATGTTTTGTTCTATTTCTTTAAAAAATGCCATTGGGATTTTGATGGGGATTGCATTAAATGTGTATATTGCTTTGGGTAATATGGCCATTTTAACTATGTTGATTCTTCCAATCCATGAACATGGAATGTCTTTCCATTTCTTTGTGTCTTCAATTTCTTTTAAAAATATCTTGTAGTTTTCAGCATATAGGTCTTTCACATCCTTGGTTAAGTTTATTTCTAGGTATTTTATTCCTTTTGCTGCAATTGCAAAAGGAATTGTTTTTTTTTTTTAATTTCTTTTTCTGAGATTTCATTGTTAGTATATAGGAATGCAATGGACTTTTGTATGTTGATTTTGTAGCCAGCAACTTTACTGGATTCGTTGATTGTTTCTAATAGCTTTTTGGTAGACTCTAGGGTTTTCTATGTATAGCATCATGTCATCTGCAAAGAGTGACAATTTAACTTCTTCATTCCCAATTTAGATGCCTTTTATTTCTTTCTCTTGCCTGATTGCTCTGGCGAGGGCTTACAACACTATGTTGAAAAGCAGAGGTGATAGGGGACAGCCCTGCCGTGTTCCTGAATATAGAGCAAAGGGCTTCAGTTTTTCACCGTTAATTAAGAGATTAGCTGAGGGTTTGTCATACATGACCTTTATTGTATTATGGTATTTTCCTTCTACACCTATTTTATTAAGTGTTTTAATCATAAATGGATATTGTATCCTGTGAAATGCTTTTTCTGCGCCAATTGTTATAATCATATGATTTTTGTCCTTTATTTTGTTTATGTGATGTATCACATTGATGGATTTGCATATGTTGAACCATCCTTGTACTCCTGGGATAAACCACACTTGGTGGTGATGAATGACCTTTATAATGTATTGTTGCATTCGATTTGCTAGAATTTTATTTAGGATTTTTGCATCTGTATTCATCAGAGATATTGGTCTGTAGTTTTCTTTTTTTGTATTATCCTTACCAGGGTTTTTTAATCAGAGTAATGCTAGCCTCATAAAATGAGTTAGGGAATACTGTCTCTTCTTCAGTTTTTTGGAAGAGTTTGAGCAGGACTGGTTTTCGATCCTCTTTGAAGGTTTGGTAGAATTCACTAGTGAAGCCATCTGGTCCCGGAATTTTGCTTTGGGAAAGGTTTTGGATGACTGATTCAATTTCATTACTGGTGATCAGTCTATTTAGATTTTCTAATTCTTCATGGTTCAGCGTAGGAAGGCTATATGTTTCTAAGAAGTTATCTGTTTCTTCTAGGTTATTGAATTTGGTGGTATATAGTCCTTCATAATGTTCTTGGATGATCCTTTGTATTTCTGTGGCATCCGTGATAACTTCCCCTTTTTTATTTCTGATGTTGTTTATTAGTGTCTTTTCTCTTTTTATCTTAGTGAGTCTAGCCAAGAATTTGTCAATTTTGTTAATCTTTTCAAAGAACTAGCTCTTTGTCACATTAATTTTTTTCTATTGCCTTTTTGTTCCCTATTTCATTTAGTTCTGCCCTGATTTTTATTATTTCCTTTCTTCTGCTGACCTTGGGTTTCATTGTTCTTCTTTTTCTAGTTCTTTAAGGTGTAACGTCAGGTTATTTATCTGGGATTTTTCTTGTTTCTTGAGATAGGCCTGTAATGATATAAATTTCCCTCTTAAAACTGCTTTCACTGCATCCCAAAAATTTTGGTAGGATGTATTTTTATTCTCATTTGTTTCTATGTATCTTTTGATCTCTCCTCTAATTTCTTCTTTGACCTGGTCATTCTTTAAAAGTATGTTGTTTAATCTCCACGTATTTGTGGTTTTTCCTGCTTTCTTTTTGCAGTTGATATGCAATTTCAAAGCCTTGTGATCAGAGAGTATGCTTGGTATGATTTCAATCTTCTTAAATTTTCTGAGGCTAGTTTTATGTCCCAATATGTGGTCTATCCTTGAGAATGTTCCATGTACACTATAAAAAAAAGTATAGTCTGATGTTTTAGGATGAAGTGCTCTATAAATGTCAATTATGTGCATTTCATCTAACGTGTCATTTAGGGCTGTTATTTCATTTTTTATTTCCTGTTTGGATAATCTATCCATAGCTGTCAATAATGTATTTAGGTCCCCTAGTATAATTGTGTTTTGGTCAATTTCTCCCTTTAGTTCTGTTAGTAGTTGCTTGGTATATTTCAGTGCTCCCTGGTTGGGCGTATAAATATTGATGACTATTATGTCTTCTTGTTGTAAAGTCCCCTTTGCCATTATGAAATGTGCATCTTTGTCTCTTGTTACCTTTTTCACCCTGAAGTCTGTTTCATCTGATATCAGTATGGCTACACCTGATTTTCTCTGGATACCATTTGCTTCGAGTGTCAATTTCCACCCTTTCACTTTGAATCTATGCTTGTCTTTGTAGCTGAGATGTGTCTCTTGGAGACAGCATATGGTTGGATTTAGATTTTTGATCCAATCTGCTACTCTGTGCCTTTCTATTGGTGAGTTCAGTCCATTTACATTTAAGGTGATTATTGATATGTGAGGATTTCCTGTCATTTTTGTCTTTAGTTTTCTGGTAAGACTGTGTCTCCATTGCTTCTTTGACTTTTTGTTGTCTATTATTTCTGTGTGGTTGTATTCTATGATTCTTCTCTCTGTTTCTTCTTCTTCCTTTTTTTTTAATTTTTTTTTCTGTATGGAGAGTCTTACAGAAATCAGTTTCATCGCCTGTAAGTTGCATATTTAATTTTTTTTTTTTTAAAGATTTTATTGGGGAAGGGGAACAGGACTTTATTGGGGAACAGTGGATACTTCCAGGCCTTTTTTCCAAGTCAAGTTGTTGTCCTTTCAATCTTAGTTGTGGAGGGTGCTATTCAGCTTCAAGTTGTTGACCTTTCAGTGTTAGTTGTGGAGGGCACAGCTCAGCTCCAGGTCCAGTTGCCGTTTTCTAGTTGCAGGGGGCAAAGCCCACCATCCCTTGCGGGAGCTTAGCGGCAGCTCAGCTCAAGGTGCCGTGTTCAATCTTAGTTGCAGGGGGCACAGCCCACCATCCCTTGCGGGACTTGAGGAGTTGAACTGGCAACCTTGTGGTTGAGAGCCCACTGGCCCATGTTGGATTCAAACCGGCAGCCTTCGGAGTTAGGAGCATGGAGCTCTAACCGCCTGAGCCACCGGGCCGGCCCTCTCTGTTTCTTCTTTTATTACCATATGTATTTCAGTTCTGGATTTTTTTTGAGTGGTTACCCTTAAGTTTATGTAAAAGAAAATTTCATATTTAGAGTATTCCATTTTCTTCAGCAAGCTTACTTTCTTCATTCCCATATTCTGGTTCAGGCCTTTAATCTCCCCCTTTTTATGTTTTGGTTGCCACAAATTGTCCCTGTTGATGGTGGTCGAATAGCCTCGTTTAGTATTTCTTGTAGTGTAGTCGTGTATTGGAAAATTCCCTCAGCTTCTGTATGTCTGGAAAGGTCTTTACTCCTCCTTAATATTTAAAGTTTATCTTTGCTGGGTATATTATTCTTGGCTCATAATTTCTCTCTTTCAATAGTTTGAATATTTGGGTGCACTCCCTCCTGGCTTGTAGAGTTTTTTGTGAAAACTCTGATGATATTCTAATGGACTTTCCTTTGTAGGCTACTGTCTTCTTTTCTCTGGCTGCCTTGAGGATTCCTTATTGTTGATTTTTGACAACCTCAATGCAATGTGCCTTGGAGAAGGCCTGTTGGGGTTGAGGTAATTACGTGTTCTATTTGACTCTTGGATTTGAAGATCCAGTTCTTTCCACAAGTTTGGGAAGTTCTCATCAACTATTTGTTTGAATATACTCTCTCTTCCCTTCTGTCTTTCTTCTCCTTCTGGTACGCCCATTATTCTTATATTGCTCTTTCTGATGGAGTCAGAAAGTTCTTGTAGAGTTCTTTCATTTCTTTTAAGTCTCAAGTCTCTTTCTTCTTCTATCTGTGTCATTTCCAGGTTTCTATCTTCGATGTCACTGATTCTTTCCTCCATCTGGTCAACTCTACTACTTAAGCTGGCTATTTCATTCTTCATTTCTTCTACTGAGTTCTTAATCTCCAGAAATTCTATCTGGTTCTTTTTCAAAATTTCAATCTCTTTGGTAAAATGTTCATGTTGTTCTTTGATTGTGTTTCTGAGTTCATTAAACTCCCTGTTTGTGTTTTCTTGTATCTCGTTGAGTTTTTTCAGAACTGCAATCTTGAATTCTCTGTCATTTAAGTCACATATTTCCGTATCTTTAAGTTCATTTTCTGCAGACTTTTCACATTCTTTCTGAGCTGTCTTGTTGCCTTGGTTATTCATGGCAATTAATGATTTACTGTTTCTCTTCCTAGACATTTACAAGAGTGGGTTCTGCAATAGGTTGATAGGAAGAGGTCTTTCTTTTGTTTTCCAGTAGGTGTTGGTAGAATGTTTTATTTTCTCTCTGACTGCAGCCTTTTTTTCTCTCAAACTGTAGTGTTATGTTTTCTCTGCACTATTCCAGCTTCTCACACAATGGCGGGATTCCCTGGAAGTCAGGCTTCTCCTCTGTGAACAGTTCGCCTGGGTCATAATGTGCCGCATCTATGTGGTGATGTGGAGAGCTTTTGAAGTTTCAAAGCTCTTCCTGTACCAGATTCAGAGCCCTCGTGTTTCAGCATCTCTGTTTACTCCTGCAGGGATCCACCCAGATAGGTGGGGACAGGGGCTGGGTGGGTTGTGAGAGGTGGCCTAGAGCAATGACGGTGACCACCACCACAGCAGCTGGTCCTGCTTCCACAGTTCCCTCTCCTTTGCCGGAACTAGTTTGGCTGTTAGTCCGTGTCTGAGGACCACAGTTCTCAGAACTGCAAATATTCTTTTCTTTTGATCTGACACTGCTACTGTTCCACTTCTAGCACTGGGCAGATGGGGGCGAGGCAATCTCTGGGAGGGTCAGGAGGGGGCGGCTAGTCTCAGTGCCTAAGGCTTCCATTCTCTGCTCGGCAATGAGAGCTTAAAACACCGTTTTCAGCCTTCTTCCTTCAGTCTTTGCTCCGAGGTCTCTGCCGTGAGCATTGGGTTCAGCAGTGTTATATGCTGTCCCCTCATCCCTGTGGTCCATAAGCAGAGCCCTAGCAGTCCAAGTTCTTCCCTCTCCCGCAGCTGCGGTAGTCCCAGGATGCAGCGAGCTCGGAGCACCGAGATAGGTAGGTCTGCATCCTGCACCCCAGCGGCTCTGTCTCTGCACTTCTCCCTTCCCTCCTCCCCTGCTCGTGCAATTTGCCCACCTTTAGGTTATTTCAGTAGTGAGCCTCTCAGTCTTGCCTGTCTGCTGTGCAGGGGGACCTTTGTGGAGTTATAGTTGTTCAATTTGTTGTAAACTCCAGGGGAGATTTCAAGAGGCTCACCTCATACCGCCATTTCTATGACATCACTCCCAACAGTGATTTTATTAAGACAGATTTAAATATTTCACAAGAAGTCTGGAGGTTATTGATAGCCAGTTTCTGACAGGGGCTAAGCATTTTGATCGAGACCAGGGCTCTTTACAGCTTTTACTGTATCATCTCAGGACATAGGCTTTTCCACCTTTGACTTCTGCCTTATGCTTACAACTCCAAGCATCACATCCTTCCACGGTCATGGTCAAGGTAAGAAGACAGTAGGGGGGACTTGCACCCCTTGGCTCACTCCTTTTATCAGAGACCAAAATCTTTTTTGAAACTTCAGATTTTCCGTTACTCCTCACTGGCCCAAACTGGATTGCATGCCCACCCCAACTGCCTAGTCTGGAGTGTGTGGTAGCTGTGACTCACTTCATCCAGTAAGAAGTTGTTTCTGGTAGGGAGTGGGGCCTGCCTTTGCAGAAGTCATGGCCTCCCCCTTACTGCTTGGAATCTTAACAAGGGAGCAGGAAAGGGTTGGAGAGAAAAATGAACTTTAAGTAGGCAACCACCAGTGTCATCTGCTCTACTGTGTTAAGCCATTTTCTTGAAAGTATAAAAAATGGAAAGTCCGTAATAATTAAGGTGAAAGATGGGAAGACAAGAAAAAGAATTACCCAAATGGTTGACGCATATTAATAAAACCAAGAAAAAAATGTCAAGGGGTCAAACTTTATTATATATATATATATTTTTAGCAATTTAAAACGTGTATGGTAAATGGAAATGAATTAAACAGAATTTAAAAGTCTTTAAGGCAATGTAAAATGTATGGTAAACTTTATATGAATTGTCCTAGGAATCATGAAGAACAGCAGGCATCTTGCTGAAATCCATACACACTGTCTTTACTTTATAAAATGCTGAGATCTATTCTATAACTCCCATCCTTTGGGACTGGTTTTGCCCCAAGAGCTAGGGGGAGTGAACATCTATCTTCCACCTCCCCTTTTTAAAAATTTTAAACATTTTCTCTTTATGAAAGTAATATATGCTCATTTGTCCCCCTTTTTAAAATCTGTTGAAGTCTTAGAGGTTCTGTCATGCAAGAGTAGATTGATCCTAAATCTACACTTTCTGTATAATTAAGTATAAAAAAGTATATAAACATTTAGCTTTAAGTCTTTTTTCCAGGGCTAACATTACAGAGATGAAAGGAAAGTTGTAATAAATCTTCAAGTCACAGTCTGATGCTGTCCTCTTGTGTTGCAGGACCCCAGATATGTGCCTATTCGTTCATCCTTTCATCCATTCCTCTAACAAGTATTTATTGAGGCACTTGCTTGTGGAGTGTTTGGAACAGTGCAGAGAACCAAATAGGCAACATTTCTATCTCATGGATTACATATTATAAAAGGAGAAACAAGTTAATGAAAAAAATAAGTAAATTATATAATAGAAGAGAAGTTGATAAATGTTATGGAGAAAAATAAAGCAGAAAAAGGGGCTAAGAGTGCTGGCAGTGGGGGTGGGGAATTATAAATTGAGGGAGAGGGAAGGCCTCCCTGAGAAAGTGAGCTTTCTACACATAGCTGAAGGTGGTGAGGGGACAGGTCCCTGAATTCAGGGGAAGACTATTACAGGCAGAGGGAACAGCAGGTGGAAGCATGCCTGAACTGTTGATAACAGCATGCCAGTGTAATATGGCTCAGAGAAGTAACACAGGGGCCTTTAGGGTCGCTGTTAGGACTTTGGATTTTCTCTGATAGTGATAAGAGCCATTGGAGGGTTTTAAGCAAAGGAATGACATGGCTTCACCTGTGTTTAAGGAATAACTCTGGCTGCTGGATTGAGAACATCTGTACAGGGGCAAAGGCAAACACTGGTGAGAAGGCTAATAGTCCAGGTATGGGATGTTGGTGGAGGTGATCCTCTCTGGAGTGTAATGAAGAACTAAGAACTATTTTATTTCGTGGCAAGTTTCCTGAAGCCTTCCTGAACAGCACCAGTTGCTGAGAATTCATGGATACAGCCCAAAGGGTACCCTACAGTTACAACTAGGAAACATTAATGCAATCTAAAGTCATGAAGCTATAGTTGTATGTAAGTCTATTGTTTCAAGTAGATTAATCTTGAAGAGTATGAGTTCTAGACTCAGATTCTTGGATTCAGATCCTGGCTGTACCACTTACTGTGTGACCTGGGGCAAATTAAACTCTCTGGGCCTCAGTTTTGCCACCTGTTAAATGAAGACAATAGGTTGTTGTGCGAAGTAATGAGTTAGTGCATGTACAACATTTAGCATTATATTAATAAATACCCATTGCTCAATAAATATCAACTATCATTACAGATTTGGATATAACCATTTGTAAAGATCAAGAAACATTTCTATCAAACTTATTTGATGTAGAACCATAGCATACTAGAGCTGTAAAGGATCTGAGAGACATCATTTAGTCCAAACTTAGAGATCAAAGTGCCATAGCCATAAAAGGAAAAGAAGGTTATGTGACCAATGTCACCTCGCTGATGGTAGAGTGGGGACCAGAACATGGGTCTCTGAACTCCAGTCCAGTGCTTTCTCTGCTATGCCGTTTTGCTTCCATGTAGTCCTGAACACAATACCAGGTGGGAATAATAATAATTATAATAACAACAACAAGAACAACAATAATATAAATGATTATTTGACTCTTACTTTGTTTCAGGCATCATTCAAAGTTCTTTACACATGTTCACTCCTTAATCCTCATGGCAACTCTATGAGGCAGTTACAATCATTGTCTCCTTGTTGCAGAAGAGGAAACTGAAGGTTAGAGAGAGCAAGTGACTTCCCCAGGGTGGAAAATGTGTGTGGTGAGGGGGAACATGGATGTCCTGGGAGTCAGAGACTGCCCCACCATTGCAGCACATGACTTTCCTTCTCCATTTGTAGAATAGGGAAACTGAATTCAGCCTGTAAGTTTTCCTTTCAACTTTAAAATTTGTATATCCTAAGTGCTTTGCAATTATCAGGTCTATAAATAATACCATTTCATAATTGCTGTATTATTAACTGATCTTCATCTTAATGATCATCTGCAAGAAAGACTATTTGTAAAACAGCCTAGAAACCAAAGTCACCAAGGGTGTAATGGATTCCTGAAATGTTATTTCTGGCTTCCATAGCAACCCTAACATTTGGCCTTAAGCTTAATGGAATCAACTACAACAGTTGGAGCCGAGCATTTGCTCAAGCACTCTGAGTGATGAGGAAACAAATTGCTGGCTCAATAATTTTCCTTTTGTGTAATATACTGTCTCAGTGTATTTTAGGGAGTGGAAACATAAGCCAAGTCAAGTAAGAATGGAGGAAATGAAGAATTGTATCAAAGTGGGGGAGAGAGGACAACTTTCCAAATGAATCGGTGAGAACAATCTAGGTGCCTGGGGTACTCACTGTAGAGAGAAGAATGGGATAAGCATTCAAAGGTTTCAAGGGAGGGGAGGAGAGTTGGCCTCTCTTTCACAAAGCTTGGAGGTAAGAGGACTTTCTGATGCTTTATGAAGAGGACTGAGCATGCTCAGTTGTATTGTTTTGTTATAATGTATTTGGAATTCTCATCAGGAGCCCACTTTGGTGAGTTGGGCATGAAGAAGGCAGATACCGTGTTTCCTCGCAAATAAGACCTAGCTGGACCATCAGCTCTAATGCGTCTTTTGGAGCAAAAATTAATGCTCCAAAAGACGCATTAGACCAAAAGACGCATTAGAGCTGATGGTCCGGCTAGGTCTTATTTGCGAGGAAACAGGGTATGTTGAGGAGTTGAGGGGATCACAAGGGTCAGTGCAGGAAACAGCTCTGTAGGTATTTTAAGCAGAAAGGGATTTCATATAGGGAATTAGGTGCTTACATAATTGTTGGAAGGGTTGGAAGAATGAGAGTCTGGGGCCGTCACACAAGAACCCATCACTGAGATCAGGATACTGCCACTGCCATACCTCCATCTATGAAGCTGGTGAGCAGATTCTAGAACACCAATCTGTCTTTCTACAACCTTGCTTGCCTGCAGAAACAGCCTCCACCTCCCTTCCTACTTTATGAGTGCATGTAATTGGTGTTACCTAATTCTTACCCAGAACCCTAGCTGCAAGGAGGTCTGGGAAATGTGGTTCTTGTCCTTTTAGTTTCTGCAGTACTGGAAGACTCATAGAAAAAGATGGGAGTTCATGCTGAGTGCCAACTGACAATCAATAGTTATTTCATTTGAAATTTGAATTAACACAGGAGAGCAATAGAAGTAGAGTAGTTGGACACCTAAGTGGGATGAGTTGGAAGGGCTGAATCACTCACCCAAACCATCTGTTCCACCATCTGAAAGTCATTCAGGTAGATTCATTCCAGGTTCAGGTAACAATGGGGCAGACACTGAACTTCTAAAGACAAAGGGGTTGGCTTAAAATTCTCTGGTGCCTTCTCTATTAGTGTATACACAGGGGATCTTAATTTATACCTGAGACCAGCCTGGGGACTTGATGGGAGGGAAAGCAAGGGGGACAGGCCTGGAGAGACTGGCTTTGGGTTGGGCCAAGAATGGAGAGAGTAAAGCCTGGGTTGAGTCAGAAACCCTTAGAATATTCCCTAAAGGAAGATGGGCACATTTAAAACCCTTCAGTGGCTTCTTAGTGAAGTCCAAGCTTCTTAATAGGAGACACATGCAGCCCTCCCTACACGGCCCTGTCCTCCCCATCCTCTAGTTTATGATCCAATCATACCACTCCATCTGCAGTTACGCATGCACATATACCCTGACTCTGTTCTGGCCTCCAGGCCTTTGCTCATGCTGACCCTTTGCCTAAAATGCCAACTCTGCCTGGCCAATACCTGCTCATCTGATAATAATAGAATAATACTATAAAATAATATTGCACCCATCAGCTTCTCCAGGTATCTCCCCACCAACCATCTTGGGAGCAGTGCTTTCTGCCAGGCTCTAGTTGCTCATATTTTTTATGAATCTGTCTTCTCTATAAGGTTGTAAGCTCCTTCCAGGCTGAGATTGGTTCTTGTATGGTATCCCCAGCACCTAGCACAAAGGAGTTTTAGAATGTTTGCATAACTCAACCAAGCCAAAATGATGAGAGGACTGTCTCAAAGACAAACTTTGCCTTTGCTGATAGAGGGCTGTGGAACCTTCTCCCCTTGCCTCTGTGTGTGTGCCTGCACCCCTCCCCTTGCCGGGGGGAAAATACTGCAAGACTGCATGGAGCGAGGTGTGACGTGTCAGGGCCTCTCCCTTCTGGCTCTCATCTCTCCCCGCCCGACCCTGAATTGTTATTCACAGGTCTCTCAGCTCTGCTGCTGACTTTCATTTGCTGAACTCTCAAAAAGCACATGAGACAATTGCTCAATTTATTAAGCAAAAACGGTCCTATGAGTCAAATGCCAGTTTGCTTTTTAAAAGTTACCTATGCTGTTTTCCACTTTGCAGAGAGAAGAAATCACCCAACTTTTCCCCAGTACTTTCTGTACTGTCTCATACTGAGGGACAGGTGGTGTGTGTGTGTGTGTGTAGATTATAATTTTAAGGTATGAGTCATTTCTCAATTTGAGAAAGGAAGAAAGATGGTGAAAGGGATTTTGATAGAGAATACCAAACTTATTCTGTAAGCCAATGAGTCTTAAAATTGTCAACTACTTCAGAGCTTCTTTATACTTCTCTTTATCAATTAAGAGAAAGCCTCTTTGTAATACAAACTCTGGGAGAAGACTTTTTTAGCAAAACTTTAGCAAACTGCTTTACCTTGCAGGGAAATTCACTTCACTGGAAACTGTTTTCTCCAGGGTTAACCTGGGGCAGCTTTCTCTTTGGCTCCCTCACAAAGAAAATTGTCCAGGGTTCTGGAAACCACAGTTGTTGAACCTCATATGATGTCTCTTTTCTTTCAGCTCATGTAACAGTTACTAGAGGACACTGGTGTGATGTGGCATGATTTTTCGGTTTTTTTTTTTCTTTTCCATTTTGCTGGCTCATTGGTGCACACTCCCTGAGGGCCATAGAGAGCTGTGTTCCTAAAGGAATTTATGACAGTCGGCAGGGACAACTGAAATTTGAGCTAGTGTCAACCCATAATCCCTCATGATCCCACTGGCCCATGTCTCTAGTTTATGGAGCATCATTGCCACTCAAAGATTCAGGCTCATTCACCAGAACTTTCTTTAAAAACAAAAATAAAGAAACATACAAAAAAATCATGACATTGGCAAGTACATTTTGCATAAAAACTTCGCAGTGTGTATGTCCATAGCCAGATAGAATCCATCTCTCCCAGCACACCTACCTCTCTCTGCTCTTCAAATGTTCTTCTAGGTAATAGCTGTGTAAAGTGTACACAGAGAAAACCTGACAATACTGAAATGTCAGCATTTGCCTGTGAAATTTGGTTCTGCTTGTACGTGTTAGAAAGAACTTAATAGAATAAAGCTTGACATTCAGACTGTTTTTCATCTGTTCTTTTTTTTAACATTTATTTTTTATTAGTTTCAGGTGTACAAAGCAACATAATAGTTAGACATTTAAACCCCTCATAAAGTGATAACCCACCCCCCAAGCTACTACCCCTCTGACATCTTATATAGCTGTTACAATACCATCGACTACCTTCCCTATGTTGTACTCCACATCCCATGACTATATATAACTATATATTTAGGTATAGTTGACATTCAATATTATTCTACTTCAGGTCTTCAGGTGTATAGTGCATTGGTCAGGCATCTACACAGTCTATGACGTGATCCTCCTGGTAAGTCCCGTGCCCATCTTGCAGCTTACATGGTTTTTACAACATTGTTGATTATATTCCCCATACTGTATTAACTACCAATTTTTATTTCTTAATGCCTTCACCTTTTTCACCCTGACCTCAACCCCATTCCCATCTATCATCCTGATAGATCCAGTACCTATCTGGCACCATACCTAGTTATTACAATATTATTGACTATATTCCTTATGCTATACCCTACATCCCCATGGCTACTGTGTAACAACCAATTTGTACTTCTTAATCTCTTTCCCTTTCACCCATACTTAACCCCCTCCCATCTTAAAAAAGTCCCTCTAAGATTCCTTGTAATACTGGTTTGCTGGTGATGAACTCTTTCAGCTTTTTCTTGTCTGGGAAGCTCCTTAGCTGTCCTTCAATTCTAAATAATACCTTTGCTGGGTAGAGTAATTGTCGTGTGGGGTGTCAGGCGGGGTCTCTGGTCCCACTCCCCACACAAGAACGTAGGACATGGTGAGGCCAAAAAGGAACACCCACGGAGCCATAGGTAGGGGAGTCATACCACTATACTCTCACTGGTGGCTGGGTTGGAGACACAGGAACCAGGAGCAACACAATTCTCAACCCTCACAGTGCCGCTTGCAGACTCAGCCACCATCTTCTTGCTAGCTCCCCCTTTTTTCTACTAGCATAGCCACAGCAGTTATATTCGTGGCCAATGGCTCACTGGTTACAGCTGACAGCCAACTAGCCACAGCTGATGGCCATTTGATCACAGTCGATGGCCATTTACTACCTGAGCCAGCACCTTTCTATGTGAGGCCGAGAGCCTGGAAACTGCTTTTTGGGGCTCTGACCCCACACTCCACCCCTACAGGGTCTCGCCTCACAATCTACGCAACAAGCGTCTTCCGCGAGAGGCCCTGTGCGAGGAGCCTGGAGGTGAATGCTATTTCCTGGACACAGCCAAGCTCTCTGGTCACAGCCAGGGTTTCTCAGGGCACCACCAGTATTTCTGGGCACAGCCAGACTTCCTGGACTTCTTAGGGTACCACTAGTCTCCTCGGGCACAGCCAGGGTTTCTCAGGGCACCACCAGTACTTCTGGGCACAGCCAGACTTCCTGGACTTCTTAGGGTACCACTAGTCTCCCCGGGCACAGCCAGGGTTTCTGAGGGCACCACCAGTACTTCTGGGCACAGCCAGACTTCCTGGACTTCTTAGGGTACCACTAGTCTCCCCGGGCACAGCCAGGGTTTCTGAGGGCACCACCAGTACTTCTGGGCACAGCCAGACTTCCTGGACTTCCTAGGGTACCACTAGTCTCCTCGGGCACAGCCAGGGTTTCTCAGGGCACCACCAGTACTTCTGGGCACAGCCAGACTTCCTGGACTTCTTAGGGTACCACTAGTCTCCCCGGACACAGCGAGGGCCTCTCAGGGCACTGCCACTCTCTCTGGGCACAGCCAGACTTCCTGGACTCAGCCAGGGCTCTCAGGGCACTGCCACTCTCTCTGGGCACAGCCAGACTCCCTGGACTTCTTAGGATACCACTAGTCTCCCCGGACACAGTGAGGGCCTCTCAGGGCACTGCCACTCTCTCTGGACACAGCCAGACTTCCTGGACACAGCCAGGGCTCTCAGGGCAGTGCCACTCTCTGGGCCTCTCAGGGTACCGTGCTGGAACAACAGCGGCTCACAATCAAGGTGCTTACATATTCTCAATGGTGGCCGGTCAAGACACAAAAGCAAACATCCACCAGTTCCACTACATGGTGGTATGTTCCCAAACAAACAGTCAAGCTGTCCATTAAATTAGGGATGGAAGGCAATTCCCCATAGTCCATAGTCATTCTCCAGGGCTGTCCTGAGGGTGAGGGATGACCTTGACCTCACCCTCAGTTCCCACGGAGGACTCAGCAAGCCATTCCTCCTGGGACTACAAGTCCTGCATCCGGGGCTGCCTCAGCAAGCACTTCCCAGCCCACCGGGCTGCAAGGACCTTCGCTTTCTCTGGCTTTGCTGGTTGGGGAACCGTCCATGTCTTTCCACCCCTCCACAGGGTTCCAGCTCTCAGGCAGCTGCTCCTCCTGGTCTTCCTGCAACTGAGTGTTCATATGCACAAACTGCTCCACTGCCCTTCGGAGAGCTTTGGCCGGCACCGTACCCTGCTCGCTGCGCCATGTGTAGTGCAGGGGATCCTGCCGACTTCGCCATGTGTCGTGCGGGGCGTCCGGCAGGGTCTCTGGTCCCACTCCCCACACAAGAACGCAGGACATGGTGAGGCCAAAAAGGAACACCCACGGAGCCATAGGTAGGGGAGTCATACCACTATACTCTCACTGGCGGCTGGGTTGGAGACACAGGAACCAGGAGCAACACAATTCTCAACCCTCACTGTGCCGCTTGCAGACTCAGCCATCATCTTCTTGCTAGCTCCCCCTTTTTTCTGCTAGCATAGCCACAGCAGTTATATCAGTGGCCAATGGCTCACTGGTTACAGCTGACGGCCAACTAGCCACAGCTGATGGCCATTTGATCACAGTCGATGGCCATTTACTACCTGAGCCAGCACCTTTCTATGTGAGGCCGAGAGCCTGGAAACTGCTTTTTGGGGCTCTGTCCCCACAGTAATCTTGGTTGTATGTTGTTGCTTTTCATCACTTGGAATATTTCCTGCCACTCCCTTATGGCCTGCAAAGTTTCTGTTGTGAAATCAGCTGCCAGTCTTATGGGGGCTCCCTTGTAGGTAACTAACTGCTTTTCTCTTGCTGCTTTTAAGATTCTCTCTTTGTCTTTAAGCTTTGGCATTTTAATTATGATGTGTCTTGGTGTGGCCTCTTTGGGTTTATCTTGTTTGGGATTCTCTGTGCTTGTATGTCTATTTCCTTGACCAGGTTAGGGAAGTTTCCCGTCATTGTTTCTTCAAATAGGTTTTCAATTTCTTGCTCTCTCTCTTCTCCTTCTGGTACCCCTATAATGTGAATGTTGGTATGCTTGATATTGTCCCGGAGGCCCCTTAAATTCTCCTCAATTTTTTGGATTCTTTTTTCTTTTTGCTGTTCTGATTGGGTTTTTTCTGCTACCTTATCTTCTATATCACTGGTTGGATCTTCTGCTTCATCTAATCTACTGTTGATTCCCTGTAATATATTATTCATTTCTATTATTGTATCCTTTATTTGTGACTGGTTCTTTTTCATGGTTTCCATCTCCATTTTTATGCTTCCTATCTCTCTGCTGAAGTTCTCCCTGAGATCATTGAGCATTCTTATAACTAGTGTTTGAAACTCTGCGTCTGATAGATTATCTCCGTTTTGCTTAGTTCTTTTTCTGGAGCTTTGTTCTGTTCTTTTATTTGGGACATGTTTCTTTGTCTCCCCATTTTGGCTGCTTCCCTGTGTTTGTTTTTATGTATTAGGTAGGGCTGCTATGTCTTCCAGTCTTAGTAGAGTGGCCTTATGTAGTAGGTGTGCTGTGGGGTTCAGTGGCACTGTCTTTCTGGTCACCTGAGCAACCCACTCCAGGTGTGTCCCTTGTGTGGGTTGTGTGTGTCCTCCTCTTGTAGTTACGCCTTGGTTGCTATTTGCACATCAATAGGAGGGACTGACCCTTGAGCTCACTGGTTGTGAGGACTGGCCTTGACTACGGTGGAAGAGTTGTTGTCCAGGGGCTGACCCTACAGAGCAGGTCTGCTTTAGTAGAACTCTGGTGCCTGCCCAATCTGCCCCTTGGGTATGTCGTACTTGGAGGTGGCTGGATAATGCTCCAGCTCATTTTGAAGCTGGTCACTGGGGGTGCCAGCCCCAGAACCACCTTGGAGGGGCTCTGCTGTAGGTATACTTGGGCCACAGCCTGTGCCCCACCCAGGGCCACGTGGTAGGCACCAGAAAGAAATCCACAGATGGCTCTTGCCCATGCTGTGCTTGGAAGTGCCTTGAGAGGCCAAGCTGCAAACCAAGGCTGGCTGCCACTATGGAGTCTTAGTGCTGCTCAGCCAGAGGTACAGGACATGCTCAAGCCAGATGCTGCTTTTCTGGGTTCCGCAAACCTTTGAGAGACCCTAGGAAAATCTCCATCTTGAGCCAAAGCAGGTGGTCGGCATGAAAAAGCCACTGAAAACAATCTGGATGTGCCCAAAGGTTGGGTGGGGCCAGGTCTCAAATCGCTGGGGCGTTGTGAATGATTGGTGGAGACTCAGACATTGTGGCTGCCTGCGTCTGCAAGAAGGGAGGAGGGAGGGCTCAGCAAAGAAACAGTGACCTCTTCCAGCTTCTCCATCCAGGAGAAAGCCGCCTCTCCAGCTCCCGTCCCAAGCCAGACAACTCATTTCCCCACCATTTGTCCCCGCTGCCTCTCCAGCTGCTGCCCTGGCTCAGAGTGAGTGATTCCATTGATGTGTCAGTCCTCATGCTGTCCCTTTAAGAGGAGTGCCTGTGAGTGCAGCTGCCCCCAGTCTCACTCAGTCACAATCTCTGCTGGTTTTTACAATGAGAAATTATGGGAACTTCTCTCCCCAGAACTGGAACCCTGGGCTGGGGTGGGGCTGGGAACTCTCGCTCCTCTGGGGAGTAGGGAGGACCACCACAGCCAAAGCATCCCTACCGATCTTTAATGGTCGGGTGTAGGACAAGGCCGTTTCATGTCTCTGCCCCTCCTACCCGTCTGGAAGTGACCTCTGCGTGTCCTTAGTTGAAAGGCTTCAGTTCAGCTTGATTTTAGGTGATTCTCAATAATGGCAGTTTTGTAGATTAGTTGTAATTTTGATGTGGTTGTGAGAGAACGTAAGCATAGCATTTACCTACTGCAGCCATCTTGGTTGTCTCTCTCATGTGTTCTTGAAAGAAGCACATGGTACATGTGCCTTGAATGGTATCAATCACTTTTCACACAGCTCATTGAGACAAGTGGGTCCATGATAAAAAACACACAGAACCAAGAGAAGAAAAGTGCAGTGGCTCTGGCATAACAGGAAGCCTACCTAACCACAACGTCCCTTTCCCCAGCCATCTCCTACTTTCTCTCTTCGTTACCCAGACATTCAGAGCAGGGTGTATGTGGGGGAAGACTATGGAAATCACCTCCATCTGGATGTACACTGTTATTTCTATTCTGAGTAGTTGGCCAGAGGAGATTACAGTAGGCACCCCTTATGTGTGGGGGATATATTCTGAGACCCCCAAGGTATGCCTGAAACCATGGATAGTACTGAACCCTTTATAGACTATATTTTTCCTATATATACATACGTACGATAAAGTTTAATTTATAAATTAGGCACAGCAAAAAATTAACAACAATAATTCATAATAGAATAATTATTACAATATACTGTAATAAAAGTTATGTGAATGCAGTCTCTCTCTTTTTCTAATAACTGAGACAGCTACTAAGTGACTAAAGGGTGAGGAGCATATAAAGTTTGGATATGCTGGACAAAGGAAAGATTCACGTCCTGGGTGGTACTTTGCGAGATTTCATCATTCTACTCAGAATGGCATACACTTTCAAACTTATGAATTGTTTATTTCTGTCATTTTTCATTTAATATTTTTAATCTACAGTTGACTGCAGGTAACTGAAACTGCAGAAAGTAAAACCATGAATAAAGAACGACTGCTGTATTTGCTCTATATCTTTGCTGGGTTCATGCCTTTTCATTCAGAAGTACAATCTCTAGTGACTGTTCTTTGTGATTGAGGGTTAGGCTGTTCTGGCTAAGCATATGTTATGATTAGGATTATCAAATAATTCATCTTACCCTGCCTCATTCTGCAGTCATCTATATACTTGCCTCAATGACCCCCTGGACTGTAAAGCCCGAGTCCAGGGACTGTCTTTTGCATGTCGGCATCCGCACAGCTCCCATATTGTATTCTGCCCATAGTGCCTTCAGTTCACTGCATTTAGGTGCCAGCCCTGAGCCAAGCATTTGTGGAATGAAGGTGAATGAGGCCCAGTCATGACCTCAGAGGTTTGCATTGTGGTTTGCTGGGGCTTGCAGTCCAGTAAACATAGTATTTGGGGGATGACATCACTGCATATTAGGTTACTAACTGTGCTTACTGTCATCACTACTTGGTGAAGCAGAAGGCACTTTTGGACTCAGATAGGTGCAGCAGGTAAATCTTTGGGACCTAAGGCACAGTGATGCCTCCTGGGCCCCTGGCCCAGGGCAGAGGGTGAAGAGGCCAAGGCCATTCAGACATACGGGAGTGTGTCTTGAGTTGAGCTTTAACTCCTGGGTCTCATTCCAGTCTCTGTTGGTTCTCCCCACATTTTATCTGGGAATTAATGTGTTAACTGATAACTAGGAGGGTAAGGTTCTCTGGGACATTTTCCTGTTCAGAAGAGACTCTTCACCCTAAGTCACCTACTGGGAAAAAGAGCTAAAACTGTAGGTACTAGAATCAAACTGGCTTGGGTTTGAAATCCTTGTTCCACTACCACTTATTCACCTCGTGCCAGTGGACTTGTTATTTAACCTCTCTAAGCCTCAGTGTCCTCATCTATAAGTTGGGGATAATATTGGTACCTACCTTGTTTATTTTCTGAACTTAATTGAAAGCCAAGCCTGACATGCACATTGAAACAGAATGTAGATCAGAACACATGAGAGAATCCAGGATGTATGGTTGCAATATTTAGAAGGTGTCTCCTTCTACATATGGGTGGGTGCTGGGTCATGGGAAAGGGTCCCCAGACACCATCTTATCCTCTGGACTGTTGGCTCTGTGGCAGGTGATCTCTCAGGCTCACATGCCCCTTAGGATAGAGTTCTCAGATTTGTTGTGCCCAGGAATCACCTGGAGCAATTACAAGTGCAGATTCCTTGGCCCCAATCCCAGAGATTCGGATTCATGGGTCTAGGGTGCTATGTAGGATTCGGCTTTTTAAATAAGTTCCCCACAGTCACTTCTGATGTCATCAAGACATTGAGGATCCCTGCTTGGGCTGTTCTTTATGTATTCC
The DNA here is from genome assembly GCF_004115265.2 of Rhinolophus ferrumequinum. Lineage (NCBI taxonomy): Eukaryota > Metazoa > Chordata > Mammalia > Chiroptera > Rhinolophidae > Rhinolophus > Rhinolophus ferrumequinum. The sequence continues at coordinate 39,873,816 of NC_046297.1, forward strand.
ACTAACCAGCTCTCCCAGCCCACTCCAGCTCATGAGGGATATCTGCCACTTCTCTCTTATCCACTGTCCCACCTGCATATGCACATCGAAGAGAAGAAGAAAGACTCCAGTGGAGCATTTACATGTCTGACACTATGCTGGGTACTAGGATTCATGGAAGACACTACACGAGGCTGGGTAGCTCCATGCATGAGATGCTGATCGGAACATGCTCAGACAGAGATAAACAGGAGGTACCAGGGAGCTCAGGGGAAGGCCATTTAGGCCAGAGGAGGAGGCCCATCAAGGAAAGGTTTTCAAAAACTTTTGACCAGGGACCGGCCCGGTGGCTCAGGCGGTTGGAGCTCCGTGCTCCTAACTCCGAAGGCTGCCGGTTCAATTCCCACATGGGCCAGTGGGCTCTCAACCACAAGGAACCACAAGGATGCCGGTTCTACTCCTCGAGTCCCACAAGGGATGGTGGGCTCTGCCCCCTGCAACTAAGACTGAACATGGCACCTTGAGCTGAGCTGCCGCTGAGCTCCCGGATGGCTCAGTTGGTTGGAGCGCATCCTCTCAACCACAAGATTGCCGGTTCGATTCCTTGACTCCCGCAAGGGATGGTGGGCTGCGCCCCCTGCAACTGGCAATGGCAACTGGACCTGGAGCTGAGCCGTGCCCTCTACAACTAAGATTGAAAGGACAACAACTTGACTTGGAAAAAAGTCCTGGAAGTACGTACTGTCCCCCAATAAAGTCCTGTTCCCCTTCCCCAATTAAAAAAAAAAAGGATTAAGTGAACGAATCTACCATGTTCTAGAGGCACAAAGGTAAAGGCAGACTTATTTCTCATCTGGAAACTCCTGACAACCTAGTCTCTACCCCATCAGAGAAGTAGAGCTTCACCTGGTATGGAATAAAGGGAAGAAATACCTAAGAAGGGAACGGAGAGTGAATCTGTGTAGCAAGTTACAGTAAAAATATAGATTGTAATTAAAAACAACAACACACAAACAAAAAAAACCAACTTTTGACCACAGGGCTGAGTGTTAAGCTGAGGAGGCAGCCAAGAGGGGATGGTGTGCAGTGAGCTATAAACTGTTTGTACTACAAATCGCTGGGGTATAAGGTATAGGGGCAGGGAGAAGTGGGCTGGTCCAGGAGACCAGAGTTCATCAGTTCTTTCTCCCATGAATGGTAATGACCTTGCTGTCAGTGATCCTTAGGATGATGGCTTTTGAAGAAATTGTTCTGATGATCCTGAGACTCATTTATACTGAGAACGTACAGGTGCCAAATCCAGCTACTGTGATTCTGATCAGTGAAACTCACCAAAATGTTCATTTATGGGAAAGTTCTGCTATAAAGAGAGGAAGGGTAAGGTCCATTTGTTGGGAGAGTCTCTCTACTCTCCCAGGCCAGGAAAGCAATCCATGAGATGATTGGAGCATTGAGGTGGGGAGGGATCTAATGGGAGAGATCGGAAAGTGTCTGATTGGCAAATAGATTTCATTCCCCAAGTCCCCTCCAGGCACTGGGTAGTGGGGATTTGGGGTTCTGTGTTGAGAGGAATCCTGTGGCTGAACTTTGATTCTGAGGCTGTGATTGATTAGGGGGGTGATCTCATAGGTGCCAGGATTGGGGGTCTGGGCGTCAATGTGCAGCGCTTGGGATTTGCCATCCTGATTTGAGATTTTACCGTGTGACTGACTGTCAATCCAGATGTCTCCTGTGGTTTACACAGTTGGTTTTTTGAGTCTTACATGCAGAGCTTGACGTTCTTACCAATTAGGTTTTATCTTATTGGTTTTGAGTTATTATTCCAGCCCTCAGAAATCCTTTCTGCTCTTGTTAATCGGCTTATTAGCAATTCCTCCCAGCATTGTATGTAGTGGTGTAGAGAGAAACACAAGTACCCCCAGAATTTGGAAAAATGTTTAGGAAATGTTACCAAGTGGGGAATAATTTGCTAATGAGTCCAAGAAGATATGTCTGAAATCCTATTAAGGCCAAGGTGTCTCCCTAATATAGTACAATCAAGTTTTCAGGGTATTCTCCAGTGGTTTTTTAAGAGGGTGTGAGTATAGCATGACTGATTCAAAGAAAGCCACGGCTCATCAAGTGCATCGTAAAGTGTCTGGCACTAGTTAATGCAGCAGCTGGTGACTAACTAACGAGAAAGTTGGAGAGGGAAGCGTCGACTGTGGCGTCCAGCCCTGGCTGAGGACCATGGTGCCTCAGTCAAGTGTCCTAACTACAAGGGAGTTGCAGGTTAAGTTGCTTTGGGGGCAGAAATCAAAGATAGTCCAAATTGCCTCTGGAATATCCATGAAATCACCTGTAATCCCTGAGAGCTAGTCACAGTCTGGAGGCACATGGGACAGAACCACCGGAGGTGGCCCCAGGGGCCACATCTCAGGAATCTGTGGGTATGTGCTCATTGAGCATAACGGTAGCTAGAGGTTCAGTGCTGTGTTATATGGTAGTCTTTTCTCTCCATCTGTCTGTCTTTCTTTGACCAGCCCATATAATTCAATTCACATAAACCAACTGTTTATAGGTGCAACTTCCCTGAGCTATTTTATAGTCTTTTAATGGTAGACACGTACCACTTTTATAGTTTAAGGAGACTAATTCTTACCACCTTTCCCTTTCCTTTACTCTGACCCCGTGCTCACCTAACAGCCCTCTGTCATACATGTGGCTTTATCTGAAAGTTTATGTGCAGACTGTTGATGTGGCCAGTCTTGTTTGCCTGCCCTTCTCATTTCTCAGTGAAACACAACGTTAGCAGTAATAACCAGACAGTGTCTCATAAGTACAGTTGACGCTTGAACAATGCAGGGGTTGGAGGCAGTAGAAAAATCCATGTATAACTTTTGATCTAATAGTCTACTGATAACTAGAAGCTTACTAATAACATATACAGTAGATTAACATACTTTGTATGTTACATGTATTATATATTATATTCTGACAATAAAGCAAGAGTAAATAAAATGTTATTAAGAAAATCATAAGAGAAGATATATTTACAGTATTTATTGAAAAAATTCACATATAATTGGACCTGTGCAGTCCAAACCTATGTTGTTCAAGGGCAACTGTATAATTAGCTGATTTACCTTTTTTCCGTTTCTTAGAAGTGGATAAAATTGAATACTTCAACCTTTTTGGAGAGCACCAGACTCTAAAACCAGATTGGCAAAATGATTCTATTTCATGTGTCAACTCTGTTAGATTGTTTGTAGGTAACTGGGGTGCAGTGTTGAAAGGATCCCGAGGCTGAGTGGGGTAGTAATGTTTGCCAGGGACAAGTGAAAAATAGGGGTGGGGTGGGGTCATTGCTAAGCCTGCCTCAGAGCCTGGGTACTGACAAGGAGAGTCCGCCATCCTCTCCGCCTAGCTCTCTGACGCTCATCTTTTTAGTCCTCCTATTTCATTGTGCCTATTACTATTTATCTGTATGGCTGCCTTTCACAATTCGGAGTCCTTCCTTCATTGTATTCCCAGAGACTTGTACACAATAGGTACTCACTAAATATTTGTTGAATTACGTACTGTACATAATTGTCTACATACATGGAATCTGTGTCTCTTCTTCACTAGAGTCACTTGTTTGCCTTGCTGGGGTCCAAACGGATTCTCCTGATGTATCCCATCTAGGAATAAAAAATAAATAAATTGTGTGTATTGCCCCCTCCTTAAACTTGCTGGCTCATAACGATTATGGTTCCCCCTCCCCTCCCCCCACATTTCTCTCTAACTCTCTCTCTCTTTCTCTACTCATAAAATTTTTCTCCCCAGTGCCCAGTGTCCCTTTGAAACTCTTGGTGAGCTAGTATTATCTCTGTCCCTTTATGACATTTGCATCATGTTTCATAGTGTTTCTGGTCACGCTTAGGGAATTTTTAAAAACCCTGTGATTATTCCTAGTTATAAGAACAGTTTTATCTCTTGGCTCACTGCCACTTTCTCCAACTCTACTCTTGTCATATTCCTGGTGATTTCAATATCCATATGAATGATCCCTCAGTGCTGTGACTTCCTTTCCTCCAGTATTCTTGTCTTCCACCCTGTCTCAGCCATTTGCCCCTCTTATCACACTCTTGACCCTGTGATTATAATAGCTGCAGTCCCTTTACAATCTCAATTTAAACCTCTTATCTTCCCAGCTCACCCCTTCTAGTACCTTCTAGAATTTCAACTTTAACAATCCTATGACATTATCTGGACTTTCAATCTATGGATCCTACTACTTCTCTGTCCGTCACCCCCCCACCCATTTCCTGTACTCTCTGCTCCCCCAGTTTAGTTCCATAGGAAATTATTATAGTCACCCTGTCGACTACGTTTCCTGCTCTCCTGATTCATCACTCTCTCAGCTAAATGACAACCCTGGTTAAATCAAATTTTGCCTCTTTTCCCTCTTTACCTGTGCAGCCAAGTGTAGCTGGAGCAAAACACACAACCGTGTTATTGGTCTCACTTCAATTTCATAATCACCACTCTCAGGTTAACCTTTAATGCTGCCTGGAAATCATACTCTAGTTCCCTAGTCCATATACTCTTACACTGTCTGAGAAATTGTTACATTTTTTCACAGTATCATTACATTTTCTACAGTTCTGTACTGTTAAGTGCCCACAAACCATCTGCTTATGGGAACTTTGCTGGGAATTGGTATGAAATATCACATTTTCTGAAATCGATTTCTCTCCCCCACCCCACCCTGGGCATTTGCCTATTGTCTAGGCCATACCCCTCTGTTTCCCACAGTCCCCCAAATATTGATGACCTCAGCTTTCCATCACACCTGATCCATCCTTTAGTCTCCCAGGGGCCTTGCTCCTACTGAGCCTCAATAAGCACTTGTCAAGTGAATGAGAATGGAAACCATTAGCAGCCTGATTTACTGGGCCGCTGCTATTCAGGGAGGCAAGCATCTGTTTTCATCATTTTATTAAATTTTAAAAAAGTACAAATAGGCATCTAGCAGAGGAGAAGTACTTGGCAGGAAGCAAACAAGTTTGGGCCATAACTTCCAGGCCCTGTGATTCTGGGGAAGGAAAGAACTGACCCCAGAGAGGCCGGGCAGTTTGGGTGCATCTGGACTATGCTGAAATGGCAGGTCTAAAAGGACTAAATCCTTTCTGACCATTGCTTGGTGGTAAAGAGCATGGGCTACAGAATCAGACAAGATGGGTTTAGATCCTAGCTCCTCTCCTCTCTCAGTGTCAGATCCTGAGCTATTTAACCTTTCAGGACTCACTGTCTTCATCTGTAAAATGGGAATAGGAGCAGTACGTATTACCTAAGGTGGGTGTGAAGAATCAATAAGCCAACACATGGAAAGTACTCAGAAAACAAAGCCCGGTGCTTATTAAGAGCTCAATAAGCAGTAGCTATAAATTATTATTGTATTTACAACAGCCCTGTGAAGTATTATTATCCCTGTTTCACAGAAGGGACTGAGGGTCAAAGAGGTTAAGGAGAGGCTCAGGATCACACGGACAGAAAGTAGCAGAGGCTAGACTTACACTAAGATCATGGGACGCTACTGCTGTTTCACTGAGCATTGCAGAGCTCCCTTTTAGTCTCAAGATGAAATTATTTTACCCTTGTCATAGAGATTCACATCACTTCCTTCTCCAAACATGTGTAGACCTTCCCAGGTAGATGGCACCAAATATTTACTGTACAATTACATGGTCATGATTGAATTTAGCCAGAACAAGGGAGCCTGATTAGTGGCAAATCTGCAACCCTGAAGGGAGGAAATAGTTGACTGTAATTGTATACAGTAATCCTGCTGGGATGAGAATGTTGCTTAAAATTGTCCTGGCTCAGGTTTACCTTCTCTGTGAGGGTAAGAGACACTCATTTGCCCAATGTGTGGGCTTTGGAGTCAAGCCGATAGGGCTAGAAGAGCTGTTGACAAGGTCCAGACCGTCACTTAATGGTTCAAGGGATGACATTTTATGATGTGCCCACAAACCCTCTTTCAATTGCTGTTGAAAGTCTGTCATAAGGGTCCAGAAAGAAGATTGTCATGTGTTCTTCTCCCAGGCTAAGGAGACAGGGATGCTGCTTATCAGAGCCAATGTGTGAAAGGAACACACACAAGGAGAGTCCATTTTCTGGAAACATCTCTCAGCAGTCCCCACGTGGAGAAACTGTGAAACTATTCACAGCAAATATTTCAGAATGCCCCCAAGCATTTACAAAGCTCATATTGTAATGCCAGCTGTATCGAGAATTTTCCAAGGCGTCCACCATAAAATGGTGGAAAAGGCACCAGGGTCATCCTAAATCTGACCCTAATGAGCCATGAGGCCTCGCAGACATAAAGTCACTTCTCTGAGTCTCAGTTTCCCCTTCTGTAAAGTGAATTACTTGGACTTTATTGGACCCCTCTAGCTCTAAAGATTTTATTAGAATATGAGTTTATGAACCAAAAGTTCAAAAGTGACTATTCTCCCTCATAAAATGGCAAAGATTTTGATCCTAGAATCTGTGACTTTCTAGTAGGACCCAGACCTGTTCTGGAACTTTAGATTTTGTGGTTTTCTTGCACTTCCTTGAACTGACTACTGTGACTGAATCCCTTTCACCTTCTGAAGCCTGCTCACCACCCAGAATTCCATTTAATTCCACAAACTTTGACTGAAGACTTCCTGTATTCCCCACTGTATGGCTACACAGATGAATGAGACTAGTTTCTCACTTTTGGGGATTCACAGTGAGATAGTGAGATCCTGACTTGCCAGAACCTCTTTTCTCCAGAGATCCATCTAGAACCTAAACTGGTGGTTTTCAGAGTATGGTCCCTGGACTAGCAGCATCAGCTTCACCCAAGAACTTGGTAGAAATGCAAATTTTCAGGTGCCACCCTAGACCTACAGAATCAGAAACTCTGGGGGGTGTGACCCACTTATCTTAGTTTTTTACAAGTCCTCCAGGGAGTTGGGAGGCACCTCAAGTTTGAGAACCACTGAACTGGCCCTTTCAGAGACAAGCTGTGAGACTGTGATTGTGAGCCCTCAAGGGATGTGAGGAGACATCTTGAAGAAAACTTGGTCACTTGGGCTGCCAGGATCTGTTTTCAACTCAAAATCACAGCTTCCTTGGAACCTCCAACAACTTTTGGAATCTTTGTGGTATTTTTGTAAATGTCCAGGCATTGTGAAAACTCCCCACTTGTTTTGACAGGAACTAATCCAGTTTAGCACATAATTCCCCATGGAACTTCCAGGATTCCCTGTAAATTGATTGTGGTGCTTAATGGGAATTTAACACCATGACTAAGACCCATGGTGAAAATCCCAGTCCTGGGAGGACCCCCTGCTTCCAAAAATCTCCAGAGGAAGAGAATTCTCAGGAGGCTAGTCCATTGTCTGTCTCCCTCCTCCCTTCCAAGGAGCCTTCCATGAATATCGTGCTCCATGGCAGGGTCTGAGTCTGGCTCCAGTTCTCAGCAGGTAGAGATCAGTGGACCACGTCCTCCCCGCGGTAAGTTCAGACATTAAGGGTAGGGCAGTGGTGGCTCTTGGAGAGGGGCATCCTCACTCCTGGCCCTTGTTTTCTTTCCTGGGACATGTGGGTCTGTCATCCACTGCTCCAACCCAGGGCCATGTGCTAGACCACCTTCATGAAAATTAGAAAAAGGCACCCCCTCTAGGTGCCTCTCTGGGTGGACACAGCCCCTGGGGCTCAGGGCTGGACTGGATTGTTTCCTTAAATTCTTATAACTACCCAGTGGATGGGTGTTACTCTTGTCTCCATATAATTTTTCTTTTTCTAGATTATAAGAGATTTTCAAACTTTCAGCACCCTCATTTTGTCATTTAGCCAATGGGTATGACACACCTAGCTCTTTTTTCAAGCGCTTTCTTGAAAATCAAATGAGATCATAGTGATAAAAACCCTCTGGAAAAAAGATTTCAAAACATCCTACAGATGTCAGATTTTACATTGATCTTATCCCAGAGTCCTCAAAGACAGTTTCTGGGGCTTCTGGTTTGAGAAACTCACCTTAAATTCACACAGCTCCCAGTGTTATATGTGCATGTGGCAGAAGGTTGGTTTCCTGTCAGGATAGGGCTGTTTGGGGTATATCCTCCCTTAAAATCGTTAGACTTGTGAGGCTGCAGTGGATGAGGTGTGTGTGCAGGCACTCAGGGGCGAGTCATGGCCTGGCAAGCTGGCCTGGACAGGATGACCTCATGGGCCTTTCTTCTCATTTTAATGACTGGGTTCACTGTTTCATTTTTGGCTTTCTCTCTCTTTTTTGCAGCTGTGGTGATTGGGATTTAGGGCAAGCATTTAGGATCCCTTTTCTAATCCGTATCAAAAGAGGATTTAACTGCAAAGTCTGGGAAGGGGAGGAGGGACTCTCCCTGGTTGGATGCTGTAGCTCAGAATATATGAAAAATTCCAGCAGGAATGCCCAATTTCTGCACTCTGAGGCGGGAGGCTTCTCATCCAATATTGTCCTTTTCCCAGAATGTAATGCGTTTTCATCCATGGACGCAAACTTCTTATAGCCTTCTTGCTTGGGTGCAGAAGGAATAAGTATGGCAGTTATGGTAGTAAGAGAGACTTAACATTTGCTTTTTTCCAGTCTAACTGTGTGACTGTGTCCTTTGTTGAAATGTTTCTTGGCCAGGTTCCTTCTTCATTTCCACTGTTGCCCTGATTGAGACTGAGTCCCCCTCTGAACCAGATTAATGCAACAGTGGTCTGGATCACCCATCTTGCAAACCACTACCACACTCAATGACTTTTTATGACATAACTTCACTACAGAAGAGATAAGTTATATAATATGTATAATATGATGCTAAGCATATTATGCCCATCACTTGTGACATCATGTACACATTTCTCAGTCTGAATTTACAGGCCTTTTATCACTGGCTCTAGGCTACCTCTCCACCTTAATTCCTACCTGCAACACCTAGCAGTTCCTTCGTCACTTATTTTATTATCCACCATATTCATGCCAACTTGGGCTTTTGTTCATGTGTCCCTCTCCATCTGTGCCTTCTCTCAATTGAAACACTATGTATCCATAAGGCCAGCTCATGTCCTATCTTCTTAAGCCCAGCCCACTAATATCCTTGTTTTCTGCACATATAGTGTCAACACCACACAGTTTCATACTAGCTCTTCTTTCATTTGTTCCATTAGTTAAGTCTCCCCAGGTAGCTGGTAAGCTCCTTGACATTGGTCCCTATCCTAAGCTTCTTCCATGTTCCCTGCAGTATCCAGGCAAACTTATGTGACATACACTAAATAATAAGGCATTTTGACCCTGATCAGGTATTTATCCACCTAAAAACTGTATTGATGATTTTCTAGAAACTAAAGTGTTCATTATCTTGTGAAAAGAAAGAATACTTGTTTACAGCCAATACTCATGATTACTCAGTCATGCACATATATACCCTTACAAACTTTCCCAAGTGGTGAAGAAAAACCGATGAAAATTGGAGGTTAGAAAGGTGATTCACCAGCCTTAGGATTTCCAACAACAGCCAACCTGCACTGGGCCCTTCCCACTCTTCTAATGCATTTGACCTCTCCTCTCCTCTTTCCCCAGAGAGCTCCTGTGAGAATAAGCGGGCAGACCTGGTCTTCATCATTGACAGCTCCCGCAGCGTCAACACCCACGACTATGCCAAGGTCAAGGAGTTCATTGTGGACATTTTGCAGTTCTTGGACATTGGCCCTGACATCACCCGAGTGGGCCTGCTCCAATATGGCAGCACCGTCAAGAATGAGTTCTCCCTCAAGACCTTCAAGAGGAAGTCCGAAGTGGAGCGTGCTGTCAAGAGGATGAGGCACCTGTCCACGGGCACCATGACAGGACTGGCCATCCAGTATGCCCTCAACATTGCTTTCTCAGAAGCGGAGGGGGCCCGGCCCCTGAGGGAGAATGTGCTGCGGGTCATAATGATTGTGACGGATGGGAGGCCACAGGACTCAGTGGCCGAGGTGGCTGCAAAGGCACGGGACACAGGCATCCTGATCTTTGCCATTGGCGTGGGCCAAGTGGATCTCAACACGCTGAAGGCCATAGGGAGTGAGCCCCACGAAGACCATGTCTTCCTGGTGGCCAACTTCAGCCAGATGGAGTCGCTGACCTCGGTGTTCCAGAACAAGTTGTGCAGTAAGTCCTGCCCCCTGTGGCTCTTCCAGGGGCATGATTAGGATTCATTTATTCATCTTCCAGGTTCATTTTGTATTGCCTCGTCCCAGCTACTGTGTTGGAAGGGGTGTTCAGCAAATGCCACGATAGAGACAGCATTCTCTTGGGGCTTACACTCTGGCCAAGGGGACAGATATTAAGCATGTAATTACACAAATAAGTAAGTAAGTGCAGTTGTAACAGTGTAATGGAGGAAGAATTCAAGGCAGGACCTGACATAGTCCAGGGTGCTCAGGGAGACATCCCTGGCGAAGGCACATTTAAACCCAAACTACAGAATGAGTAAAAGTAGATAGGTAGAGTTTTTCTCCAGCACATTGAACTGCCCTGGCATTCCCTAAGATAGGAATGGGAGGGCAAAAATAATAGCATAATTTCTCCTTGGATGGTGTGGAATACCAAACATTTTTGCCCCATGATGCTGCTAGCAGTGGATGTTTTCTCAACTGACAAAGAGGCCCAGGGTATAGGGAGGACTAAGATGTGGTCTTGGTGCCTTCCCACCTGTTAAGATGGTAGGTACCCCTCCACCCCCACCTCACTCACTTCTACTGCAAGGGAGGCCTCCCCAAGTCCTTGCACTGCTTTCTTCTACCTTAAGCAGCTTCCTCCATCTCTTGCTTTCTAAGCCTACTCTCATCAAGGCTTTCTTCTCCTTTTGTTGCCAGATTCCTCCAAGTTACCTTCAACCTGAGCTCCTGCCTCAGTTTTTTGCCAGTGGGTCAACTTGCTCTCTCCCCAGTTTCCTACTTCTGCAGCTGTCTTCTCGTCCCTTCTTCTCCCAGAAGGGCAGGGGCCTAGGGTGCCAACCCAGGCTTCACTCTAGTCCCTGGAAATTGGAAATGTGTCTCCTGGCCTGGTAAACATTGTCCAATCCCGTCTCTCCCTCCCTCATTGGTTCCCCTCCAACTTTCATGCTTCTTTGATGGGAAAACAAAAGAAAATATCTATTTTGAAATGACTAGTATTTCCCTCCCATATGAGCTTGAGAACCAATTTCCCTCCAATTCCCCAGGAGCAGGAACATGCCCCTCGGGGGCTTTTCTCAGAATGTGACAAAACCTAGATCCACTCCCCCCACCCTCCACCCCCACCCCCCGCAAAGCCTCAGGGACGAACAGGTGTGTTTATGATGTGTCTTTTTCGGGGAAAAAAAAAAAAAAATCCCCTGCTGAGAACTAACCTCAAAAATCAAACAACCAGAATCAAAATATTTACTTAAAAAATCAATGCCGTGGAGGAAAAAGAACTTTTTCTCTGCCACGTAACTTGGAAAGTGTTCAGAAGTGCCATTTTCCCTGGCACCACAGAAGCGCTGTGTTACTGTGGTGTGTTGTGGCCTAAGTCACCTGGAAAACTTCACCCAGTAGAACGCTCTGCAAACATTTTTAAGGTTTATGACTTTAAATAACATCTGCAGAATTGATGTTTCCCTCTTTCTGGAAATATTAAAAAAGAAATTGGTTCCATAGCAGTTTTGATGGGTTTATTCTTTTGTCTTGGAAAATGTTAATGGAGGAGTTCTTTTATAAGTGCTCTGGAGTTATCAGCAAATGGAAAGGTAATATGATGAGGCTGAGGATGTAGACTTGTCTGTGGAAGAAACTTCTCTGCATCCTTTATATCCAAGCAGCAAAATTAAAAGGCAGTTTGAATTCCCCTCTTCCCCCCCAAACCGACTTTGTTGTAATCTGGAAACAGATTACAACAAAGTCGTAATAAGCTCTAAGAAAACAGCATTATGCCATTTGTTCATTCGTTCGTTCCTGTGGCCTGAGAACGGAATCCCCACCCTCATTCCATCCCTCAGGATACCAGCTTCTCTCTCACTACATTGCAGGGCTCTGCTGAACAGACTTGTCAACTGTCTTCAAAGGTTGAGGAGGCCCTGGGCTTCTATCAACTGTGCAGTAAAGATCGCAGTAACTGACATTTATAAAGCACTTTTTCTTCTGTTTCTGCATTTGATCCTCACCAAAACCTGGGGAGGTAACACAATACTGTCCTTCCTACTCTGCAGGTTAGTAAACTCGGTAAGTGAATTCCCCAAGAACAGCCATCAAATGGTGGATTCTGCTTCCAAAGCTCTTGCTCATTTCACTCCTTCACACGCCGCGAGTTATAAATTTCTTCTTTAAGATAAACCATTTTCTGATGGCAGCTTCCACCCTCCAGCACTGCTGGGTAAGCCAGCTTTGAGGTTGACATTCCTGTCAGAGTTTGAGGGGAAGCCTTTGTAGGGTAGCGAGGAGTGACGCCACGTGCCAGCTGTACGATGCTGAGCAAATCTGTAAAATGGGGATTTTACCTGCAAAGATAGATGAGTGAGCAGGCATTATAAATTGTAGAGCCCTATTCAGTGTGCATCGTGTTGTGTATGATTATGGTCAGATCCATGGAGGACCAGCAGGGTGGGCAGCTGGCCTCAGCTTTGAGCTACACTCCAGGTATCAGGCAACAGTGATAAGCATCTGCCAAATTCAGACAGCATCTCTTCAGTTTCGGAAGTCTCATTTGTTCCTTAAACATTTATTAAGCTACACTCTGATAATAACAGCTGCTTTTGTCCTGGGCTAGGTACTTTCCATATATTATTTCATTTAATACTTATAACAGCCTTTAAGACAGGTGCTATTATTATCCCCATTTCACAGAAGTGGAAACAGAAGCAACTTCAGGTAGCAGAATTGGAGACTCAGATTGCAGTCTCTCTGGCTCCAGAGCTCTTACCCTCCATGTGCCACGCCCGAGGGTTCCAGGCTGGTGGAAGATGATCTCATAACAGAAAAATGGGATGTTGGCTATACAAAGTATGCACTTCAGTGGCCTTGGAAAATCACCGAACACTGGGGGACCTCTGATAAAAAAATGCCTGGGTCTGTCTGCCTAGGGGCCCTAAGAAAGCTTTGAAGGGAATAAAATAATAATAATCACTAACATTTATTGATTTTAATATGTGCATATGCTGTTTTGATCTATTAGCATATATTAACTCATTTTATTCACACAACAAACCTGTGAAGCACGTGCTCTTATAATTCCCATATTATAGAAAAGGAAATTGAGACTGAGAGGTTCAATAACTTGTGACCAAGACCACAGAGCACTAAGTGGTAGAGTTGAGATGTGAACCCAGGCGTTCTGGCCCAGAACCTACATCTTAACCACTATGCGTTTAGAGACTTGAAATGTGAGTAGGAGTTTACTGGCTACGTGGGGAGGGCGGATGCAGTAAGCCAGGAATGGAATGATATTTTCAATTGTTTTTTCTATTTCATTAAAATTAAAGAAAAACAAAAACAAAAAAAACTAGTCCACATTCTGTGTTAAATTTGTGACCTGCTAAAGAGACATGACCCACAGTTTGAAAACTGTTGACGAAGGTTTAGGCAGGGAAGTGGAGGCCATGGTGTACCTGGCGACAGGCTTTCAGATGGAAGGAGGGCTGAAGCTCATGTGCTTTGGGCAGAGCTGAAAAGCACTGCTGGATCTGTAGTCTCCCAGTGTGATCAAGGCAGGACCCTTAATTGTACAGTTAGGAAGAGATTAGGCTCTGGAGCCAGATTGCCCTTGAGTTAGGAGTCCTGGCTCTGGCTGTCACTGGCTGTGTGAATGTGAACTTGGACACAGTGGTGGCTTTATACCCCTGGGTAGTGAATTCTCACACCAGCCACAGCAGGGGTGGGGAGTGGGACTCCTGAGGTTGTGTTCTCAGGCGGTGCCTGAGACAACCAGAGAATCTTGGATGCCAGGTGTCCTAGAATTGAGGCCCTGTCTACAAGATGACCAAAACCTTTACATCCTGGGGTCTATCATTTTTGCCACCCAGTGAAAGAAGACAGAGAATTTAGGGGCTGAAAAATGTATGTCTATCCTGAGCCTTCTGAAGTCATTGGAACCTGGGCAGGGCTGCTTTTAATTAACCTCTTAGAACCTGCTTTATCAGCCTAGCCTGGTATTTAGAGCCAGAGGCTGGCTGTTCCTATCCTAATAGCCCCACCCCCCCCCCCAGGCCAGGCACAATGTAAAGCCCTAATTCTGTTCCGAAGACACTTATTGCACCTCTTTGAGGCCCCGTTGTTAAGTGGGAGGTAGATTGACTTCAACAGACGTTGACTTTACATACCCAGTAGTTCAAAACCTTAGCCCCACCACTCCTTCAATCATTCCTTCAGTCATCTATGCATTATTCATTAATAAACGTTTATGAACATTCAGATTTCTTAGTTAAAAAAATCCAGTCCTGCCACTGGCAGCCTGCTGATTAGTGATTTCTCCTGAACACAAAGCCTTGACCCAATTTCAACCCAGAAGGCCTTCTGAGAAGTGTGACCACTCGAGGCCAGAGGAGGAGGCAGAACTATCGTCTCGCGGACGGTCACATCACAAAGGCCTGCCCCACGGGAGAGCGAGGCATTAGGGCCCAGATGCCCTTTGGTCACGGAACACTCATCCATAGACTTTTACAGATGGAAAAGTTTTACTCTATCTGAGTAAAAAAAATGGGATTCTTTTGTTGAAAGTAATAGAAATTCAACTTGAACTAGCTTTAGAAAGGGGAGATTGTAGTCATTACTCATGGAAATATGGAGAAGAGTAATGAATGACAGTCCTGCTTTCTCTCCATCCCCTCCGTCTGCTTCTGCACGGACTCCTCTGGTCCATGGGCAGAGAACATATCACCTCCCTGGGTATACTTGCACTTGCTTTAAGCCCCCTTTTTCTCAGTTCTAATTCCTAAATGCCAAGAAAGGACTCTGATTGTCAAACCCTGTGCCACCCAATGGTGGCCAGGAGTGGGGCTGCCTCATACCAACACAGCAGCTCCCACAGTTCCTGTGTATTTGAAGTGAGAAAAATGGGGTGCTACACAGACAAAACAGTATCTATACTGAGTATCTCTAAACACTGTTCATGCCTTTATTCTACTGGTAAAGAAATAAGCCAAAAAGAGCTACCCAGCTTACCTGAGCTTTCCTCACCTGTTCACGGTAGAGGGGAACTCAAACACAAGTCTTCTGGCTTCTAATCCAGCTCTTTTTCCATCACACCAAGTTACGGTCTCCTGGTTTCAATTTTTTTATGGTACACTGCCCAAACGAGCCTGAGTAACAAGCTGTCACTCCAAACCCTAAGCAAGAGTTCTTTTACTTTTCCCATTTGACATGTGACCAAGAAGAATTTAGAGAAATTAATTCATACAATGTAATACATAGTAAGTGGTGAAGCTGAGCTTTAGTCTGTTTCCAGAAGCTGTCCTCTTCACCACTGTGCTGTCTGCTCCCTCACAGATATTTTCTCTGCCTTAACATCTCCTGTCTTCTTATTTTATCTGCCAGGGTCCCAGTGAGAAGACAGGCAGTGGGCTCATCGTCTGGGCCCTGCACCTCCTTGTAACGCTGTGTAGCTGCTTTGCCTAGACTTTAGACTGCCTTCATTATGGAAGAAAATAGTGACATGCTCAGGGACCCTCAGGAGCGCCCTATGCCAGTAAAAGAAGAGGGCTTTCCAGGGTGCAAACCAAATGCAAATTAAAAACAGGATAATGAGTTTTCTCTCACAAGACTGTCAAAAACGAAACATGATAATCCTGAGTGCTGAAGTTTTGAGGGAGTGGGAATGGTTAGTTACTCTGGTGCATTACTTGTGTGGGCCACCTTGCAAGGCAATTAGGCTATATGTGTTTAAACTAGGACCCAGTCCTGGAGAAACAATTGCGTATGTATTCAAGGAGATGTGTTTGAGAATGTTCATCACACATTGTGAAAGCAAAAATTGGGGAACTACTCAAATGTCGACTGCTGCGGATGTGGCCAAATAAAATGAGGACTAGTCATTGACCAATGGGTAAAGCAACTGAAGACATAAACTAGATCGAATGTGTTTGATCACATCTAAGATACACAGTTGATTTTCATTATTCTCACTAATTATGTTCCATAAAATTATGGTGAACACTGAATTAGCGAATACTGAACCATTGCCCTTAGGGAAAAACAGAGTTAGGCTCCTGCAAGCCTCTGGTCACAGCATTTTCGTCAACTGATCAGTACATAATCTTGTTTTATGTGTGTTTCTGTTTAAAGACACCTTATGTAATATATATTGTTGGTTCATTAACACTGAACTCAGAGCCAACGGCACTATTACTCATGCCTGAACATTCATCTAATGCACATTTTATCCGAAAGGCACATCACTGCCTTCTTGCACTAGGAACACTCGACACACTTTCACTAGCACATCACTTCAGCCAATACCAGCACTGCAGCACTGTGCGCAGGCCATTTTAAACAGTAAAATCGCCAACAAAAAGCACAAAAATACAAAAACGTGGCACTATATAGACATTGAAAAGGACACTTATTTACAGTCTAAGAGCCGAAATAAGAAGGCAGAGCATTGCTTTGTTCACCTCAGCTGGCAGTATGCACATGAGGTGACTCAAATGTTTCGTCACTCTGAGCATGTCCATGAATGACTATGAAAACTCTGTGAGTATTGATTTTAGTGTTATGAATAAATTTTGGCAAAAAGGTGATTTTGCAAATACAGAATAATGAGGAGAAACTGTATGTATCTTCACATTTTAACATCTCTGAAATTGGGGTGCATCTTAGAATCTATGAAAGATGGCACATATCAATATAAATAGAATCTCATTAATGTTGAGTGAAAAACCAAGGTGAAGATCAATATATATAGCAAGAACCCATGTATGTAAAACAAAATAAACGCCATCATGCTTGTCCTCTGCTACATAGCAATTAACACGTATGAGCATTCGTTCCTCAGGTACTGGGCACCGACTGTTCTAAGCACTTTGCCATTTCGATTATTTTAACCCTTATGAGGTCCTTATGAGGTAGGTACTATTTTATCCCCATTTCATACAAAGAGTTTAATAAAAACAGGTATTGATTTATTTCACACCAAAATAAAAATGACTGATTCAATTTAATCTATGAACTTTCCTAATGTTATTTGTATTTTAGGAGCTAAAACACAGTCATAAACTCAGAACAATCATTCTAAATTGCATTGTTACAAAATAAAAAAAGTTTTACTCCCCTAGCTCATTTATTGATCACCATAGTTTTTACTTAGATGTAAAGGGACATATACTTAAGAATAACATTGATTTTATCAGTCCGAGTTTTTCTGATCACTGGATTAATGGAATTGTTCTTAGCTTTTGAAAGCCTCTTTTATTTTAGCCTCTATAAATATATTTCCATATATGGTCATGCTTTTTGTTTCTGAAAACACTTGCATAACTTGTACTTGTTTATACTGATGTTTGTAAATTGTAAATATGTTCAAGTTGCATCATTTTGAGTAAAGTCATAAATTAAAATGTTAAAAAACAATAAGAATTTTTATGAGCTCCACACAGACTTATGCAAGAGTTGATGTATCTGAAAGCTGTGGTACTTCAGAAACTAAATGCAGAAATATTTTTAAAGAGACATAAAGCTTATGGAAACATGGAATATATGAATGCATTTTTTTACTCCAAAATTTTTTTGTGTAACACTTTTGCATATGAAAATAATTACACTGCTCTTGGGATTTATGATTCTGAGAAATTGTTGGTTCTTAGCCACATCCTCATTTAACTATAATAGCTTTTCCTCCAGTTCTGTTGCTGCCTACTGAAAGTGCACACTTTAGCCAAAGCCCCCTCTGGTATTTGCAAACTTTCTGATCCCCCTACCCACCAGTTGGGTATTACTAATTGAACCATGAAATTTCTCTTTTTGTAGGTCATTTTGACCTATTTTTAATTGGATATTGGCAATTTCATATGGCTCAACCTAACATCATTTCCTTTTAACCCTGTGAGGCCGTTTATCTTGATATTGCTGGTGCCATTTATCTATAATTGTCTTGTCCCGCCAGAGAATATAAACCACCTTGAGGGTAAGGACTGCAGCTTGTTTCTCTTTGGGTCGCGCTCTCTACCTCACAGAGTAGGTTCTGAATAAATGTTTGCAGGGTGAATGAAGTTAGAGGAGTTGTTGTCTTAACTTTCCTTTCAGCGGCTGTATCTTTCCTTTCAGCGGTCCACATGTGCAGCCTCCTGGAGCATAACTGTGCCCACTTCTGCATCAATACCCCTGGTTCATACATATGCAGGTGCAAACAAGGGTACATCCTCAACTCGGATCAGAAGACTTGCCGAAGTAAGATTGCTTTGCTGATGTATCTGTACTATTCTCCTCTTCTCTCCCTCTTTCTTTTTTTTTTAATCTGGGCCTATTTATTTATCTGTGGCCCTTCACCCAACTAAGTCATCACCTCCCTAAGGGTAGAAATGAAGTTTTGTAACTTGTGTATTTTGTGTTGATCCTGCCACCACCTCTGCCATCATAGCACCTAGGCCAGAGCGGGGCACATAATAGGCCATCAGGAAGAGTTTGGAAGATGGTTGGAGGCACCTACTCAGAAGTAGCCTCCTTGAATTCATGAGCTGGTGTCCTTTATGTCCAAGCTGTTCTTTAGGGAGAACCACTGAAGAGCCTTTTCATCCTGTCTCTTTTAACTGTACTCTGAGGAACTGTTTTCGTACGGTATCTTCTCTGAAGCATGGACTTAGGATGAGTTAGTAATGTCGGCTGGGAGTGATTATGCAAGTTCTGTTTTAGAGGTGTACAGGGGTCTACTTGCTTTGGTGAGAGACACTTTATAGGTCTCCTAAAGAAAAAAGGTCAAACAGATATGAAGTATTAATAGAAGTCACGTTATTTTTTGGCTACACCTGAAAACTAGACAACATACTGACATTTGAGCCAGCATGAGGTAATTCACCTCTTAGAATAGAGAATTACCCAAAGGCTAAGTGCGTGCCCATACTTTTTTTTTTTCAAGTTGTAAATAAAGCCACTCTGTTAGCCCAGAGACAGCCAGGCTACCAAAGCAAGAAAGACAAGAGGAAGACCAGCCCACGTGGAGGCAGATAAAATTCAGCTAATCAAACACATAGTTCATGCAATGCGTAACTGATATACCGCATGGTAAGCAATTAAGCATTAATGGAAGAGGTTTGCACAAATGGATGTAATTAGTATCTCATTTATAGAGCCCAACCACATTTTCCTTTTGTCTTCTCACTTTTCAGTTTCAGTGTTGAGAGTGGTTGACTAGAGGCCTCCCTGCCCTCCCCACTCCCCAGGATTAGGGAGCATCTGCTTGACTCCTCCAGTTCTGTGGCCTGGAGAAGCCCACAGCCCTCATACCCTGTGAACCCCAGGGGCTCTGTGTTCTTGGCTCCTCTCAGACCCTTAGATCCTAGGTTGCTGAGTGCAGCCGGAATCACCCTGCTCTGCTTGAACCTCTGATCCTTCTTCAGTTTCCACAACAAAAATCACACCAAATATTCATGGGTTTAATAAAATTTACTGGAGACCTGGAAAACCCAGGAAAGATCACACACTGCTCAGCCAACAACCTACACATCTTTTTAGCCATCTCTCTGTCCTCTTCAGGTGCTATCCTTATGTGGGAACAGAGCCAGGAGTGCAGTTCCCAGGCTCTCACCCTCACGTGGAAAGGTGCTGGCTCAGGTAGTAAATGGCTGTCAGCTGTGATTGGATGGCCATCAGCTGTGGCTAGTTGGCCGTCAGCTGTAACCAGTGAGCCATTGGCCACTAATATAACTGCTGTGGCTACGCTAGCAGTAAATGGGGGCTAGCAAGAAGATGGTGGCTGAGCTAGCAAGAGCGGTTGGCAGCTAGCACGGCGGAATGCAGCTAGCAAGTGAGGTGGGTTGGCAGAGAGAAGTGGACAGCAGGTTGTGGACAGTGTGGCTCCTGCTTCCTGTGTCTCCAACCCAGCTGCCAGCAAGACTATAGTGGTATGACTCCCTTACCTATAGCTCCGTAGGTGTTCCTTTTTGGCCTCACCATGTCCTGTGTTTTTATGTGTGGAGCGGGACCAGAGACCCCACGTGACTCCCTGCATGACACCTTGCCCCCCACCCAGCCTCTTCAGGAGCTCTCCCACCTTAGGGGGCTTCTCTACAGAGTGTTCAGCCTCCCAGCACCTTGCTAACTCCCTTCCTGCCCTTCCCTTCTTAGGAACACAAGAAATTCCTCTCCTTGTCTCATGCCCCAGTGATCTGCTGGGACCCGGGCATCCGCTGATGTCCATTTTCTGTGGGCTGGCTTAATCAAGCTAGAGGAATTTTGAAACCAGCAAATAAAAAGCAAAAAGTTTCCCCTGATGTAATGAGCAAGGCCTTCCCCACACACCAGGATTTTCCAACCTCAAGCCCTGAGGCCCCCAGGCTCTCCCAAAGTGCTGGTCTGGCGTTGGCTCCCTCCCATCGAGGGCTGTGGGTGCAAAGAGTATGAAGCAGAAGCTGCCTGGCCTTCAGACAGCCGGTCAGGTGGAGGGACAAGAAGGCCTATGGGGAGGAGGGATATGAACCCAGGGCGGTAGTTCTCAAGCTTCAATAACTCAGAATCACCTGGAAGCTGAATCTGGTCCTTACCCCAGAGATTCAGAGTCAATAGGTCTGGAGTGGGGCCCAGGAGTCTACGTTTTCAGCGAACTAATGTAAATTGCTGCCACACTTTGAGATTCACTGGCATCAGGCGGGGAGGGGAGGGAAGGTCTTCCAGTTAAGGGAGAAGGGCCAGAGCCAGAGCCAGGGTTCTGCCATCCCATTTGTCCAAGCCCTCCAGTCCCCCTGAAGCAGTTCAACTACCTTCCCTGTCATCACCAGCCTTAGCTTAGTATGTACAGTCATAAAGAACAGTTCTCAGAAAAAGGTAATAACTCTTTTGCTTGCCTGCCTGAAATTGGTAGAAAGAACAGGGTCTTTATAGTCTGCAGACCTGGGTTTGAATCCTGGCATTATCACTCATGGGCTGTGGCTATCTCATCCTGAGCTCTTATTTAAACACCTTGACCTAACTTCTCACCCTTGGAAGGGGATGGGTGGTGACAAAATAAGATGTATCTCACTGATACATCCATGTTAGACCATGGTTTTGGTCTGGTGGACAGTTAAAAGTTGTGCCAAGGGAAGGCTGGCCTATACCCTGACCTCTGTTTATGAGTTTCTTGCAGGGACCTGTCACTGCCAACACCAAGAGAGACTCAGTGGGCCTGGAGGGGAATGAGACACAGCTATTTCCATTTTTTTGAGCACATAAGAGGTGCCAGGCAGCATGCAAATTACTGGAAATAAAATAGTGAATAAAATAACAATGGTCTTGCTCTCTTGGAGCTCACATTCTTGCATGGGAATAAGTAAAATAAACAATCAAGGCAATTGCCACCAAAAGTGATTGCAGCCCAGCTGAGTGTGCTGCATACAAGGTCGCCTAACTTTAGCTACTTATGAAGTGTTCACTATGTGCCAGGAGCTCTCCTGAGTGCTTTATATCTGTTATCTCATTTAATTCTCAAAACAGCTCTTAAAGTAGGTTTTATAATGGTCATTTTACAGATAAGGAAAATAAGGTACAAGAAAAAAGGTTAGACAGTTTACCCACGGTCATATGGCTAGTAATGTAACCAAACCAGAATCCAAATACTGTTACACATGACTCCATATTCCTAGCTCTTAACCCCATTTGATGCAGTCCCAGGATCCTTGAGGGCCCCCAGATGGCAGCAGGGCAACTCTGCAACCAGAGAGACTTTGCAAGCCCAGAAGGATAGGCAGGTTCAAAGGCTCACCAATTCCAGGGAGACTCAGAACTAATTCGCCAAGACTGACATTCAAATGATTGTGACTGAACCCGCCCCCCCCCCCAAGTTCTCTACCAATTGCTGTGATTTGTCATTGTACAGAATGATTGTGTGAGGGTCTCCTAGGCAACTATGTTCAAACACACACACACACACACACACACACACACACACACACACACACACACACCCCATATCCACCATTTTCTATTTATACTCTTCCTGTGTGATGAGAGGAAACAGACATAGCTAAATCATGGTTCTTCAGTGGAAGTGGACTTTGGCTGTCAGACTTTTAGCTCCCTCTCCCACATAATCCAGGAATTGAATTCTCTCCTGGTGTCCCACATTGACAACAGTACATGCCCACAACTATCGCCCATCTGAGTCACCAGGTCATTGCAAAGCTCCTGCATCTCACCTCCAGGCAACCTGGATCAGTGGTTGAGCTGAAATCCTACCTTTAAATCTTCTCTGTAGTTTCTACCTTTGATCCTATTTTTGCCATCTGAAGCCATGTACCTAAAAGTGTATTTTTTTTTCCTAAATAAAAAGAGAAAGCCCTTTGATTATTAAAGAGTGTTATCAGGGCTGGCCCGGTGACTCAGGCAGTTGGAGCTCCAAAGGCTGCCGGTTCGATTCCCACATGGGCCAGTGGGCTCTCAACCACAAGGAACCACAAGGTTGCCGGTTCAACTCCTCGAGTCCCACAAGGGATGGTGGGCTCTGTCCCCTGCAACTAAGATTGAACATGGCACCTTGAGCTGAGCTGCTGCTGAGCTCCCGGATGGCTCAATTGGTTGGAGCGCATCCTCTCAACCACAAGGTTGCCGGTTCGACTCCCACAAGGGATGGTGGGCTGTGCCCCCTGCAACTAGCAACGGCAACTGGACGTGGAGCTGAGCTGTGCCCTCCACAACTAAGACTGAAAGGACAACAACTTGAAGCTGAATGGCACCCTCCACAACTAAGATTGAAAGGACAACAACTTGACTTGGAAAAAAGTCCTGGAAGTACACACTGTTCCCCAATAAAGTCCTGTTCCCCTTCCCCAATAAAGTCTTTTAAAAAAAAAAAAATCTCTCAAAAAAAAGTGTTATCTACCACTCCTCTCCCCCATTAATTTTCTCTTCAGGGGAAGCATAAATATATCTTTAGACGACCTGATTTTGGGTCTCTTCACTGCCAAGATAACCCTCTTCTAAACACGAGTTGGTCAGTGTCTCAAAATGTGCTCTGCCATTCAAAGATTAGGTCAAGCACATTAAATAATCTTACCTTCAAAGTTATGTCCATATGAGCAATTTGGAGTATGCAAGAGGCCAACACTAGATTCTTTTGTCCTCCAAAACGTCTTTCCCATCCAATACCATTATATGAGATGGATGCAAAAGCATTAGGATACTGCCTAGTTTGTAGTGCTCAGAAGTTTATGTCCTTCCCTTTTCACATTAAAAAAAAAAAAAATGGAGAAAAAATCCTCGTGAAGTGTGCCTGTCTTCACACCTCTATTTCCCCCATCATTCTCTGCTTGAATTACCACCAACAAGAGAGAACTTTATCTTGCTTCCTTTTCTTTCTTTATTTTTTGAAATAAGGAATTTCCCCTTCCTTTCCCTCTCTCTGGAATATTTAATGTATCTGGAAGAAAAATGAAAATGCAACATTTAGAAAATGTGTAAAATATGTAAACTCACTTGGCAAAATATGTAAACTTTCTTGTCCAGCTTTCTCATTTTTTTCTGTCTCAAGGACCATCCCAAATACATTTTACAGCTTTCTTCAGATCTGTTCCTGACATTATTTTTTTCAAGCTACATAAGTGATTTAATAGCTTTTATATTAGAGTTTAATTAAGGGACATCATCCAGAAAACCAGTCACATTATTAAAGAGAGAAAACTATAAACAACATTCCTCATGAATTTAGATGCAAAACTTCTTTTAAATTTAGCAGACAGAACCCATATGCATAATATAATCAAGACCAAATGGAGTTTATCCCAAGAATGCAAGGTTGGTTTAATGTTAAAAAAAAATCAATCAACATAATTCACCATATTAACAGACTAAAAATGAAAAACATATAATCATTTCAATACATGTAAAAAAAGTATTGGACAATACTCAAAATTCATTCACGTTAAAAATTCTCAACAAACTACAAATGAAAGGGAAATTGCTCAACTGAATAAAAGGCGTCTATGAAAAAACCTACAGTTAACATCATACTCAAGAGTGAAAGAGTAAATGCTTTCCTCCCAACATAAGGAACAAGACAAAACTTCTATTCAACATTGTACTGGAGGCTCCAACTGATATAATAATGAAATAAAAAGATTCCATTTATATAAAATTTTAGAAAATGGAAACTAGTCTATGTGACAGCAGATTAGTAATTGCCTGGGGTCAGGGTGAAAGCAGAGGCAGGAGGAGAGATTACAAAGAGGCACAAGGAAACTTTGGGGGTTTGGAGGTGATGGATATGTTCATTAACTTGACTGTGGTGATGTGTTGATATGTCAGATTTATCAAATTGTATACTTTAAATATGTGCAGTTTATTGTGTGTCATTTATAACTCAATAAAACTAATAGATTATATATAATATATATTCAGAACAAGGTGTTTTGGGAAGATAAGTAGTGCTGAGACAAAAGCCTACAAGGGGTCAGAGAAAGAGCGATGGAAAAATCAGGGAAGACGTTATAAAGGGAGGGGTTTTTCTAGCAAGTCAAAGAAGAGAAGAAGAGAAATGGGGGATGCTAACTAGATCAGACTGCCTGTCTGGAATAGTTTGCTTGGGGCATTAGTGGGGGTTGAGGGAAGGAGTGTAAGCTGAAACAAATTGGAGTGATCTGATTCTGAAACTGAGTTCCAGTAGTGATCTTTGGTGAGTTGAAGTGATGAACACAGCATGTCAAGGATAAAAACCACATTTTAGTAAACTGAGTCCTGCAGTAATATATATGGAGGATTAGAAGTAGGTAGAGAGTGGGGGCAGAAATACCATCTATCCATTCATTCAGTACTTATTTATTTATTTTTTTAAAGCAGTTCTGCTGGTTGAGGAACATGCTTTTTTTTTTTTTTAATATTTTATTGGGGAAGGGGAACAGGACTTTATTGGGGAACAGTACTTCCAGGACTTTTTTCCAAGTCAAGTTTTTGACCTCTTGATCTTAGTTGTGGAGGGTGCCATTCAGCTTCAAGTTGTCTTTTCAGTCTTAGTTGTGGAGGGCACAGCTCAGCTCCAGGTCCAGTTGCCGTTGCTAGTTGCAGGGGGTACAGCCCACCATCCCTTGAGGGACTCGAGGAATTGAACCAGCAATCTTGTGGTTGAGAGCCCACTGGTCCATGTGGGAATCGAACCAGCAGCCTTTGGAGTTAGGAGCATGCAGCTCCAACCGCCTGAGCCACTGGGCCGCCCGAGGAACATGTTTCTATTTTTTTATTTTTTAAAGATTTTATTGGAGAAGGGGAACAGTGTGCACTTCCAGGACTTTCTCCAAGTCAAGTTGTTGTCCTTTTAATCCCAGCTGTGGAGGGCGCAGCTCAACTCCGGGTCCAGCTGCCGCTAGCTGCAGGGGGCACAGCCCACCATCCCTTACGGGAGTCAAACCGGCAACCTCGTGGCTGAGAGGACGCACTCCAACAAGCTGAGCCATCGGGGAGCTCAGCAGCAGTTCAGCTCAAGGTGCCGTGTTCAATCTTAGTTGCAGCGGGCAGAGCCCACCATCCCTTGCAGGAGTCAAGGAGTCAAGGAGTCCAACTGGCAACCCTGTGGTTGAGAGCCCACTGGCCCATGTGGGAATCAAACCGGCAGCCTTCAGCGCTAGGAGCAGGAGCTCCAACCGCCTGTGCCACCGAGCCGGCCCCCATTCAGGGCCGGCCCCCATCCAGTACTTACTGATTCCCTTCTGTGGGGACAGAGCCCCAGAGAGCAGTTTCCAGGCTCTCGGCCTCACGTGGAGGGGTGCTGGCTCGGGTAGTAGATGGCCATCAGCTGTGGCTGGTTGGCCGTCAGCTGTAACAATTGAGCCACTGGCCACTAATATAACTGCCGCGGCTGCGTTGGGGAGTCGAAGGGAAGTTGAGGAGAGAGTCGGTTGGTTGGCAGAAAGCAGACAGCAGGTCGCACGTCGTGTGCATCCAGCCTCCAGTGAGACTGTAGTGGTATGACTCCCCTACCTATGGCTCCGTGGGTGTTCCTTTTTGGCCTCACCATATCCTGCGTTCTTATGTGGGGAGCGGGAGCAGAGACCCCGCAGGCCGTTCCGCACACACGACACCTTCTATGTGAAGATAGTATTTCTCTTACATGTTTGAAACCTTTGGAACACTCAGATCTTGGCTTCCCTTGTGCTCCTCACAAGGAGCAGAATAGGAAAGATGCAATCAATTTATAATTCTAATCAGTTCGGTCAATTTAGTGCTTGTGTTTCTTATACCCACAGAATTAATTAGGAGACACAGCAGTAATCCCTGCCCAGGGAGGAGTTTATGACATAAGATGGGGTTTGGGAGTGGAGGATGGTAGTAGAATTTAGACTGACAGATAGCTTCCGAGAGGAAACCTGGGTTTGTGGGAAAACTAGTGAGTGCAGGAAAAAGCCCACACAAGTGGTTGGGTGCAGCTGGAGATGGAAGGTTAGATAGCAAGGAAAATGCCTGGCTGGGATGTACTTGGTGGTTGTTATTGACCTGCAAATGGATGAAATCTTGGAAGAAGAAAGGGAGTGTGGGAAAAGAAGGTCAGTGTCTGAACTTTGGGGCAGCCTACAGTCAGAGAGTGGAGCAAGCAGGCTGTGCACATAGCTTCAGAGCAAAGGGCTAAGACTGCCCTGAGCAGAAACAGAGACCTGCTGAATGGAGTAAGTTCCGTCA
Source organism: Rhinolophus ferrumequinum (assembly GCF_004115265.2). Classification (NCBI taxonomy): domain Eukaryota; kingdom Metazoa; phylum Chordata; class Mammalia; order Chiroptera; family Rhinolophidae; genus Rhinolophus; species Rhinolophus ferrumequinum. The sequence continues at coordinate 39,900,597 of NC_046297.1, forward strand.
TGGGGCTTTCTTGTAACCCTGGCTCCTGGGCTCAGAAACTTGGAAATCATTATGTGTAGTGTGCTCACCTTCTGGCTGTGCCAGGGATCAGGGATTTAAAAAAAAAAAAAAAAAGTAATCTGAGTGAGTAGAGCCCCATGGGAGAACTGAGCTGACTAAATGTGAGTGGAGAATTGCCAGTTGTGAAAGAATTATTACACGGCAGGGGAAAATGAGTTTGAACCTTATACAGCTTCTTCTCTCCTTTCTTATTTTCATAAGCACCCCAGAGTGGGGTCCACCAGATAGCCCCTTCAGCTTCGCGGAGGGGGAAGGGAACCCTTGTTAGAAATACAAAAACTGAGGGTTGCTAGATGGGCGGGAGGGGTGGGGGGTGGGGGGGAGGGTGAGGGGATTGGAGGGCAGTCGGTGACCACAGGATGGCCACGGGGTTTGAAAATTAATCTGGGGAACGTAATTTGGTGGTTACCAGAGCGTAAGGGGGTTGGGGGATGGGGGATGAGGGTGAGGGGGATCAAATGTATGGTGATGGAAGGGGAGCTGACTCTGGGTGGTGAACACACAGTGTGACTTATGGATGATGTGATACAGAATTGCACACCTGAAATCTATGTAATTCTACTAACAATTGTCACCCCAATAAATTAAAAATAAATTTAAAAAAAAAAAAAAGAAAAAGAAATACAAATTCCCAGGCCCTACCCTAGACTTGTGGAATCAGGGACTTGGGGTGGGGCTTAGGAATGTGTGTTTTAACAAGCCCTCCGAGGGATTGTAATGTGAGCTCAAGTTTGAAAACCACTGACCTAGATGTTGTAAACTAGATCTCTCCTGGGAGATTCCACTTGGTAGGGTTTTTTATATTAAGTACGTGATGATGTGAACAGCCCTTTGGAAATTGCTAAGTGCTCTACAAGAGTAGGACATTATTCTATTCGGTCACGTTTATTATTTTTATCAACCTACAACTCGGTCAGATTTAGTTACGTTTTAAGGCTTTATTTTGGGGTCACCCTCTTTCTTTTCCTTTCTCAAAAGAATATTAAAATCTTGTTAGTGATCAGGAGAATTGATTGAAAAAGAATGGTAACAGTTTGGGGTAAGAAGGATGCAGGCACAGCTGGAGTTTGCCTGAAAGGACAGGTTTGTTTTTCTTGGTGACAGTGGGTTTGTTTGTTTCCTCCAGCGTGGAAGCACAAGGCCGATGACTCACATTTACTGTTGAAAGTCTTTAAATCCAACTGCAGCTGTCAAAATAAGATTAGTGCTTTCAGACATGATGAAAGAAGGAGAACAGTCCCCAAAATGTGGGCTTGGGTTTTGCTTGAGTTTGTGGAGCCCTAACTCTGACTGAGCTTTCCAGTTGGAGTAGGTGGAAATCCCATTGTTTCCCACTTGAGTGAAATAACAGCCTTAATAGTACATTTCTCTTCTCTCTTGCTGTGATAGATAATTTCTGATTTTTACATCTCAGGCTAAATAACAGCAGGAGCAGTAAAAAAGTGGAGCATGTCTTCAAAGGTGTTCATTTTGTTCTAACTCCAAAGGAGAGATTAACTGTCATTGGTGTCAACAGCATGCAATGTGGCTTCTATAAAATTCTGAAAAGTCAGTAAAAACCTTTTGATTTCACCCAGGATGATGTCAGCCACAGCAGTCACAGTCTTTGTCCCGTGCTCCTTGTCCAATGTAACCAGATAAAAGTTTTCCAAGTTCTCTGGGCTGAGGCGCTACACCAGGGTTTCGAGATCACAAATGAAGGCATTTAAATCTAGAGTACGTAGGAGAGCCTTGGGGAAACACGAAGACTGATTTGAGCACAACTTTGGGGCTCGTAGGTATCTGTGGGGACAGAGCCAGGAGTGCAGTTTCCAGGCTCTCGGCCTCACATGGAAAGGTGCTGGCTCAGGTAGTAACTGGCCATCAACTGTGATTGGATGGCCATCAGCTGTGGCTAGCTGGCCGTCAGCTGTAACCAGTGAGCCATTGGCCACTAATATAACTGCTGTGGCTACTCTAGCAGCGAATGGTGGCTGGCAGATGGGGATTGTGGATTGCGAATTAGAGAGGCAAATTACAATTAGCACGGCAGATTGCAGTTAGCAAGTGAGGTTCGTTGGCAGAGAAGCAGATGACAGGTTTCAGATCGTGTGGCTCCTGCTTCCTGTGTCTCCAACCCAGCCGCCAGTGAGACTATAGTGGTAGGACTCCCCTATCTCTGGCTCCGTGGGTATTCCTTTTTGGCCTCACCATATCCTGCGTTTTTATGTGGGGAGCAGGGTCAGAGACCCCACATGACACCCTGCATGACAATCCCTCCTAAAATTCTCCAGGAACTAAGGCAAACAAACAAATTTTGTTGACTGTCAGCTATGTGCTAAGGATTGTCTTCTGGCAAGACATTTGCTTGAGTTTGGTGAGATTTTGTTATAAAATTCAAAATTGCCTACTTTGCTGTATCATCAATTCAGCATAGAACTCATAAACCAAAACTTAGCCAAAGATATGTGACATTTAAAGTCTGAATCTAATGTCCATGTGTGGAGCTTTCATAGGAATCCAATAAAGTTCACTAACTAGAATTATGATGTAGGCAAAATTTGGTTGGGGTCCACCTCTTCTCCATGCTTAACTAGGCACACACTACCAAAACCTTTCTTTTACCCTAGGCTAAGAGAAAAGGAGGCTAATGTTTGTTGAGTACCTATCAATCTGTCAGGTGCTTTTCTCATCTATATTATCTCATTTGGCCCTGCAATAACGTTTTCTCACTGCTTAATTATTTAACTTCTATGAAAACTGAATCTCCTAGAAATCACTTGTGTGAAATCACACGAGTCACCCAGCTGCAGCCAGGTCTGGCTCCAGAGGCAATATTCTTTCACTCTATCTGATTGTCTCGCTCCCACCCTGTCTAAACTAGCATAACTGTCCTTTATCACCTCCAAGTTTCAAGTCCCTTGATCCCTACTTTTTCATATTACCTCCCTCAGGTCCTTGTATAAAATAATCTTTTTAGTAAGACTGCCTTCTAACCACAGTATTGAAAATAGAAGTTCCCTTCCCCATACACTCTCAACTCCTTTTTCCTGCTTAATTTTGTTCCATAGCACTTATAACATCTGATATAACATGTGGTTTTACCTGTTTATTTTGTTTATGTCTGGCCCCTGTCAGTGGTGTGCTGGTAGATGTTTGATAACCAGATCTCTAGGGGAAAAAACTGATTTGTAATGTTCACCAATTCCTGTGGTGTAAATACAGCCACCATGGCCGATTTCAAGCTACCCATTTGGCCTTGCTGAATGCGGAGTTGGGAGGTGGTGTGCACAGACTGTTGTGAGTCAGTAGGAGCTGGCTCCCACGCACTGCTGGCTCCCCACTCGAATGAGCTCCATGGGGACAGCGATCGATCGATTGATTTTTTTTTAATCTATTTTATTTACTGTTGTTTTTCCAGCACTTTGAACAATTTGACAAATTAATTCAGTCTGTCATTCAAATATATTTTTAAAAAATTGTCCACATGCCAGACACCATGTTAGTTACTTGAGCTTAAAAGGCTAAACAAAACAAGCACTGCCCTCGTATGGCAGGGGAAAGAGATATTAAATAAATGATTGCAAATTAAGTATTAAATTATAGTTGTGGTAAGGGACACTATGGGGGAGTGGTCAGGTAAAAGCCCACTGAGTACTCCAGGCTGGTGGCTTTCAAGTCAAATCAACAAATGTCCACTAAGAGCCTGCCGTATGAAATGCATGATATCATACAGGCATCTTGAGGAACATCAAGACTTATTTGGTTCCTCTCAGAGCTTACAGCCTAGGTAAGACTAGTGCGAGAGGAACACCTGACAACTCTGTATTTGCGTAACATAGACGTGGGTTCATCTGTCCATTCACAAGTATTTAATGAGCACCTGCAATGTGCCAGGCACTGTGCTGGGTACTGGGGATGCAGCAGACAGCAAGGCAAGCAGTTCCTTAACTGTCATCATAATTCTTCTGGTGTCTGCACGTGGGGGCTGTGTCCCAGATATCACTGTGCTCTGGGCCTTCTTCTGGTATGGGAATACCTCTTGCTGGGGATGAGAAGGAGGAGGAGTTTTGTTCTCATCTCACTCATCTTCCCATGACCCGATTTCTGATGGAAGAGAGTATTTTTAGGACTCTAGGAACATCCCTGTTGGGAGACAGGGGGTATGGCTTTTGCCACTGTTCATTCAGAAAGTGAATACTTATGGAACACCAACTAAATGTGCTCAGACACAGCGCTAGGCTCTGGGGAATCTAGACTGAGGCAGACCAGCTCATATGTCAGTGGAGCAGGGGGACATATGATCAGGTCTCTCCAATACCAGGGCATAAATGCATATGGAGTGGAGCCATGTGTATGGTGCTAGGAAGTCAGAGGGAGGAGCCTGTAAACCCAGCCAACTTGGAGAAGCTTTCCTGGAGGTGACATTTGACTGAAGTCATGAGCCATTAGTGGGGGTCACCAGGAAAATAAGGCTTGAGAGGGTAATGGGAACTCTGAATCTCGTGCTTCTCCCATCCCCCGTGGTTTTATCACCCTTCGGGCTATGAGAAAAAGAAGTGCTGTTTTTCAAAAGCATAAGGAATCATCCAAAAACATCTGTATTTGTTTCAAATGGAAGTGACCACTGCCAAAAAACAACAGTTGTTTTGTCAGAACCTAGTCTGTATTTATTCCTTTGTCTTTGTTTAATTAAATTTATCCCTCAATGGTTTCCTTCAGGACAGTACAGATCATTAGTGTCCATAAATCCCCAACGTTCTAAAAACAGTATGAAAGGAAAACGTGAATGAAGCCAACTGGCAAGCTTGCTGTATGTGGGACCATTCTTCTGGAATGCGAGCCGTAATCCTTCTGTTCTTACCACAATTCGCACCCTCATATAGTATCTGAGAAGGGACAAAGGACAGCTAGAATTCTGAGATATGTTTAAAGGAGGAAACTGAGTCTGGCGGTCTCAGTTAATGCTAAAAGGGGGAGCTGACCCCTGGATCTGGGCACCTTTCCCTCAGAGGATCTTGAGGACTTTTTAATCCAGTAGGTTCACCAACTCTCAACCTGGCTGCACACTGGAATTATCTGGGAGCTGTCAGTATCCCAACCCTAGTCATTCTGATTTAGGGAGAAGGGTGGAGGCTGAGCATCAGGATTTTCAAAAGGTTCCCAGATGGTTCTACTGAGCAGCTGAAAATGGCACTGCTGCTTCTGTAGCTGGGACCTTGCAGTTATTCCCAGACTGTCCTATGGGTGTTCAGCCCTGTGCTGAAAGGAATAAGCATTCATTGTCTCACTCTGCCTACCCTATGAGGAAGTCTTTTGGAAGAAAAGATCATTGCTTCAAGCTCCTGGTTCATTGCTTTTGAAATGCTAATTTTAAAGGGGTTCTTTTGTATGGCATTGATTTTTTTCATTGTTATGAAAGTTCCTGTTATAAAATCTTATTAGAAAATTTGAAAACAGAGTTATAAATAAGAGAATAAAAGTTACCTATGCTCCCACCACTCCTTCCTAACCACTGTTAGGCAGGGTTCCTGGTGGACACAGAGAAGGGACAAAGCAGCAGCTGGAGCAGAGTGGGGAGGATGCAGGGGGAGAATCTCCTGTCCCCCACCTCCAGAGATGGACTTGGGGTCTGAGGGGTAGGTTGTTTCAGTGTGCTAGAGTATCATTTTTTGGCCATAAAGCTTTTGTAAGGGATGCTCCCATCCCAATTCAGGAGCTGAGTTTGGCATGAGAGACACAATAACGACGTCACTGCATAAAGGCCTATGTGATCAACATTGTGATACTTGCCAAGAGGGAGAAGTGCAGGGCTGCACTGATGGGTGAGTCCAAGAACTCTGAAGAACATTTGAAGGTCCTCATTTCAAGAGGTTAATTTTCCCATCAATATGTAAGCAAACCAAAGAGCGACTTCAGCCTGGAATTCAGAAAACTACAGCTATTCCCAAACAAAGCAGCCATCTTCATGTATGTGCTAGAAGTCCTTTAAGTTTCCATCAGCTCTGAGACAAACTGATACTTCAAGATGTATCCTTCTAAAGCACCACTCACATGAAGTCATCTGTCTCCCTTTTAAAGGATTTTACTTTGAGTGGTCCCCACTGCCAGCTGAATGGACTTGAGAGTACTCAGCCTGCTGTCAGGCCCTCTGCCATCTGGTGTCAATTGTCCTTCCAATCCTCCCTCTTGCTACTTCCCTTGGACTTCTCAGAGTGAATTCAACGACCAGGCCTCTCCTGCTTTCCTCCATTTCTGCACTTTTACTCACACTGTTCCCTCAACACAGAGTGCCATTTCCCTCCCTCCATTCTCTCACACTTACCTGCTGGCTGTTTCTGATCCACTCTTGACTGGTGGTAATCTGTCCCTTTTCTGAACTCCTTGTATTGTCAGCATCTCTCTTATGGAGTTCTGGCATGTTCTATCATGTATTTTACTATTTATTTAAGGTGCATCTGATAGCCACTCTGGCCTTTCCACTCCTCAAATGGGGCTAGCTTGTTCTATCTCAATTTGCATTTGCTGTTCTTTCAGTCAGGAACATTTCTAGAGCTTCAAGTTACTAATCCTTAGAAAACAAGCTGTGTGACCCCAGGAATGCCTTTGTTTAGTTCATCACTATCTCCCTAGTGTGTGGGACAAAGTAAGTGCTTCATTAATCGAATAAATGAAGAGTATCCTACGATTCTGACTTTTCTTAGATCTCTGGCCTAGGCTTGTAACTAACTGTAGGTTTTGTCATTCTTTAATTATTTGCTATAAGTTTTGCATGAGCTGAATGAATTTTTTTCTGGTTATTAGTGTTTTCCTTATATCTAAATCCATTGGAAATCTCAATGGGAAATCTAAGAAACAAATATTCTGGTAATAGATAAAGGAATTTGCACCTATAATTTTTTTCATCTACCTTATTGATTTGGGAATGAAAATACTTCTTTTAGCATTTCAAAACCAGAATCCTTATTTGTGGGATCTTAGACTTTTTTAATGTTATGATGTAGATTTTATTTTTAAAAATTATTTAATGAATTTAATAGAAGTGATGAATAAATCAGCTTTTATATTTTTATCAATTTGATATTTTATATTTACCTAAAAGCATAATAAACTATAAAATTCAAAGACCTAGGAGACTACATTAAAGTGTAGCTATTAGATTCGGGGATTAATCAAGCTTTCTAGTTAATTGACTTTTTACCATAGCTGTCATATTAACCCGATAAAACTTCTTTTTAATATATTCCTAATATATCCTTTTAATGCTCTCTGATTTTTCTCCAACTTTAATGGTAAAGTTATTGGAATAGCTAGTTATGAAACCAAGCCATTCTCCTTGCTGAGAAGTAATGTCATCATGTCAGCCAGTTTCTGCAAAGGAGAGACCAAATCGGTGATTGAAAATGCCTTTAACCTTTTCATCCTCTGATATATTCTTAGTTCCATTGCGGTGAATGCATTTCTGTGAGTGCATTCTTACATTGCATTTGAATAAATAGCGAGGGCTCAGTGCTTTGTGGACATATAAAAAATGTTTGACCCGACTGCTAATAGCCATACATCCATTTCTCCCTAGTACTCTTTGTTACCTCTACCTGACCTCCTCTGGCGTCCCATTTTCCCATTTGTGACTGGGATGAATAAATAGAGTGCAAAGAGAATTTTCAAAGATCCCTGTGATAGATGCATGGAATGAGGAAAAGCACGTTCCAAGTGGCTGATGCAGACTTGGGAATTGGGGGCTGTCCTTAGACCTGCCATGTTTTTGGTAGAGTAGCAGGTCTTCCCACTGTGCCCTCTCTCAGCTTCCCCATCTGCAAAATGTCAAAGACAGTGCCAGATTACCTCAGTATAAAGTGCTGAGACCGACTGCAAAGCATTTCGGTTGTCAGAGAGTAGGAATGGTACTTGATGCAGATAAGTGCAAATGCCTGCTCTTGATAGCTAACAGTTTGCTCAAAGTGTTTCCAAAGCACTTTCAATGACATGGGAAAATACAAACGGATGTGAATTTAAAATTAATGCATTTAATAGAAGTGAATAATTGTAACTTTGAAAAAATGTTTTTATAAATACACATAGAAACTCACCAAAATGTTAACAGCGGTTGCCTCTGGGTGGTAAGATTGCAGGTGGGGGGCTTACAGGTGAATTTTCTTTTATCGATTTTTCTATGTTTTCTGAAATTTCCACTATGATCGTATATCATTGCTTACAATGTTTTCAAAAGTTATTTTAGCAAGTGCTGTAGCGTTGCTTGTGCTGAGGGTCACCTCCTTCAGAGCTGTGTTCTAATGGCGTGACTTGGCCCCAGTCCAGGATCTGTGTGCGGCGGAGGACCACGGCTGTGAGCAGCTCTGTGTGAATATTCTGGGCTCCTTCGTCTGCCAGTGCTACAGTGGCTATACCCTGGCGGAGGACGGGAGAAGGTGTGTGGGTGAGTATTCCCTCCAGCCTTGCTTAAGGAGAAAGGAGAAGTTAAGCATAGTAAGGAGGGAGAAGGAGCGCTCCTCTCCCAAAGGCCCAGTTGCTTTCCTTTGAGTTTCAATAAGGTGCTTAGTCCTCTGGTCTAGTTGTTAGAATTGGAACTTTAAAGACTTCATTTATGGCTGAGGTTAGTATTTTCTCATTCTGGGTCCTCTGCAAAAGGCATATTTATGATACTCTGTGTAAATATTGTTGTCCTGTTGCTGCAATCTTTAAAAAGGACTGGGTGGATTTTCATCAGATTTGGAGGGTATGTTTGGGATGACCTGACTTAAATATAGCTCATGTGTTATATACATGAGGTTCACTCGGTGGTGGGTGAGCGTGCTGAGTGGCACCTCAAGGACATGGGCAGCCAGTCCCCTAAGTATTGGATCTGCCAAATGACTGGCAGGTGTAAGAGATCAACTGTATTTAGTAAGACACCGTGGTCAGAGAAAACAAATGGTAGCCTCAAACACAAGCCCCAGCTAAGGAGTGTGAAGGGCAATGCTTAGAACTGTAGGCACTGACTTGCAATTAGTTGAGTAGTGTCCTACTTGGGCAACTCCACATTGCGTGACCCAGTGGGAGGTAAGGAGAGGGGGATGACACCTGACTTCTTCAGTGATGGATAATGGAATTCCTCAGCACCTGCAGAGCAGGCCAGCAAATCCCTGATGCCACCTCCCAGTTTGTCTGCAAAGCCCTTTACACTTGCACAGTCTCATCCTTCTACCAACAAACAATGCCTGGCAAATAGTAGGTGTTCAATAAAATGAACTGGAAAGTTATGAAGCAGAAAATCTGGAAGGAAAAGAAGGAAAAGGCTTGACTGATAGCAGAACTGGAACCTACATTTTCTGACTCTAAATCCTGCATTTTTGTTCCACAACCCATTGTTTTCAGGGGCCCTGTTATGTCTTGCTTCCCAGAAATAGTAAATGATTTTTTTTGTTGCACAAAGAATTTACATTTTCCAGCATACCTTGAGGTTATCTAAGGATGTGGAAGGGAAAAGCAACAAAACATAAAGTGTAGGTCGTGGCCTGCTCTTTGCTGGTGAGGGATGAAAGTATCAGGGGTTTGTTTTTACATACTGATGGGGATGAAAACCTCCCTCACGGAGGTCCACAAATGAAATTGGACTTCTGAGTGCTAGAGTTGATTTTCTTATCCCTTTAATCTGCTGGTGGTGACCACGAGAGGTAGCAGGGTACCATATCCACTAACACTGGAAAAACAGAAGACAACATAGTAAATACCAAGTCTTATGATTTTTGCTTAATTAATTTTTATTATGTAAATAATATACTTTCATTGAGGAGCTTAAACAGACGAGAAAATGACTATGAATAGTTTATTGTGTTTTCTGCCAGCCTTTTCCCCACATAGATAGCTATCTCAAAACATTTTGTTAATGTTTAACAAAATGAGATCATACTATCTATTTTGTTTTACATATATTTTTTCCCTTACCATTTGTTAAATGGGTAGAAACTCTGGGTGCTATAGAGTCAGAAGGGAATCAGGCCATTGAGAGTAAAGCCAGTGGATGAGCTTCAGGAAATAGGGCGAAGATAGATTAGGGTGAAGCAAGGGGCAGGGAGAGCCTGGAGCTTGTGAGTAAGTAGATGGGGCAGGGTCAGCGGAGGCCATGGTTGGGGCAGGGGTCCTGCCTTGGCCCTCGGGAAACTGGAACGCAGTGAGGAACCCAGTTCGCTGAGTGTTGCCAAATAATTGCCTAACTGTCCCTATGTAGTATAGAACTTTTGTGTCTCTAAGGGTTTTGCTCTAACTTCTGGAATTTGACATTTATTGAAGAGCAACAAGCATGAGAATAGATGCTGTGGTTGCCAGGGAGCTGTTGTGGGATATGTTTATTAGAGATGGGTGTTTCTCTTGCTGTTACAGTCAGCATGTAAGAATGTCTGCCTTTCCTTGAAGAGGGGGCAGTACAAGCAGAAAAGTGGGAAAATAGGAGAGACCAAGTGGACCCAGGTCTTATCATCAGGTGTTCCTGTCATTAGCATCCTCAAGAAAGAGCCTGAGGCTGGGAATGAGATGATTAAGCAATAACCTTTGTTGCCAGTTACCTTGGTTAGAGAGACAGAACAAATTCTCAAAAGGTCATTTGCTGCTCTATGGGGCTGTGCTGAGTGCAAAGCAAATGGTAGAGGTAATGGAGACTACAGAAGGTCAGGTAAGAGGGACATCCTAACGGCTGTGGGAATGAGGGTGGAATCTGGGCAAGGAAGAAAGGGTAACAATTGGACAAATGTCTAAGGCAAGGGGAGACATGAAGTGCGATGATGGTGTGGAGGTGGCAGTGCTCTCCAGGCTTAGGGGATGAGGCTGGGCTGGGAGGAGCAGGCCTTGCTGCTGGGAGTTGATAGATCAAGGAGAGACTGTCACAGTGAGAATGCCAAAATAAAAGCTAAGCACACAGCCTAACCCGAGGACATAAATTGGAGACCCTAGGTATCAGACTTAGGGCAGGAAATTGAGAGAAAGCAAAAGCTGGTAGCGACCCTGGAAGAATTCTTTTAGCAGCTGCTGTGAGGCGGCCTGTATGTAGGTGGGCAGGGAACAGTAAGAATATGGTGACCATAAATCCCAGTTAATCCAGGACATTCCCAGTTTATGCCTGTTGGCTCAATTTTCAGCAGCACTCCCTTTCACTTTCAGAGGGATTCCAGTTTGATAATAAATTATATGATCACTACTTGAGGAGACTAGCTCTGTCAAAGCAGAGAATTTCTGTAGGTGTGAAGTGGGAGATAAAGTTTAAGATACCAGGAAGAACCAGACTGTTCAGGCCTTTGAAACTCCGGCTAAAGAGTTTGGACTTTTATCTCTGAAAAGGAACTGCTGAAGGACTCATACTTGGGAGTGACAAATGTAAAGCCTCATCTTAGGAAACTTCATCTTCTGGTAAACTGCAGGGTGAATTCCAAGAGGAAGATGGTGAGGGCTGGAAAGACCAGCTGGGAGACTATGGTAATCATCATATGAGAGGTGACAAGAGCCAAGATATGAGTAGTGACTGTAGGAATGGAGAGGGAAGGAATAAGGGTTAAAAGAAGGTGCTATAAATAAGAGAAGGAAAAGTCACGAATGACTCCTGAGTTTGAGCTTCCATGACTCTGATAGTGATGGCAACAGATTTTTAGAAAAGATAACGAGTAGTTTTAGACAAGGTAAGTCTGAAGTTGAGGTGGGACACCAACAAGGACATGTCAAGAGGGAGCCGAAAACAGCACTAACGCCACAGGGAGAGATTAGAACCAATGACGCAGTCAGGAAGCAGCATAGTCCATTTCTTTCTAAATTTTAATTTCCATATGTTTTTCATTTAAAATGTTATTTATGTGTTTTTTTTGTTTGTTTTGAAGGCATCTGGACCTTCAATACTGTAAGACCTGGGCTCAAATCCCAGTTCTGCTACTTGCTAGTCACGTATCTTTGCGTAAGTCATTTAATTTGTGCAGTTTTCTCATCCATAATGCAGAGTAGGAGGATTTTGTGGGAGTAAGTGTAATGATGAGTAAAGTTCCTAATACACATGAGGCAATTTATTATTATTATTATTATTATTATTATTATTATTATTATTATTACTATAACAGAAATTATTATCATCATTTCCGGATGTCCTGAAGTTTAGAGTGAGGAGAGAGTGAAGACCTGAGCCTTGGGTTGAAGCCACATGTAGGGAGCAGGAGGGCAAAGGGGGAGCAGGTAAAATATTCATGAAGAAACAGCCTAAGGTAAAATATTCATGAAGAAACAGCCTAAAGGGGATGGGAAAGAGAATCAGAAGAGTCATGGAGTATGGTGGGAAAGAGAATTTCTAGGCCAGGTCAATATTAATGTCATGCTCCAGCAAGGCCAAAGGAAACAAGAGTTGAGTCATTCATTCATCTTAGCAAACATTTTAAAACTCTCTGCCAGGCACTCTGCTAGGCATCAGGGACGCAAAGATGACAAGGAGACCATTGATAATGATCAAGAGGGGTGGGACAAAGGGCAGATTTCAACGGGTAGGGAGTGGGTGATGAGAAAGTGGGGAAGCAAATCTAACCTAGTCATTTAAAGAAGTTTGGTAGAAATTCACCAAGTTCAGCCACTGGTGAATGGATGCAATGGGTTCCATAACAGTGGTTCTAGTGCTCTGACTCAACCCATAATTGTGATTGTGACTGCATGAAAATTCAATTCTTAGCCAGACTCAGGACTTTTAGACAACATTTCCACACTTTTGAGTTAATGGAACATTAAATTCAAGTGCCAGTGTCCCATCTCCCTAACTGCTCATTTTGCTCCGGACGGGACTGAATTTCCTTCCACATTCAGGTGATCAACGGTGGATTATTGACTAAGGTTCTCCTTTTGCTTTAGTGGAGTCCCTGTATTTGTAATCCATCAGCTGCCACTAAAGCAGTGTTAATTTCCATCCCAAAGTGTACATTTAAAAATGTTTTAAATTTCTTTTTAATTATAGTTGACATACAATTTTATATTAGTTTCAGGTGTACAACATAGTGATTTAACATTTATATACCTTACAAAGTGATCACCATGATAAGTCTAGTAATCATCTGTCACTGTCAAACTGTACATTTTTCAAATACCATTTATCTGTATTTTTGAGGGAGAATTTTCTGCTGTACATGCTCACCTGGGGTTTACCAACAGTCCTGTCTTTTGGGGTAACTTTCGTCCTGTTTGCATCTTATCTGCCCATGCAGATTGTAAACCCTTGAAGACAGAGGCCACTTATACTTTTCATCTTTCACAAAATGGACTTGCAACACATTTTTCTTGAATCATTGACTCAAGAAAATGATTGATTGCAGGTTGAATGATTGATAGCAATCTTAAGCATTTGGTGTTTTTTTTTTTTAAATCTTTTCCCCTTTGTGGGATTTTAAATTACAAAATCATTTTTTTCTTGTTAATACAGAAAAATCAGAGTACAGATGTGTATAGAGTCAAAACCTGAAAGTCGTTCCTTCCCAGTTTTAATTCCTGGAGGTAATCACTGCTAAGAGCTTGGCTACTCCTTCCTGTGTTTATTCTTTTTTTTTTTTTTTTTAATATTTTATTGGGGAAGGGGAACAGGACTTTATTGGGGAACAGTGTGTACTTCCAGGACTTTTTTCCAAGTCAAGTTGTTGTCCTTTCAGTCTTAGTTGTTGAGGGTGCAGCTCAGCTCCAGGTCCAGTTGCCGTTGCTAGTTGCAGGGGGCACAGCCCACCAACCCTTGTGGGAGTCGAGGAGTTGAACCGGCAACCTTGTGGTTGAGATCCCACTGGCCCATGTGGGAATTGAACTGGCAGCCTTCGGAGTTAGGAACACGGAGCTCCAACCATCTGAGCCATCGGGCCAGCCTGTTCCTGTCTTTATTCTAAGATGTCTTATGGATAGTATTTGCTTGTCATTACCATCCAGGGTTTAGCACATGCCTGACATTTAGTAATTGCTCAATAAACGGCTGTGCAACAAATGAATGATATTAAGGTATCCCTTTACCCCTACATTCAACATTATCTGATTAGGGAGGCAGTGTGATAAAAAAAAAAAAGAAAAAAATATATATGTGTGTGTGTGTGTGTGTGTGTGTGTGTGTGTGTGTGTGTGTATACACACATATATATATATTTATAAACTGCATTTATTGACTATTACTAAGTCCTAGGACCTATTTTACATATAATTGCAACTCTGTGAGGTAGGTACTATTGTTATTCACATTTTATAAGTCTCTTAACCTCTCTGTTTCTTCATCTGTAAATTGGGGATGATAATAATACCTACCTCAAAGTGTTATTGTGAGGATTAAATGAGTTAATATATGTCAAGTGCTTACAACAGTTCTCTATGTATTTGTTCACATTAATATCATCAAAATGTCTGACACTCGGCCAACTGATAAACAGTTGAATTTGAATTTCTATATCCTTTATGAATTTTTCTATATGCTTTATGAATTTAATGCTTGCATTTATTACTATGTCAGATATCTGGTACATTTTTTAAAATATTGAAGTCTGTACTCAGAATAAATAGCATGGGAATTTAACATGGCATTACTGCTGCCTTCAAAGCTTTTCGCCTTTATTCTCCTACATCAGTTATCATCAGTGAGAAAGGGATGGTTGATATTTAAGTTGGGGACAAGGGATGGGAAGATGGATTTTTATATTGAAAGGGCAGATTTTTAATTCATCAGCTGACTCCTCATTTTTGGAGCATGAGCTCCCTCACCCCTAAACTGTTAAGTATTAGACGTCTCCCTGTACTAATTTGTTAGGGCTCCTATCACAAAATACCACAGACTAAGTGGCTTAAACAACAGGAATTTATTTTTTCACAGTTCTGGAGGCTGGAAGTCCAGGATCAAGGTGTCAGCAGGTTTGGTTTCTTCTGAGGTCTCTCTCCTGGACTTGCAGGTGGCCACCCTCTTGCTGCCTCTTCATGTGGTCTTTCCCTGATCTCCTTTTGTGTTCAAATTTCCTCTTCTTAGAAGGACACCGGTCAGATTGGATTAGGACCCACACTAATGGCCTCATCCTATCTCCAGACACAGTCACATTCTGACAAACTGGGGGTTAGGATTTCAACATATGAATTTGGGGTAGAGGAAACACAATTCAGCCTAGAACACTTTCCGAATGTTATCAAAATCAATAAGAAACCTCTGCGTTTTAAAATCCTGCATACACAAATCCAGTCGTATCTTAGGGAAGAGCGGTTTTGCAAATCTGACTCTGTATGTCTAATATATACTGAACAAGAAAATTGCTTCTACCATTTCTCTAAATGGTGAATTTGGATTTTCTAACTCTGTCAAAGAACTTTGAAACCCAAATGCTCCTCTTTAAAATACTCCGTTTCTACTAATGCCATCCCCTTGCAGACTGATTCCTGCTGGGAAAACCTTGGAATGTGACCAGATTGTAAATCTGAGACTGTCAATCTTAGGCTTTATTACCTTGCGCCAAAGTATTACTTATCCTTGGAGATAGCTGAGCAATTTCTCACATATTAGGCAGAGACTGAACATGTTGAGACTGGCTTCCCATCCTGAAATCTTAGCACTTTGTGATCTAGAGGGTTGAAGAGCTACAGCCAGGGAATTATGGTGATTCCCCTGTATCCGCGGCTTTGCTTTCCACAGTTTCAGTTTCCCACAGTTAGGCACGGTTCAAAAATGTTAAATGGAAAATTTTAGAAATAAACCACTCGTAAGTTTTAAATTGCACACCATTCTGTGTAGCGTGATCCAGCTCTGTCCTGCCTGGTATGTGAATTATCCCTTTGTCCAGCATGTCCACACTGGATATGCTCCCCGCACATTAGTCACTTAGTAGCCAAATGGCCAGAAGGTAAATAGTAGCCTAATGCTATGTCACAATGCCTACATCATTCACTTCACTTCATCTCACACGTAGGCATTTATCATCTCCCATTGTCACAAGAACGGTGAGCACAGTACAATAAGATGTTTTGAGAAAGAGAGAGTGAGAGACTACATTCACATAACTTTTATTACATTATATTGTTATAATGGTTCTATTTTATTATTAGTTATTTTTGTTAATCTCTTACCATGCCTAGTTTATAAATTAAACTTTATCATAGGTATGTATGTATAAGAGAAAACAGTATATATAGTGCTTGGTACTATCCACAGTTTCAAGCATCCACTGGGGTCTTGGAATGTGTTCCCCAAAGATAAGGGGCCTACTGTACTCTTTCTCTTTATAATGGAGAGCATAGAAATTTCAGACAAAATGGCCAAGAAAAGATTTCTTTGAAGTGATGAGGACTTGGAACAACAGTGGCATGTCTGAATTATACACATAGGTCACCTCATACGCCTGCCCCCTAAACTGGCCCTCTTTTTACAAGTACAGATTTGCAGCCAAGGAACTTATGCAAAGAACCCAAAACACGCAGCAAAGTTTGTCAGAATTGAATGGACTAGTACTCTCTTGGCCTTAAAAGGCTTTTAGTTCCACTTGCCTGGAAGTGGGCTTCTTCATGTCTAACGCTGTGCTGATGGTCTGTCTCATCTGCTGTCCACAGTGAGCCAGTGGATGGCCCTCAAATCAAGGTGGAATTTGACACCTTGGGGTTTTCTAGGCCAGGGTCTCAGGACCCAGGAGTGCCTGAATCCTGCCTTGCCAATTTCTCTTCTCCCCCTCAGTTTCCAAGAGAGCTGTGCACACAAAAAACAAAACCAGCACGAAATCAAAGTCCAGGAGAAGCCCTCTTAGTCCATGATACTGGGCCTGTGGTTGGTTGATTGATGGAAAATGTCATTCAAAGAGCGGAATCATAACAAACTACATATACAAACCTACCTTAACCATTTTATTTTTATTTAAAGCATAAATGTACTTTTGATAAAAATTACTTTTAATTATACTTTCCAAAATTACTAATTTTAACTTCATTTGAAAGAATATAATTTAAAAAGTTCTTTATTGCACAAACCATACCCACTATGTGTTGTCTATGATTTTCAGTTTTTTTTTTAATTGCAGCAAGAATTTGAAGACTAATGTAACGCAATGTAAAGGCAGAATATTTGTAAATTTTTGTGAAATTTCCCCAATCTTTTACACTTATTTCATCCATGCCTGTTTCTATAGCAATTTTGGTTAGCAAATTGTCTTAATTAAGTCTGTACAAAGCTTTCAATTTAGTTTTTATGTTTTAAAAACTCAATTTGTTTTAGTGCTTACATTTTATTGGGTTTTGTAGTATTTAAATGAATTACAATAACATGTACAAATGGCATAGATAGATTTGGAAACAAAAACAACTTTGACTCTTTGTAATGGTGGTTCTCAAATTTTAGCATGCATCAGAATCACCTGGAGGGCTTGTAAAAACATATTCCTGGGCCCCATGTTGCCATGCAGCAGCCTACTCGGCTGTCTCCTCGTACCTGCCCCTAAAGAAAGGAGAGTCTGTGAGACGATCCTTTCAGGGACTTTGCTTCACCTTTGTGCTTGAACCTTTTGTCTCCCTGTTTGGCCCCAAAATATGGCTGGTCAGCCAATGATGGGCAAGACTCCCCATGGAGGGGGCAACCCAAGCCAGGTGGAGCCCCGTGGGGACCAACAGGAGAATCCACTGGGTTGATAGAGGTGGGCACAGCCCCCCACCTTTCCCCTGACTAAGGAGAGCCTCTGCCTCTGTGGCTGCATTTTTTCCCACAATCTGCAGGGGAAGAGATTCAATGATGTGCTCTCCATCTATTCATATGCATAAAGTTTTGTCCCTTGGGGAAGTACTTATCCTGAGACTTATGGTTCTGCTGCCTGCAGGCAAGGGTGATTGGCTCGAATCAATTTCCTATTATAATGTATGGGATTCACAGATCTGGAGTCCTTTGGCCCCGCTTGCACTCTATTCTTGGCTGCTGTCTTTCTTAACCTGCACCGCCCTCCTCGCTCACCACAACCCTCCTTGCGCGTGGGATGTGACAGCCACATACTCAGAGTTTCTGATTTATTAGGTCTAGGGTGGGACCTGAGAATTTGTATTACTAACAAGTTCCCAAGCAATGGTTGATGCAACTGGTTCATAGACCTAATGCTTTATAAGCATACAACAAGTCAATGGGAGAAGTACACAGGTGTTCCAGAGCTCAGGTGTTCCACCAACGCTGCTTTATAAGTATACAACCCAGCCAATAGAGAAGTGCATCTGGGTTCCAACAGCCTTGAGCATTTAAAATGCTCTGGGAATCACGTCCCATCTATTCAGAGGGAATGAAAAGCATTGATTGATCAGGAGTTGGTTAAGTAGAGGTCAATTAAAAGAGCTGCTTCTGTATAACTTTATTAATGCCTGATCCAACATTGGATATTCTATTCTAGAGAATTCTAGAAAAGGGTGAGTTTGCAGTATGTGGCTTAGACCTAACGAAAGCCTCCAACCTCTCCCCATTCTGATATGGGGCCAGCATACTCAGGTGCCTCTGAGGGACACAGATGGCTGGGCTCAGAGATGATCCCCAAGGTATAAGAGGAAGTTCAAAAGAAGTAGAGTCTGAATATCTGCCTTTTAGGTACAATGACCACTCATCACTGTGGTACTGTCAGTGTCCTAGAACTTGGAAGTCAGATTAGCAGCTATTCTCTTTGGAGGGGATACTAAGAAGTGGGTGGCTAGAGTTAGGACTGGCTGACTGATAGCAGACACCCACATCAGGGTATAGGAGATTTTCAAGATGGCAAATTAAGCCCAGCATGAGGAGGTTGGAGGTGGGAGTGCGTACTTCTAACACAGGCCAGTGTGGGCTACAGCATGGCCCACTCCTGTGACATGCTGACTGGGGCACTTGCCAGGGCTTGGTATCCTTGATTTCAGTGTCCCCAGTTATTTGTTTAATGATTCATTGGTTCATGAAAGATGAGACATTAACTTGTATAAGGAGTTGGTGCTAGCTCAATATTTATGTTACAACGCACTTTCAGCAACTGGCTTATATCCCCTGACATTCAGATCCTGAAACTGTGTGAGTGTGCCATTCCCACCATAATGACTTGTGTATTAAGCCCACATATATTAGGTGCTATTAGAACTCTCTAGGGAGAAGAAGTTACAAAAATGATACTTAAGCAGAAACTTAATGAAGCCTGGAGCAAACGAATAAATACAATACAGTTTATTACCCTTTAAAAATCTTTAGCTTTTCCCTTTTGATTACGAATCTTTTGATTACTATGTAAAGTATGTCCTTATCTTCTCCTTGCATGGTCTTTCCCTCCCTCCTTTCCTTCCTTCCTTCCTTCCTTCCTTCCTTCCTTCCTTCCTTCCTTCCTTCCTTCCTTCCTTTCTTTCAGTGTTTTTGTTTGTTTGTTTGTTTGTTTGTTTATTTGTTTGTTTTATTGGGGAACAGTGTGTTTCTCCAGGGCCCATCAGCTCCAAGTCATTGTCTTTCAATCTAGTTGTGGAGGGCGCAGCTCAGCTCCAAGTCCAGTGGCCTTTTTCAGTCTTTAGTTGCAGGGGGCGCAACCTTATTGAGAGCTTGCGCTGTAACCAACCGAGCCATCTGGCCACCCCATGGTTTTTCTTTTTTTAATTGTATATGTGTATTAATTTTGCAGATTTCATTTCCTTATTATTTACAAGTTTTTGATATAAAGTGTCCTAAGCTATTATAGAGGGAGACATTTTTTTGAAGGAAAAAAATCCATCCATAATCCTCCCACCTAACACAACCAACATTTTTATTTTTAATTTCCAGGCTTTGCATTAGAGCCATATTTTACCTGGATAAAATCACTGTAAATAAACAATTTTGAGATCCACTTTTTTCACAAAATTTCATCTTCCTATTTACAAATTACATTAGAATTATAATGTTAATAACTGCCTAAGGCCCAAAAGGACACTCCTGATCCTCCCCCTACAAAACCTGCTCCGAGACCCCTTGCCCATCTCAGTTAATACAGCTCCGTCCCATCTGTTGCTCACACCAAAGTCGGCCTTACTCTCTCTCTTTTTCCCACCTCTAATCCAGCAGGAATCCTGTTGGCCCACAACATCTACCGGGTGTTTTAGTTTCCGGTGGCTGCCATAGCAAAGTACTACAAACTGCATGGCTTAAAACAGCAGAAATTATTGCCTCACAGTTCTGGGGACTTGAAGTCTGAACTCAAGGTGCCAGCAGTCCGTGCTCCCCTTGAAACTCAGAGGAGAGGATCCTTTCGGGCTTCCGGTGCTGACTGATCCTTGGCATTCCTCAGCTTGTAACAGCACCTCTCCACTCTCGGCCTTCATTTGGTGTCCTACTGTGTCTGTGTTCATGTGGTATTCTCCTCTTTTTATAAGGCCACCCAGCATATTGAATCAGAACCCAGCCTAATGACTTCATCTTAGTTTGATTATACAGTGGTACCTCGGTTTTCGAACGTAATCCGTTCTGGAAGACCGTTCGAGTTGTGAAACGTTCAGAAACAGCCGACAACTAGGCCTCAGGATCTTGCACTCAGCAGAAGCCCATGACATGTTCGACTTCCAAGGTGTGTTCAAAAACCAAAGCATTTACTTCCGGGTTTACAGCGTTCATAAACCAAAATGTTCGTCAATGGAGACATTCGAAAACCGAGGTACTACTGTATCTCCAAAGACCTATTTCCAAGTAATATCACATTCATAGGTGGGGGGAAGGGTTAGGACTTCAACATATCTTTTTTGGGAACACAATTCAACCCACAACACCCAGAACACCACTTCCCCACTCCCCCACTCCTTCCCGCATCATCCTGGTTTAGCTCCCCACCATTCCTCACTGAGATTTTTTTTTTTTTATTGGGGAATATTGGGGAACAGTGTGTTTTTTCAGGACCCATCAGCTCCAAGTCAAGTTATTTTCAATCTAGTCATGGAGGGCACAGCTCCCTGGCCCATGTGGAAATAGAACCGGCGACCTTGGTGTTGTGAGCACTGTCCTCTAACCAACTGAGTCAACCTGCTGCCCACTCACTGAAATTATTGAGTAACCTCCTCACTGATTTTCTATGGTTGTCACATTTGCCTTCTATGATCTATACTCAATTCCTTTGTTCAGAACCCTCCAGTGACTCCCTAATCTCAGAATAAAAGCAAGTCCTTGCTGTGGTCCCTCCTAATCTGCGCTCATTCTCATCTCCCACCTGTCTCTCTGTTCCAGGCACCCTAGTCTCCTTGCTGATCCTCTAGCACACTAGGCATGTTCCCACCTCCCGCAGGGCCTTTGCACTTGCTCTTCCTTTTGACCAAGATGCCTTCTCCCTGATATCCTCCTGGCTTGTACATCATTCAAGACTCTGCCCAACTTCTACCTTCTTGGCGAGGCCTTTCCTGAACACTTCTGTTACATCACACCCTCATTCCCGCATACCCACAGTCTCTATTTCTTTTCACCATTTTATTTTTCTCCAGAATATTCTCCACCTTCTAAGAGATTATGCTATTAACTTATTTATTTTGTTTGTTTGTCTACTACCACCATCCAAATGTGAACTCCTCAACAAATGGAATTTTTCTCTGATTTGTTATTTGCTGTATCCTTAGCACCTAAAACAGGGCCAGGCCCACTCAGTGCTCAGTAAATATTTCTAGAATTAATGAGAAATAGGCCAGCACATTTTCTCATAAATTACTAACCATTTACCCTTATTAAATGTTCATCTTATTTTATAATTTTTTTTTTGTCACTGAAAGTAATGCTGCTTTAAATAGCTTATTCCATGTAGTTAATTCCATTTTTTCCCCCAATTATTTCTTTGGGTCATAGTTCCAGAGTGAACATTGTCAAATATCCTCCCAAAAGGATTTTTACCAATTTATGCTACCCACCATGAATAACTCAGACTCTGTTTCCATGCTGCCTTAACACCAGTGATTTTATCTTGTCTTTATTTTTGCAGTTTAGTAGGTGTAAGTGTACCTTGTGATTGTTTTGGTTTGCATTTCTTTAACTTTGAAAAATAATTGTTTCTGTGTTCTTTATTTTATCTTCTGATATAAGTTGCCTGATTGAGGCTCCTGGTTTTTATTTTTGCAGGAAGGATTTCTTGGGTTCCTATTTATTTATTCATACTCTTTTGGGGGCAACAGTATTAATCCTTAATTACATTTGTTATAAGTATGCTTCATTTCTACCATTCCCTTTGCCTCTGTTTGTGTTTCTGCTTAAACTCTGTGTTTTAATATTTACAGCT
Source organism: Rhinolophus ferrumequinum (assembly GCF_004115265.2). Lineage (NCBI taxonomy): Eukaryota > Metazoa > Chordata > Mammalia > Chiroptera > Rhinolophidae > Rhinolophus > Rhinolophus ferrumequinum. The sequence goes on from NC_046297.1 coordinate 39,922,835, forward strand.
GTGGACTACTGTGCCTCAGAAAACCACGGATGCGAACATGAGTGTATGAATGCTGACGGCTCCTACTTTTGCCGGTGTGCTAAAGGATTTGCTCTTAACCCAGACAAAAAAACATGCACAAGTAAGTTACGAACAACAACAGAATTTCTTTTTGGATGTTACTGCTATGGGCACTGTGGCCGTGGGAATTCGCCAAGCATAGAGAAGCACAGGAGTATGTACTAGGAGTCTAACACCTTCTGCCTCTATCCCTCCTTTGTCAGGCCTTTCTGAACTTGTCCTAAGACCATAGTCCGCTCTATCTCAATGTCAACCTTCAAAGCATTTGACGAAGGTGTCTTTTATCGGAGACCACATGTGGGAGTGTTCTTCCAGCATCTGCTGAGCGTGCTGACAGTCAGACCATCTTATTTCATGCTGGCTCAGCCTGGCTGTGCCCATCAGTATTAACAGGGCTTAAGAAATACTTTCTCTGAAGCTTTGTGGCTTGTGGGTTTAAACTCTGACTCCACACAAGTACAGAAAAATCGCTGAGCCAAAAGGAGTTGAATGTGGTTGCTCCGGGGTGGGGGAGGCAGCTTGCAGACAGCTGCTCATTTTTTTGTTTTAGCGATGGCGTTCTATTTGATTTTAACTATACACACACAACCCAGAATTCATGTGAGCCTCCAAGATCCGACCATAAAAATCTGTAAACTAAGGTGATCACTACTTTTTTTTTTTTTAAAGATTTTATTGGGGAAGGGGAACAGGACTTCATTGGGGAACAGTGTGTACTTCCAGGACTTCTCTCCAAGTCAAGTTGTTGTCCTTTCAGTCTTAGTTGTGGAGGGCGCCGTTCAGCTTCAAGTTGTCCTTTCAGTCTTAGTTGTGGAGGGCGCAGCTCAGCTCCAGGTCCAGTTGCTGATGCTAGTTGCAGGGGGCGCTGCCCACCTCTCTTGTGGGAGTCGAACTGGCAACCTTGTGGTTGAGAGGATGCGCTCCAACCAACTGAGCCATCCGAGAGGCAGCTCAGCTCAAGGTGCCATGTTCAATCCTAGTTGCAGGGGGTGGAGCCCACCATTCCCTGCTGGACTCGAGGAATTGAACTGGCAACCTTGTGTTTGAGAGCCCACTGGCCCATGTGGGAATCGAACCGGCAGCCTTCGGAGTTAGGTGCAGGGAGCTCCAACCGCCTGAGCCACCGGGCTGGCCCAGGCGATCACTACATTTGCAGAATTCCAAAGGGTTCTTCTAAATGTAAAGGTATGTCACAACATTTAAGGGATTGTGTATGGATTATTAAACTCCGATAGAGAGATTCATTTAAGAGAAGCTTGTTCTTCAAGTATTATGGCTCAGCATTTTTTAAAAATGAAATTTAATAGCAACTTAAAATAAGTCATCTCTAAAACATACATGGATGAGAAAATAGGATTTCTATTCATAAAAAGTTCATGTACCCACAATCTTTCTAAAATACATCTATTATGTAAAGCAGGCTATACCTGCACAGTTTTTTAAAAAGCATCCCTCAATACTCCTGAAACATAAACTTGCTTGTCCATCCCTAAATATAAACAGCTTACAAACACCAGAGCTGGAAGCAGGGGTAGAGTATGGAACTGCAAGGGATACATTAAGTCAAAACATATATTTCTGGAGCCCTAAAACATATGCCAATAGTAATGAGTAAAGCAAGGTCCTTCCTGGAGGAAAAGAGATCTTGGCTGAGTCTTGAAGGCAGAGCCGTCAGTCACCAGGCAAAGAATGGTGAGCTGGGGGTAGCCGGGAGGAGGAAAGATGTGCAAAGATATGAGCCAGATGGGCTCATATCCACTCCTGGCTCAGGTCTGGCATACAATTGTTTATTGAGAGAATAAGTGAATGGATGAATAGACTGCTCTGTTCCTGATCTCCCTTCTCTTCTGACTATTCTGAACTATAAACCAGCAGCCTGCACTGTGGTAATGGCTGGAGAATTGTGGTTGCTGGACTGCTGAGTCAGTTCCCTTCATCAAAGGACAGGCCATGTGCTGCCAAGGGGCAGTCTTGGCTTCAGTTCAAATGCCAGTTCCTCTGTTTTTTCACTAGGTGATCTTAGACAAGTTATGTATGCCTCAGTTTCTTCAACTGTAACAGGGGATGGTAATATTGCCTACTTCATAGGATTGTCTTGAAGATTAAATGAGATAATTCATATAAACAGTTTAGCAAATTGCCTGGTACCCAGCACATTCTTTCAAGGGATGATACTGGCTTCAAAGACTTTAAGTTGGTATTTATTGAGCATATACCACATGCCTGAGTTAAGTTTAATAGTGCAAAAGAAAAAAACAATCAAGACTTGGTCCCAGGCTTCACTGGAAGCTGGTTGGTGGCACAAGCCACACAGAGCACTCAGTCACCCTGCAGAGTGTTATGTGACCAAAGGCTCATAGACAAGACCCAAGACAGCAGTTAAGGTAAGGAGGAGACCAGCTGGACTAGAACAGGTGGGGATGCTGCAGCTTCCCAGGGATGAGGCCTGGAGGAAAATATACACCCTAGCCAGTCTCCTTCCTGCCTCTACAGAATTGCGTGCCTGGTTGAGGTCACCTGATTTCCTCTTTCAGCCCCCGTTCCCAGAGCCTCACCATTACCCCCATACTGTGGCCCAGCATGTTTTCTATCCCAGAATCTCTTGGGACACGGTGAATTACAAGCCCTGGGATGGTGCAGGCAAGGAGACCCTGGAAGTAGGTACTGCAGTGCAGGGGGACTGGGAGAGGAGGTCTGGCTGGGAGTAAGGGGAGAGATTGGTCCAGCTGTGAGTTCTCACCAACTAGGCATGGAGCTCAGCATTTCAGCTGTCTTGGGCCCTGTCAGAGTCAAGACCCAGAAGTGAGCTGCCCCAATGCGTGGACTGAGAAGAGTGCTGGGCACTCAAAAGGGTCTGGGTGGGCATCAGGGAGATGTGTCCCCTAGAAGAAGGGCCTCCTTCCTACCATGTCTGGGGACACAGCAGGAAGCCAGACCTCATGAGAGGACTGGCAAAAGAAAGGAGACACTGGAGTACTTGGAAAGCTATGAGAGTAGGAAATAAGGTAAAGTCTAGTTGTAAGAACTGAGACACTTGGAAGCGCTCCAGACCTGTGGCAGGGACAAGAACAAGAACTGGTAAATAGGGACTAGTTAAAAGGACAGATACACTAGATGGAGGCAGAAGCTCCGAATCAAGGCAGGCATCCCGTTAGTAATCAACGAGGCATCACATCAGCTTCCAGCCAAGTAAGCATGGCTGCTGCTGTGATGTTTAGATAGAAAAAAAAATTATTATTGTTTGCTTCTTATAAACTTGCAAAAAATGAAATAAAATGAAAGATACTCAGTTCCTTAAATTTCAGTTTCTGTTTTAACCAAAAATATATTTGAATATTAATCCAATCAATAAGTGTGCAATTATTGTCTAAAAACAGTAGACTAGTCAGTGAAATATAACAAGCATGATTAATTTACGATTAAGCTAGCATGCATGTAATAGGACTTTATGCTCCTGAATAAATAATGTGATTTAAAATATGTAGTAGTGTTCAAAAAAGCACCACCTTTTATATCAGTTCCTTACCCACCCAAACCTATCTGAATATTTTCTAGGGGGGAGAAGGGTAGAACCATGCAGATACCAACAGTTTGCAAAATATTGGCAAGACTTTTTTTCAATTGTGGCAAAATAGACATAATATAAAATTTGCCATTGTAACCTCTTTAAGTGTACAATTCAGTGGCATCAAGTACATTCCTGTTGTGTAACCATCACCACCATCCGGCTCCAGAATTTTTCATCTCCCTAAACTGAGACTCTGTAATAATAAATATTAAACAATAATTCTTTATTCCACCTACCTCCCCCCAGGCCCCTGGCAACCACCATTCTACTTTCTGTTTGTATAAATTTGACTAATCTTGGTACCTCATAAAAGTGGAATCATATAATATGTGTCCTTTTGTGACTGGTTTATTTCACTTAGCATAATATCCTTCCCTTTTAAGGCTGAATAACATCCCATTGTATGCATATATGATATTTTGTTTATTCATTCATCTTTCTGTAGACATTTGGGTTGCTTCCACCTTTTGGCTATTGTAAATAATGCTGCTATGAACATGAGTATACAAGTATCTGTTTGAGTCCCTGCTTTCAGTTCTTTTGGGTAATTACTTAGAAGAGGAATTACTGGATCATATGGTGGCAAGACTTTTTGAGGTCTAATTTGAAACCATTACTCCTGAGCCAGGCAGGAGAACGTTCTTAGATGGTTGTTTAGGGTCTTTTCATGGGAAAGATAGAGAACTTTGGTACACTAGACAGACAGGGATTCGTGTCTTTGGTATCAAGGACACTGTGGGTCTCATGTCTAATGCTTAATCATCTTATACCTGTAATGATGAGTAAAGGCAGTTGTGGAATCTACAAAAAAGCTACTAGAACTATTAAGCGAGTTTAGCAAGGTTGTAGGATACAAGGTCAATATACAAAAATCAACTATTTTTATAAACTTTCAATGGAAAATCAAAATTAAAATTAAAACATGCCATTTACAATAGCATCAAAACTATGTAATACCTAGTGATAAATTTGACAAAAGATGTGAAAGACCTGCACACTGAAGTTAATCTATAGATCAAAGCAACATCTATCACTCCCTAGCATGCTTTTCTATAGAAATTGACAAGCTGATTCTAAAACATATGTGGAAATGCAAAGGCCTAAAATAGTCAAGTAAATTTTGAAAAACATAAACAAAGTTGGAAGACTTAAACTACCTGATTTTTAAGACTAATGATAAAGCAACAGTAATCAAGACAGTGTGGTATTAGTGTAAAGATGGACACATAGATCAATAGAAGAGACTAAAGTCCAGAAATAGACTCATATGTATATATATAATGAAATGATTTTCAACAAAGGTGCCAAGACAGTTTAAAGGAGAAAGGATAATGTCTTCAACAAACGGTGCTGCAACAATTGGACTGTCATATACATACATACATACGTACGTACATGGAATTTGACCCTTTCCTCACACCACATACAAAAATTAACTTGAAATGGACTTAAAACTTTAAGAGTGAAAACTATAAAAATTCTAGAAGAAAACATAGGAGAAGATCTTAGTGACCCTGGGTTTGGCAAAGATATCTTAAATAAGACCCAAAAAACACAAACTATAAAAGTACAAAAAGGAATGAATTAAACTTCATCAAAATTAAAACTTTTGTTCTTCAAAAGACACTATAGTAAAATGAAAAAACAAGTCACAGACTGGGAAAAATATTTGCAAATGTATATCCAACAAAGGATTTATATTTAGAATATATAAAGACTCTTAAAATATAATAAAGAGACAACACAATAAAAATGGCAAAAGATTTGAACAGATACTTCACTAAAGAAGATACAGAGGTGGTAAATAAGCATATGAAAATATATTCAACAGCATTAGTCATTAGGAAAATGCAAAATAAACCACAATGAGTTAACCACTATATACCACCAGAATGGTTAAAATTACCAAGTGTTGGTGAGGATGTGGAGCAACTGAACTCTAATTTACTGGCTGTGGGAATGTTTAAGAATTTAAGCATATATCTACCTTATGACCAGCCATTCTACTCCTAGATGTTTACTCAAGAAAAATGAAAGCATATGTCCACACAAAGACTTGTACATGAAAGTTCCTAGATGCTTCATTTGTGATAGCCCAAAACTGGAAACAGCTGAAATCCCACCAGCAAGTGAATGGATAAACAAATTGTGGTCTGTCCATATAATGAAATACCACTCCACAATAAAAAGGAACAAACTATTGACATACACGTAAACATGGATGAACCTCAAAATAATTATGATGAATGAAAGAGCCAGACTAAAAAGAATACATTCTGTATGGTTCCAATTTTATAAAATTACAAACTAACTTATCTTGACAGAAGATTAATGATTGTTGGGGGCCAGAAGGAGTGGGGAAGAATGAATTAGAAAAGGACACAAGGAAACTTTTGAGAGTAATGGCTAAGTTCATTATGTTGATTGTGGTGGTTTCATGGGCACATACATATGTCAAAACTCATCAAATTGTTCATCTTAAATATGTGCATTTTTTTTGTCAATTGTACCTCAATAAATCTAAACACAAGTGGGGGATACTGAATTATTTAAAAATGTAATGTCATAAAACACAAAGAAAGGCTGTGGAAATGTTGTAGACTATGCTTTTGAATAGAACACTCTGTGATGATGAAATGTTGTGCATCTCACCATATAATAGAATAGTCAGAAGCTACTATGACTACTGAGCACTTGAGATGTAGCCAGCACAACTGAGGAACTGAATTTTTAATTTTATGTAATTTTAATCCATTTTAATTTAAATGGCCACATTAGACAGCATAGTTCTAGATGAAAGGAGCATAAGTATATATGAAAAGTAAATATGATCTCTGACACCCTGTACTGGAGGACGAAAAATGCTATGAAGAACATCATTAGGTTAACTGACAAGACTAGAATATGGTAGATTAAATAAAACAATTGTATCAGGGTAAATTTATGAAGTTTATAACTACACTGTGGTTATTTAAGAGAATGTCCTTCTTAAGAAGCACACACTTTATGGAAGGAAAAAGGAGCATGATGGATGTAACTTAACTTCAAATAGGTCAGAGAGAGGAGAAAATGATAAAGCAAATGGGTGAAATGGGTAGAGAGTATATAGGTGTCACCTGTATCTACACACCTGTACTATTAATATTATGTTTCCAACTTTTTGAAAGTTTGAAATAGTTTCCAAATAAAAAGTTTATTTTAATACTTTATGTCTCATTATGATATTGTAGTTACATTTTTAAAAAGATTTCCAGTCTTTTAAGGATAGATTATAAAATATTTATGGACAAAATTATAACTGGGTTTGCTTCAAAGTAATTTAGAATCTTTAAAAAAAATTGTTGCGGAACAGTGTGTTTTTCCAGGATCCATTAGCTCCATGTCAAGTTGTTGCTTTCAATCAATCTAGTTGTGAGGGGCACAGCTCAGCTCCAAGTCAAGTTTTCAATCTAGTTGTGGAGGGTGCAGCTCACTGGCCCATGTGGGAATCGAACCGGCAACCTTGGTGTTATGAGCATTGCACTCTAACCACTGAGGCAACCGGCCGCCTTGTAGTATAGAATCTTAATGTGGAGGATGGGAGTATAGATGAAACCAGGTCAGCCATAGATTGATTCTCTTGAAGCTGAGTGATATATACACGGATTTATTATTCAATTCTGTCCATTTTTGTATGTTTAAAATTTCAATGACTTTAAATTAGGAAGAATTGACATTTTCTCAATGTTTTTCCTTTCAAGAGCATTCTGTACCATTCTCTTATTTTGTTTGCTTTTGTAGAGGCTTGGAAAACTCATTTATACCACATTCTTCATTATGAAAATGATATATGTAGTTCACATGTCCCTTAAAACAATGAAAATCCTCATTAAATCAAAAAGACTTGTTTTAGACTCTGTCAGTGGCCACTTCAAGAAATTTCAAACAATGCGGCCAAATTCCACTATAGCAAAATACTTTGTTCAGATCTGTCAATAGAACAGTTCCTTTCCACATCTATAAAAGTACTTCTACAAGTAAAATCCCATTATAAAAAAATCCATGTCAACTTTTTTTCTGAATATTTTGATTTAAATTAATGTGCATCTGGAGATCACACACATTCTCTGATTGTGAAACCTTGAGATGAACGATCCTGTTTATATGCAGCTGTTAAGGAGGGAGGTGGTTTGCACTCAGAATATCTGCGCCTTTCACTCCTGGAATGTGGATGGAGCCTTCTTTTCCCTAGTATATGATTTTGTATACTATTGATTGGCTCCATGTTTGAGGAGTTTAAGTGCTTTGGAGTTGGACTTTGGGAAGATGTCATTGTATTAACTGCATAAATTCCATGAAACAATGAAACATTCACCAAACTCTCTTTTCCCAGTCTGTAATATAACAAAACAACACCCAATCACACTCTTTCATTTTAGGCTCTTACATGAACCCAAACAAGGAGAGCATCTTCATAAATTTGTTTGTTGTATAAACGTTTTGTAACATGTCAAGAAAGTTCTCTTCCTGGGCGGCCATATCCCTAAAATGGAAATAGCTTCATTGAGCGATCCCTTCATGGCATGAGTGTTTGAGGTCACGGGAATTTATCTGTTTAGGAAAAGTTAAGACTGAAAATCCCTTGGTTGCCCTATGGTAGATTTATTGTTTTGTTCGTCATTTATATGATATTTCCTTCTTTCCAGAAATAGACTACTGTGCCTCACCTGATCATGGATGTCAGCATGAATGTATTAACACAGATGCCTCCTATGCCTGCCGCTGCCTAAAAGGCTTTACCCTGAATCCGGATAAGAAAACCTGCAGAAGTAAGTGGGCCTGGGTGTTGGAGAAGGGCTTGCTCCACTAAATGCCTGGCTGGTTTTCCTTTTCTTCACAAATCTCAAGCAAGGTATACTTGTACACAACATTTATGTTTACTAATATTATTCTGCCCTTTACCTTTGTCTCACCTGATACTGTGATGGAGATGATTTTTAGAGGTTGAATGGACTGGGTCTGCCCTTTGGATTCATTTAGCAACGTCGAGGCCCAAGCTGAAGCTCCCACGTATCTGAAATGGGGGTGCATGCTCCCTCCTCCTTGCCCCCACAAGGTGTATTTGGAATTTAAGAAAGTCTGGGCCCAGAGATGGGAAGTAAAAGGAGCTGGTTTCCTCCAGTCCTGCAAGATAAAACACATGATAGCTGCTACCAGGGGAAAATTGTAGTTCTATCTTCTTTGATATGAAGGGAAAAAAAGAATAAGCCTCTGGGGCAGCTTCACACCATTCAAGGGGTACATGGTGTCAACAGGGTGATATTAAGGATGTGACTCAAATGCTTGTCATCTGGCATATCAAGGGACCTATCTGGGGATCTACAGCATGGACCCCAAATGAGATTTCTTTAAACCAGACTGTCCCTGAGAGTGGAAAAGTACACAAGGACAGATTCTTATATTTTTCTCATTCTTGAATCCTCAGCACCTCAAAGTTTTGGCACATGTAGGTACGACAGAGTATTGAATGAATGAATGAGTAAATGCATCTGTCAGATTTGTCATTCTGGATGAATTTCAACTATTATCTGAATTATTCAATCTTGTTGAAAAGATGGCCTCTTTAAAGCATGCAAGTTGTGAATTTTTTCACAAAGGATTCCCGTAGTCAGTCCATACTTGGGCACACTGAGTTGTGTGCGTTCTCCTGATCGTGTGGTGGTGCACAGAGCTCTCAGGACCTCCCATTTAGGCATGTATAGTCTCATGTGCTCTGTCGCCCACCTCTTCCTGGTGATACGTACAACAGTCCTGCATTACAGGACTGAGTTTTCAAAGCTTTGACCGTGTATCTGTTTTGAAAAGGACTGTGGGCTGTATAACTAAATGCCGATGGGCCACATTCTGCTTACAGCACATATTGACTTCCATGCTCACTCTAATAAGTGTTAGAACTTGTACACTAGCAGATGGTGGCAGAACCCATATTTTGAAACTGAGCCTCTCTTATAAAAGATAATTCCGACTGCCTTGCCTGGTTACAAACCCTGGAAACATTCAAGCATTAAGTGGGAATTTTAACTGAGAACATTCAGAATGTGAAAACAATTAGATGGAATATTTTCCATTAGACCACACATGCAAACAATATGTTGGAAGGCCAACTCTTCTGACTTGGCCATTCCTCTCTGTGCTATTCACACCTTTTAGAGATGAGGGTGTCTATGGCTAACTATACCCAGAGAAAATCACTCACAGGTGGGCTCGTATTTGTGGACCAAAACTATTATGTGGGAGATAATTAGATCTGGTTCAAATCAGACAGTCATTGTGGATGCAAGCTTCATTGTGTGTTCCTAAAGGAAGGAAGAGGAAACAAGTTAGGCATGTGGCCATCAGCAGAGAGAATCTGCTTGAAGCTCTGCATCTTGTACCAATCATCTAAGATTCCCTCTACCTCCCTCACTCCCTCCACATCCTGCCTGGACAGGCACTAGGAATTAGAGAAGGGTCCAAGGCAGTGCACACATCACTATCAAAGGAGGCCAAGAACAGAAGGGGGAGTGGAAAGGAAGTGACCATTTGGTAGTAGTTTCACCACCACAAATTGGCCCACAGATGGGCTGGTTTGCAGGCCCAGTCCAGAGTCACTAATACTCATTCATATATATTCAGCAATTATACCTATACCTACACTTCTTCTTTAGCCAGGTGCCCTACTTTTTCATCCAAGAAAAATGGAATTTGTTTCTAAAACCCAATGTCCTCATCAGCCCTTCTCCCAACATCCTGCTTCATTGTTACATTTTCCATTGTCTTTGTTGCAGACCCAGCCCTTCCCCTGAGGTCAGCCTCTTAGAGCTCTCCCTGACTTACTGTTTGCATTCAGTTGATTATGCAGACAGCTGTTAACAGAAGGGAGTGCTCCCTGCCTCTCTGGAGCATTACATGGAAGAGGGAAGCAAAGAAATTGGGTTTAAAACCTGGAATTTGTTATTAGGAGTCTGAGGATTTCAAGAGCATAATGAATCTCAAGCTCAGGGTGTAGCCATTTACATTTAACAGGTGGTTAATGAATGTGGACTATTTTCAGATCTAATAAGAAACCTATTTTTCAAAGGAATTTGATGTCATCCAATTAAACTGGAAAAAAAAAAGAGTTCAAGCAGAATCCTGAAGAAAAGATTCTCGCCAGGATTTGTTCTTCTTCCTCATCCGGGCACAATTTCTTTTTCTGAAAAGTGCTGTTATTGATTTAAGTCATAAATTATTAAAGTGGTGGTGCAAAGCGCAGACACCAGGACTGGCCTGGCTGTGTAGGGTGGCGCCGGGGTGGAATCGGATGTGAGTGTGACCTGTGTGCTGGGCGCCAGGATTGCTTGTGCTGGCATCATGGCTGGTGCTCCCTGTAGCTGAAGGTATCACATTCTAAAGACCTGGGGTGGGGTCCAGAGGTGGGACTGAGCTGGGAGACGTGAGGGCTGGTCTTGGCAGTATCACTCTTACTGACCGTGTGACCTTGGACAGACTGCTTTACTCTGCAGCACCCAAATTTCTGAAACCGAAGGAACACGACTTCCTGCTTTAACATTGTGTAGCCTGTCCAATTTTTCTGAAATTATCTGTGTGGGGGGGCAGAGTCCCAGAGAGCAGTTTCCAGGCTCTTGGCCTCACGTGGAAAGGTGCTGGCTCGGGTAGTAGATGGCCATAAGCTGTGACTGGTTGGCCATCAGCTGTAACCAGGTAGCCAATTCGCCACTGGTATAATTGCCATGACTGCGTTGGTTGGTTGGCTGGTTGGCAGGCAGAAAAGTGGCGGTGGATTGCGGATCATGTGGATCCTACTTCGTGTGTCTCTCCCGGCCACCAGAGAGACTGGGGTACAGGAAGACCCTTGTTGGGGTACTGGCGGATGTTTCCTTTTGTGTCTCGACCAGCCGCCAGCAAGAATATAGTGGTGTGACTCCCCTACCTATGGCTCTGTTGGTGTTCCTTTTTGGCCTCACCATGTCCTGCGTTCTTATGTGGGGAGTGGGACCAAAGACCCCGCATATGCCCCGCATGACAGTGTGTCACTCAGTTGGCACTGTAATGTATTCTATGGGGTCATTGATCTCTCATGTTTTTATGCCTTACTTCTGAGCAAGGTCTTCAACTCATAAGCATTGTTTTAGTTTGTTATCTGACAGTTCTGCCACCTGACCTCGCAGGGCTTTACTGGACACTCTGGGCTTTACCGGATAAAGCTACCCAAGCCTGGCCCACATGTAGCACTTCACAGTTAGTGAGGAGACTGACAATATTCTGCTTCTCCTCGTGTAGGAGGGATGAGTTATGGAGAGAATGCCAAGGGTTCAGTAACACTCGTAGTGACATCTCTTCTCTTAGGCCAGCCCCTGCATGTCATGGGAGTTCTCTCCATGTGCTCAGTCTGCAGCTTCTTTTCATGCTCTGTGACGTGGAAAATTCCATCCACCAGGCACCTGGGAGGGCAGATCATGGGCCCTTTAAAGGATGGGTCTGGTATTCCTCGGATGTGAGTTCCATTCACAGCTTCATTTAAACTAGCTGTGGGACCTTAAGTAAGTTGTTAACCTTTCTAAACCTGTTTCCTCATCTTTAAAATATGGACAATAATAGCACATACTTTTAGAGTCAAATGAAATTCTTAAGCACGTAGCAGGTGCTTATAAAATGGTAGCAACTATAATTATCATCAGTAACTTTATTATTGGGCTGCTTCTAATGATGCAGTCATTAGACAAAACTGACATAGTCCCTGTTTATGGAGCTCACAGTCTGTGAAAGAAGCAGATATTTAGGCAACACATACACACATAGACACACACACACACACACACACACACATACACACGCTATGAGACCATTGTGATGAATACTATGAAAGAGAGAGGCTCCATGAAAAGAACTGACTTCATCACAGTAGTCTCACCAAGTGTGTCACTGAAGAAATGATGTTTCGCTGACTGTGAAGGAAGGTAGAGGTTAAAGAGGGCAGTAAGGAGCCACTGAAGCAGAGGGTGATATATGTTCTGTATTTAAGTGATTTGTGTGTGTAAGTCTCCTCAAATCCTTTTTGGGCAGAGATATGATAAAAACAAAATGTGTACTTTCTCAGTTTATTACTTTATGGCTTCAGATCATTTCCCCTGTATCGCTTAGGGTGCTTTTTGGTCACGCAAAACAGAAAATTCAACTAATGGTATCTTGAGCCATTTAAGGACATTTACTTTTTACCTAACAGATCCAGAAGTGGTTGATCCCAGGGTTGGCTCAGTGACTCAGTGATGTTATCAAGAACCCAGACTCCTTCTGTCCCTTTGCTCTGCTAAAGCATGTTGACTTTTCATCCTTACACTTGTCACCTCGTGGCTATGAGACAGCAGTTATAGCTCCAGGTATCATAACCTCACACTACTAGATTCAAAGACAGAAATGAAAGAGTAGAAAAAGGCATTTATCTTCATACATCTCTGTCTTTTCAAGAAGGAAAATCTTTTCTAAGGGCCCCATGGTTGCCAGGCTGGCTTAGACCAGCCATGATTCATGCCTTAACAGTCAGGATTCTAGTTCCAAGAGGACAGGGTAATGGTTGTTGGCAAAACAGCCAACAGTATCTGCCACATTTCCAGAAAAAGGAATAACGCAGTTAAAGCAATCCAGTCACTGAGGTCGGTGTAATCTTTTCCCCCAACATCAGTCTCATAAAGGCCCTCCACAAGCTCATCTGATTTCCGTTTACAGTTCTCCATCTCTCCCATAACCTGCTCTGGGTGGGGTCTTGTGGTTTTAGCATTTTCTGCCAGGAAATGCAACTGCTAGTTGGCTGCCAAACAACTAAAATGCTAAACAACTTGGATGGGGGTGAATATTACCATAAGACAAAAGTGCAACAACCTGGGGCAGAATCAGAGATGTGTCTTCTCCAGGTGCTTGACATGGATGCTGTCATGGTCTCACTCAGAGTGAGGGTAAGCATTTGATGCTTCTTAATGTTACTGCCATTTCCTACCTTTTCTAAGTAGCTGGATATCTTGCAAGATCAGATTCTGCTTTTGCTGTCCGATGTCACTGTCAGCTGCCACTGCAGACGGCAGCTCCCTACATGCTTTGGGCCATAGTGATCAGGTTAACTGGAAGAAGAAATGATAGGATTTTTCTCAGCTTTTCCATCATTCATGGAAGGGGCGGGGCTGGGGACTGTGGCCCTCAACCCATTTCTCAGCTCTTTGGCCATCCAATGGGAAAAAAACCCATTCTGAAGAATCCAGAGGTACACGTCAGTTACCAGGTTCTCTCTCCTTTTTTTTACCCCCCTTCTCCTGTCTCCCCCCCACACACTCCAGTTCAAGCCACTGTTTCTCAGTCTAGTTGTGTAGGACACAGCTCCCTGGCCCATGCTGGTATTATGAGCCTTGTGCTCCCCCCGGCTGAGGCAGTTGGTCACTGGTCATAGGTCAGCTGCTTGCAGCTCTTGCCAGCTGCCGGCCACTCACACCGGCCACTCATGGCGACACACAGCAGCCCATGGCAGCACACAGCAGCCGGCAACAGCTCACATCAACCTTCAGCTGCTCACGGCAGGGCAGCCAGCTCCAGAGAGCCATTGTTCACAATTTTAGCTGTAGAGAGCGTAGCTCACTGGCCCATGTGGGAATCGAACCAGCGACCTCCGCATTAGGAGCACAGTGCTCCAACCACCTGAATCACCGGGCTAGCCCCAGGTTCTCTCAAATGAGCTGGAGAAAAGGAGCTGTTTTTTCTATTTCCTACAGATGACCTTATTTACTGAATATTTACCATGAGGGACTGACCTCACAGCCTTGGGATAAGCCCAGAGCCTGAAGTAGGGTCTTCCCTTTCTCCCCTCAGGAATCAACTACTGTGCGCTGAACAAGCCGGGCTGTGAGCACGAATGCGCCAACACAGAGGAGGGCTACTACTGCCGCTGTCGCCAGGGCTACACCCTGGACCCCAACGGCAAGACCTGCAGCCGTGAGTGTGACCAGGGGCTGGGATGCTGACTGGAGGGAAGAAGCCACACCACGTCCCCAGGCTCACCAGCTGCCAGCCACTTCTGAAGCTCCTGGGTTTCCTGTGGGCCTGACGGTCCGACAGACTTAACATTCCTTGCCTCAGCTTCATCATCCACAAAATGGAACTATTAGTGCTACCTTCCTCGTAGATTGAGTTGTGATGATTAAAAGAATCAATATGTATAAAACACTGAAAAAAGTACTACTAAACATGTAGTAAGCACACAATAGTTAGTGTTATTATTTGCTGTTGAGAGCACTGATTAAGTCAGACTGGCCTTAATCCAAGTCCAAGCTCTACCGTACACTAGATGTGTGACCCAGTGTAGTTATTTAACTTCACCCAGCTTTGATTTTCCCATCTGTTTGACAAAGTAAAGGTAATAATAGGACTGATCTCCTAGACTCGTTAAGAGGGATAATCAGAACCATTTCAATGTCATAGCACTGTGCCTGGCACAAGGAAAACATACAGTTGCAGGTAACAGTTCATTAAAATCAAGAAGCCTGGGAGAGTGACCAGTGCTGGCCCCAGGTTGGGACAAGAGGCTGAAAGGGACAGCTTGGAAAGAACTTAGGCTACCACAGAGCTGATCTGAGAGCAGAGCTGAGAAACATGGGACTTTTTGTGAAGACTTTTCTTAATTTTCTTGTGTAAGAAGCACAACAAAGTTCTATTTGGTGATGTAAACACATGGAAACTTGCCGGCTTTGCCAGCTGGACTGTTCCATCGTTTTTTATGAGGCACAGTCTGCACTGGTCCAGGCCAGCAGGGGTGGGGGCACCTGAGCACTGTGGTAAATGCCTGTGACCCTGGTATGCTGGGAGGGGCTTGGTGACATAGTTGGCATAGAAGGAGCCCTGTGTGTGGCTTTTCACCCAGCAAGCCGCACATCTGCTCCAGCTTTGGGGACAGAGATATACTGTGAATGAAAACAGTGCAGCTGTTCAGCATTTGGACCTAAAACTGCCAGGAGGGGAAGTTTCACAGATGAAGTATTAGGTACAGAGCAGTCCTTGGGAAAACTTGTGCCCCTTCAGTCTTTACAGAAAACAAAGTGCTTTGATTAGGCTTTCTAAGGACTGATCTCAGAGGTCAAAGAACTTTTGAACCAGAAAGTTGGCACTGCTATGCATTTGCCTCTGGGTGTCTCTGAGTCCTTATGAGAAGTGAATGGGGAGCAGTAGGTCTTTCACTCGACAAGTAGATACCCTGGTGAAGATAGATCTGGGTACATTCTACTTTCTTCCAGGAGTGTGGGGTCGGCTAGCTGACTCCGCTGGCAGGTATTCTGGGCCAGGCTGGGCACGAAATGGCAGAGCCCACAAGATCCCCAGGGGCCATGGCCTGCCTCCCCCTCCCAGCATGCCTTGGGGGACATAGAAGAGCTCAGAAGAGGGGCCAGAAGAGATTGGGCCATTCTTTCTCTCTGGGATATAATAAGAAGGACAACCTAGTCAGCTTCAAAAGTATAAACCAGGCCATCTCTTCCTAGGAGTCCCCAGAGAAAGCCATGGTATCCTATCCCCCTTGAGGACCCCAGGCCATAGTGACAGCATAGTGACCCTTATGGGGTGCTCACTCTGTGCAGGCACAGCTGTATTTTCTGGGCACTCACTTTCTCTTCACAAACAGCCCTATGAAGCACCTACATTCTTACCTCTATTTAATGATGGGGAAGCAGTGGCACCAAAAAAGATTAAGTAACTTCTAGAGTCACATGACTGGTAAATGGTGGAACCAGAATGTAAATACAGACCCTCTGGCTCCTGAGATCCTGCAAATGTTTGCAGTAGGCGCATCCACCAGTGGAATGTTCCAGAAGGCATCAGTCCCAGGCCCTGTGGGAGTCAAAGAAGCCCATTTGATGGCCCTGCAAAAGGCTTCCAATGTCTCTCCAGTCTCTGGGTTTGTGTTTTCTCCATCAGGGAAATCTGGGAGGCAGCCTACAGGGCTGTCTGTGGGAGCCATTCACCACAGCTGTGTGTTCACTGCCCCTCAGTGCTCTCTGCCCAGCGGGGCCAGCTATGCAGCCCTGGGGTGCCAGGATCATCCACACATGTAGGCCGAGGCTTTGGTTTTCTGAATCTGGGTGTCCTGGTTATGAGGAAAAAACCTTTTCCTTTTTCATTTTCAGATAGAAACGAAACCATACAATTAAATCTTACTCGGCACTTCCTAATAATAATCCACATTCATTAGGGAGTGAACTGTGCCAGCTATTGCTCTTAGGGCTTTACATATACTGTGTTTCCCCAAAATAAGACCTAGCTGGACCATCAGCTCTAATGCGTCTTTTGGAACAAAAATTAATATAAGACCCGGTTTTATTTTACTATAAGACCCAGTCTTATATAATATAATATAACGTAAGACCGGGTCTTATATAATATAACATAAGACTAGGTCTTATATTAATTTTTGCTCCAAAAAACACATTAGAGCTGATGGTCCAGCTAGGTCTTATTTTCAGGAAAACATGGTATCAACTTCTCTACTTCTCAGCAAATTCCTCTAAGAAAGCAACATCATCCCCGTTTCTCAAGTCTGAAAATGATGGCAGAGAGGCCAAGTAACTACCCAGTGTACCCCATTGCTAGGATGTGGTTGAGATGGGATTTGAGCCCAAGTAGTTTGATACTGGAACTCATTCGTAATCACTACTCTGTCAGCTATGTGGCTTTGGACAAGCAGCTTTACCTTCCTGAGCCACGCTTTCCCTGCTGTGAGATGGGGCTTGCACCTGCTCTCAGCATTGCCTTGAAGATTGCACATTGTGGTGCCAAGACCCTAGCACAGAAGGCTGCTGTCATTAACACCAACACAGGAGTTGTATGTGCTTTACTTTGCAAAGAAATGGGCAGACAACACAACGGCTAATTTCCCAGAGAGGCCAGTTGCACAGGGTAGAATAAAGTGATATGGCTCATCAGCGGCTCCCTCTGAGGAGGTTTGGTGTTTTAATGCCCCATGCTGGTGGGGCGCTGCCCCCTCCTGTTACTTCATGTTTTCATGTGTGACACCCACAGGGGTGGATCACTGCGCAAAGCAGGACCATGGCTGTGAGCAGCTGTGTCTGAACACCGAGGAGTCCTTCGTCTGCCAGTGCTCAGAAGGTTTCGTCATCAACGAGGACCTCAAGACCTGCTCCCGTGAGTCCCCCTCCACACTTCTCTGATAGAGGAGAGGTTTGCAACTGGGTGGAAAATGTGAGGACTGCAGAGGATGGCAGGTCAAGGTCCCTACTTTCCTTTGCCCCTTTCTCTACGGAGACAATGGGGATGTCCTCTGGGGACTGCATGCGGAGGGGGGGCGGGGTGAAGTGGGGTAGGAAAGCATGATGGTAGCTTGATTCCCATCGTCAGAAGCCCAAAGGCCTCGCTGACAATCTCGCCTGACCGTTGGGTTTTGCAGGGGCTGATTATTGCTTGCTGAGCGACCATGGTTGCGAATACACCTGCGTCAACATGGACAGATCCTTCACCTGTCAGTGTCCGGAGGGACACGTGCTCCGCAATGATGGGAAGACCTGTGCCAGTGAGTGTTCTGAGGTCTGGCGACAAGCGGGATTTCGCACGGGCAATCCGTGGTGGGGTGCATTGCCAGACAGGTAGTGTCCGTTCGTCTGTTCCCGGGGTTTTGCTGGCCGGAGTAATCGTGCGGAAAGGCCTCTCTCTCAATGGCATGAGCCCTTGTGTCACTCACCCGCCCCCTGCCTTCCTTTTCCAGCTCCCTGAGATGGCTGTTCCTATTTTCCGTCTGCCTTACAGTCATTTTGAAGCTGGACAGAGCCCTATTTCTTAGTTCTCATTCCTCTACCCCCTCAATCTGGCTGCAAATGGCAGCTAGCCGGGGTCCACAAGAAAAATACCGTCTCGGTTCCTGCAGCCCCGTGGAACCCCCATCCTGCAGTAAAGAAACTGCAGCTCAGATTAAGAACCTAAGGTTACCAGCTATTACATGGTGGCTTCAAACTCTGGTCTGTATGACTCCAGAGTCAGTTATGGGAAAAGGGGAGGCCCCTGGGAAACCTTCCCACCCCCTATCCTGATAATCTGGCAGCAGATGGTGAGGTTGGCAGTGATGTGTCCTGGGTACATTCTTCCTTGCAGCTGGTCCCAACTTTGGTCTCCATTAAGTTGAAAAGGAAGGAAGGAACAAAGGAACGAAGGAAGGGAAGGAAAAACAAGAAAAAGACCCCAGACTTTTCTCTCTCCTTCATTCAAGAATGTGGGTCTCTGCCGTGCAATCTCGTTTCCAAGTGGACAAAGATAAAAACTTAAAAAATAGTCATTTTGAGAAAAGGGATCAGAAATGGAGGAAAAGGACAATTTACCCTGCCCATCCTGCTGGTCTTTCTGATCATAGGGTCAGGTTTCCTGATCACAGTTGTGGCCACAACCTAATTTGTCCACCTTTTTATATGGTCTATTTACATGGGCAGGTGAGCCCACTGTGGAGCTGGGTATGCCTCTCTAAGTGTGCAGCCTGAGAGAAATGTTTCCCTAGTTTGAGACAGATTTTTGAGTCTTTGCAAATGGGTTATCCATTTTGTAGTTGGCTTGTGGCTGCCTGCCCAGCTGCCTCCTGGACTGCTCCAGCCAGCATGGGGAAGCTGTGGCACTGGGGTGCAGAAGGAGGGTGGGTGTGTCAAACTGCATCAACATCTGACAGCATGCCAAAGCCATATGCACAGTTTTTTATTGTTTTGTTTTAATTCTCCACCATCTTCGATTATTCATGCCTTTCCTTTATCCTCCCCCTTACTACGATCACCAAGGTCTGACTATAAGATGGTTGCAGGCCTTCTAAGAAATTCTCACAGCCCTTCTAAACAAATGCTGCCCCTTTTCCTCACAATCACTTGCCCCCTCTCCCTCCCTACCCATCACCCAGGTCCACATCTGGGTTATGCCACTGACACTTTTAAATGTTGCCCATTTTCTCATTTAAAGTATGTTTGTAACTAGTGGTACAGTGACATCATCCATATGAGTAAATGTTCAACAATGCAATTAGCAGTGAATTTTCATATGTGTATGTTTATATGTGGTTTTGACTATATGAAAATGTGTGAGATGATCCAATGGGTTAGAATTATCCTCGGGGAATGGTGGTACCTAAGAGATGAATTTTCCCCACCAGCTGATACCTATGTGTTGAGCTATTCCTCTAATTGAAGACTTTCTGTCTGCCCCAGGATGATTCAGTCTTGGCTGCCCTGTAATAATGGGCTGTGTTTTCAGTGTGTCCATAGTTAACTGGGGGGTTGGGATGTATGTTCCCCAGCTCTATTCCAGATGATGTAGCGCCTGATGACAGGACTGCACCTTTTTGGAAAAGGGCTGTGGATGGGGGAGCCCACGGAGGGTCAGCCAGGCCTGGCTCAATGGATAAGGAAGGGTGTCTTTGGCCCTTTATAAAGGCAGCCTCCACGTAGAGCCTTGCTAGCAGGTGGCCTGAAGAATCCTTCACTCAACTTCCGGAAGAGTCTCTGAAGCATGGAGAGCTGGCCAGGTTCCTAGGGCCCTGGAACTAGTGAGCACTGTTATCTTCATAGCCCTGCAGGCTCCTTGGACTCTGGCCTCTGGAGTGAGGCCTGTCTTCCCTTTTCTCCTGCCCTCTGGCCCCAACCTTTGATTCTTCCCAGGAATCGTCCTTGTCTTAGGGGGTTGATGCACAGATTGGGGTGAGGGAATGGGGTAGTCTTTCTACAAGCTGCATCTAAGAGGCCTCTTCCCTGTCTAGCCCCTGCAAATTTCCCAGAGATATACCTTTCACAAGGGCATCCCAGCATCAGGAAAGACTCCACAGGCTAGATGTGCATGGAGCACACAGCCCACTGGCCTGCCAGCTCCTGGAAGTTGGAGACTGGGTCTTATTTAGAATCTGAGTTCCCAGACTGGCCCATGGGAGGTGCACAAAAAAATTCAATGAGTGAGAGAATGGTCAGAGACCACATGTCTTTTTATCCTGTGGTACTTGGCACAGGGTCCACTCCCTGCTCAGTAACTGTCAGTGGCTATGCACTGTCTCCCAAAATAAATTTCCAGTTACACTCCTCGATTTGGCAATGTCAGAAAACCCTTTCCTCCATCTTGTGAATTCCACCCTAAGTCTTCCCTCATCCCTGTGGTTCTTCAGGAGGGTGAGGACCCTGTTCTCTGAGCAGATGCTACACCCCCAGACCATCCTGTCCCCCCTTAGGACAGCTCCCCTATCCCACCCCTGCTGGTGGAAACCCAGCCTGTAGCTGACGTCACCCCCTCATGAGGAACTTCCTGCCACCCCCGACCCTCTGCAGAGCCCGTCTCCTCCACCCCCTGCAGGATCTGTCTGGACGGCTCTGCCACAGGCTCTCGGGCCCAGACCTCACCCTTGGCTCTCTGTGCACAATCTAAGAAACAATGTGGCAGAGTAGAAAGAATACTGAGCTAGGAACCCCAAGACCAGCTTTAAAGCTTGTTGCTTCTACCCTGGCCCAGGGAATTGACCTGTGGATGTGACTGGTCAGCTGTAAATGGGGAGTGCTCATTTCTGCCTCTGTCAGAGTCGCCATGTAGAACAGAGAGTGACCTTCATCCAAGTGCTCTGGGAACTTGTAAATAGCCATAGCCCTAAGATACTTTTGTCGAGGTTTCACCTCCCACTGTTAGACTGCCCCACCGCTGAGGAGAGAGCTAAAATAGCCCCTGCCTTGCTGCTGGAGACCTACCTCCCAGGGTCAGGCCTGCTTTCATTGGAGGGGCCCCAGAGATGGGCCATGCTGGGAGGGTCAGACTCAGGAGCCCAAGGATGCCCTAGGAAGACCCCCTTCCTCTGACAGGTGAAGGGCATAGGCAGGGGTCTGAGCTACAGAAATGGAGTATTGGGAATCCCAGTCAGGGCCTCCAAGCACAGGCAGTCTGTGAAGGCCTGTGGGGGGCCTGATGCCCCCCAGCTTGACTTCAAAGGACAGAAGAAGCCCTGAGCAAGGCAAAGGGAGTGTTTGCCTTGGGCTGCTGTATACTAGGGCTGCTGTAACAAAATACCATGGACTGGGTGGATTAAACAACAGATTTATTTTCTCACAGTTCAAGAGGCTGCAAGTCCAAGATCAAGGAGCTAGCAGGGTCAGGTTCAGTGAGAATCTTCTTCTTGGCTTGCAGATGGCTGCTTTCTCACTGTGTCCTCACATGGCAGGGAGAGCAAGCGATCTGATGTCTCTTCTTATAAGGGCACAATCCCCTCTTGGGGTCCACATCCCCATAACCTCATCTAAGCCTAATTACCTCCTAAATGCTCCACCTCCAAATACCATCACATTGGGAGGTAGCGCTTCAACATATGGCTTTGGGGTGACACAGTTCAGTGTCCGTAGTAGGGGAGAAGGTCACTTCTGTATTCACATTATAGGTTTGATGGAACAGAAGGAAGCTTAAAAGTCTTCCCTTTCTTTCATGGGAAACAGGCACAGGGAGGAAACTGGCACCTCCAAGTTGGCCTTGGGGGTCAGTGGCAGAGTCAGGACTAGAACCCGGGTCCCCGGATTCAGGATCTCTTGCCCAGAGTGAGTAAGATGCCCCCTAAAACTATGCCTCATTTCAGCTGCTTCTTGGTTTGTCTGAGCAAAAGCCTCCACAGAGTTAGCAAATGATTGGCTGCTCCAACTTTTACTATAAGAAAAGCCAGAAAACAGTGTCATTCTATCTCCTGGCCTTGGTTACCCTGTAGGCAGACGGCTACTGTGGTTTTCTCTTTCTGGGGTTGAGGTTGGTTTTAATAACCTCCTATGTGGAACCTCAGACACAGAATTGCTGTTTGTCGTTGCCGCAGAAGTGCGAGTCCGCGGAACACATGACCCCATGACTGCCGCACCACAGACATACATGACTTCCCAGATGTGGAATCCAGATGTGAGCAGCACAGTCCAGGGCTGTGTCAGAGTCCAGGGCTGTTAGAGGGGCCCTAAAACCCTGCACTATGTCCTGAAACTTCTGATCATCCTGATCACAAATTGCAGTCCCCACTGGTGATGAGGCTGAATGAAATGTATAGACCTTCCTCCTTAGTGTGAAAGAAAGAGGATCCTTCTTTTAGAGGGAAAATTGTTTCTTCCTGCATCCTGAGATTTCTTATAAGTCCTGTCATCCATTTCATTTCAGTGTTGGTTCCCGGTTGAGTCTGTCCTCACTCTCGTCTCTGGATTTGAGTCTAGGTGCTTCCTTAAGCTCTTGATCCATTTATTCTCATTCTCCACAAGTATTTACCCTGTACACTTCAGGGCATGTCATGCTGGCTTTGAGCTCCTCTGGGTTTGATGCAGGTTCAGTTTCTGCCCTGACAGAGTTTAAAGTACTCAGAGAAGAAAGATATTAAAGACATATCATCCATTCCATGTGATGAGAATTGTGATGTGGGTAGAAGAGATGCCACAGGAGCATGTGACAGGGAGACTGTCACCTCGCCTAGAGAAAGTCTCCTGAGAAAGATGTCTGATCTAACCCCTGGAGATCGATGAAGTGAGCTAGCCAGAGATGGAGGGTGTTATGGATTGAATGTTTGTGTCCTCCCAAAATTCATATGTTGAAATCCTAACCGTCTAAAAGTGATGGTATAGGAGGTGGGGCCTTTGGGAGGTGATTCGGTCATGAGTATGAAGCCTCGAGAATGGGGTTAGTGACCCACAGCGCTCGCTGGTCTTTCCCCCCATGTGAAGATACAACAAGAAGTCTGTGACCTTGAGGGGTGCTCTCACCCAGCCCTGCTGGCACCCTGATCTGGGACTTCCAGCCTCCAGAACTGTGAGCCATACATTTCAGCTGTTAGAAACCACCCAGTGTGTGGTATTTTGTTACAGCACCTGATGGCCTAAGACTGAGGGAGGAGCTCTTTGAAAGAGCAGGAAACAGCACGTGGATGCCCAGGTCCAGAGGTGGTGCTGAATATTGAGTTTTGAGTGCGAGAGGGAGACTAGTGAGAGATGAGCCTGGAGGGACAGGCAGGACAGATCACCTACAGCCTTTAAAGTTGCATTAAACTATTTGGAGACCTGGGTTCCCTTGAGAAAACTATTTTAATTTGTCTTCTGAGAATGTAGCAGCCTGTCTGAGCAGACCCTGCTGAACTAGGATGATCACTGGCTGTGCAACTGGACCAGGGAACTCGGAGGTGACAGATTTGTGATCTAATCACACCTCTGCCCTAGCAGAGCTGACACAGTTCATCTCGGCAGATTAAGGAACCTTGGGAAAGTCACTTCCCCTCTCCGGCCATCAATTTCCTCAAATCTAAAATGGAAATGTTGGACCAGTTCATTTCCAAGGTTAAGGATGGTGCCTGGCACAGTGTAAGTGCTCCATAAACACAGGCTGACTGAATGAACTCCTGCTGGGATGCCCACCATTCTCTTCAGGCTAAGGCTCCCTGATAGTGAGTCAGGGATGGTGGCCTTCTTAGCCTATTAGGGATCCACTGGAGTACTTTCCTAGAGGGGAGTACCTTTGGCTCTGGGGAAAAGCTGACTCCAAGTTGATTTCCAGACTTGGTGAGTATAAAGCAGCTAGAGCCTGTGGTCAGGAAGTTAACTACAGTACGACTTTGGCATTCTCCAATTTACCACATGCGGTTCATTAATTTATGAGTGACCCAGAACGTCTCTGACATGCAGAAACTGGACATTTTTGCTGAACAGATGTGAACTGTGCACTCTGCAAGGCAGGTGTGTAGGAGTGAGAAACCCCTCTCACCGCCAGATCCACACCCCACTGGTTCTCATTTAAAACATCTGAACAAAAACCCCAGGAAGTGTGTCTAGTTACTCTTGATTTTCTGAGAGGAAATGTTTTCTTTTACTGAATGGGTATTTACCGGGGCCTATTGTGTGCCAGGCATTAAGTCAGGTGCTGGGAGGCACAGGACAGAAGGGCAGATCGAGTCCATGGTCTCTTGGAGATCAGAGCCCGTGTGAGCACACTCCACTGAGTAGGTGAGCACAGACCCAGACCAACCACATACTAAATATTCAGTGACACCTGTGATACTACCAAAGAGGCAGGTGCCTGATTCTTTGAGGCCCTGTGCCAGGTGGTGAGGGAAGACATCTGGAAGTGGCAAAGGAGGGAGTCTTCCAGGCAGAGGAATGACTGTGCAGAGCCCTGTGATGGGAGGCTCCTGGCTCGGTACTCAAGTACTGAGGTACTGAAAGAAAGTACTCAGAGCTGGAGGAGAGCGGGCCAGATGAGGCCTCAGGGCAGGTCCTGAAAACCTTGCCAAGGATACTGTGTCTCATCCCAAGTCTCTCAGGAAGCATTAAAGGATCTCAGGCAGAGGGAAGGAGTGATGTGAGCATATTCAGGTTTTGGGAAAAGGACTCAGGTTGAGGCAGGGGATGGACTGAAGGGGGTGAAAGTGAGTATGTGGAAACCAGTAGTAGATGATGCAACAGCCGTAGAGAAAGATGATGGCATTTGGTTCATGATGGTGGAGGACACTTGGGAAGGCCCCTGAATATAAGGCTGGAACCACCACCAGGATCTCACCCTGGTGGTTTTTCGGAATCATCTGTGGGGCTTTTAAAACATCCAAAAGGACTAGATCCCCTGAAACAGAGACTATCTTACATTAATTAATGTAATGTTTTTGGAGGACAATTTGGATATATTAACCAGCTTTAAATGTTCATACCCTTTAGCGAGGCATTTCCACTTTAGGATGTTTGTTTCAGATAAGCCCTCACATTCTATGCCCAACTATGTGCACAAGAATATCTATTGCAATAATGCTTGTAATAGCAAAAGACTAGGAACCACCTAAATGCCCATCCAGTAAGAGACTGGTTAAATGACTAATGGTGCAGCCTTTCGAAATAATTATGTAGGATGTCAAAGGTGACAGAGAGGTATACTTTTAACTATGAATTCTTTGTTTTGCAATAAGGATTTTTGTTTAAATTTTATTTTCAGAATATGTAAGAGGTTCACGTAGTTCAAAAATCAAAACAATACAAAAAAAATATGTTAAGTTTTGCTCCCACTCTTGCCGTGCCATCCCATTCCCTACCTCCACCTCCTATCAATAACTGGTGGCAGCCACCCTCCAAGATGGCCCCTGGTGATCCCCATCTCCTGATACTCACACACCTGTATAGTCATCTCCTTCACTGTTGGTCAGTGTGACCAATAGCATATGGAAGTATTGATGAATATTCTCAAATTAAGTTATAGAAGATACTGTGGCTGCTGTTCTTGGGTGCTTTCTCACTTCTTGGATCACTCGCTCTGGGGGAAGCGATGTGGGAAAGGCCCACATGATGAGGAACTGAGCCTCTGACCAATAGCTGTTGAGGAACTGAGAGGGCTGCCAGTAATTCCTAGTACATGAGTGAGCTTGGAAGCAGAGCCTTGAGATTGCTGTAGCCCCAGAAAACAGCTTGACTAGAGTAGCCTCATGAGGGACTGTGAACCACAACCACCCAGTTAAGCCACTCCTGGACTCCAGACCCTCAGAAATGGTGTGAGATAATATTTGTTGTTTTAAGCTGCTAAATTTGGGGTAACTTGTTACATAGCAACAGATAGCTAACATAACATTTTTATTAGTCTATTATTTGTCCTTCATGTTTATGTGAATAAGAGCAAATACAATATTTTTATTTCCTCCCTTTCCTTACACACACACAAAAATGGTGCACCATATACTCCATTCTATGCCTTTTTTATTTGATTCAATAATATTTACTGGACATTTCTTCCTATCATTACAGAGAGCACTTCCTCATTCTTTTTACAGCTGTCTAATGTCTCAGTGTGTGGAACATTTACATAGCTAGTCCCCTGTTGCTGGACATTTGGGTTGTTTCCCACTTTTCATTATTACAAATGATGCTGCAATGAATGAATAATTTGAAAGTATAGCTCTTCATATGGTGCAAGAGAATTCCAGAAGTGAAGTTGCTGGGTTAAAGGTACAGTTTGTAAGTTTGGTAGATCTTGCCAGATGCCCCTCTATAGGGGAAGTCTGCTCTTTAATATGTTTGAATTTTGAATCAGGTGCCTATTTTGACTTTTAAAAAAGTCTCTGCAGGTTATTCTGATGCTCCTCCAAGGTTGAGAACTCACCACTGCCCTACTCTTGATCAGATGCTCCAAGGGAGTAAGGAAGGGAAAGATAAAAAACCCAGACTCTCCACATGCTTTTAAAGCATGCACACAACAAAATTTCCAAACAGGTACTATATGAAAGCCCACGAGAACTCAGAAAGTGGGCTGGGAGCTCCAGGATAACCTGCAGCTAAGGGTGAAGACATGCCCCTGTGGACAGTGGCTTTGGGCTCAGCAGGCTCCTGATACAGGAAAGCAGTGTCCTTCAGCCAGGTCAGGCTCAGACCACTATGGCTCGGGAAAGCCTGGGTATCAGTGGCCCTTCAGGGTCTGTGCAGGAAGACTCACCCTCACTCTTCAAGATGAAAGCCTGAGCTGAAGCTGAGAGGACAGGATGGGACATGGGGGAAGCTCTAGAAAGAAAAAGCATGTTCAGGGAGTTCTGTCTGGATTATGGCTTGACAAGGCTGGCCTGAAAGAGTTATAGCTATTTTATTACCTTGGAAAATAGAATAGTCTTAGTATAAATTCATGGTGCGGGAAAAAGTGCTCACCTCCACAGCCAGCCAGCTGTCTGTACTGTGGATCACTCAATCGTATTTCCACTCAACACTACATGAGGAATTGTTCTGGGTCAATAAGGACTGCAGACTGTGCCCAGAGAAGTCAGTCCTATTCAGAGCATCAGGAGCGTCCGACTTTTGTTTGACTCTCTTTTGCAGTTATAATTTCAATTAACATAACACTTTTCCATTGTTCAAGAATTTTGGCAGTGCTTCTGCTCAAAGGAAGACAGGCAAAACTCGCTTCCTGTTTGGAAGCTTACCGTAGCGCAGAGCAGTGCAGCGCAGCTGAGGGAAACGTGGGACTGATTGTCCGAAGACTGCAGTGTTAGTCTGATGCTATCACTTCCTAGCAAGTGGTCTTGGCAAGCCGTCCCCCCCAAACCTTTGTTTCCCTTGCTGGTAAATGAGAATAACAACGGGTGCCCTAACCCACAGGGGGGTTCTCAGAGCTCCCCTCCAAAATACTGTAAAAATGCCTTAGAAAAAACTACATGGTCTCTGCCTGAGTATAAATGTGATTGTGCACTTCGAGAGCCTTCACTTAACGTCAGTGCATCCATTGTAGAACTTCTACTCCATGGAAATAATGGAGTTGACTCTCAGAAATGTGTCATAGCCATGTGAAGATGGATTTTTCACATCAACCCATCAACAAATCTTGTAGGCCTACCTTCAAAATGTGGCCACAATCTGACCACTTCTCCCAGCCTGGTCTGGGCCACCAGGATTACTGCAGTAGGTTTCTTCTAGCTCTCTGTGCTACATCCTTACCAGATCAGATCATGCCACTCCACTGCTCAAAACCCATCAGTGACCCTTTCTCACTCAGATTCAACCACTGCCTCTGAATCCCGTGTGGTCTGTCCCTGATCATTTCCTGCCAGGCTCCAGTTGCTTTATCAACTGGTCTCTCTGCCTTTCCTGAAAAATGCGAAGCATGCTCCTACTTCTGCAGTTTGCAAATTCTTTCTTAGGGGTGCTATTCTTTCCCAAATACCACACACTCACTCTTCTCTTTCTTCAGGGCTCTGTCCAGTGTTAACTTATCTGACTGCAGCATGAAAAATGACAAGCACTACCATGCCCCAACCCAGCAGGCACTCTCTATCCTCCTTAGCCTGCTTTTTCCCCATCTGACATACATATTTGTCTGTCTATTGATTGTCTTCCCCATCTCTTCCCTCCCACCCCTGCCACCAACTGTAAGCTTCACAAAGGCAGAAACTCTGTTTTATTCATTGTTGTATTCCCAGAGCCTAGACTGATGGAGTAGGGACCCATGAAATATTGTTGACTGAATGAACAGATGAATGAATGGATGACCTAAGTGTGACACACACATTCATACCTAAGTAGATATGTAGATATTATATTAACTAATAACCAATGAAGTTGAACTTATTTTCTAATGTTTATAGGCCATTTGTATCTCTCCTTTTGTAAATTGTCTTTTCATGCCTTTTGTTCATTTTTCCTGCGGAGATAATGATATCATTTTATTTATGTGCTTTTATATATTAAGAATTTTTTTTTTTTTTTTTTTTTTTAGATTTTATTGGGGAAGGGGAACAGGACTTTATTGGGGAACAGTATGTACTTTCAGGACTTTTTTCCAAGTCAAGTTGTTGTCCTTTCAACTTTAGTTGTGGAGGGCGCAGCTCAGCTCCAGGTCCAGTTGCCGTTACTAGTTGCAGGGGGCGCAGCCCACCATCCCTTGCGGGAGTCAAACCAGCAACCTTGTGGTTGAGAGGATGCGCTCCAACCAACTGAGCCTTTTGGGAGCTCAGCGGCAGCTCAGCTCAAGGAGCCGTGTTCAATCTTAGTTGGCAGGGGGCACTGCCCACCATCCCTTGCGGGACTCAAGGAATTGAACTGGCAACCTTGTGGTTAAGAGCCCGTGCTCCACCCAACTGAGCCATCTGGGAGGCAGCTCAGCTCAAGCTGCTGTGTTCAATCTTAGTTGCAGGGGCCACTGCCCACCATCCCTTGCAGGACTCAAGGAATTGAACTGACAACCTTGTGGTTGAGAGCCCACTGGCCCATGTGGGAATTGAACCGGCAGCCTTCGGAGTTAGGAGCATGGAGCTCTAACCGCCTGAGCCACCGGGCCGGCCCTATATTAAGAATTTTTGCTCATAGACATGCTTTCTATTTTGAAATGTGCACTATGGAATTAGATACTGTTTTAATTTAAGGTGTCTGAAGTGTCTTTTAAGATTGAATAAGTCACCAATGTCTGAATCATTTCCTTCATCTGTTTCTCTAATTCCACTTGGGTTCTCAGAATTGGACTCTTGTGCCTTGGGGGACCATGGCTGTGAACATTCATGTGTAAGCAGGGAAGACTCTTTTGTGTGCCAGTGCTTTGAAGGGTATATACTCCGAGAAGATGGGAAAACCTGCAGAAGTAAGTTTTTATTGGAGTTGGCTCACATTATTGTGTCTGGCCTCTGCATGAAATCTACCACCCTAATCTTTGTATAAGTCAGTTACTCTCAAAAGCAAATGCCACAAGATCACCAAATGTAATGTGGGATCCTGGATGGGATCTTGGATCAGAAAAATGGCATTAGGTGAAATGTATAGAAATATAAATAAAATATGGACTTTACTTGATATTAATTGATGTATCAGTATTGGTCCGTTAATAATATCATATATTACACTAATGGAAAAATGTTATAAGGGAAACTGGGTATGGGGGTTTATGGGAACACTCTGTACTATCTTATCAATTTTCTATAAATTTAAAATTGTCCTATACAATAAAGTCCATTAAAAAGAAAACAACAAATGCACAAATGAAAAAAGTCACTGCTAGAGCTACAACTCAAGTTATTCTTTTATGTCCTATGGCAAGAAGCAGCAGTTTAGCAGGGTGTTCTGGTGGAAGGATGTATTGTCTGTAATCCAATATTCTATCAACTTCTGTCTCTGCCATTTATTAGTCGGGCAACTTGCTTAAGTTCTCGGAGCCTCTGTTTCTTTATTTCTAATATTGTTGTTGTTTCTGGTAGCACAAATTCCTTACAGAGAGAACCTTGTGATGAGGCCATTCTTATGTCTCAGAAAACAAAACCTCTTAGATGGGGCCAAGACGCATCTCTGTACAGTGTGATCAAAAAATACGGTGAATGTTTATAAATTAAAAAATTTTTTATTACAGTAAAAGACACATTCCATTAATCTCCTTCAAAATGCTTCCCCTCCCCTCGCTTTGAACACACTTATCCCATCGTTCTTGCCACTCTCTGAAGCAGTTCTGGAAGTCCTCGTTCATGAGAGTCTTTAGTTGCGCTGCCATGGCTGCCTCAGTGTCCTGAATCGATTCAAAACGTTTACCTTTCATGGTTGACTTTGGGGAAGAGCCAGAAGTTGCACGGTGCCAGATCTGGTGAATAAAGTGGATGAAGACACACCGTAATTTTTTTATTTGACAGAAATTGCCGTATACCAGACAAAAGTGATGTGTGGCACGGAGCCTTTCCATTGTGATCAACAAATATGGTGAATGCTGCTGCCAAGTGCCATCCAGTGGAAAGGCAAAGATCTTCAATACCGGAAGTGGCACGTCAAACCGTAGACACAGTATGTGACAAGTTTCAACTTGTTTGGTGCAGTCAGTCAGGTGTGAACTACGGTTGAGAGAAGCTGTGTTTTAAAGTGTGGCATAAATCATCCTCCATCATGATAGCACTCCATGTCACACATCGCTTCTGGTATACAGCAGTTTCTGTCAAATAAAAACATTACAGTGTGTCCTCATCCACCTTCTTTACTGGATCTGGCACCATGTGACTGTGGCTCTTCCCCAAAGTCAAAATGATTCAGGACATCGAGGCAGCCACAACAGCGCAACTAAAGATACTCACAAAAGAGGACTTCTAGAACTGCTTTAGAAAGTGGCAAGAACAACAGGATAAGTGTGTTCGAAGTGAGGGGAGTACTTTGAATGGATTAATGGCAATATGTCTTTTACTGTAATAAATATTTTTATTTAAACATTCACCATATTGTTTGATCATACCTCATATAATCAAAGGGGAGTGTGTAACCCAGAGTAAATGATTTACATGCCAATCAGTCATCTTTTTCTCAAGCTTCTCAAAGTACTTTACAAAGGGCAACTCATGTTGACATATTTGAAGAAAACATGGCTAACTGGAATTATTACTCTCATTTTTCAGACAGGAAACTTAAGGCTCCATGGGGTTAAGTGATTCTCTGAAGTCACAAAATATGTCAGGAACAAAGCCAGAATTAGATTTCAGTGCTGCTAATTTAAATTGAAGTTTAATCTAAGTAATCATACCAAAAGTGTTTCCTTTCTGATAACAGAAACTACATCTGCAGAAAGCTGGTGATGGATTGCATTTATATGAGACACTGAAGTAGGTGCTGGTGAATGAGGATGGTGATGATAGTGAGGAAGTTTGAAGAGTTAGCCCGAATTAGGACCACTGAACTTCACCCTCAATTTCACCTTCTTTTCCATGGATCACTGACCTCAAGGGTCTCTGGAGTCTGGGGGCTGAGATGGATGGAAACTCTGAGGTGAAGCCTGGGGAAATTTTATGTAGGTGAAATTATTCTAACTTGTCCTGCTGTCCTCAGGGAAAGATGTCTGCCAAGCAGTAGACCATGGCTGTGAGCACACTTGTGTGAACAGTGGTGAGTCATACATCTGCAAGTGCTTGGAGGGGTTCCGGCTTGCCGAGGATGGAAAACACTGCAGAAGTAAGTGGCTTCTTAGGTAGAGATAAACTTGTCCATCTGTGGAACTTGGGCAGTTTTATAACTTCATTCAATCTTTAAAATCTTCCTTTACAATGAATGTTATAATTACAAGTTCCTTCCTTGGGTGCTTTGAAGTGTTTTGCTAGTGATCAATAGAGTAGACCCCTAGTTCTTAGGAATTTTTCAATCAAGGTCCTGAGTTGTCAGGCTCTTTGCTTCTTTTCATTTTTTCTCAGCTGTTGGCCCTCTCCACAAGATTTGTGTGGGTGCCCAGAGCCTAGCACAGTGCCTGGCTAGTCATGGGACTATATATGATAATGGGGGGCGGTTGTCAAGTCTATATATCTGCAGGGTAGGCAGGCAGGCTGGAGACCCAGGAAAGAGCTGATGTTGCAGCTCTAATCCAAAGGCAGATTGCTGGAAAAATTCGTCCTTGGGAGAATTCAGTCTTTTTTTTTCCTTAATGCCTTCTACTAATTGGATGAGGCCCACCCATTATGGAAGATAATCTGCTTTACTTAATGCCTACTCTCATCTTAAATGCCTACTTAAATGTTAATCTCATCTTAAAACACACCTTTGTTGCAACATCTAGACTGCAGTTTGACCTAACAACTAGGTACTTACCACATAAAATTAACTATCACAGCACCCAAAAGAAGAAAGACAGGGACACACTAATTCAGTGAGGAGGGCGTGGACGTTAGAAGAGCACAGGGCAGGATTTTTCTTCACTGTGAGATTCTGAGCTGTTAATCCCTACTTTTGGGTATTCAACACTGTGTACTTGTTTTTGTAACACTGTTCCAGTGGGCAAAATGGCCCTTTTTTGGCCAAGACAAAATAAATTCATTTGCTTTTGAGGTTGATTTTTAGGAATTTCCTCACAGACTCCTTTGAGATAACTGGGTTCACTTCACATGTCAACAAAGCTGGGTTGATGGAACTCACTGCTCTCATTTTTCCACCGGGGAGCAGGGGTCCTACTTTTAGCAAGAAGTTCTGTTGGAACAGCTGACTCTTAGGATGCCTGTGGGACCCTGGCCTAACTCTGCAGGACTTCCTGCATGATCCTATGTTTTGACTTCTCACTGTAGTGTCCCTTCTGTGGAGACCATGTCTACAGTTCTGCCCATTATGTCTACCTGAGCTGTTTGTTTATGCTTTTATTTCTATAAATGTAAGCATACACACACACACCATTTATTCACTCAACACATTTGTTGCTTAATAGGTACAACTTTTACCTCTGGAATTTGATTGCTAAATAAAATCCCTTCATTTTCCCACTTCCTAGAGAGATCTATAGTACATTGATTCCAATTATGTCATAAGCTATCCCTTTTAGGGAGCTAATGACAGAAAGGAACACCATGGAGGAGGAGTACTCGGGAGACGTCATGTCTCAGCTTTGTGATCAACTTACTGCACGACCTTTGGCAACTCTGAAACTTTTTGAGTTTTTTCATTTATAAATTGGGTATAATTAGTCCTGCCTTCCTCTCCTCACAGGATGTTGTGAAGATAAAAGGGCTGTAACTACTTTAAAGAATTTAAAGTACCTCACCCATGAGAAGTGTTCATTAGACTATTAAAACGAGTGTTTGGGAAATCTATGTGGTAAGAAATCACTAGCTTGGGAAAAATCAAAACCCAAAACACAATCAACAATTCTAAAAATTAGTAATAAATTCAGGACACCAATCCCCCACCTTACCATTCAGGTTTGTGGGAATAGAGCTTCCTGAGAGAAATGTTTCCCTCACCACGTCGTCCTCACTATTAGAGAGAAAAAGGAGATGTTTTAAAAGAGGTTTGAACAGAGGTAGATTTTTACAAAGTGGATTACTTCCTGATCGCTCCTGACATGACTATTGAATCGGGTTTATTTCTACACCGATGGGGTTGCTCAACTTTCTACGTTTTCCTCAGGAAAGGATGTCTGCAAATCGACCCGCCATGGCTGCGAACACATTTGTGTTAATAGTGGCAATTCCTATATCTGCAAATGCTCAGAGGGATTTGTTCTATCTGAGGATGGAAAACAGTGCAAGAGTAAGTGATCTGAACTCGCCTTTCTGCTTTAATTTGGTTTGGGAGTAACTACTTTTTGGAGTATTTTCAGGGAACAAATCCCTCACCTCTGCTTCTCCCATAAATATAAATATGCATGGAGAAATACAGTGTGGGGAAGAGAATTTACTGCAGCACTTGTGAAAAAGCTTTTGAGACTTGTGTTGTGCTCTGTGCTGGAGAATTACATTTAGTTCTGAACATTGCACTTTAGGAAGAGAGGGATGGATTAAAGGTTTAAACATAAAAAAAGAAAACCACTAAAGTTGCAGAAAAAAATCTTAACAGAATTATTTTATAATCTCAGAGAAGACCTTTCTAAAATGGCATGAAACATAAAAGCCATAAAAGAAAAAGGTGAAATGTATAGTAAGAGACTGAAGTTATGATACTTTTTTTTTTTACCTATTAGTTATCAGAAATCAAAAAGTTTGATGATTCCTTATGTTGGAAAAGGTATATTGTAATAGGTAATTTTAAA
This sequence comes from Rhinolophus ferrumequinum, assembly GCF_004115265.2. Lineage (NCBI taxonomy): Eukaryota > Metazoa > Chordata > Mammalia > Chiroptera > Rhinolophidae > Rhinolophus > Rhinolophus ferrumequinum. Next base: position 39,957,438 of record NC_046297.1, read on the forward strand.
TTTACCACTAAGTGTCTGAATTGGTACAACCTCTAAGAGGGCAATTTGGCAATATTTTAAAGGCAATTCCACTTGTAGGAGTTTATCCTACCAATATGTGCAAAGCCATATACACAAGGGTATTTTGTGCAGCATTATTTGTACTAGCAAAAAATTGGGAACAAGATAAATGTCCATCCATAAGAGACTGATTAGATAAATTATGGTGTAGCTACCGTTCAATACTATACAGCTGTTAAAAAGAATGAAGCAATTGGCTGTAATCCCAAGATATTTTAAGTGAAATAAGCATGGTGCTGACTGGTTTTTATAGTATATTACCCTTGATGTATTTTGTAAGAGGCTCCCTCTAAGATCCATTCTCTCCAGATAGATAGAAAAGATGGTAGATAGATAGATGATAGAGATACACACACACATATATACTCTTTTGTAATGTTTGAATTTTATTCCATGTGCATGTATTTTATAGAAAAAATTTTTTAAAAAGGATAGAGATAAATATGATTCAGAAAGCATCATGGTAAAGTTCAGTACAATGTCAAGTGAAAAATAAAGGAAGAAACTGGGGGGGGGTCTTTTTATTAGGTTGATGCAAAAGTAATTGCGGTTTTTCCAATTATTTTTAACCTTTTAAACCGCAGTTACTTTTGCACCAACCTAATAGGAAAAAAAGGCTTGAGGTGCCATTCAAAAATCAAAGTGACTGTCACCTCATTCACCTGGGAAAGAACGGACACTAGGTAGAGGCTACAGCTCCACACGAGGACAAAGAAACTTCCTCTCAGGGAATGTGTGTCATTAATTAGTCGAGATCATGAGCTTTGGGTCAGACAGATCTGGATGTGAACCTCCATTCATACACTTGTGTGACCTTGGAAAAATTAACTTCTCTGAGTCTGTTTCTTCATCTATGATAGTACCTCACAGAATCGTCATGAGGAATAAATAATGTATTTAAAGGAACTTAGCCCAGTGCTGACAAATTGTAAGTGCTTGAAAAATGGTAACGATTGTTGTCATCAACAGTAGAGCTGTCCAAAGATGGGGCTTCAGTGGTGAGGGGATGAGTTCCTCATCAGGAGTCATGTTCAAGCACAGGCTGAATGGCTAGTGGACGGGATGTGGTCAAGATGTGAGCAACAGGAGGGCTGCACTTGATGACCTTTAAAGGTCTTATTCAACCTGGTAATTCTGGAACTCTGTGAAAATTAAGTTCTAAAAGCAAATCAATTGACTTAACTACCAAAAAGAAAATGCTTAAGGAAAGTTGGAGTGACCCTCTGGCAAAGAAGTAGCCGGCAAGTGGGGCTGTCATTCTCCCTGGGTCTGAAAGCAAAAGTCTGGCATGTCTCATCCTGATGCCCTTCCACTCCATCTAGCACTCTCATTTCCTGGAGAAGCCTTCTGTGCCCCTCCGTACATGGAGCCTGCAAGTGCTGGTTTTGTTCTATAAGATAAAAGTGTATGGGGAAGAGGAGAAAATAGACTTGCTGCCAGAAAATTATTCCAGTATTTCTGAAATCCACATGCATTCCATCTGACAGTCTTTTTTCGGTTGATTCAGGAACAGGCTATGAATGTAAATGAAGCTCTGAAATGGTCTTTTCCTCTTTTACTAATAAGGAATCAATAGGTTGAGTAATGAAGATAAGCACTTAATGGAGAGAGGAACCCATGCCACACACACACACATACACACACACACGTATGTCAGTATGTCAGCTTGTTATATAGGCCAGGCATAGAAGTATTTTTGCATGTGTGTGTCTTTACTTGCTTATATTGTTGTCTTCACATTACAAAATTGGCCAGCTGCTTGGTACATAAGAGAAGGTTGTATCACATTACTGTAGACTGTCGGAAATGAGATCATCCACTTGGGATCTATAAATTTTTCTTATGTCCCCTCCCCCCTCAAGTAACAAAAAAAACCTCTCCACACCCAGATTGCTTAAGTATTTGCATAAAGCTTTTACTGTCAATCATCTGAGTTGCCTGGAAAGCGTCCGTGTAGATAAAGAATTCACAGTGATAATTTATTTTTAAGTTTTAATAGGTTAATGTGGTACTGGACACACCTCCTTTACTTAACCTGTCAACAAATATTTATTGCATACTTGTTACATGCCAAGCATTGGGGGTACAGACATGAATGAGCATGGCCCCTGATGAGGAAGAACTGGCAGACGAGAGGACTAGGCCTATACATAACCAGCGCCTGCACAGTGCATAGGGTACAGACTAGAAGCAACTTAGTGCCAGAGATTTTGTCTTGGTCACTACTGCAATCCTGCTGTTCCTATTGCCTTACATGAAGCACATGATCAATGAGCAAATTTTTGTTGAATAAATTAATAGCGTTAAGGGTATACAAAGTGTAACTAATACATGCTGGGTTACTAGAAAAGCTCCCTAGAAGAGATGATGGCTGAGCTGAATTTTAAGAATTTCATTCTCCGTTGTCTGTCAGAATGCCAGTACTGGGGTGACATCACCCCCCTGGAGTAAAGTTATAGGAATCTTTTGAGTGCTGTCAGACCCTTCAGTGTACTTTGCATGCAGTCCCTCCCAGACCTGGCTGTCGGTGACCTGACAATGTGGACCTGGTTTCCTAGACAGTTTGTATCTCTACTGTGTGTCTCTCCCAACACCTGTCTGTCCTGTGTATTATCTAAGAACAAGTGGTTCTCCAAAGTGGTTATGCCTCCAATTGAAGCATAATTTTCTTCTACTCTTGTGCATAAATGATTTTTTTTTAATCATTTACCTATCTCAACTTTCCTTTCATTCTTGTAGGATGCTCTGAAGGCCCAATTGACCTGATCTTTGTGATCGATGGATCCAAGAGCCTCGGAGAGGAAAATTTTGAGATTGTGAAGCAGTTTGTCACTGGAATTATAGATTCCTTGGCGATTTCCCCCAAAGCTGCTCGAGTAGGGCTGCTCCAATATTCCACACAGGTCCGCACAGAGTTTACCCTGAGAAACTTCAGCTCAGCCAAGGAAATGAAAAAAGCCGTGGTCCACATGAAATACATGGGCAAGGGCTCTATGACAGGGCTGGCCCTGAAACACATGTTTGAGAGAAGTTTTACACAAGTAGAAGGGGCCAGACCTCTCTCCGCGCGGGTGCCCCGAGTGGCCATCGTGTTCACAGATGGACGGGCGCAGGATGACGTCTCCGAGTGGGCCAGTAAAGCCAAGGCCAATGGTAATATGGGATGGAAGTGTGGTTTACATCACTCAGGCTTCAGGTTTCTTAAACTCACTCAGTGGTCACAGCTGGTCATAGGATGAGAGTCTCTGAGTATACAGAAAGGTTGTCAATCGCTGTTATACCCTTTTACTAAACTGCCACCTAGAGGCCTTAAAGGGACCCCGTGAGTTAAAGGACTCGGAAGGATGCGAAGGTCTTGCACACGGTGCGATCAGTCTAGACACAGACCACACCTAAGTAATCATCTATTGTGCTTCACTAGCCAGTGTGACCTCCAGTGGAGAGAATCAATCCTGCAAGTGCCGTCTCTGGTTAAACCACAAATACACAACAGTCCCCAAACATCTAACAACAGATTCCCGGTGGGAGGACTCTTACTGATACTTTTTTTTAAAAACCAATACTGCAAGTGAACACTGAAAGCACAGTAGCCTTAGGATAGCAAACACTCTTGTGTTCGCAGGAGGCAAAAGTTAGCTTTTGAGAAAATTTAAATGCTGGAAGAGATTGTGACTGGAAGCTCTCATTGCTCAGCAGAGCTCAGCCTATTCTCTGTGGTGTTTCTGACCCCAAGTATAACGCAGGAGGTACTGGAGGTTACTTTAGTTGTGGATAGATGTGAAGTGGCAGAGGAGTATGGCCCTTGGGAAAGGAAACCCAAAAGCTAGGATGGTTGGTAGAGACAGCTTAAGGTAGCGTCTGGATTCCTTGGGAAGATGAGAAAACTTGAGGTTGTGAAGAAGTTTGCTTAAAAGTCACTTTAAGAACTTCTTGAGGGCATATTGCTTTAGCAGGTCCTGTAAGGGATGAAGGGTATCCACAGACCATGGCTTCATCCAAGACTTTATGGACCCAGTGCCTAGGCCTGGCACATAGTATGCGTGTGACTTATACTTGCTGAGTGAACAAACAAAAGTCAAAGTGCTAGCAATCCCATTCGTGAATTCCATTGCCTCTCACAGAAAGGCTGTTTCATATCAGCATTCAATCTCTTTGTGAAGGAGGCTGTTTTGTTGATATTGCTTATCTCATTATTCACAACTTTTTCCCAAGCCCAACAGAGTAATAACCACAAAGTGTCCTGCCTGAATAATCTGGGTGAATTGTAAAACTGCCTGCTCACACCATTCCTCTGCTTCTAGACAGCTTGCAAAAGCTCATGTCAAACCCATGGGCTGCCAGAGCCTGCATTCTTAGAATACTGGGGAAAGCATCTTGTCTCCAAAGACAGTGGTTAGCCCTTTTATTTGTCACATTGAGACCATCCTACCTTACCCTTTCCCCCACTTGCATTTCCGTGAATCACCCAAAGACAGGTGGTAGGAGAAACAGATGTTTATTTGGTTCTTGAATCAACAAATTTATCTGAAGTGACATCCTCCAATGAATTTAATTACTCCTATGCATAGCTAACACAAATCTTAAAATAATAGTTCTCCTTTTTAGGAAGTTGTGCAGTCACTGGGCTCCCAAATATGCTGAACTTGGCTGTTGACCTTACACCGAGTTGGAACAAGGCATAACTCTTGCCCGTTGGCTTAAAGAGCCATTTTTATGTGTATTAAAAAAAAAAAAAAAAAAAACCCTAGTCAATGAGATAGTCAGAATAAGATATCAGTGGTGAAAAATGTTGAAAACCAAGTAGAACTTAAGTTCTTACTGTTTTATTTTCAAATGAAGAGTATATGGGGAAGGGAGTCTAATGATGAATTTTGTTGAGAAAAGTATTTGGAGCAATCTCATATCCTTTTGCTATCTAAGGTTGATTCTTGGGTTGGTTTTTTCCTGACTTCAGGGGTTTCCAGTGGTCGGCAGGTTCTCCTTTTCAGCCTAGCACCTCCTCTCAAGGCTCTGTCCTCCTGAGAGGTGGGCAGAATGCATCTTCACCTCCCCCCAGGCCACTTAAGGTTCCCATCCTGTACCTTTGAGAAGTAGAAACTAGGTTATAAGGTCATAAATTGACCTGTTTCTTAGACTTCTCTCAGGAGATTCCCATTTAGTAAGCCATAGATTGTGCTCTTTCCTACTTTATCCACAAGGCTCTTTTAGAGAAAAGTTAACATTTGTTAAATGACCTTGCTTAGAACTAAGCAACAGGTTGGTGGTCTAGCTCCCCAACCTCTCCTAGATGCCTCACCTTCCTCTCTTGGGGCCTTTTTTGTTCATAGGGCCAAAATAAAAATGGTGAAAAAATAGAGGTTGACATGGACCCGTCAAACCACACCACTTAACATCTAGCTGGCTGTGGGTGCAGTTCCCAGACCATGGGAACACAACTCTAATTACCTTGTTCTTCATTTGTTCTTTCCCTTAGGTATAACTATGTATGCTGTTGGGGTAGGAAAAGCCATTGAGGAAGAACTGCAAGAGATTGCCTCTGAACCCACAAACAAGCATCTCTTCTATGCTGAAGACTTCAGCACAATGGGCGAGATAAGTGAAAAACTAAAGAAAGGCATATGTGAAGGTACTACAGCTTATGTCTAGGACAGATCTTAGCACAAACAGGGCAGCATGAACTTTTGAATGAGAAACTCTCAACCCATTCTTTCAAGTGCTCAAAAAAGTACCTCCCTGCTGTGCAGGGCCAGTGACACCTGGAAGCTCTAAGTACAGAAGAGGGAAGAGATTAGACAGAAGTTAGCCAGCATTGCTCAAGAGCTTGCTCTGTGCTGAGCAGTGTGATTAGTGTTTTGACAGACCAGCAGACTTAATCTTCACAGAAACCCTATAGAGATGATCATTTAACTAAGAAACAGCCATTATATAAATCAGGAGAGTTGACATGTAATTTCCGGATATGCCTGTAATTAGAGTGGAAAGGGATGGTAATCCTTTCAAGCCCACTGCTTAAAATTTAAAGACTGCCTCCCTGCATGGACTACGTCAGCTTACAGAACATTAGACTGCCCTTTAGAATTTAGATTTTGCTGTGGACAAGAGGTCTCTATGCTTTTCTCCAATTCACTAATTGTGCTCTATGTAAGGCATGCTGACATATAGCAATTCTGCCCCTTGTCCCTCTTACTCATATCCCAGGTTCAGTCACCAATAAAATCAGTCTAAGTGATGTGTCTTACTCCTATGAAGGAAAAAAACAATGAGATGAAGGGAGATGGGGAGGGAAGGCCTGTCAGATTTCTAATGCGAGTAAGTAATGTTTTACCTCTAGGCTGTTTCATTCAAGTTGAAATGCCTCAAATGGAGTTGCTGCCACTGCAACTTAATCCTTCGACAACTTTTTTCTCCCCTCTACCTTCTAGACATATTTTAGGAGCATTCTTAAGATGCACTTGAGGGGTCCAGGGTTCCCTTACTACAGAGAACTGCCCTAGAGTGGTCTTGGATTATGTAGTAACCAATCGGTTTTTGAATCTGTGGTGTTACCAAACAAAACTAAAATACCCTGGGTTATGGCAGGTAGGTAAAGGTTGATCTGGGTCCAGTTTCCTCAAGAACACGTGTGCATGCAGACAACTATCACCTTTTGGTCACCTTTTTCCTCTCAGCTCTGGAAGACTCTGATGGAAGTCAGGACTCCCCAGCAGGGGAATTGCCAAAGAGGGTCCACCAGCCAACAGGTAAATTTTAAAAAGCAATGTTTTTATAGAACCTGTGGTGGATGTTTCCACCATGGTTTCCCTCCAGACAAAAGTTGTAAAGTGAAAGATTTGAATTATGTTAACTATGGCTTTTTTCCTCAATCAGATAGGAAACATTCACTCCACACCTTAAGCCATATTTGGTAATAGCCTCTCTGCTGACAGTCTTATTGCCACAGTGTGTCCCAAAGTAAAGTTGTGTACCACATACTAGGAATACCAGGTACTTTAGTCTGACAGCTGATGGTGTTTTATACAACTGTGTTAAGCAGGTTTGACTTCAGTATTCTTTCTCTTTACAGAGTCTGAGCCACTCACCATAAATATCCGAGACCTACTTTCCTGTTCTAATTTTGCAGTGCAAAACAGGTATCTGTTTGAAGAAGACAGTCTTTCACGATCTACACAAAAACTTTCCCATTCGACAAAATCTTCAGGTAATTCCCAGTAAAATATTACTGTAAGTTAACCCGATATCACCCTCAGCTTGCCAACAAACTCCATTTAAAGGAGGAAAGGGAAAGAGGAAGTAGGAAATAGGATGGGGAAAAGAGCAGAACTTAAGTAAAATGAGAACTAAAAATCTAAGAGAAACTGGAGTGGTCTTCCCCAAATCCACAGTAAAGGCCACATCCAGTGTTGGAAGCCCTTTCCTAGGATTTACTGGATCTGGCTGCACGGAAAACGTTGAACATTTCTTTCATTATGGTTTCCTCCATCTGCTGATTCAGTCCTATTATTATGCATCTGGGAAGTCTTGTGAGTAAGAGGTGAACATTTTCCATCTGCTTTCTCAGGAAGTCCTTTGGAAGAAAAACCTGATCAATGCAAATGTGAAAACCTTATAACATTCCAGAACCTTGCAAATGAAGAAGTAAGAAAATTAACACAACGCTATATCCTTTTCTAGTATTATACTTCTGTATGGAATGCAAAGAGAATTATCAAAACATCACAAATACTGTATGTGGGTGTATGTCAAATGAAGTCACTTTCATAGTCAGAATAGTGAACTCCAGGAAAAACTTTTTTCTTAAGCAGCCTGGTAGGTGTTTGAGAGCCAAGGCAAGCGAAGCTTAATGGCAAGGGTCAAAGCACTTACTTGCTATCTTCTGTTCTAGAGGGTTTAGCAATTAAGGCCACTCAGCCAGTCAGGACGCAAAGTAAAGAATCAGACATATTTAATTGACTCCCTCTTTGCTGGGAGGAAATGGAGGTACTGGTCTGAGGTACAGTATGTATGGGCAAAGAATGATGTAGAATGAAGAGGTTTCAAACTCTAAACTCCAAACTTTTCCTTTGGCCCCAAGCCACACTGTAGCCACCTTTGGTCCATAGTTTTTAGGAGTGTGGTTGGGTTTTTTTATTTTTTGTTTTGCTTTTGATTTGGCAGCGAAGATCTTTTGTATCAGCACTCTAAGATTAAACATTCCACCAAGGCAACAGCAGGATCCAATGATTCATTAAAAACAATATTACAAATAAAAGGAATGCTTTGGGATAATGCGGAAATGAGGATTTAGTTTTTTTACACACCGGAAATCCTGCCAACTGCTCTGAACTTAAAATTAGCTTACTAAAGCTGGCTGATATCTATCTCAACATGCATCAACTAGTCGATAGGGAAACGGTTTAATCCTCAACTATCTCTGTGCCAGTGGATTTATATAATAAGGAACAGCATATAGCAATTTCCTTTCTGAAAACTGGAAATATTGCTCCCCTAAGAAAATAACCTGACAGTGGTTAATGGTGAATCTGGACTGCTATTTTGCCAAGGGGGCGGGTGGGAACAAATGATTATCCTAACGCTCCTCTCCTCTTCCCCCAACTCTGAGGGTCAACTTCACAAGAGATGAGGGAAGTTCTATATAAAAGAGCTTAGGGTGGAAGTGTTCAAGGTTGCTATGACATACTACATTTGGCCATATCTAGCATTATGAGTGAAAAGTGCATCTCTCTTCTGATGTAATAACTTACTTTGCAAGGCCTAATCCTTTTCTTCCCTTCACCACATTCCCAACATTATCAATGCTGGCTCGTGGAGGTGTGCTATGACAAAGTAATTTACAAGCAACAGAGGTGTGCTTAGAATTAAAAAGAATTTGAACTGAGCTATCCCGCTTTGATGTGAAAGTATTTAAGTCAAAAAAAGATTTATAATCTTAGTAGTATGTGTTAGTTACTATAAACATACAGGTCAGGGTTTTAAAATACCTAACAGGAATAGAAATAAACAGAGACTTATATTTTTAGGACAAATTTTTACGTAAATAATTTGTTGAACATAAAAATTGTGAATTCAGATTTCTCTTCCTTAATTTGAGTTTTACTAGAAGAAATGACACAGAGAATGGAAGCCCTGGAAAATCGCCTGAAATACAGATGAAGATTCGAATTACTGTTTGTACATCATTGTATCAAAGATTACAGTGAAAGCAGTTCAAAGCCCCAAAGCTCAGGCTATCATTAATTCTGTCAAGTTGTAAAATAAAACATAATTAGTACTGAGAAAGCTGGTTTGCTATAAGGCAAAAAGTAGACACTAACTTGTATAAATTCAAAGAGAAAAAGAATCCTTCAGAATCCGTAAATGAGTTTACCAAGTGAGAAGAAATAAGCTATGCAAGGTGCTCTGTAACACACTGTGGACGTGATTTGCTTTTGCCTGGTCCTGCCTTAAAGTGACAGCCTTCCCATGCATTTAGGAAGCCAAATGATGCCTTACAAAATACCTTGACTAAGCTTGTTTAACTACTTCAAGACAAGTATTTCTATCAGAACGTCCTCCCAAAGGGCATTGTGCTACAGTGGGAAGAACCTCTAGGCCTCAATCATATCGGATGATTCTTTCCAAGTGTAAAAGTTGTGATTCAAAGTATTAAACCTTTAGCTTAAATTTATATTAGAGTCATCCATTTGATTGTGAAAAGAGATTTTCATTAGGAAATAAAGTATTAATTTGGGTTGAGATGTAATCAGTTCAGGCATTGCTTCCAATTCAATTTTACTTTGCTTTTTAAGTCCTGGCTCCCTCTTGTGGCTCTAGACTGCCCCTGCTCCCATTTCCTTTTAAGCTGTTAAACACATTTCATTATAGAGTTTATAACTTTCTCCAACTCCGTGAGGAAAATGCCTTCAAGGGAAACAAAGGCCTCCAATCAATCCATCAAATTTACAGATTAATCCAAGATATTGAACTTTAAGATTATCTACAATTTGAAATATTTCTCTCTTTTCCTTGTTTTGCTGTATGTCTCAGGTGTAAAGGTTTTACATTCCAGTTTATTTGTGTGACCTTTTTAAGCCTTGATGGTGTCAAATGGGACTAATAGTACTATCTCATGGGATTGTCAAGAGGATTAAATGGGTTAACAAGTACATTACTTAGTAAAGTCTAACATATTTTAAATGCTCAAGATTACCTATTGTTTTTATTCAGCAGCCAACAGCACCTCACACAATCATGGTGCCACACAAAGCCACAAGCATATCAATGAGAGTTAAGTAAATGCTTAAGCCCTCAAAGTCATTATTCATTCTGGTTTTTGAATTATGTGCCAGTCACATAATAAGTGATAAAGTTGAAAATGTTGAGTTCCTGTCCTCTGGGATCTTAGTTTAATGAGATAGATGTGATTAATGCCATAAAAAAGGTTCTATGGTAACTGAGGCACCCAATCTAAACAGGAGGAGGATGTTGAGGTGACCTGAAAAAGGAGGGGAATGGGGACGGTAACCAGATGCCCCTGCAAGCAGAGGGAGCAGCAAGTCTAGTTTAAGGGGTAGCTGGAAATAAGAGTTGCTAGAAAGACCCAAGAGAACCATTTTCTTTTTTTCTTTTTTTTTTTTTTTCTGTGTCCCAGGCTTCTTTATTTAAGATCAAAGTGATGAGTGATGTGGGGATTAAAATCAAGAGCATCATTGAACTTCATCTTCCCTCCAACCAGTTGCTCCAAACTCCCTGCCCCCACACCCTCTGTGTTCCCAATTCCTTAGTGAACGAAGAACTTAACCCCAAAGCCCCAGCACAATCCTCAGGGTTCTCTCCCTGGCTCTCCCCTTTCTGGCAAAGGGCAGGCACCTCAGTTTGAATGCATGGGAGAGCCCAGAGTGGCCACAGACACAGAGGGAAAGGCTTCACCCTCAGGGAAAGGGACTGAGGAGTACAGCGTAGTGAAGTGAGGGCCCGCATAGCCTGGGGTACCAAAATGGGGCCCTGGTGCCAGAGGAAAGGATACTGGTCCCCCTGAGAAAGGAGGCCCAGAAGCCTCAAAATCCTCTCGTTGAGAATAGTCACTGCTTGATCGTTTGCCCTTCTGGCGACGGTTGCAGAACCACACTCGGACCACATCCTTCTCAAGCCCGAGCTGCTGGGCGATGTGGCTGATCTGCTGCAGGGTGGGCTTCGGGCACTGCAGGAACATGCTCTCCAGGTTGCCCCTCACTCGGTTCTCGATGCTTGTCCGCTTTCTCTTTCGGGCCTGCACCAGCGTCTCTGCTTTGCATATCTCCTGCAGATTCTCGTTGTTGTCAGCTTCCTCCACCCACTTCTGCAGCAGGGGCCGCAGCTTACACATGTTCTTCAAGCTGAGCTGCAGAGCCTCGAAGCGGCAGATGGTTGTCTGGCTGAACACCTTCCCAAAGAGAACCCCCAGGGTGAGCCCCACGTCGGCCTGGGTGTACCCCAGGGTGATCCTCTTCTGCTTCAGGAGCTTGGCAAACTGCTCGAGGTCTTTCTGCAGAGCTTTCATGTCCTCACTCGCCTCCTCCTCAGGGTTTTGCTTGAGTTTCTCCTTGTCCAGCTTCACCGCCCCAGGCGGAGCAGCGCAGGGTTCAGGGGAGGTCCCTTCGGAGCTGCTCTCCACTCCGGCTCCCGCCTCGCCCTCGGGCTGAGGGGTCTCCAGGCCGCCTTGGGGCACCAGCCCCACTCCAACCTGAGGTCCACAGTAGGCCATCCCCCCGCAGAACTCATACGGCGGAGGGCACGAGGGAATCCCCCACACCTCTGCGCCGGGGCCAAGGCCCGGCCCAATTCCTGAGCCGCTGGGAGGGCCCTGGAAGCTCAACCAGGTTCGAGGGTCAACCCAGCCGGGCTCCGGCCCTCCTGGCCCATCGCCTCCACCACCCGGTGGGGGCGAGAAGGCAAAGTCGGAAGCCAGGTGTCCCGCCATGGGGAAGGACGGCGCCCCCCCCAAGAGAACCATTTTCCATGAACCATCTTCCAGAAGGTCCAACTAATTGCATTCACAACCCACCTAAAGTTTGCTTTCTTCTCTATATACCTTTTGTTCCTGCCACACTATACAGATTGCAATTAACACACTCCACAATATCCAGCTTCTTTCTTCTTTGCACTTTCCTGTCTCAGTATGGGTATGGATTATTCAATTGGCTGGAACTTCCTGCAGTCGCCTATACTTTCATTATAATAATAAGAAAACATTTAAAAATACCACCTTAGACCTTCCCAGATCTTCCTGGCTAACAGCATTTTCTAATTCTAACAGCACTATAATGGCACTTCATTACATCTGCCTCAGACCAGAATGAGTGAGGTGTTTCCTATCCACTAGGCGTTGAACTCCTTTTCTCTGAACTTCCTCATTGAAACAATGGTGAGTGCACAAAAAAAAGCACATATAAAAAGGTAAAAGCCAAATGATCTTATAGCGTATTACCACCTACGAGAAGCTCCTAGAAATCATTATTTTCTAAAATCCATTAATTCCAAAATGCTTTAGTCAAACAATCATGCAACAGAAGCACTGCAAAGAAATGGTATGTTGGAACCTACAATATTGTATTCTTTAGGTCACTATCCCTTTAGAAATGAAATTGGAACTAGTCAACCTGGAGGGACAAATAACCCAAATAGCGTGAAAGGTCAATCTGAAAAGAGAAACTGACTGAATAAGTGGAAAATAAGTTCATAAACTTCCTTAACTAAAAGACTGAATGAAACAGTTTGAACCACAGAAACAGATTAATAGCAAGAGAGACCAGAAAGTCTGACCAAGCAATTCATATCAAGATTTAAACATTTTAAATGTCCTTGGGCACACCAGTGTCTGGAGCACCTTAGGACACTTATAGATTTTCATGTAACTCTGATTCTTAACCAGAGGATACTACTTGAAAATATGGAGTGACATTTGGAGGTGTTGATACAATGACATGGAAGGAAACCCAGGAATGAGATATCCTGTAGTACTCACAGCCCTCAACAAGAACTGTCTCACTGAAAAATATCAGTACTCCCAAATTGAGAAACACTGAGTAACAGAACAACCAGTAAGAAAACTCTAGTTCATAACAGCTACTTTCAAAATTATATCCATAAGCTCAGATTAACTTCAGACACAAACTAAAACCACACAACGTGAGCCTGAAAAGAGACCAATTCCCACACTTGTGAAACTGGGAATTTGACTCACCCATAGTTGTCATGTAACTATGAGGATGTCTTCTGACTTCAAGTTCGGTAGATACCTGACTTTCTGGATAATGTACTGAAAGCATCTTCATCATCTACAGTACCACCAAAACCCTCCTGACCATGCAGATTGATTCTAAAGTCCAAAAGACATTGTCATTTCTGCCACATATACAACCTCCCTTAGAGCCAAAGCAGTCTGTGTAGGGTATACCCTACAAGCACCGTTCAACTCTGCAAATCAAGATGTGTAAATCAGTATTTTCCCCCCAATTAATTCCTCTGAATGTTCCAAAGGATATTAACAGACATGAGAAAAGGGTTCCATGAGACATACCTGGGAGATGTAATATGCAGTGACAAAATTTGGGGTGGAGAGGAACTTCATTTAATCCTTTTTGCTACTCATATTTGGTAGACTTAAGCGGGACTATAAACTGCAATTCTGGTTAAATTCTGGGTTTTGAACTTTGCTGCCACTCAAACATACTCAAATATAAAATGCCAACAATGTCCTGAGAGTGGAATTACGAAAATCTAGTACAGGAGAGGAACTCACCGCACCCCCTTTACACAAATGGGAAAATGGAAATTGGGATGTATGTAATTTTTACCCCAAAGTCTCACCACTCCTAGCTACCTCATCCTCTCTAATCCTATCTTCAGGAAAATGTACTGAAACAAAGATATAAAAATAACTGAAATGAATACAGTTTTTAAACCGAGCTCTGGCCAGTTTTATTAAAGAAAAATTTTGCATGATTTACTTTTCACCAGTCTGTTCTGGCATGCTTCTAATGATATCAGAATCACCTAGAAAATAAAACAATAATTTTACAATTCATTTAATGGTAAGTGGTAATCATAAAATTAGCAGTGGTTATCTTCAAATTATTGTACTCGCTGTGCTGCCATTTCTTGAGGTTGATCAGAGTCAGACATTTCCCACTTAAGAAGCATCACATAAATCAGACTTAGTTTATAACCAGCATTTGTAAAACCAGACCTAGGAAGAGAACTAGGTCTGGGGACACATGCTTGGTGTTAATATAGCGAATGTTTAGCCTGCACTGATTATTACAAAATCAGAACAGCGAGAATATTCGCAGTATTTTATGAATTAAAAATTCCTAAGTTCAAAACAATATGATGTGTACACCTAACCCTTGAACAACTCAGGGATTAGGGGTGCTGACCCGTGTGTAACTTCAGTTGGCCTTCTGCATACATGGATTCCCAACCACGGTCAAAACTACTGTCTTTGGTCTATAGTTGGTGAATTCATGGATGCGAAACCCATTGAAAAAAATCCGTGTATGAGTACCCGTGCAGTTCAAACCTGAGTTGTGAAAGTCAATTGCAGTTGTAGGCAATTTTTTTTCCAACCAATTTTACCTGTTTTCAAGGAGCCAGTAAGGATTACTTACTTCTGTGTCACTTGATTATTCTCCCTTTTCATAATTTCACCTTTTACTAAGCTCCTAGATCATTTCTTAGGTGCTTCATCAAATGAAATTCATAATCTCATAGTAAAAAAAATTCACTTATAACAAAGCCAGTGTACTAACATTTATTATCAATTCTCTGTGAAATAAAACTATAGGATATTCCTCAATATATCCAAATTCTCACCATGAACTCAGGACCCAAAGACATTTGTATAGCAAATATATGTATTACATTATAAAGGGATAAAAAATATGACTTAACATCATACCTGGATCAATGATAGCCAGTGTGCATACTCTGTAGTATTTTCCACACGCTGTGCCCAACTCAATATTATTGCCACTGTAGTGATGGACACCAGTCTTGGCCAACATGGCGTAGTACTCTATTTCAGATTTCCTTTGGAATCAAAAGAAGGCAAATAAATGAATGCCATACCAAGTAACACACTAAATGTTACTACTTCTCTAATTAGAAATATTGGTGAGGCCTTTCAACAGTAACTAAGCCAGTTATTACTCTTAAAAACATATTATCATATCCATTAGCCAATACAAATCATCCTCTCCTTGGACCCCTTACAAGAGATGAGACAACCAGCAAATATTTACTCAACACCTACGTTTAAGACAGTATCTATGTTCATTTGAGTAGGGTGCAAAACAAAAGCATTACTTGCTTAGCATTTACTACATACCGGACATTTTACATAAAACACCGTAACAACCGCTAATGTATGATATACTCCATTTTTTAAAAAAAAAAAAAAACTAATGAAGAAATTGAGGCACAGAAAATAAGGGGAAGATCCAGAATCTGAACCATGTTATCTTTAAAAAATAGTCCATTTCTATCACCCTCTGATGCTCTGAATCCGAGATGGGGAGTGGTATTACTCACCCCGAGTTACTGTTTGTGTCAAATGAGTAGGTAGATATTAATGGTTTTATGAATTTGAAGTGAGTTCTAACAGAACTCTGCCGCTATTCAAAGTGTGCATCCACAGACCAGCAGTAGTGTCACAAAGTACTTATTAGAAACACATCATCCCAGGCCCAAAATCAGAACCTGCATTTTAACAAGCTCATTCACGTGATTGTGTGCACATTCACTTTAGAGAAGCACTGCTATGGAAGGTAGGCATGAAAGAAAGGTTTGAAGTAAGACCAAACTGTGGGATATGAGGGAGGTGAGAACACTCCAGAAATACAGACACCCTGTAAAATTCTGTGAGCCAGTTATACATTATCATAGAAAATCAACGTGGGTGGGTGGGGAAACTGATTACACAGCTTATATCCTGTAATGTCCAAGTTTCGTTAACTCATTTACAGTACCCACTAAGTTCAATTTTAAAAGTCAAACAAGGGGCAACCAGTTAGCTCAGTTGGTTAGAGATTGGTGCTGATAACACCAAGGTTGCTGGTTCGATCCCCACATGGGCCACTGTGAACTGTGCCCTTCTTAAAAAATAAAATCAAGCAAACACTTTGGCTAACAGAATTGACATAATAGGATGAATTAGGTGATACTATGAAAGCCTGTAATTCCTTTGCTACACTAAAACAAGTTCATACAATTAAACGCTTTTAAAGCATCTCAAAGCTAAAAGAATGACCAAAGGTAGGACACAAAACACATGGAAAAACAAATTACATGTCTATGCTTCCTTCAAACTTTTGACATTCTGTGGTTTTTTACCCTTTTTGCCACATCTATCCATAAGATAAACTTACACAAGGAGAAAACATAGGGGGGAGGGAATCAAGAGACAACCACAATAGCAGCCTTAAGTCATTCTGCAAATGTTCATTTGTAATACAAATTTTATGTAAAATCGAGTTCATGCTACCCATGTTGCAAGTTTACACTCTGGATATTCGTTCAGGATGAATTTGCAGTGGATGATACACACTTCAGGTTCTTTCCATTACCTCAAGGCTGGACAGTTGTTCGCAAGGATGACCAGTTTCGCTTTGCCTTGTCTGATCATTTTCAGAGTCTGCTTGTATCCCAGCACGTACTTTCCACTTTTCATAACAAGTTGGAGCCTAGAATTGATCGACTCCAGCGACTTTTTCTACAAGAAACAAACATTTAACACGGACCTGAAGGCCTTGTTTGTAACCACCTGAAAACTGGATCTAGCTTTCTGGAAGCCTAACTAACCCCTTAATAAAAGCTCCGAAGTCGAGGATCCCAAGTCATTGAGAGGGCCTCTCGGGGTCCTTTTAGGACCCTCCAAATGCCACTGGGCATGCTGTCTCCCCAGCGTGCTCAGATCTGCCCGCCCGGTTCAGACTCATCTCCACGTGAAATCGACTTCCTCCCCTGGCCCGCTTCACTCACCGTCTTCTTTGCGGCCACCATCTTCCTGCCTTAGAAGCGGGACAGCCCCCAACCTAGAACATACAGAGAACAGGACAGGAAGTTTACGACCGGGGGTCCACACGGCAACCCGCTGGGCTCCCCGCGCTGCCTAAAGCTCTGTAACTCTTGGAGCCCACTCACCAAGAGCAGCCGCCAAGATGGCCGGGGAGCGAGAAAGGAAAATGTTCCCACAATGCAAAGCTCTTCACGGTGCGGATGGGATTCCGGGACCGGAAGCGGAAGCAAATCGCAAGCAGAGAAGGCGTGGCAAGAAGAGAAGGGAGGCCGCCGGTTGCTATAGATACCGCGAGTTAGAACGGCGGTGGCCCTGTATGCTTATCCCTGCTGCGAGCTTAAACCTTTCCACGGTGTTACTTTTTTGCTTCCAGCTGCGAATTGAAGAACCGAGGACTGTCCAGCTGGGCGGGAGAAGGTGGAGAAGCTGACTGAGGCGGAGGCGAGAGGAGCGGTGAGAAGAGGCAGGGACGGCTGGACCGTGGTCTTAGTGCTGCTGAGCTCATCTCTGCCCCACGCCCCGGCTCTGGGAGAGACCGGGAGCACTCCGGTGCGCCTGCGCTGTCGGGTCTACTCTGCCATCAGTGACGCCTGGGCTCAAGTAGCTGTGTGCACTCTCCTGCTCTCGCCCAGGTTGCGCGTCCCTCGGAGAAGGCGCCCGTGCTGGCTCCCCCAAACTCACCTCTCTTTTGACCCTGTTAGTGTCAACTTGTAAGCCGAATTTGCACAACGAGAGCGATAAACAGGTCTAATTTAAAAAATCTTTTTGTTGGGAAAGTTGGACCTTGATATAAATGTTCAGTGACGTACCGTGAAAGTACCCCCCACAACCACCACCAAGGAAAAAAAAGTAAATTTACCCAGTAGGTAAGCTGTTTCTGCTGTCATTACGCCCTGGGGAAGGTCAGGGAGGAGGAGGAACCAAGAAAAAAAGGCTGTGAACTGTGCCGGGAGCTATGCTACACAGTGTGGACCAAAAAGGGCGTTCTTTGGTAAGGAATCTCACAGGGTGATCTGATCATAAATTCCTAACTGGGCAGGTCATGGTGGGTAGTCACATCTCAGGCTATAACTTTTTTAGTTAAAAGTTTTAAGCCAGTTCTGTCCATTGTTCTTGTGCATCTAGGTTAACACACCTTTAAAATATTAGAAGTAATCCCCCTGGAAGAGGGTATTAACCCTCAAGAGAGCACATAATCTTGTTAACTGTCTTGTATCCAATCCCTGCCTTGCTTTCGCCAATCTTCCTTACATCTCATCCTTAATTTCAAATTCATAAAAGCAGCTGCAAAACCATTATTTTTGGGAGCATTTGAGGTCTTGCTCCCAGGCATATGTTGTCAGTTTGGTTCAAATAAACTCAAAACTTTTGTACAGGTTTAGATGTTCTTACATTAACAACTTTTTATTTGTTTTGTCTAACAATCACAAAAACTTGCTTGAGATAAGTAGCATTTTTATTCTCAAGTTTACATATCTAGTGTATTGTCAAAGCTAGGGCTGGTACCAATACCCAGGTGTACCATAGGTCACCTCAAAGTTTATTCAAATGTATGCCCCACTTTGACATGAAATTAACCAAACAAGTAGAGTTAGATTATCATACTATTTGCTTGCAGTATGGTCTCTGTGGCAACTACCCAACTTTTGTGTGGTAGCACAAAAGCAGCTGCAGACAGTATGTAAATGAATGAGTGTGGCTGTGTTTCAATAAAGCTTTATTTACAGAATTAGGCAGCTGGTTGTATTTGGTCTGCAGGCCACAGTTTGCTGACCCCAGTGTCAGAAGTTTACTATTACTATTAAAAATACCCACTTTCAGTTACAGAGACTATCCTTAGTCTAAAGAGATGTATGTTGAAGTATTTACAAATGAAGTATGATATCTGCAACTTATTTTCAAGTTGCTAAAATAGGTGTATATAAACAGGTAGGTAGGTAGAGCAAATGCAAGAAAGTGTTAACAACTGTTAATTTTAAGTGGAGAGTATACCGGTGTTTGTTGTACTATTCAGCTTTTTTTTTTTTAATTGAGTTTTTTTGTTTTTTTGTTTTTAATTTTATTGGGGAATATTGGGGAACAGTGTGCCTCTCCAGGACCCATCAGCTCCAAGTCCTTCAATCTAGTTGTGGAAGGCGCAGCTCAGCTCCAAGTCCGGTTGCCATCCTCAATCTTTAGCTACAAGGGCGCAGCCCACCATCCCATGTGGGAATTGAACCAACAACCTTGTTGTTGAGAGCTCACGCTCCAACCAACTGAGCCATCTGGTCACCCCTCTGGAAGCTCAGCAGCAGCTCGCTGTCCACAATCCAGCCATGGAGGGCGCAGCCCACTGGCCAATGTGGGAATCGAACCAACAACCCTGTTGTCCAGAGCTTGCACTCTAACCAACTGAACCATCTGGCTGCCCCACTATTCAGCTTTTTGTACGTTTGAAAATCTTAATACTAAAAAGTTGAGAAATGTATATGCTTTGAGAAAGGACTTTGCCATCCAGACATTATTTTTTCTAGATGCTAGTCTTGTCACATTCAGGGTGATCTTGAAGGAATACAGTTAATTGTGATAGCACAGAATTAACATAAGGCTTTCCTTTGGTTTTCCTTCATCAAAATCTCTGCTCCAAGTTTCTGAGAACTCTGCAGACACCTCCATTTACTGTGCTTCTGGTTTTTACTTGCTATGAACATTAAAAGTGACAGGCTGCATTCCCTTTTAGAGCAAATACTAACAAGTTCATCTGATATTCGTTGGTTCAGTACACTAATTCATATCCTCATTGTTAAACAGTTACAACTATCAGATTCATTTTTCATCAACTATTACTTATTCAGTGCCCATTAGTAATTTGGAACTCTATTTGTGTAACTCAGCCTTCACATTCTTAAGTCACCCTGGACCTTAAACATTCTCACAAATATGGTGCAGTGAGTGAGGGATGGTGAATCCCAGTGAAAAGACCCTGTAAACTCAGTGAATGTTAGGGTCCTTTCAGCTAACCACACACACATACACCTATACAAGAATTCTCAACCCTTAGAAGACAAGAACGAATGAATGCTGCTTACTCATCTCTACCTTTTTTGCCTTCACAATAAAAAAGAATCAAATATTTCTCCTATACACTTTTTGTTCAGACTGGGAATGCTCCAGAGTATACTGAATTAAAAATAGGCCAGATAGGGCCAGCCTGGTGGCTCAGGCAGTTGGAGCTCCATGCTGCTAGGCTGCCGATTTGACTCCTACATGGGCCAGTGGGCTCTCAACAAGGTTGCCGGTTGTACTCCTCGACTTCCGCAAGGGATGGTGGGCTCTGCCCCCTGCAACTAACAACAGCAACCGGAACTGGAGCTGGGCTGTGCCCTCCACAGCTGGGATTGAGGGGACAACAACTTGATTTGGAGGACGTCCTGAAAGTACACACTGTTCCCCAGTGGAGTCCTGTACCCCTTCCCCAATAAAATCTCTAAAAAAGAAAATAGGCCACATACATGATTTCTCCTATTTTTTTAAAGCCATTTCTTCTGTACAAGGAAGCATATTTTTTTTATACTCTTGGATACAAAGAACTCAGAGTACTTTAGTCACAATTCTACTGTGGAAGAGTACTTAACCACTTTTGGAAAGTGGGAGTGTCTATAAAGCTTGGTCTTTGGGTTATTTTTTATTTCTTAGAGTCAGTTTTTGAAATTTTAGTATAAATGGGCATCCTGTGTTCCTAAGTGTCCACAAAAGTATGACATTTTACATATTATTTTCAATACTTTGAAAAGCCTGCCATGTACTTTTATCCCTCATAAACCTGTAATGCACAGGCTAAGACATCAATGTGTTTTGCTTTTAACCAGAATTAATCAATACTGTAACACTGCATGTCATGCTGATCAGAAAATGTCACTACTTAATGGAGAAATAGATAATAAATGTAAATTTGTAACAACGTCAAAACATGAGTATGTCTAAGAAAAATGATAAAAGGAGTCCTTAGAAGTGAAAAGATTTATGAACTACTGCCTTCAAAATACAACACATCAAGGTCTATGAGCCTTTGAAATCACAGTATCGGTTATAATCAGGTATTATCAAGATAAGACTAAAGGAATAAGAAAGGACAGGTAAGAAGCAGAATGGTGAGGGAGAGAGAAGGAAGGGGAGGCATATGTATGTTAGTGTAGACACTTTTGTAAGCAACAGAAACAAATTAGCTCAGTTAAGCAGAAAAGGAATTTATTTTGTAGTTCACCTAATGAACAAGAAGCCTGCAGTGGAGAGCAACATGCAGATCTGCCTATTCTGGTCATGGGAGAAGCAGAACTATTCATTAATCTCTGGTGTAGAGCACAGGACATAGAGCAAACCACAGGACAGCACCCCACACTTCAAAGGTGTTTAATCTTGGCTGGTGCCGTAACAGTGTTTAATGTGCCATTCCATCACTCTAGGTTTAGCTTCTGGATGATGAGATATATGGAGAGACCAGTAAATCACAGAAATGAACCTATTCCCTTAAAGTGAGTTCTTTGATAAGTAAAGTGAGTTCTTTGATAAGGTACAAAGCTGAATGTAATGTCTTGATAGATGTGTGTTGTCTTGATGATACCATCCACACTAATAGATGGTGCTGGAAAAATAAATCTCATCCATAGTGGGCAAGAAAAGTAAGTCTAATCCAGTGTCTGTTACGGTAAAGATTATCTATTGTCCCCAAGGAAGTCGTACTACCAGTCTTCCATGAGGTAGCTGATAGATCCCATCAAAGAATGGGTATCACTTCAGAGGCTTACAGTTGGTCATTCTTTCTGCTACTGGCAAACTGGGCACTCAGCCAGGTAAAGCATGGTAAGTGGAGGAATATGGTGTCGAACCCATACTTGACCGCTATCCTTGTCCCTAGAGCCATTTTATTCCTGAGACAATTGAGCAAAAACTAGAGTAGC
This sequence comes from Rhinolophus ferrumequinum, assembly GCF_004115265.2. Classification (NCBI taxonomy): domain Eukaryota; kingdom Metazoa; phylum Chordata; class Mammalia; order Chiroptera; family Rhinolophidae; genus Rhinolophus; species Rhinolophus ferrumequinum. Next base: position 39,979,467 of record NC_046297.1, read on the forward strand.
TCATGAGAAGCTTCCTAACACCCACAGGACACCTGATTATTTTACTATTGTTCACCTGATTATAAAATGCTTCCCCTGAAGAAAATGGCTGACAAATTATACCTGAGGAAAAGAAAGATACCCCAGGCAACTTCTTAAAAATTTTTACCTGTTATGTTATGAAGGGTCCTTGCACAAAAGTCTCCAGTCTCCTTCATTCAAAGGAGTCTCCTTCATTTGGGAACTGATTGCTGGGTGGCCATGGCTTTGTTAGGCCTGCAGCGCAGGAGGGAGAGGAAGAGGGAGAAGGAGAAAGAAAGGAGAGGGGATCAGGAGGAGGAGAGAGGGAAGGAGGAAGGAAGAAAAGGAGAGACCTTTAAACATATGGTAAAGACCATAGCTTTGTATCACATGACCCTTAAGGGAAATATGCCAAATTTTAGATAACTTGAGCATCAAAATAATGGTGTGTGGGTTGAATTTTGTCACCTCACAATTCATATGTTGAAGTCCTAGCCCCCTGTACCTCATGGTGTATTTGTAGACAGGCCCTTTAAAGAGGTAATTAAGGTAAAATTAAGTCATATGGGTGGGCCCCAATCCAATATAATTAGTGTACTTATAAGAAGAGATTAGGACACAGACACGCACGGCAGGAAGACCATGTGCAGACACAGGAGAAGACTGCCACGTACCAGCCAAGGGGAGAGGCCTTAGAATGAGACTAACCCTGCCCCCACCTTGATCTCAGACTTATAGCCTCAAAATTATGAGGAAATAGATTTCTTTTGTTTAAGTCACCCAGGCTGTGGTACTTTGGTATGACAGCCCTAATAAACTAACACAGATGGTAACGACCCATTGAATAATGTAAAAATTCTTGAGTATTTACTGATGTAAGTGAATAATAAATGGAAGAAAAGGGAAAGTGCTCCATTAAAGTAGAATGCCAACTAATAAATGTAGAAGGAATCATATAATTAGAAAAACTCATTTCATAACTCATAATAATTCATCCAAGCAAAAATACTAATATATACTGAAAGTGGCAGATAAAAGTTTGATGAGAAATAGGATACTTACTAAGTCTCTCCCCATAAATTACAAAGAGTAAAATAGTGACTTTTCAGTGGAGAAAACTGGCAGACAGTGCCTTAACTACAACATGAATAATAAGACAAATCGACATCATGTGCCACTTGATATAAATACACAGATAACATAACGTCTGTGTATTTCAGCCCAAAGTGCATCGCCTGAAAACAATCATGAGGAAACATTAGACAAACCCAAACTGAGTAATGTTCTACAAAATAAATGGCCTGTTCTCTTAAGAAATGTCAAGGTCATGAAAAACAAAGACCGGGGAACTACTTCAGATTAAAGCAAACTAAAGTACAACTAAAGGCAGTATGTGGTCCCGAATTGGACAACTGACCAAAGTTCAATAAGGATGGATTAATAGTATCGTATCAACGTGAAACTTCCTTGTGGTAATTGTACTGAAGTTATGTAAGATTAAGGCTGTCACCGCAAAATCTAGTCTACCAATCAATAGCCACTGACCAAATCGCCTCCTCCCCTCCCAGCTATTTAGTGATGGTTCAGAAGAGTCCTCCAGCCTTTCACTCCCTCCCCCGACATCATCCCTATGCCCGCTTCAGAGGCCTTTTTCCTCTCTGCCTTTAGCACACCGTCCCCCTTCTGCCCTCCAGGCTCCTTGTCCCTGTCCTCTTCTGCTTGCTCGCTGTCTGCTCCCTGACTGCTTGCGCTCGGCGTGGCTCCCTTTGCTGCCTAGGTGCGCACCCGCAGCCCGGCGCTCCGCGGGAGCAGAACTGGCAGAATACTGGGAACTTCAGCGCTGCGCGGGGCTCCGAGGGCCGACACCGCGTGGGGCTGGGACAGGTGGCTGCACTCGCCCTCGGGGCCTCACTCTTGCCGGCGTCGGCACCGCCGCGATGGGCTGCTCCAGCAGCGCCTTCAACAAGGCCGGCGACAGCAGCAGGCTCCGCAGCGGTGAGCAGGGGACCCGACCCCACCCCCTCCTGGGCCTCGGGATTCGGGTCGGCTCGCTCTCTGGGGGTCCGAAAGGTGCGACCCGTGCCCACCCCGCCCGGCAGGGGGCGAGTTCCTCCCTGAGCATGGAAGTGGAACCCTGAACACACCGAGCGACTCCCTCCCGAAATCTGTAGCGGCGCTACTGTGACCCAAGGTGCGGCGGTCCGCGCGCGCCCAGACGCGCGAGGCCCGGTGGGGAGCTGGGGTTATCTCGTCATCTGGTGTGATCGCAGGGAATTGGCGTTAAATCCCTAGCTTGGTTAGCCACCGCATTCTCTTAAGCAGATGAATAATTTCCTGTCCTTAACAATAGGTGCTATTTAATCTCCTAGAAGTACGAAACTTCAGATTATATAAAGATGCAATCTGACTGAGAACCGTTAGTTTCTGGTCGTAAGGAGAGATGTATACCCATTTTTCTATCAAGACCTTTCCGCCTTGCCCTCCCGTCAGTGGTTCAGCATCCGAGATGGCAAAGGATGCTGAAAGTACAGGTGGGCAGTCACTCCTTCAGATTGGTTCCTGAACTTTTGAAGAAGTCAGGTACACTTTCCCCTATCTTTGGGGTATTTCTTGACAAACATGCACGTGATAAAAAGTGGTCATCTCTGAATCCTACAAAGAAATTCAACAAGTATATTTTGAGTGTCAACTATATAATAAAATAGCCAGGTAGGTGCTTGGCTAGATGCTGGAGATACAAGGGACCCTACTTTTGGGGTTTAGAGGTGGAAGAGACAGACAACAAAGTTAAACAAATGATTAAGATAGTTTCTGACAGAGATAAGTGCTGTGAAAAGAATAAAAGCAGATTAATGAACTAGAGAATGACTGGGTTTTACAACTGACTCACTTCTTACGTTTTGGATAAAGCTCTGGAAGTTTAAGCAAATTGCTTCAAACTAGGTTACAGTCTTCTTCAAGGCTAAAGTTAGGGGAAATTTTATACTTTGGTTAATTCCTTTTCACAGGTCTTCTTTTAGCACCTTGCCTTATT